>NC_086444.1:427427501-428027501 GCF_028390025.1 Pseudophryne corroboree | reverse complement strand
TACTACATGTCGATATTTAGAAACGGGGAATTATGTTTTACACCCTTACTCTGGGAGAAAGTTGGCAATACATCATGTGCTTACGTGCACCACGCGATATGTGATATACATGATTCGATGTCCGTGTAGTCTTGTATATATTGGAAAGACCTCCTGTACTTTACGTGAAAGAATGACTCAACACAGATCCGCAATACGTTTAGCCCTGGAGGGGAAGACCATCGACCAGCCGGTGGCCAGACATTTTAAAGATAAACAGCATTCTTTATCTTCCTTAATATACAAGCTAATCAATCATGTTCCACAATCCATTAGAGGTGGTGACCGCGATAAAAAATTGTTGCAATTGGAGGCCAAATGGATACATCGCATGAACTCTGTTGCACCGTATGGTTTAAATGAGAACTTATCTTTTGCATGTTTTCTCTAAATTGTTTGCTTTAATCCTGATCTATGGCAGAGTGTGACTACATTTGAGACCATTCATGGCTAGTATGCCATGGAGGGGATTGTCTTTTCTCCGAAGACAATGGTACACATATATTGAGGCGATCTGAGTGCTATAGACGAGTACAGCTCCATGAGGCACAACCTTTAGCCCAGTCACATCAGTTGTATATTTTCCCTTTGGGAATAACAGTTTGTTTATTACAGCAATAGTAGTGGATTGCACTATGTTGGTTTTAATCACTTATTTCTGCATTTCACTTATCCCGACATCGGGTCTTCCTAGTTATTCACATTGTATATACTCACGCCTTTATGGTGTGGTTTTTAATTGCACGCACATTTACACCAGCATTTGGTTCAAGTCCAATGTACATTCACACATGCAACGCATTTTTGTTCATTATCATTGTTGTATTTGAGTTCACAGCATTTATGTTTTATTGCACGTATATTATTTGTTTGTGTCTGTAGGTTTGTCTATGCTTTGCCATGGCAACCGGAGGAGTTCCCGTCCCCAACATGACGCGCTTCATGCGGTGCGTTCCAGCTACCAGGAACCGGAAGTGGCCAGTACGTGGTGTAGCGTCTGCCCGCCCGGCGATTGGCGGCGTGAGGGCGCGCAACCTGATGACGCGATTCAGAGGGGACTGGTGGCGTCCGGAAGCGGGACATGGCGCACATGACAAGCTACTTTATTTAAGGTAATTGTTTCTTTGTATGCACTAGTTCTTGAAAAAAGTCTGAAATAGACTGAAACGTTGAAACACTTCTAGACGCTGTCCGTCTGAATTATTCTTATCTACAGGACTTGTGAGTGCCGCCTTTTCAATTTTTGTTCATATTGGAGTTCATAGCTCCATGGAGGGCACCCGAGCAAAGTAACTGGCTGGTCAGTCATGTGAGTGCCGACTCAATTTTTGGATATATATATATATATATATATATATATATATATAGCAGATAGATGTACGGCACTCTGGACTCTGTAAATTAAGTAAGCAGGAGCCCCTTCAATGCTGTCGTCAACGTTTCAATTTATTAATTTTCCTCAGGACATACAAACAAACATAGAATGCACTCACCTTATAACCCCCACCATTGTGCTCGATGCGCAGGCCGGAGCGGGGGACCGCCTCCCGGCGGGGTCCGTCAGGCGGAAGTCTCCCGTCAGCTGTGGCGCGGTGAAATGCAGACAGACTTCACAGATGAAGGGTGTCCTTTCATCTTTTCCTTCTCCTTTCCTTTTCTCCTTTCTCTTCTCCACACCCTTCATCTGTGAAGTCTGTCTGCATATATATTTTTTCCAGCTGGGTTCTTATATGGCCACAGATAATCCCTATGTTTATGCCTATGTACCAGTGGACCACATACAGCTTGCCTATACTACAGTATACCATGATAAGTTTTAGTCTGCATCAACTGATCTGCATCTAATAGTGAGCACATGTAAGCTTACGGAGTTATTGTTATTGTTTACATCATTTCCATGGCAACTAGACACCAGACGTGCATTGCGCTATACGCGATGACGTAATTTCACCGCGCCACAGCTGACGGGAGACTTCCGCCCGACGGTCCCCCGCTCCGGCCCGCGCATCGAGCACAATGGTGGGGGTTATAAGGTGAGTGCATTCTATGTTTGTTTGTATGTCCTGAGGAAAATTAATAAATTGAAACGTTGACGACAGCATTGAAGGGGCTCCTGCTTACCTAATTTACAGAGTCCAAAGTGCTGTACATCTATCTGCTACAATCACGTGAAAACGCCAGTACGGGCACCGGACCAAGCTATCCCTCTCATCAGTGAGTGCCGGACCACAACATACTTATATATATATATATATATATATATAAATATTTTGTAAAAATGTTGGCTCTGTTGTGTAATTCCTAACTATAAATCAAATAGGGGTTAAATTAGGTTAGTTCTAGCCATAATTTTTTTTCTTTTTCCTTTTTTTTTATTTATTAGTGAGAAACTCCCAGAGGTGCCTCCATAACCTTTCCCTTTAACATTGCAGCACTACAGGGAGGCATCCTGTTTAAATAAAACAGCTAAGAAACATGATAATGTATTTAGATGTGTATATTTTCTTTCTTCTCGATGTATAGCACGAACAACTAGTCTTCACATCCAGGACAATCCACTTATCCACTGTTAGTATAAAGTTACTTCAAATCTCAGGTATTCCCATCTTTATGTGCTCAATTTACACCTTTTTATTAAATGAGTCCTTTTATCTTTGTTTAATCCAGACACTTAAGCTGTACACCTGCTTGTGTTCCGTTTAATTCCTAATACACATGGTTCTAAATTGCAGACATTCAACAACACCACTTAATGCTTTTTAAACATACTTTACTGTTTACACTTAAAAAAAGATTTTAAAAAAAGCAAGCGGAGCTGTGCACCCACAATATACTGTACCCTGCTGTATTTACAAGCAGTAATGCTCTGTACATTAGGGGTAATTCTGAGTTGATCGCAGCAGCAAGTTTGTTAGCAATTGGGCAAAACCATGTGCACTGCAGGGGGGGCAGATATAACATTTGCTTAGAGAGTTAGATTTGGGTGGGTTACTTATTTTGTTTCTGTGTGTGGGTAAATACTGGCTGCTTTATTTTTACACTACAGTTTAGATTTCAGTTTGAATACACCCCATCCAAATCTAACTCTCTGCAAATGTTATATCTGCCCCCCCCCCCCTGCAGTGCACATGGTTTTGCCCAATTGCTAACAAACTTGCTGCTGCAATCAACTCAGAATTACCCCCATAGTAGTGGAGTTCTGCAGGAACGCTTATCAAGTATATTAAACTTTTATTTTATTACTATTTTAATTGTCCATTATTTACAAATAAAGCTTTGAGAACACACTATGGGGGTAATTCCAAGTTGATCGCAGCAGGAAATTTTTTAGCAGTTGGGCAAAACCATGTGCACTGCAGGTTGGGCAGATATAACATGTGCAGAGAGAGATAGATTTGGGTGTGGTGAGTTCAATCTGCAATCTAAATTGCAGTGTAAAAATAAAGCAGCCAGTATTTACCCTGCACAGAAACAAAATAACCCACCCAAATCTAACTCTCTCTGCACATGTTATATCTGCCCCCCCCCCTGCAATGCACATGGTTTTGCCCAACTGCTAAAAAATTTCCTGCTGCGATCAACTTGGAATTACCCCCTATAAATGCTCAGTTTCTGTCCCATTTTAACAATAATTATTTTTCCACAGCTGTGTGCACAACCTCTAACTCTTCAGAAAAACTTTTTTTTTCTTTCTGTATTTCATTTGTTTTTTACCCATTTCTATATTCACTGAAATTATGATTTGGAAACAGTAGCAAAAAGAACTGCAACATTTTTCATAACAAAGTGATTGAGGGGATCAGGCTACAAATATAACAAGAAATACTATGTCCAAATGATCATGCACTCTAATACCCCTTTTCCACTGCCGCTAAAAACCTGGGTTATTGCTGTGATAACCCGGGAGCGTCTCAGTGGAAAAGGGTTATCCCGGTTAGCTTGCAGGGTTGGTCCAGGGAAGGACTCGGTTCGTGGTGCAGTATAAACGGGTAAGCTGGGTCAATGCGACACGGGACCTTTTTACTGCATAGGGAGAGCCATTGCTGCTACATGATCTCCTCTCCTAGTGCTGACACTGCGAGCCGGGTCCTGACGCCAGTCTGATCAGAATCTCAGCCGGGTTGCATCCAGGTTGGAGCCGTCTACCAAATCTAGGGTGCGAAACAGCATTAAGATGGAGGTGTGGGGCACAACTGATGCATACTATAAGTAGCAGATTAACTGTATTTGCTGGTGGGGTGGGTGTGTGCAGGGTGCACATGTATGCTACAAGACAGACCCATTACTAGCAGTAAAAAATAGCCTGTTGCTGTATAAATGGAATTAGGGTTCAAATTCTATAGTAGCTACAATGGGTAACATTCTGTTTTATCTATAGAATCTATACAATAAGCTTAACAGTATTGACATCAATATTTTCTGTTTCACAAATACCATAATTATATTTCTCTGACAATATTCTCTTTTTCATGAACATATATAGTTTTCTTACTGTTTGCAGTTTACACCACTTTCCTTAGTGCAGATATAGTGAACTGTCACTTCTAAAAGCCAAGAACTACACACTGTCATTCTCTCTTGTAGCCGCCAATGTTTGCTGTTGAGCCAGTGTATCAATATAGGTTATACACTATCATGTGGAACTTGGAGCACTATAATTCCCATCAAGGCATGTTTACAAAATCACACTACTCACAGGGAAGAAAACCACCCCATACAAAATCAGGAGCGCTGCCTATACCAATTGAGACTATAATTCAGATTTACATTAACTCTTTTATTCAAAAAACACATATATATATATATATATATATATATATATATATAATGCTGCAGCATACAATAAAAAATATATAATGAATCAATACATGTTTAAAACACATTCACATTTCATTGAGGCTTAGTGGTTATTTTATACACATCCTACTTATATAATTAGACCACAACTGTATCCAGTTCTTTGCTTTAATGGAAATGTCCACTAATTCTTTGGTAAGTCCCGACTACAATTAGTAAATTAGTAACGGGCAGCGTGATTGTAATACGGGCAAATACCAGCAGAGGGTGCCTGAACACTGTGAGCGATCCAAGGAAGTCATCAGAGGAAACTCCATCATACCTGCAAATTGGGTAAAAGTACCAGCAGAGGGAGCCTGATTACTGGATCCATACAAGCACATTTAAAATTTGGAGGTGACGTAGCTATATGGTAATTACCAGCAATTATACGGATGTGTGCACACATTTTTACATAGGAATCCAAGTGAACTTGGGACTTTTTATTCAAATGGTTATATTAAACAGCCTCAAGTTGTGTCCTATTCAGATGGTAGGATACTGAAGTTAATCACACATGTTGGAGCCAAGTTACTAATTTACTAATTGTAGTCGGGACGCATAAAAGAATTAGTGGACATTTCCATTAAAGCAAAGAACTGGATACAATTGTGGCATAATTATATAAGTAGGATGTGTAGAAAATAACCACTAAGCCTCAATGAAATGTGAATGTGTTTTAAACATGTATTGATTCATTATATTTTGTTTTATTGTATGCTGCAGCATTATATATTTATATACATATATGTTTTTTGAATAAAAGATTTAATGTAAATCTGAATTATAGTCTCAATTGGTATAGGCAGCGCTCCTGATTTTGTACGAGGTGGTTTTCTTCCCTGTGAGTAGTCTGGTTGTCGAATATATGGAGTGCAATTAACCTTGTAAATTGGGAACAGCAGCCTTTACCTATTTTATCTCCATTTCTTAATAGATACTGGCACCCATTTGCATGTACAGGTGCCTTCACATCTATAAGTGTGGAGGGACCGGTACATGCGATTATTTGTGAATGTTTACAAAATGTGATAATAATGTAATTTTTCCCATTTTAAGTAGATGTTAACTCTGACAAGGGTATTTATCACAGGTTGGAGAGAGATAAAATTGTGAGATAAAGTACCAATGAATCAGCTCTTGTCATTTTTCGAACACGTAAAATGTAAGACAGAAACTGATTGGCTAGTACTTTATCTCTCACAATTCTCACAAAGTGATTTAATTCTGACATATAAGGACGAATCATTAAACATTGCGAATTAGAAACATTTAACAACTATATAGATTGTAAGCATGCGAGCAGGGCCTTCCTACCTCTATGTCTGTCTGTTTTTACCCAGTTTTGTTCTATTACTGTAAAGCGCAACGGAATATGCTGCGCTACATTAGAAACTGTTAATAAATAAATAACTATGTTCTATAATCATTGCCATCATCAGCTTGTCTTATATAATTAATAAAATAGATTTAAATAGTAGCACTTTTCACCCATATTTATATTCACTGTCTGAAATAATGTTTTATGGAACATACGCTTTAATGGCAGTGGTTGAAGTGAAGATGTCGAAGTGGCTATATGGAAAATGCAACTGAATGGCCGCTATTCCTCCCTGTATCTTGTCTGTTGTTCACTCAGACCTCCTGTACACCTGTGTGTAGCTACATTAGAAGCTGCTAAGCAGTGTTGATTTTGTCTACAAAAATCTTGATTAAAAGTATTTGTAAACCTTTATTTCAGGACTAAAATTAGACTAAATTAGACTAAATGAAAACTAAGATCCACTGACTTAATCTTGACTAAAACAAAGCAAAAAAAAAAAAAGCCATGAAGACTAAAACTAAATTTAAAATCCTTGTCAAAATTAACACTGAATGTAGGCTTTTACATTTTTAATGAACATTTATGTGTGCTAGATATTTGTAAAAAAATAAATATATATATGACCTGTTGTGAAGGAAATATGACTGTGTATTGTTTGTTCTAACAAACTTAAGGCATAAGATTGTATGTGATATATAGGAGTACTACAGTAAGTGAGACTCCGTATGTAACACATTCTCAGCCTACTGAGCTTAAATTACTAAATGCATAGTTAAAGGTACAGTATGCAAACTTCTCAAGGTAATTTTAGAGAAATGTTCTTCAGCAAAATCAATTACTGTATCATTAAACTGCAAAAGTTATTACTAAAACAAGTCAGAAAAGTGTGGCCAAGTACCAGTATGGGATACTGCTGTATACTGGCACACTCTAGCGTTGCATATACATACAGTAAACCTTCAAATTATCTTAAAGCTCCAAAAATTTGAAAGAAAAAAATAAATATTTTCCGCAACATGATCACTGTCTTCTCCTCCTCCAGTCACTGTGAGGAGCACTGCTACATAAAGTAATGTATATCAGAGCATAATGCATGGGAAACCATTAGTTATTAATTAATACTATAGCATAGTGCTCCAAATTCTGGACAGGTACAGAAATCCAGATATCCAAAGCATCATGGACAAAAATTTACTATATATAGTACATGCGGTAAAACAGTACAAGATATTCTGGATAAAAGCAACATGTTTTGGAAGGTTGCATTTCTTATACTATCAACCAGACGTCTGATACAAATTTGAACATAGACAGAAATCAGTGGCGTAACTAGAGACTTGGAAGCCCCTGGCAAACTCTCAATGTGGACCTGCTATTTGATTTTTATAAATCCTTAGGTCTACTTGCTTTATCATAGCTGAATCATTTCTGTATCATGCATATTAGAAATTTGTGAGGTGGTGCGGCAAGATAATGTCAAAGCATTGTACTGTAAGTATATCAGCTCTGTTTACCCAACTGGTAATCATTATCAGTGGCAGCTGCTGCCCCTGGGTATGTAACGGGGAGGGGGGGGGGAGGGGTTCGAACATATAAACATACCTTTAATGTTACATGTAATATGTGCATTGGCTGCTTGACCCTGAGGATCAACAGTGCTGTGTATATCACAGCCGCAGTTGCACTCAGCACTCAGGATGCAGCACTCAGCTTCAGTTCTCCTTCCTGTATAGGCTTGTCCCCAGACTTCCATTGGCTAGTTACACAGCAGTCTGGGTTATACAGGAAGGAAAAGCTGAGTGCTGCTGTGTCTCGTGGTTGTGAAACACACAGCAATGCCGATCCCTGGAAATGAATTGCCAAATCACGTATTTAGTCTACTGTATTCTATCGCCCATGTAACATTGGTTTTCTCGCTCCCTATGTGATACGGGCAGGTACAAGTGATGTGACTGTGTCTTGTTTTTCCTGGTTGCTAAAAGCATTCCAGGATTATTCTTTATTCCGGAATGAGAACACATCTATTGGTCTACAGGCAATAGTGCTGGTGATTTCACAAACTAGCTTTGATGCCAATAGGGTTAGTTAAGGTAGTGTTTGCACTTTTTTTAAACAGTGTCAAAAATCAACTGCAGTACAGTTAGCATTGGTTTCAATCATAATACATTCTTAGAACTCTTAAACTCAGCAGTTTAGCGCTTATAATCTTCATTGCAGCCACTACTAAGAAGTTACATTCTGGTGTTAAATTCTGGAGCATTTCCATTGCTATCTCATCATCCACCTGGACTCCTGCAGGTATCAGTTTCTGAGATATGGATAACATCTTGTCAATGTATTCATTCATGGCTCTGCATGCACTCAGTTTGTACAGTACAGTGTGCCTGATTCAGGTCCAATCGTAATAAGGTAAAGATCACAATGTATTAATGTTCAGTACATTGCACATATGCAGGACCCATACTGCGCATCTGTAGTTTGGTACCTGCATCCTCGGATACAGTAAGACTGCAGACATCACGTGACAGACTGACAATATGCCATAGTTTGGGTCTCCATTTTAGAAACTGGAGGCGTGTCACCTCTGTCATGTGCTGATGCTGTATCTTCATAGAGATTTTCCATGTGGCATAGTTCTTTGAACCTTTCAGTTTGAAGAAAGTCCTGCTTGCAGCTGCAATGTGCATTTTTCTATTTCTGCTGATCCACATACAGTGATTTTCTTTTTTTTTCACACTTGGGGTCACGTTAGTGGCCTGTGCCGCTATTAATATATAGGCTATTGCATAGGTTCTCAAACTCGGTCCTCAGGACTCCACACAGTGCATGTTTTGCAGGTCTCCTCACAGAATCACAAGTGAAATAATTAGTTCCACCTGTGGACCTTTTACAATGTGTCAGTGAGTAATTAATACACCTGTGCATCTGCTGGGTTACCTGCAAAACATGCACTGTGTGGGGTCCTGAGGACAGAGTTTGAGAACCTCTGGGCTATTGGGATGGTGGTCACATTAGGTGCGCAGCGGATGTGAAAGTGACTGTAAGGCCACACAGAGAGTCCTTAACCAGGATGCTGGGTTAATTGGTAAACAGCAGGAAAAGGTTGATTGAAATGTTATTATTTGTTATTATTAATTTTCACCTAATAATAAATTAATTTAATAATTGAGCCCTATAAATAGATTTGTTATTTGTCTGGGTTCTTAATTAAGTGTTAATTTGTGAGATGCTTTGAAGGCCATTCTGTGGACAGTTTTGCCATACTTTGCAACCGTACAAGCGCTAGAGTCTGTAAACGCATCTTTGAGAATCTACAGGTGAGTCATGTAGATCTGTCACAAATCTTCTTGTAACCCTGTGGCTGTAGCTGGGCAGAAACTGGTCATTCACGCGTAGCATAAGTATGCTGTGGGCGTGTCTTGGTGGTGTAGACCAGGGCTGGCCAAACCAGTCCTCGAGATCTACCAACAGTACACATTTTCCAGACCACCTAGCTGGTGCACAGTTGTAGTCATTACTAATTAAGATGTGCTGCATTCATTCCTAACTGACAATTCTACAGATCTGCAGGAGGCCTGGAAAACATGAACTGTTGGTAGATCTCGAGGACCGGTTTGGCCAGCCCTGGTGTAGACAGAACTGTAGGCTATACTGGGGTGAACATAAGCAGACATCCAGCTGCTTCCAGATGGCTCTCATGCTCCCATGCAAGTATGTCCTGATAGTGATGAATATTGTGTTCACAAACAGATAAATAGGGGCAGTGTGGCCAAGAGATACAGCTAACTGAATCCACATTTACTACCGTGCACGTAAGTGTAGGCTTACCATACTATCCCTTTAAACCAGCACACTAATGAATTACACATTTCACCTGGTTTTAATCAGCCACATAATTTGTGTAACCCATAAACACCCCAGTTTAAAGGGATGATATGGTAAACCTAGCAGTGTGACCACGTAAGCAACTGAATTATGGGGGTAATTCTGAGTTGATCGCAGCAGGAACTTTGTTAGCAGTTGGGCAAAACCATGTGCACTGCAGGGGAGGCAGATATAACGTGCAGAGAGAGTTAGATTTGGGTGGGTTATTTTGTTTCTGTGCAGGGTACATACTGGCTGCTTTATTTTTACACTGCAATTTAGATTGCAGATTGAACACACAACACTCAAATCTAACTCTCTCTGCACATGTTATATCTGCCACCCCTGCAGTGCACATGGTTTTGCCCAACTGCTAACAAAATTCCTGCTGCGATCAACTCAGAATTACCCCCCTGGTTTTGCCCAACTGCTAACAAAATTCCTGCTGCGATCCACTCAGAATTCCCCCCTATGTGAGGTTCTGTATCAGGCCCTCTACGTCTATATACATTTTTTTTTTTCTAATTATACACTAGAGGGTGCTGTCTTGATAGTTGTTTCCTAAATCCTTTACACCTGAAGTACAAATCAGGTAATTTGGGAGACGACGGATACACTAAGATAGAAAGGGAATGTATTTGCCACACTTATAGACCAGTAGCTGGACTAATACTGACTAACGAAGACTGCCGTGAATATTTAGCTCTGTATACAGGGCTTTTTCCCTGGTGGAACTTATGGTACCAAAGACCAAAAACTTTTTTTCTGGTGTATTTGAAAACTCCTGTCTGAAACTTGTAACACCTATATTACAGCTACTGTATAAACCAGGGAGACAATAACCTGGTCACAGCAGACAGGACTCTTAACAAGGAGGGGATGGGTTCAGGTGAGTAATTAGAACCCTTTTTCATAGAACCAGCCTACAAATACAGAAGAAGACTAATATGGCCTGCTTAATTATGAATGCTAGAAAGAATGGTATTATGTCACAGGGAAATTTTATTAATCTATGTAATCTTATCCATCAGGAAGGTAGACCCTAAGATGAGCTGGTTGAACTGGACGGCAGAGCCAGACTTTACTTTGGCTGTTCTATCCAGTGATGAAAGAATTCAATCTTTACTCTTTGTGATATTCCTGCTTGTATACCTTATGTCCCTTGCTGGAAATCTCACCATTACTACAACTATATGGACACAACATAACCTGCATACACCTATGTATTTCTTTCTGGGAAACCTGTCATTTCTGGACATCTGCTATTCATCAGTGACTGTGCCCAAGTTGCTGATGGGTCTTGCAGGGGGGAGTTCTGTGATCTCTTACAGAGGGTGCATGACTCAGCTCTACTTCTATGTCTCCTGCTGTAGTGTAGAGTGTTTGCTTCTCTCAGTCATGGGCTTTGACAGATATATGGCTATTTGTAACCCAATGCACTACACCACCATCATGAATAAACAAAGGTGTCTCCAATTAGCCATAGGTCTCTGGCTCATTGGTTTCATAACCTCAGTTATACATACCGTTTTTACTGCCAAATTGCAATATTGTGATTCACACAGGATCTCTCATTTCTTCTGTGATATCCCACCGATGCTCAAGCTTTCATGCTCTGATACTTTCTTAAATAATATAATCGTCCTCACAGCTGGAGGATTTTTAGGCTTGAGCTCCTTTGTGTTAACTGTGGTCTCCTATGTCCATATAATCTCAGCTGTCCTGAAAATCCAGACAAAGGTGGGTAAAAGCAGAGCATTTTCCACGTGTGCTTCCCACCTGATCGTTGTCATCATCTTCTTTGGGAGTATCAGCTTCATGTACATGAGGCCAACATCTAGCTACTCACTGGACCAAGACCAATTAGTATCTCTTCTCTATGCCGTAGTGACCCCTGCACTGAACCCAATTATCTATACACTAAGAAATAAAGAGGTGAAGATAGCACTAAAAAAGACAATAAATAAAATGTTATTTGCAAAATAAGGTTCCTCTCTGTGTATAATATCATTTGGGTACAGAGTAGGCACAACTGGGCACTCTAGTCTCAAAGGCCCAGGTGTCCTGCATAGCCTGCTTCCATGGTAAGTGTGCCACCAAGCTAGCCAAAGCTGTTGTTGCTACCTGGTCAAATTTTACCTGTTTAATATGTATACTTATGGGATTTACTGGTGTTACAACTTGTGGTATTGCTGTTATAGAGGTAATATATTGAGTACATAATTAGCAAGAGGTTGGTGTGTAAATACTGAGACTGGTATATTCATAAACCAATATTAAAGCACTTCTTATTTTTACTGCTTATACAGTTTGTATATCTAGGGCCATTTATAAGAATAAATACATTATTATTCAGAAAAAGTGATGAGCGTGGAGTGGAAATAATAGGTCGCATGACATGTGATGCGCTGCCGCCTCGTGCCCCTGTTTGAAGATGAGAAGATCCCTTCTGGCTGCTGGGATCCCCCGGTGTGATGCAGTGGTCTCTGACTGCCGACATCACTTCTGAAATTGCACCCCAGAATGCTGTGTAGCCGGCATTCTGGAGTGCATGCTCCAGGGAAGCACAGTGCAGGGAGGGAAACTTAGGGGGTCATTCCGAGTTGATCTCTCGCTAGCAGTTTTTAGCAGCCATGCAAATGCATAGTCGCCGCCCATGGGGGGGTGTATTTTCTCTTTGCAGGAGTGCGAACGCCTGTGCAGCAGTGCGCATGCAAACACATTTTGTGCAAAAGAAGACGAGCCCTGTAGTTACTTATCCTGTGCGATGATTGCTGCAATAAGTGACACGGTAATGACGTCAGATACCCGCCACGCCACGCCTGCGTTTTTCCAAACACTCCCAGAAAACAGTCAGTTGACACCCAGAAACGCCCTCTTCCTGTCAATCTTCTTGCGATCGGCTGTGCGTCTGTAACGGGCCCGGACCGTAGTACATTGCCTGCTGCCGTGCAGGTGTCGTCACTCTACTCACCTGTGGCAGCTCCAGTCACCTACGATACCCAGAAGTGTCAGGGGACTCCGCCTTCCGGGGCGATCGTCGTCACGAACACCTCTCTGCAGCGGTCGACGCAGAACCTAGAAGGAAGGAACGTACCGGTTGAGACGTGCGTGCCAACCTCCGTCGGAGAACAGGGCGCGTCAGGGGTAGCTGCGACCTTCACCGGCTGGGCGGAAGGTCATCACTGGCCCAAAGGCCTCAGCTACCCAGTTCTCACACACTCGCACTCTCGCACGTTGTGTGGTGAGAGGATTTCTCACGTCCGTGAGCACAACCCTTGACCGGTATACGGGGACGATGACAAACAAACACAGTAATACTCACTTCTGACTCGCTGGTCACCTTGATGGTCGCACCTCTCTGCTTCTGTTGGGGCAAGAAGAGCAGCCTCCCTAACTGCAGGCTACACTAACGGCAAACAACAAATTACAGCCAACTACGCCTACCTGAGCAAACTAACTTGAGTAACTGAGGCTACTGGTTCCATTCCGAACTAGCAGAGACCGGGCCAACTAAACACAATCGCTAACCAACAAGTCAGTAGAATAATTCCCCGGCACAACAGGTTAACCCCGAATAACCAATTCCACTTACCGAATGCTGGTCACTAGCTACTTCCTTCCGCTCCTAACTGAGGACGCGAACGGGGGTCCAGAGCGGATGGCCGTCCACTCCAGATTACCGGGAAATAGAGGAGCGTGGGACGGGAACGTTACTCCACACTCCAATCCCCTGTATTATACACCAAGTGGGGCCAGCCGGCTCCTCACGCCGACCGACCATGAACCCCTCGGAAGCTGCCGCACAGCCCACTTCCGACCGATCCGGTCCAGGCCGGCCTGTACAATACCACCCCGAGTCCTGAACAATGCCGTAGGTGGAAGCCTGGGTGAGGGTGCAGGCCTGAAGGCCTGGGTGAGGGCGCAGGCCTGGAAGCCTGGGTGAGGGCGCAGGCCTGGAAGCCTGGGTGAGGGCGCAGGCCTGGAAGCCTGGGTGAGGGCGCAGGCCTGGAAGCCTGTGTGAGGGCGCAGGCCTGGAAGCCTGGGTGAGGGCGCAGGCCTGGAAGCCTGGGTGAGGGCGCAGGCCTGGAAGGCCTGAGGTATGGGCGCAGGCCTGGAGAGCCTGAAGTGTGGGCGCAGGCCGGGAGGGCCTGAAGTGGGGCACAGGCCAGGAGGGCCTGGAGTGGGGCACAGGCCAAGAGGGCCTGGAGTGGGGCACAGGCCGGAAGGCCTGAAGTGGGGCACAGGCCGAGAGGGCCTGAAGTGGGGAACAGGTCGGAAGGCCTGAAGTGGGGCACAGGCCGGAAGGGCCTGAAGTGGGGCACAGGCCGGAAGGGCCTGAAGTGGGGCACAGGCCGGAAGGGCCTGAAGTGGGGCACAGGCCGGAAGGGCCTGAAGTGGGGCACAGGCCGAGAGGCCTGGAGTGGGGCACAGGCCGGGAGGGCCTGACTAAGTGGCCACAGGCCTGTTATGCCCACAGGCCTAGCGCCTGTCCCTGGTGCTCTAGGGTGGATTATAGATAGGTGGAAGTGGCCCAAGGCCGCCTACCCGTCTCGGTGGGAGAGGCCGCAACGGGGAGCTTCGTTAGCTCTTTTGCTTCCCTCGCGCCGCGGCACTCTCCGCCGGACTTCCGTCGCTGGGCGTCTTCTTCCGTCGTCGTCTTCCGCTTCTTCTTCTTCTCCGCCGTCGCAGCTATCTCTGCCGTCGTCTTCCGCTTGTTCTTCTTCTCCGCTGTCGCCGCTATCTCCGCCGTCGCCGCTGCTCTGTCTTCTTTCTTCTTCGGGAGCTCCTTCTCCCTCCGCATCCGACGCTCGACCGACTTCTCCTGCTCCGCAGCGTCTCTTATATGACGTCGGGAGCAGGCGGAGCTATGACGCGGCGAGCTCTGATTGGCCCGCCGTGGCATCTTCCTATTGGCTGCCAAGGCGCAAGCTCCGATTGGCTCGCGCTTGGCGCGCCATTCAAAATGCGGCAACGTGATTGGAGGGGCTTGAATCCCTATGGATGCAAGTCCCTCCAAGCTGGGGCCGCGCCGCCGCACCCGCCGCCGCGCCGAAGCGAAACGGGGGACAAACCCCTTCACACTTCCCCCCCTTTGTCCTTTGTGGTCCCCACAAAGCAAGAATCCGACCACACAAAGTTAGGGTCCGCGTAGCGGGGTCCCGGAACACCCCTATTAGAACGCTGTGAACGTCTTGGTAAGGGAGGAGCGACCACATTAGTCGGGGGTTGAGTCCTCGACTCACCCGGCTGATCCTCCTCGACAGGCAGCCACCACTCTTCATCCGACAGAGGAACAGGAACTTCCCAGGCAGGAGCTCCAACTCCGTCAGCCTTTTCAGGGGACCCAGCATCAATAGCCGGATCCGGAAAAGGACAAGGTCGTAGTTTACTTTGATGTAACGTACGTAGACGTCCAGTCCCATCGGTAGACTCCACTTGATACACTGGACCACCCGGAGACAAGCGACGGCGAACAATATACGGGGTAACCTCCCACCGTTCCGACAGTTTTCCCCCCGGACGGACATCACGCACCAAAACCCACTGGCCCACGGCCAGGGAACCAGGTTCGTGGGACCTCGCAGGCACATGTAGTTGATCCGCGATGAGTCTTCCAGCCAGCTTGTGGGCCGCCTTCAGCCGTAGCCGATGTTCCTCTACCCATTCTGCAAGGGCAAGGGGAATTCCCTCTTCGGCCCCGGACAGTTGTAAGTCGTGCGCCTCCCGTCCTGGTCGACCAAACAACAAAAAGAAAGGAGAAAACCCGGTGGTGTGATGAACTCAGTTGTTATAAGTCCAGACCAATTCTTGCACATGTTCGGGCCATCGTTGCTTCTTAGCTCTTTCCAGCACGCGGAGCATTTGCAGCAAAGTCCGGTTAAATCTCTCACAGGCTCAATTTCCCTGCGGGTGGTAAGGCGTCGTACGGGACTTTTGGACGCCATAAAGATGGCAGAGACGTTCCATCAGCTGCCCCTGAAAGCAGGCCCCTTGAACAGAATGAATCCGCTCGGGGCAACCGTACTGCCGGATGAAATGTTCAATGATCGCCCGGGTGGCTGATTCAGCAGTTTGATTTCGAGTAGGGACCACTACTGTGAACTTGGTGAAATGGTCAGTCATCACCAAGGCATACTGATGCCCACTAACCGACTCCCCTATCAACACATAGTCAATCATCAGTAATTCCAACGGCCGACTGGTCCGGATAGTTTGGACGGGCACGTGCTGTTCCTGTGGCTTGACTACCGCGCACCTCCTGCACTCCCGACACACCTGATCCACGACCGCTTGCAGTCGAGGGGCGAAGTACTGGCGTCTCAGCCAGTGGTATGTCTTGTGGGACCCCAAATGGGCCCCCTGTGCATGCGCCTCTTCCACCAAAGCCCGCACCTGGACTTCCGGCACCACCACCTGTTCGACAGTGCGCAGTTCTTGCTCCAGGTAGCACTGTCTCCGCAAAGTACCAGCCCAGACCCGCAATTGGTCCCATCGCCGCATCACCTTCCTACAGAATATAGTCAGTCCATCCTGTTCTTGTCGAGACGGCAGATGACCTTCCTGTATCCACTGCCGAATGAGATTCAAACCCTCGTCATCCCGTTGTTCCTGCGCCCAGTCCAGCTCCGTATATCTGAGTAGGGCAGTCCGGGCGTTCTGTTGACACAATTCTCTATCAACAGGCTGTCGCACACGAGTCAGATCTGGCATCTCTTCCCCACCGTCATCTTCTTCCTCACCAGGCCCTGGGACTTCCACGAGACAGGGCATCCGCATTGGTATTACTCTTCCCCGAGTGATAGTGAATCTTATGGGAAAACTTGGCCAACCTGGCCACCCACCGTTGCTCTAGGGCACCCAGCTTGGCAGTCTCCAAGTACGCCAAGGGGTTATTGTCCGTGAAGATGTCCACGTGGGCTGCGGTCAAGTATTCCACGAATTTCTCAGAAACTGCCCACACTACTGCCAGCAATTCCAGCTTGAAGGAACTGTAGTTGTCTGGGTTCCTCTCGGTCTCTCGCAAGCTATGACTGCCGTAGGCAATCACCCATTCCTGTCCATCCTGAACTTGAGCTAAGACCGCACCCAACCCCTGCAGACTTCCATCCATATGTAAAATAAAGGGCTTCTCAAAATCTGCATACCCTAACACTGGAGCCTCCGTGAGACTTTTCTTCAGTCGGTTGAAAGCCAGGTCCTGCACTCCTCCCCACGTCTCCAGGGTTGCTTTCCTCGTAGTTGCGATCCCTCGAAACAACGCATGCAGGGGTTCCGCGATCCGGGCAAAATCTTTGATGAAGCGTCGGTAATACCCGACCAAACCCAGGAACGCTCGCAGTTCCGTGACAGTGGTGAGCACCTTCCACTCCTGAACAGCCGCAATCTTGCTGGGGGTTGGGTACACTCCGTCACGGGACAAAACATGCCCGAGATACTCCAAACTGGATTTCAACAGATGGCACTTCCGAGGTTTAAGCTTCAGGCTATACTACTCCAACCGCTGGAGAACCATGTCAAGTCGAGCAAAGTGTTCCTCCAAGGTTGCCGCGAACACAATGATGTCGTCCAGGTAGATCAGTAAGGCCTCAAAATTCAAATCTCCCAAGCATCTTTCCATCATCCGTTGGAACGTGGCGGGCGCATTGTTCAAACCAAACGGCATGTGACAAAATTCGAACAACCCCATGGGTGTAACAAACGCGGTTTTCTCCCTATCCTGTGGGGCCACAGGCACTTGCCAGTATCCACTGGCCAAGTCCAAGGTCGAAAAAAAATTTGCATTGCCCAATGCAGCTAGGGACTCCTCGATCCTGGGGAGAGGGTAAGCATCACGGACAGTGCAACTGTTCAACTTCCGATAATCCACACAAAAACGGATGGTCCCATTCTTCTTCCAGGCTAGGACTATGGGTGCGGCCCATGGACTCTTACTCTCCTGGATCACGTGATTGTCCAGCATCTGACGCAGCATGGTCTTGACTTCCTGATACAATCGGGGAGGTATCGGCCGATATCGTTCTTGAATAGGTGGAGCACCCCCAGTGCGAATCTCATGTTGCAGGTCATCGGTATATCCAAAATCCTCCTCATGCGCGAGAACACTTTCTGCCGATTCCAGAGCATCTGATCCAACTTGGCCACATCCCCGGTTGCGCACTCTTCCAGCGACACGTCCATCTGTTTTCGGATAACCGTACCGTTCCACTCGGGGCTGGCCTCCTCTGGCTCCTCTACTCGAACCGACAATGTCCATGCTTCCGAAGCCTCCGGCTGTAGGGAGAGTTTTTGCATCCCCTGAACACTACCTTCATGAATCGCCACCACCTGAGCGATAACTGTTCCTGCCGGAATCCGCCTAAGCTGATCTGTGAGGTTACAGAAACGGACAGAGACCTTTCCCCCGGCCACCACCGACACGGTACGGGCCACCATCACCACAGATCCTACGCCTAGTACATCCGTGGCTCCACCATTACCTCCATGCCATTCAGACTCTGATGAGTCCGTTCCTCCAAAGGAATAAGGATCTCTTGACGAGGGGGTAATTCCAGGACGCTGGTGGTGACCGATCTTCAAAAGGCCCAGGTGTTCATCGATAGCCCCTAGGCCCCTGGCTCCCTGTTGTCGTCCCACCTGTTGAAAAGCCTGCTGGACAGGACGCTGAACTCTCAAGTTCTTCCAGTATCGTAGTCTATTTTCCTGGAACAGTAGCTGATCGAGATGTCGTAGCACATTCATTCCGAGGATCACAGGGCCATGGCTCAGTCCGGGGCTGCTAACCACCAGCAGCCCCTTTCTGCCCAAGTTCTGGCCACAAACTTCCATTTCCATCCACACCACCCCCACCATGGGGATGGGCAGGTTATTAGCCGCAGTGAGGTAAATAAAGCTCTCGGACACCTCACCCTTGACATGAGCGTAGTGTTCCAAAAAACATGCCTCAGACATGGTGGATACCTGAGAGCCGGTATCCAACAAGCAGGACTGATCTTTTCCCCCAAGGCGGCCGACTACTATGGGACACTCTCCTACCAATTCAGCCTGGTTGTCAATGGCTGACTTCCCCTCATCGCTCTCCCTCATGGGTGGTCCCGTTACCGCGAGGGAGGTCAGTTTAACTGCGCCTCTGGGATCGTTTCCATACAGGTTCGGGCGATATGCCCGTACCGATGGCAGCGGAAACAACGAGGGCCCCGGCCATCTCCGGGGCGGCTATCTGATCTGGTGCTCCGTCCTCGGGGCCGTCTGGTGTCCCTCTCTCGGGATCTGGACTCTGTACCCTGGCGGTCCCGCCGGTACACTTCATCGCTCAGTTGGGCGACTTCCTCCCTCATCTCTTTGGTCACCCGGAGAAAGGCCTCCTTTAAGTCTTGAACGCAGGTTTCCAATGGATTTGCTTCCTTGCTAGCCACTGGTGCGGACACCGGCTGCACCCATTGGGGGAACACAGCGTGGGGTCCGTAGTTGGAATTGCGGTCCCTGGCTACGGCGTCAATTTCTGCCTGATGGAAGGTCAAGGTATCATCCTGGGATATTTTATCCAGCATGATCTGCCTCAGGGGCACATTCCTGAGTCCCATGGCGAACTGGTCCCGTAATATCTGGCTCGTATTGGTGAGTGCCCCAAACCCATCAGGATCCTTTCATCGCACTTCCCCCATCATCTCCTGGAGTGCGTTAGCGTACTGCGGTATGGACTCGTCCTCCCTCTGGAACCGACCAGACAGGCGCTGTCGGAGGGTCCCCGCGGAGGAGGTGTCCCTGTAGATATCCCCTAATATATCATAGATCTCTTCTAGTTCCTCACGTTCGATTTTAGGTCGTAAGAGGATCGTCCGGCGAGCCTCGCCTTCCAGGGAATTCAGAGCGAGGGGCACTCGTAAGTCATCGGGCACCCGGTAGATAAGGAACGTCACCTCTAGTCGGGCTTTCCAGTCCTCTAAGGTCATATTACGCCCGTCATACGAGGTAAGTGGGCGAGGGCTGGTCCGACGTTGAGTCGACGCGATGATCTACGGTGCTCGTCGTCCGACCCCCTCCGGGCCACCTGCGTGGAACTGGCATCTGAGCCCCTCCGGGCGGATCGACTCTGCTCATCTCCCAACGTCTTCTGGGCGGAATGGTGTGCCTGGTCTTCGTCCATCCTGCCGACTAAAATGTAACGGGCCCGGACCGTGGTACAGTGCCTGCTGCCATGCAGGTGTCGTCACTCTACTCACCTGTGGCAGCTCCAGTCACCTACGATACCCAGAAGTGTCAGGGGACTCCACCTTCCGGGGCGATCGTCGACACGAACACCTCTCTGCAGCGGTCGACGCAGAACCTAGAAGGAAGGAACGTACCGGTTGAGACGTGCGTGCCAACCTCCATCGGAGAACAGGACGCTTCAGGGGTAGCTGCGACCTTCACCGGCTGGGCAGAAGGTCATCACTGGCCCAAAGGCCTCAGCTACCCAGTTCTAACACACTCGCACTCTCGCACGTTGTGTGGTGAGAGGGGTTCTCATGTCCGTGAGCACAACCCCTGACCGGTATACGGGGACGATGACAAACAAATACAGAGTAATACTCACTTCCGACTCGCTGGTCACCTTGATGGTCGCACCTCTCTGCTTCTGTTGGGGCAAGAAGAACAGCCTCCCTAACTGCAGGCTACACTAACGGCAAACAACAAATTACAGCCAACTACGCCTACCTGAGCAAACTAACTTAAGTAACTGAGGCTACTGGTTCCGTTCCGAACTAGCAGAGACCGGGCCAACTAAACACAATCGCTAACCAACAAGTCAGTAGAATAATTCCCCGGCACAACAGGTTAACCCCGAATAACCAATTCCACTTACCGAATGCTGGTCACTAGCTACTTCCTTCCGCTTCTAACTGAGGACGCGAACGGGGGTCCAGAGCGGACGGCCGTCCACTCCAGATTACCGGGAAATAGAGGAGCGTGGGACGGGAACGTTACTCCACACTCCAATCCCCTGTATTATACACCGCGTGGGGCCAGCCAGCTCCTCATGCCGACCGACCGTGAACCCCTCGGAAGCTGCTGCACAGCCCACTTCCGACCGATCCGGTCCAGTCCGGCCTGTACAATACCACCCCGAGTCCTGAACAATGCTGTAGGTGGAAGCCTGGGTGAGGGCGCAGGCCTGAAGGCCTGGGTGAGGGCGCAGGCCTGGAAGCCTCGGTGAGGGCGCAGGCCTGGAAGCCTGGGTGAAGGCGCAGACCTGGAAGCCTGGGTGAGGGCGCAGGCCTGGAAGGCCAGAAGTGTGGGCGCAGGCCTGGAGGGCCAGAAGTGTGGGCGCAGGCCGGGAGGGCCTGGAGTGGGGCACAGGCCGGGAGGGCCTGGAGTGGGGCACAGGCCGAGAGGGCCTGGAGTGGGGCACAGGCCGAGAGGGCCTGAAGTGGGGCACAGGCCGGAAGGGCCTATAGTGGGGCACAGGCCGGAAGGGCCTGAAGTGGGGCACAGGCCGGAAGGGCCTGAAGTGGGGCACAGGCCGGAAGGGCCTGAAGTGGGGCACAGGCCGGAAGGGCCTGAAGTGGGGCACAGGCCGGAAGGGCCGG
This sequence comes from Pseudophryne corroboree, assembly GCF_028390025.1. NCBI lineage: Eukaryota > Metazoa > Chordata > Amphibia > Anura > Myobatrachidae > Pseudophryne > Pseudophryne corroboree. The sequence goes on along the minus strand of NC_086444.1, from coordinate 428,005,868 downwards.
AAGTGGGGCACAGGCCGGAAGGCCGGAAGTGGGGCACAGGCCGAGAGGCTTGGAGTGGGGCACAGGCCGAGAGGCCTGGAGTGGGGCACAGGCCGGGAGGGCCTGACTAAGTGGCCGCAGGCCGGGACGGCCTGGTTATGCCCACAGGCCTAGCGCCTGTCCCTGGTGCTCTAGGGTGGATTATAGATAGGTGGAAGTGGCCCAAGGCCGCCTACCAGTCTCGGTGGGAGAGGCAGCAGCGGGGAGCTCGTTAGCTCTTTTGCGTCCCTCGCGCCGAGGCACTCTCCGCCAGACTTCCGTCGCTGGGCGTCTTTTTCCGTCATCGTCTTCCGCTTCTTTTTCTTCTCCGCCGTCGCCGCTATCTCCGCCGTCGTCTTCCGCTTCTTCTTCTTCTCCGCCGTCGCTGCTATCTCCGCCGTCGCCGCTGCTCGGTCTTCTTTCTTCTTCGGGAGCTCCTTCTCCCTCCGCATCCGATGCTCGACCGACTTCTCCCGCTCCGCAGCGTCAGAGCATCTTCCTATTGGCTGCCAAGGCGCGAGCTCCGATTGGCTCGCGCTTGGCGCGCCATTCAAAATGCGGCGACGTGATTGGAGGGGCTTGAATCCCTACGGATGCAAGTCCCTCCAAGCTGGGGCCGAGCCGCAGTGCCCGCCGCCGCGCCGAAGCGAAACGGGAGACAACCCCTTCACACGTCTGAAAGCGTCGCTAGAACCTGTGCAAAACCACGATGCTCTTTGTACCCATATGTCGCGCATGCGCATTGTGGTGCACACGCATGCGCAGATTAGCCGTTTTTCTGCTCTGGGGTACACTGGGCTCCACAATTAATGATATTGGGGTGTAGAGTAGGATCTTGATCCGAGGCACCAACAGGCTCAAAGCTTTGACTGTTCCCAGAATGCATAGCGCTGCCTCCTCTATAACCCCGCCTCCGTGCACAGGAGCTTAGTTTTGTAGTTGGTGCAGGCATACAACAGGGGGCTGCTCCAGCAGCCCTGAGAAGAAGCTTTTAAAAGAAAAATGAAGACTTCAAGGGCTGCAGCAGAGGCACTGTCAGTGTTAGATGTCAGTCAGACATCTCCTGCTGCAGCTCCATCACCTCCCCCAGCGGCGCTGTACACTCCCGCGCCCTGGTTGCCATGTATCTACAGCGGAGGCTCTGGTTTTCTTCCAGTTAGTCACACACACGACTGTTGTTCTCCTGGATCGCGTGGCCGCACTCAGGGAGGGGGTAAGTGAGTCCCCCCCGGCGGGACCCGCTGTAAATCGCGATCCCGCGCGGACCGCCTCCCACCGGACTGCCGTGGACACTGTGGTAGTACAGGGACCCCACTAGACCACCAGGGCAAGGGCACAGGTCGGTTTTCTCTCATAAACCGTTTATATAAGCTAGTGATGTGCACCGGACATTTTTCGGGTTTTGTGTTTTGGTTTTGGATTCGGTTCCGCGGCCGTGTTTTAGATTCGGACGCGTTTTGGCAAAACCTCACCGAAATTTTTTTGTCGGATTCGGGTGTGTTTTGGATTCAGGTGTTTTTTTCAAAAAACCCTAAAAAACTGCTTAAATCATAGAATTTGGGGGTCATTTTGATCCCATGGTATTATTAAACTCAATTACCATAATTTCCACTCATTTCCAGTCTATTCTGAACACCTCACACCTCACAATATTATTTTTAGGCCTACAATTTGCACCGAGGTCGCTGGATGGCTAAGCTAAGCGACACAAGTGGCCGACACAAACACCTGGCCCATCTAGGAGTGGCACTGCAGTGTCAAGACAGGATGGCACTTCAAAAAAATTGTCCCCAAACAGCACATGATGCAAAGAAAAAAAGAGGCGCACCAAGGTCGCTGTGTGACTAAGCTAAGCGACACAAGTGGCCGACACAAACACCTGGCCCATCTAGGAGTGGCACTGCAGTGTCAAGACAGGATGGCACTTCAAAAAAATTGTCCCCAAACAGCACATGATGCAAAGAAAAAAAGAGGCGCACCAAGGTCGCTGTGTGACTAAGCTAAGCGACACAAGTGGCCGACACAAACACCTGGCCCATCTAGGAGTGGCACTGCAGTGTCAAGACAGGATGGCACTTCAAAAAAATTGTCCCCAAACAGCACATGATGCACAGAAAAAAAGAGGCGCACCAAGGTCGCTGTGTGACTAAGCTAAGCAACACAAGTGGCCGACACAAACACCTGGCCCATCTAGGAGTGGCACTGCAGTGTCAAGACAGGATGGCACTTCAAAAAAATTGTCCCCAAACAGCACATGATGCAAAGAAAAAAAGAGGCGCACCACAGGTATAGAATGTAGATGGATAGTATACTTAATGACGACACAGAGGTAGGCACAGCAGTGGCCTTCCGTATTGTACTGCTATATATAGTATACTGGTGGTCACTGTGTCAGCAAACTGCAAAACTAAAATGCACCACAGGTATAGAATGTAGATGGATAGTATACTTAATTACGACACAGAGGTAGGCACAGCAGTGGCCTTCCATATCGTACTGCTATATATAGTATACTGGTGGTCACTGTGTCAGCAAACTCCAAAACTAAAATGCACCACAGGTATAGAATGTAGATGGATAGTATACTTAATAACGACACAGAGGTAGGCACAGCAGTGGCCTTCCGTATCGTACTGCTATATATAGTATACTGGTGGTCACTGTGTCAGCAAACTGCAAAACTAAAATGCACCACAGGTATAGAATGTAGATGGATAGTATACTTAATGACGACACAGAGGTAGGCACAGCAGTGGCCTTCCGTATCGTACTGCTATATATAGTATACTGGTGGTCACTGTGTCGGCAAACTGCAAAACTAAAATGCACCACAGGTATAGAATGTAGATGGATAGTATACTTAATGAATGATGACACAGAGGTAGGTACAGCAGTGGCCTACCGTACTGCTATATATAGTATACTGGTGGTCACTGTGTCAGCAAACTGCAAAACTAAAATGCACCACAGGTATAGAATGTAGATAGATAGTATACTTAATGAATGATGACACAGAGGTAGGTACAGCAGTGGCCTACCGTACTGCTATATATAGTATACTGGTGGTCACTGTGTCAGCAAACTGCAAAACTAAAATGCACCACAGGTATAGAATGTAGATGGATAGTATACTTAATGAATGATGACACAGAGGTAGGTACAGCAGTGGCCTACCGTACTGCTATATATAGTATACTGGTGGTCACTGTGTCAGCAAACTGCAAAACTAAAATGCACCACAGGTATAGAATGTAGATGGATAGTATACTTAATGAATGACGACACAGAGGTAGGTACAGCAGTGGCCTACCGTACTGCTATATATAGTATACTGGTGGTCACTGTGTCAGCAAACTGCAAAACTAAAATGCACCACAGGTATAGAATGTAGATGGATAGTATACTTAATGACGACACAGAGGTAGGCACAGCAGTGGCCTTCCGTATCGTACTGCTATATATAGTATACTGGTGGTCACTGGTCAGCAAAACTCTGCACTGTACTCCTCCTATATAATATTAATTATACTGGTGGTCCCCAGTCCCCACAATAAAGCAGCACACTGAGCACAGATATGGAGTGTTTTTCAGGCAGACAACGTATACTGGTGGTCACTGTCAGCAAAACTCTGCACTGTACTCCTGCTATATAATACAGCTGCTCCCCAGTCCCCACAATTAAGCAGTGTGAGCACAGATATATTATGCAGCACACTGAGCACAGATATGGAGCGTTTTTTTCAGGCAGAGAACGGATAAAACTGGTGGTCACTTATCAGCAAAACTCTGCACTGTACTCCTCCTAACAGCTGCTCCCCAGTCCTCCCCACAATTAAGCAATAAAGCAATCAAGTTCAACAATAAACGGAGAGGACGCCAGCCACGTCCTCTCCCTATCATCTCCAATGCACGAGTGAAAATGGCGGCGACGCGCGGCTGCTTATATAGAATCCGAATCTCGCGAGAATCCGACAGCGGGATGATGACGTTCGGGCGCGCTCGGGTTAGCCGAGCAAGGCGGGAAGGTTCGAACCTGCCTCGGACCCGTGTAAAATGGGTGAAGTTCGGGGGGGTTCGGTTTCCGAGAAACCGAACCCGCTCATCACTAATATAAGCCCACAGTACCCGGTGTTGAAGTCCAGCAGGGGTATAAGACTTAGACCTGTAGCCCCACACCCAGCCCCAGGGCACCATTTAGAGTAAATGTTCCCGCTGCATATCTCTCTCTCCCTCAATCCCTGTCAACGTTTTGGCGCCATTAGGACAAGCTGAGCTAATCCTGGGACTGTTTGGGCAAATCCTCCTCTGTAAAGCCGCCTGCATGGCAGCACTGTGCATTTTACAGGACACTTCAGTATTCTACATGTCTGCTGACAGTGTTAGTTAAGAAAGAATGCATTTAGTCAGGGTTATATATAGAGATGAGCGGGTTCGGTTCTCTGAGATCTGAACCCCCCCGAATGTCACCTATTTTACACGGTTCCGAGGCAGCCTCAGATAGTCCCGCCTTGCTCGGTTAACCCGAACGCGCCCAAACGTCATCATCCCGCTGTCGGATTCTCGCGAGATTCGTATTCTATATAAAGAGCCGCGCGTCGCCGCTATTTTCACTCGTGCATTGGAGATTGAACGGAGAGGACATGGCTGCGTTCTCTCCCTGTAAAGCTCCGTAATCTGTGCTCAGTGTGCTGCAAATATCTGTGCTCAGTGTGCTGAAAATATCTACGTTCTCTGCCTGAAAACGCTCCAAACCTGTGCTCAGTGTGCTGCAAATATCTGTGCTCAGTGTACTGCATTGTGGGACTGGGGACCACCAGTACATAATTATAGTAGTAAAGTACAGTAGGCCATTGCTGTATCTTGCAGCTCTGTGTCAAGTATACTATCTCTGTGCTGCATTATTGTGAGCAGTATATAGTTGGACAGTGAAGCATTTTGGTGACCAGCAGTATACATATAGTACATTACAGTAGGCCATTGCTGTATCTTGCAGCTCTGTATCAAGTATGCTATCTCTGTGCTGCATTATTGTGAGCAGTATATAGTAGGACAGTGCAGCATTTTGGTGACCAGCAGTATACATATAGTACAGTACAGTAGGCCATTGCTGTATCTTGCAGCTCTGTGTCACTTCTAGTATCCTGATCAGTGCTCAATATCTGCTGCATTGTTGTGACCAGTATGTATACTGTACTGTGCGACGTGTTATACACCTGGTGATTTTATACATCCTGTAATCTGTACTGAGCGATGTGTGAGATACACCTGGGGATTATACACCCTGTATACTGTACTGTGCAACATTTGTGATACACCTGGTGATTATACACCCTGTATACTGTACTGAGCGATGTGTGAGATACACCTTGGGATTATACACCCTATATACTGTACTGTGCGATGTGTGTTATACACCTGGTGATTATACATCCTGTAATCTGTACTGAGCGATGTGAGAAATACACCTTGGGATTATACACCCTATATACTGTACTGTGTGATGTGTGAGATACACCTGGGAATTATACACCCTTTATACTGTACTGAGCGATGTGTGAGATACACCTGGGGATTATACACCCTATATACTGTACTGTGCGATGTGTGTTATACACCTGGGGATTGTACATCCTGTAATCTGTACTGAGCGATGTGTGAGATAAACCTGGGGATTATACACCCTATATACTGTACTGTGTGATGTGTGAGATACACCTGGGGATTATACACCCTATATACTGTACTGTGCGATGTGTGTTATACACCTGGTGATTATACATCCTGTAATCTGTACTAAGCGATGTGTGAGATACACCTGGGGATTATACACCCTATATACTGTACTGTGTGATGTGTGAGATACACATGGGGATTATACACCCTATATTATTATTATTATTATTATTATTATTATTATTATTATTATTATTATCCTTTATTTATATGGCGCCACAAGGGTTCCGCAGCGCCCAATTACAGAGTACATAAATAATCAAACAGGAAAACAGCAATTTACAGTTGATGACAGTATAGGACAAGTACAGGGTAAATAAACATAGTTACATCATCAGATGACACTGGAATAAGTATCAGGTGTCAGAAGACTGCTGGATGTGGTACAGTTGAAGATTATTAAAGTAAGACAAAGGATAAGCACATGAGGGAAGAGGGCCCTGCTCGTGAGAGCTTACAATCTAAAGGGAATGGGTAGACAGACATGGGTGACACAGATGGGGTACATAGAAAATGTGGAACAGAGGGTTAGGATGAGATTTGGCTGGGCTTGGTGAAGAAGTGGACCCCCAGAAGGCACAAGTCAATACTTAACATTGCAACATTTTACTGGGCTATGCAGGAGAAAATTAAATAAAAATAAAAAAAAGAATCAATAACTTCTACCGCTTTCAAAAAGGTCAATGGAAGCTGAAATAATGGACAACTACCTCGTGGAAGCCAGATACAGTATACCAAACAGTACTTAGCAGAGTTAGGAATGAGTGCTTATGAAATACAGTAACATTTTGTCATAATATTTCAGAAACTGCATTGGCTGGTTTCTTGCACTCTTTTGCTCTAATACAACACCTACTTAAGGATTTATATTCAAAAACATTGTGTCTCCATAATCCCAAAAACGTCAGTCTTCTTGGAAAGTGGTTTGTTCCTTTGTAAGGGAAAGAGAACAAACGTTCTCAAACAACGGTTTCTCAATTTCTTTTTTCTCTGGGAAAGGATTGTGGATTCACAGGAATATCTGAGCATTTCTGTAATCAGAAAGCAGCGACTTTCTACAAATGTTTATGAATAATTCCAGTGATTTTGTCATTTTCTTCCAGTGATTTTGACCAATAATACCATTGATTAGAATGAATAATTCCTGTGATATTGAGGTGTTTGTGCCGCTTAGCCATCCAGCGACCACAGTGCACCTCTTTTTTTCTTTTCTTTGCATCATGTGCTGTTTGGGGCCATTTTTTTTAAGTGCCATCCTGTCTGACACTGCAGTGCCACTCCTAGAAGGGCCAGGTGTTTGTGCCGCCCTCTTGGGTCGCTTTGCTTAGTCGTCCAGCAACCTCGGTGCAAATTTTAGGACTAAAAATTAGTGATGAGCGAGGTTCGGTTTTACTTGGTTTTACTCGGTTTTACTCGGTTCTCAAACGGCATCTTATTGGCTATCCAAAACACGTGACATCCGTGAGCCAATAAGATGCCGTTTTGAGAACCGAGTAAAACCGAGTAAAACCGAGTAAAACCGAACCCGCTCATCACTACAAAAAATAGTATTGTGAGGTATTCAGAATAGACTGGAAATGAGTGGAAATTGAGGTTATAGAAACATAGAATTTGTCGGCAGATAAGAACCACTTGGCCCATCTAGTCTGCCCCTTATTTTTTTTTTTTTTTATATTATTTTTTATCACTAACCTTATTTGATCCTTATTTCTTTGTAGGGATATCCTTATGTCTATCCCATGCATGTTTAAAATTATTGAGGTTAATAATACTATAGGATCAAAATTACCCACAAATTCTATGATTTAAGCTGTTTTTGAGGGGTTTTTGAAAAAAAAACACCCGAATCCAAAACACACCCGAATCCGACCAAAAATTTTCAGGGAGGTTTTGCCAAAATGCATCCGAATCCAAAACAATGCTGCGGAACCGAATCCAAAACGAAAACACAAAACCCGAAAAATTTCCGGTGCACATCTCTAGTTATATAGTACAAGTACCCTGTAATATACATCCAGTCTTTACTGTGCATTGTTATATCTATTGAGTGTATAGCTATACATAGTACTACTCTGTATTGCTAGTCCAGTGCAGTTTTATTGCATGTCATAATTTCTGCATTGTACAATGTGACTATGTGTGTGTGCATATAGCTGCTGTGTGACCTCCATTTCGTGTATCTAACTCAGATTGCTATCCCAATATTCTATAACCTGAGGGGGCTAACTGCGTCAGGTTTATCATTTTAATATAGGTAGTTCACAGGATATACTCATTGTGTATTTTTCTCTGTGATTTTTAGTCACCATATAACTCTTGAATTCCCTGTTTGTGCTGATACACTGCACAGGGGGTTCTTGTCAGGTATTGTGCTGCTGATATTGTACTGTGTTGCCTTGTATTGAGCTTTCGGATATGTCAGCTACAAAGGGCAATGGTGCTGGGGCTGATCCCACATTGCGTGGTGGTGACGCTGCAGACACATTTGAGGAAAACATAGCAGCTGAGGGTTCAGGTTCTGGGGGATCCTTACCCCCAAGTGGAACTGTAGCAACAGCGGTTCAAAATGACCCACCTTTGGCTACCTTCTCCACGTTATTGAATACGCTGGTAACTAGACTAACGCCCCCTATGGGACCTCCTGTGCCGGTACAACCGCTTATGGTCCCCGCGATTAACCCGCCATGGGCAGATCAACTGTCTGCTCAGTGCCAGCAATTGAACCAATCACTGACTACTCAGAAGTCTAACCCTCGCCTGCCTAAGACCAAGGGGTCCTCTAAGCGGTCCATTACTTCCTCACAATCCACCAACATCCCAGACTCCTCGTCTGATGAGGATGGCGTTTTTACTGACCCCACAGATTCTGATCCTGACGCTTCTGATGGGGAATCTGTTTCACAGGTTGATGTTCCTGACTTGTTGGAGGCTATCAGGACCATTCTTCAAATTACTGATGACCCGGAGACTGATGCTGCCCCTAAGAAACCGGACAGGTTTAAACGTCAGAAAGCGGTTAAACAAGTTTTACCTCATTCTGACCATTTAATTGACATACGTCAGGAGTCCTGGGAAAATCCAGGAAAGAAATTCACGCCTCACAAGAAGATGCTGGCTTGCTACCCCCTCGCTGTGGAGCTAAGTAAAAATTGGGAAACACCCCCGCCAATTGATTTGCAGGTGGTGCGGCTGGTGGTATCCTCAGCTCTGCCGGTAACTACCGTCATGTCTCTGAAAGAACCGACGGATGAGCGTGTGGAGGGTTGTTTAAAGGCAATTTTCACCCTAACTGGCGCTGCGCATAGGCCCACCATTGCAGCGACATGGGCTGCAGAGGCTGTTGAAGCGTGGGCTCAGGAGCTAGAGGCGGAGGTGCCTTCCAACGCTTCTGATCATGCTAGACAATGCTTGTCATATATTGTCACAGCTTCTCATTACATTAAGGAGGTGGCTTCTGATGCCGGTATTCTGGCGGCCCAGGCTTCTACTACGTCCATTTTGGCTCGCCGGATTCTCTGGTTACGGTCCTGGTCTGTGGATCTGTACTCTAAGAAAACCCTGGAGGTACTCCCTTTTAAGGGAGACATTCTTTTCGGAGAAGACCTCAACAAGATAGTGGCTGACTTAGCTTCTGCTAAAACAGCATGTCTACTTAGTACTGCTCCTTCGGTGTCGAAGACTAAGAGTACCCCATTTCGCTCCTTTCATTCTTCAGGGAAAGCAAAAGGTCAGGTGTACCCGAAAAAGTGTTCGTACTTCTAAACCCAATAAGCCCAAACCCAAAAAATCCTGGGCTGCCCATCATCCTGCTTCCAAAATTGACAAGCCTGCCGCATGACTGGGCGGGCCTCCCTCTGGGGGATCCCAGGGTGGGGGGCCGACTTCTAGGGTATACCCAGGAATGGTTGAAGATCACTTCCGATGCCTGGGTATGGGAAGTCGTCACTCGAGGTTACGCCGTATCCTTCAAGAATCGTCGCCCTCATCGATTTTGCCTGACAGACGTCCCTTTGGATCAGGTGAAGGCAAAAACTCTTCATTCGGTGGTACAGTCCCTCCTGGATACAGGAGTGGAAGTACAGGTGCCTCTGGCTCAGAGAGGCAAGGGGTACTATTCACCACTGTTCCTAGTCCCGAAACTGAATTTGTGAGGGTCTCCAAGTTTCATATGGAAACTCTTCGCTCTATTGTTCTGGCCTTGGAACCTGGGGATTATATGGTCTCCCTGGACATACAGGATGCTTACCTGCATATTCCCATTGCAGTGTCGCATCAGCAGTACCTCCAAACTCGGGCGTTACCTTTTGGTTTGACCACAGCTCTGTGAGTCTTCACCAAGGTCATGGCGGTAATGACGGCTGTACTCCGCCGTCAAGGGGTCAGGATCCTACCATACCTGGATGACTTGTTGATCCTGGCAAATTCCCCAGAAATTCTCCTACGTCATCTGGATCTGACTATCCAGTTTCTGCAAGCCCACGGGTGGCTCATCAACTGAAAGAAATCTTCCCTGGTCCCTGCTCAGAGCATGGTGCACCTGGTGGCATTGATGGACACTCACAACCAGCGGTTATTCTTGTCTCAGGAGAGAGTCCTGAAGCTTCAGGACAGGATTCAATGCTTCCTATCTCGTCCGCATATGTCAATACATTCGGCAATGCAAGTGCTAGGTCTCATGGTGTCGGCTTTCGACATGGTGGAGTACGCTCAATTCCATTCCCGCCCTCTGCAGAAGCTGATTCTTGCCAAGTGGGACAGCCTGCCTCTCTGGATCAGGTCTCAAATGATCTCCTTGTCTCCGGAGGTCCGCCTATCACTGTGCTGGTGGCTTTGGGACCAACGATTGAGCAGGGGTCTTCCCTTCTGGATCTCCAACTGAGTCTTTCTGACGACGGATGCTAGTATGAGAGGTTGGGGCACGGTGTTGGAGCAACACTCCCTTCAGGGTCGGTGGACCTAGGAGGAGTCTCTCCTCCCTATAAACATTCTGGAATGTTCAACTCATTGAACTTGGCCCAGCATCTAATACAGAACAGATCTGTTCAAGTACAGTCGGACAATGCCACCACAGTGGTGTACATCAATCATCAAGGCGGCACTTGAAGACGCATGGCATTGAGGGAAGTATCACAGATTCTTCAGTGGACGGAACGCCATCTGCCAGCCATATCGGCAGTGTTCATTCCTAAACTGGGAAGTGGACTTTCTCAGTCATCAGATCAGAAGACTTCAGTGACATCTTTGAGGAAACGCACAGCGGCCGCGCTGCGCGCCATGCTCCCACACACACAGCGGCACTACAGAGTGCAGGGCACTGGGGGGGGCGCCCTGAGCAGCATAAAATCCTCATGTTAAGACTGGTTATGTGGTATTTAAGTGCCTAGGCACTGAATCCAGACCTCCGCCAGTATAAATAATTTAAAAAAATAGCGGGGCTGAAGCGCGCCATTAAGGGGGCGTGGCTTAGCCCTCACAGCTCTCATCAGTGCCATTTTCTCTTCACAGAGCTGCAAAGACGCTGGTCCTTCCTCAACACTGCTGTATCAAGTAACAGGGTGCAAAACAGGTGGGGGCACAGTTAATTTGGTGCTGGATTTATGATATAAAAGCGCTAACAGGTCTGAGGCATTATTTAAAAAGTTTCCCCTATATGCCCAGTGTGTTTGTGGTGTCGGTACACGTGTGTCGGCATGTCTGAGGCTGAGGGCTCTTCCCAGGAGGAGACTGGATTACGGAAAGAAACGACTGTGGGAGTGACCCTGTCGGCACCACCGACACCTGATTGGGTAAATGTTTTGAGTGCTTTGAATGCGAATGTGGCTCTATTAAATAAGAGATTGGATAAGTCTGAGATACAGACCCAGGCATGGAAGAAATCCGTGGAGGATGTGTTGTCACAAGTTCAGACCCCCTCGGGGTCACAAAAGCGTTCTTTTACCCAGATAGCAGAGACAGATACCAACACGGACTCTGACTCCAGTGTCGGCTATAGTGATGCCAGATTAAATCCAAAACTGGCTAAAAGCATTCAGTACATGATTGTGGCGATAAAAGACGTGTTACATATCACGGAGGACCCTGCTGTTCCTGATACAAGGGTCTGTATGTTTAAAGGAAAGAAACCTGAGGTAACGTTCCCTTCCTCTCATGAACTGAACGCTCTTTTTTAAAAGGTTTGGGAAAATCCTGACAAGAAGTTTCAGATTCCCAAGAGAATTCCGGTGGCATATCCGTTCCACTCTGTGGATAGGGAAAAGCGGGAGTCACCCCCCAATGTGGACAAAGCTCTATCATGCCTGTCCAAAAAGGTGACGCTTCCGTCTCCTGACACGGAAGCCCTAAAGGAACCTGCGGATCATAAGCATGAAAATGCATTGAAATCCATTTATGTCACCACGGGTACGCTTCTCAGACCTGCCGTTGCTTCGCCATGGGTGAGTAGCGCTATTGAAAAGTGGGCAGATAACTTGTCATCTGAGTTAGATACCCTGGATAGGGATAGCATTCTTTTGACACTGGGTCATGTCAGGGATGCTGCAGCCTACCTTAAGGAAGCTGCAAGGGACATTGGCCTTTTGGGATCAAGGGCCAATGCTATGGCAGTCTCAGCTAGGAGAGCATTGTGGATTCATCAATGGAATGCTGATGCTGACTCTAAGAAGGCTATGAAGTCTCTGCCGTATAAAGGTGGTGTCTTGTTTGGTGACGGCCTCGCTGACCTGGTATCTACGGCTACCGCGGGTAAGTCATCCTTTTTACCTTATGTTCCTGCATAACAAAAGAAAACGCACCACTATCAGATGCAGTCCTTTCGGCCCAATAAATACAAAAGAGAACGAGGGTCTTCCTTCCTTGCTTCCAGAGGAAGAGGAAAGGGAAAAAGGTCACCTGCTGTGGCAGGTTCCCAAGAGCATAAGTCCTCTCCGGCTTCTACCAAATCCACTGCATGACACTGGGACTCCGCTGCGGGAGTCCGCACCAGTGGGGGCACGTCTCCGAATCTTCAGTCATTTCTGGGTTCGTTTGGACCTAGATCCATGGGTATTAGAAATAGTGTCCCAACGGTACAAGCTGGAATTTCAAGACGTGCCCACTCAACGATTTTTCAAATCAGCCTTACCAGTTTCTCTTCCGGACAGGGAGGTGGTATGCGGTGCTATAGAAAAGCTATGTCAAAATCAAGTCATTGTCATGGTGCCCCCGTCACAACAGGGAGAAGGTTTTTATTCGAGCCTGTTCGTGGTCCCGAAGCCAGACGGTTCGGTCAGACCTATTCTGTACTTAAAATCCCTCAATTTCTATCTAAAAAAATTCAAATTCAAGATGGAGTCTCTCCGAGCAGTGATCTCCAGGTTGGAGGAAGGGGATTTTATGGTGTCGGTTGACATAAAGGATGCCTACTTACACGTCCCCATATATCCTCCACATCAGGCTTACCTGAGGTTTGCCGTTCAGGATTGTCATTACCAATTTCAGACGTTGCCGTTTGGTCTGTCCACGGCTCCGAGGGTTTTCACCAAAGTTATGGCGGAAATGATGGTTCTCCTGCGCAAGCAAGGAGTCACAATTAACCCGTACTTGGACGATCTCCTCATAAAAGCGAGGTCCAAGGAGCAATTACTGCAGAGCAGGACGCTCTCCCTGACAATTCTGCAACAACATGGTTGGCTCCTAAACTTGCCCAAATCACAGTTGGTTCCGACGACAAGGCTGTCGTTCTTGGGTATGATTCTGGACACGGAATTACAGAGAGTTTTTCTTCCAGTGGAAAAGGCTCTGGAAATTCAGAACCTGGTCAAACAGATTCTGAAGCCGGCAAGAGTGTCGATTCATCAATGCACTCGGTTGCTAGGGAAGATGTTGGTGGCCTACGAGGCCATTCAGTTTGGCAGATTCCATGCCAGAGTGTTTTAGTGGGACCTGTTGGACAAATGGTCCGGATCCCATCTGCACATGCACCGACAGATAATCCTGTCTTCCAAGACCAGAATCTCACTCCTGTGCTGGCTGCACAGCTCTCACCTCCTAGAGGGTCGCAGATTCGGGATCCAGGACTGGATCCTGCCGACCATGGATGCGAGTCTCCGAGGCTGGGGTGCAGTCACACAAGGGGAAAATTTCCAGGGAAAATGGTCAAGCCAGGAAGCTTGTCTACACATAAGCATTCTTGAATTAAGGGCCATTTACAACGGCCTTCTACAAGCGGAACATCTTCTTCGCGATCTTCCCGTCATGTTTCAGTCGGACAACGTAACAGCAGTGGCGTACGTAAACCGTCAGGGCGGAACGAAGAGCAGAGCGGCAATGGCAGAAGCCACAAAAGTTTTCCGCTGGGCGGAAAGGCATGTAAGCGCTCTGTCAGCGGTCTTCATTCCGGGTGTGGACAACTGGGAAGCAGACTTCCTCAGCAGACACGATCTCCATCCAGGAGAGTGGGGTCTTTATCAAGAGGTCTTTGCAGAAGTGACAAGTTGTTGGGGAATTCCTCAAATAGACGTGATGGCGTCTCGCCTCAACAAGGAACTTCCGAGATATTGTTCCAGGTCGAGGGACCCTCAAGCAATAGCAGTGGACACCCTAGTGATACCGTGGGTGTTTCAGTCGATATATGTGTTCCCTCCGATTCCACTCATTCCAAAAGTGTTAAAGATCATAAGACGAACAAGGGCTCATGCAATCCTCATTGTACCAGACTGGCCAAGGAGGGCCTGGTATCCAGATCTTCAGGAGTTACTCATAGGAGATCCCTGGCCTCTTCCTCTACAAGACGATCTGTTACAGCAGGGACCGTGCGTGTACCAAGACTTACCGCGGCTTCGTTTGACGGCTTGGAGGTTGAAAGCAGGATCCTAGCCCAAAAGGGTTTTCCCGGTGAAGTAATTCCCACACTGCTTCAGGCTAGAAAAGAGGTAACGGTGAAACATTATCACCGTATTTGGAGGAAATATGTGTCTTGGTGTGAATCCAAGGAGGCTCCTACGGAAGAATTTCAGCTGGGTCGTTTTCTCCATTTTCTGCAAGCAGGGGTGGATGCGGGCCTAAAGTTAGGCTCAATTGAAAGTACAAATTTCGGCCTTGTCAATTTTCTTTAAAAAAGAATTGGCTTCCCTTCCGGAAGTTCAGACTTTCGTGAAAGGCGTGCTGCACATCCAGCCTCCCTTTGTGCCCCCGGTGGCACCGTGGGATCTTAACATGGTGTTGCAGTTCCTGCAGTCTCATTGGTTTGAACCTTTACGTGAGGCAGAGTTGAAATTCGTCACTTGGAAAGTGATCATGCTGTTGGCCTTGGCCTCTGCAAGGCGGGTGTCTGAATTGGCGGCTTTGTCTCACAAGAGCCCCTATTTGATCTTCCATGAAGATAGAGCGGAGTTGAGAACTCGTCAGCAATTTCTGCATAAAGTGGTGTCATCGTTTCACATGAACCAACCTATTGTGGTGCCAGTGGCTACTGACGCCTTTGAGGAATCGAAGTCTCTAGATGTGGTCAGAGCTTTGAAAATTTATGTAGCCAGAGCGGCTAAGATTAGGAAAACGGAGGCTCTGTTTGTCCTGTATGATCCCAACAAGATTGGGGCTCCTGCTTCCAAGCAGACTATTGCACGCTGGATCTGTAATACGATTCAGCAAGCTCATTCTACGGCTGGATTGCCGTTACCGAAATCGGTGAAGGCCCATTCTACCAGAGAGGTGGGCTCATCCTGGGCGGCTGCCCGGGGGGTCTCGGCATTACAGCTTTGCCGAGCAGCTACTTGGTCGGGTTCAAACACTTTTGCAAAGTTTTACAAGTTTGATACCCTGGCTAAGGAAGACCTCTTGTTTGGTCAATCGGTGCTGCAGAGTCATCCGCACTCTCCCGCCCATTCTTGAGCTTTGGTATAAACCCCATGGTTCTTGAAGTGTCCCCAGCATCCTCTAGGACGTAAGGAGAAAATAGGATTTTAATACCTACCGGTAAATCCTTTTCTCTTAGTCCGTAGAGGATGCTGGGCGCCTGTCCCAGTGCGTACTGTATCTGCAGTTATTGGTTATGGTTACACACGTGTTGTGTTGCGTTTATAGTCAGCCTGTTGCTGTCATTAGTCATGCCGTTGCATGCGTTGGGTTAAATGCCATGTTGCACGGCATGCTTGAGGCGTGAGCTGGTGTATATCTCACCTTAGTTTAAATCAAAATAAATCCTTTTTCCTCAAAATGTCCGTCTCCCTGGGCACAGTTCCTATAACTGGAGTCTGGAGGAGGGGCATAGAGGGAGGAGCCAGTTCACACCCTTTTTAAAGTCTTAAAGTGCCCATGTCTCCTGCAGATCCCGTCTATACCCCATGGTTCTTAAAGTGTCCCCAGCATCCTCTATGGACTAAGAGAAAAGGATTTACCGGTAGGTATTAAAATCCTATTTTCTGCCTCGTCGGTTTGGTTCCAGAGAAAAATTGCAACTTTACCTGATGTTCATACATTTACTCAGGGTGTGTTGCGAATTCAACCTCCTTATGTCCTGCCTGTGGCTCCTTGGGACTTGTCGGTGGTTCTGGAGGCGTTGCAAGGGTCTCCGTTTGAGCATCTTGTATCGGCAGACCTTAAGTGGCTTTCTCTTAAGGTGTTGTTTCTGCTGGCTATTGCCTCTGCCAGACGGTTGTTGGATTTGGGTGCTTTGTCTTGTAAGTCACCATATCTGATTTTTCACCGTGACCGGGTGGTTCTTAGAACACGTCCCGGGTACCTACCTAAGGTGGTGTCTTCTTTCCACCTTAATCAGGAGATTGTGGTTCCGGCCTTTGCCTCTTCTGAATTGTCTTCCAAAGAGCGGTCTCCGTATCTATGTGAAGAGGATGGCTCCTATCAGGAAGTCTAATTCTCTCTTTGTACTATTTGGTTTTCACAAACGTGGCTGGCCTGCTCACAAGCAGACCTTGACCAGGTGGATTAGAATGGTGATTGCACAAGCTTATGTACAGGCTGGTCGTCCAGCTCCTGTTACTATAAAGGCCCATTCTACTCGTTCTGTTGGACCTTCTTGGGCGGCCCACCGTGGTGCAACCCTTGAACAATTGTGCAAGACGGCTACGTGGTCCTCAGTGAACACGTTCATAAGGTTCTATGCCTTCGATACTTCCGCCTCCCTGGATGCTTCCTTTGGACGCCAGGTTCTTGTGCCCACCACAGTGTGTCCCCTCCCATAAGGAACTGCTTAAGGACATCCCCAATGTCATTCCCTGTGGAGCCCAGTGTACCTTGCAGCAGAAAATGAGATTTATGGTAAGAACTTACTGTTGTTAAATCTCTTTCTGCGAGGTACACTGGGCTCCACAGGGCGCCTACCCTGACGCACTTAGCTTCTTTGGGTTGGTATGACATTAGCCGCTGACACTTTCTCCTGTCGTAAGAATGTTGTGTATGTGGCTACTAACAGTTGTCGTCTCTTTTGCCTGCTACTGCATTGGACTGGTTAACAAAAACTGAGCTCCTGTGCACGAAGGCGGGGTTATAGAGGAGGCGGCGCTATGCATTCTGGGAACAGTCAAAGCTTTGAGCCTGTTGGTGCCTCGGATCAAGATTCTACTCTACACCCCAATGTCATTCCCTGTGGAGCCCAGTGTACCTCGCAGAAAGAGATTTAACAACAGTAAGTTCTTACCATAAATCTCATTTTTTCACTGATCGTTATGCAGCGAACAACGGCAGCGAGCGATCATCTCGGAATGACCCCCTTAGTTCTTCTCCCTGCACAATTTGGCTGATCTCTGCATGTGCTGAGATCAGCTGCAGCAAGAGGGGACTGATCATCAGTCCCCCCCTGACACACATCTCTCTGAATGTGGGAGGAGCATGTATGCATATGGGGGGGGGGGGGGGGGTCAATTCAGGAACCCATGGGGAATCAATAACTAGTGAGGGAGGAATAATATAAAGTTAAATTATGCTTATTTAAAATATATATATTTTTACCAAAAATTTTATTTAAACTTTAATATGCAATAAATAAAAAAAAGAATCTCTGAGTGGTCTTGTGGGTAAACAACCCTCAGTTAAATGGTTAAAGGGCATATTGACCAAAACTTATTTTGCCGAATATACCCCAAAAACATATATTTTCAGGTGATCTCTGATAAAGCTAGTTCCTACCTAGATGTAACAAGGAGGGCCCTCCATATCCAAACGCAAAAGCAGCCCCCCAGTAGCTAAAGCCAACTTCTGCTGTTTCACATAATGGGGAAATTGTAACACGTTAGGCTGCAAATTGTCTGTCTATGCCATGCCACTTTGTGCAATATTCCAGCCCCGTCAGTGACGCTCCTCTGGGTGCTGACAGGTACATTACTAACAGAGAAAAAAAATCCATTGATCATACAGATTGTCTAAGAGAAGAGGACCTGCTTGTCATTTATCATATTTAGATCTTTTCAACGTCTCCCCCTGTTTCCTTTGTCTGGGACGCCTGTATTGCTGTGCCACCCCCATTCCCTCCACGCTCTTCAATTGCCATCATTGTGAGCAGATACACACCTCTTATTACTAAGATAAAAGTGCTAAAACAATCTTCCCCCTGCACAATAAAATCAAATATACGGTATGGCAAGAATTCAAATTATTCCAATTATTTATTAAATATTATATTTTAATTAAAAAAAATTATAACTGACCGGTCAACACAATAAAAATCACACTTTTCAAAGTAAGTATAAAAACGCTCTATAGCACATTAGCACTTTACATTTTTCACTTTTAGGAGGTGGATCCTAAATAATTGTGTGCACACAAAGACAGAACCATTTTTTTTATAAAAAGCTAAATTTGTAGCCAAAAAAATAATAGTCCATAATCTCCAGGTGCAACTGTGATAACATCAAATGATGGTATTCCCCAGCACGGGTTATTTATATATACGTTCAATCAGTTCTTTGGTATTTAGCCCTGTATTTGCAGCAATCAACACCATTGTGTATAATAAAATAATGTTCTCCAAATAGAGCCTTACATATAACCTTCACGGGGCAATTCACTTAGAGAGGAAGCGTCCCAAAATCGTAAGAGGCTGGCTCTGGCTGTGGGATCAGGCACACTGCTGGCGCCTGTGGCTTTCACGTATCCCGTCCTAGGGGCCTAATTCAGAGTTGATCGCAGCAGCAAATTTGTTAGCAGTTGGGAAAACCATGTGCACTGCAGGGGGGGGGGGGGGGGGGGGCAGATATAACATGTGCAGGGAGAGATAGATTTGGATGGGGTGTGTTGAAACTGAAATCTAAATTGCAGTGTAAAAATAAAGCAGCCAGTATTTACCCTGCACAGAAACAAAATGAGCCACCCAAATCTAACTTTGTCTGCTAATGTTATATCTGCCGATGCCCCCCCCCCCCCCCTGCAGTGCATATGGTTTTGCCCAACTGCTAGAAATGTGCTGCTGTGATCTTGTCTGAAGTACCCCCAAGGTATGCTGTGAGTCACGTCCTCTATCACCGTTCTGACGTGTCCTGTCATAACTCATCTCCCCTCCAATACAAAACATCTTTAAAATACCACTTGCACCAAAGGCACTTACCTCTAGTGTACAGTAGGTAGCAACAGCATGCCATGGTGACATACCTGCAAAATCTCAAGACAAGTGTGTTGCATCGGAGGACAGTCCTTTTTAAAGCATGAGCTAGGATAATATTACATTTTCCTGTTTTTCTTAACGCAGTGCCTCTACCCAGGAACTGTACAGTATATCTCAATTTAAGTTGTGTGTCTTTGTAGAGTCCACCAGATATTGACTTGGGAAACCTCTACCTGACTCATTAAACCACTTACAGAAAAACATGGACTCACTGATAATGGGGATAAGCTACAGGGCACAATTTTTCTAGTATGAGGTTTGGTAATCATCCCTGAAATTGGCTAATGGAACTGTTTACAGGATCTGGATTGGATTTATCAAGATGTACAGTATGGTAAAACATCCGTATACTACTGTTTTTGGAGGCTTACCGCAGAACATATTGATCTCCATATGTATGTAAATGGTCTGCAGCAGATATCACCGGAGAATGGGGCCATGATTGCAGGGTGTAGAAGCTTTCCTTTTAGTAAGACTTGACATTATGCATATCAATGTGATGACATATTTTTTAGCAGCACTTGATTTTATTATATAGATTATTCTTAGTATTGCCTTTTTTCTTTTCATCACTACTATTGTTTTTGGGATGTCCTCACTTTTTGATGTATCAAACTGTAAAATGCAGTAAAACCTTTAAAAGCACCATATCTATTTAAAAGGTGAGGGACCTGCAGCCAGTGCCGTAACTAGATATTTTGGTTTCCTGGGCCAGAAAAGAGAATTGGTGCCCCCTATCCCCCACATATAAAATAGGGACAGTGTGTGGCGAAGGTGCGCAGAAAAAATATAGGGGCATGGCTTAATGGGAAAGGGGTGTGGCCATATAATAATACCAGTTCACATTACACCGCACAGTAGTGTCCATTAGTCACATTACACCACACAGTAGAGCCCCTTATAAATGTTAAACCACAGTAGTACCTGTTGTCCACGTTACACCATAGTAGATCCCTTAATACACATTACAGCACAGTAGAGACCCTTGTACAAATTACGCCACAGAAGAGCACCTTACACACATTATGCCAGGTAGAGTCCCTATATCTCATTTTTCATCCTTACTGTAGTGTAGTGTAGTGTAGTGTAGTCAGAGGCGGATTGGCCATAGGGTTTACAGGAAAGATTCCCGGTGGGCCGACGCACCCGTGGGGCCTGTTTTGTTTGAGGACATGTGGTCCTTTTTATAAACATAATGAATAAGATGCAAAATAATTTGCATATATGAAAATTACTTTGCCACTTAGCCTGTGATTGCAGATGATCTAGTGTATGCTCTGTCTGCCTTCTTGGCTGACATATAAGATTGAGTGAATAGTGATTGGGATACGGTTGGTGTAATAAGCAAGAAAATATATATTTCTAAAGAATTATATAGTTTCCTAAATTCTGAAGGTGTATCATATATATATATATATTTGTGTGTATATGTATGTATATATATATATATATATATATATATATATACACACACACACACACACACACACACACACACATACATACAGTACATATATATGTACGGAGGCAGGACGGCACTCATAAAGACTGGTAAACCATAGAAAATCAGCAGAGGACGCTGAAGCTGTTTGTCAACGTTTCAGAGTTAGACTCCTTTAAAAGAGTCTAACTCTAAAAAGTTGACAAACAGCTACAGCGTCCTGTGCTGATTTTCTATGGTTTACCAGTCTCTGAGTGCCGTCTTGCCTCGGTACATATTATCTAACTCTGACGGGCACCGGAGCATGTTGTGCGGTACTAGTAAGGAATGCCATTCATCATTTGCAGATATATATATATCTATATCTGTATATATATATACACACACACACACAACATCGAGGGTGCGGTACTCTTGGCGACTTGGAGAAAAAACTTGTTAAACAGCGTGTAGAAGCAACGTTTCAATGACTTTTACTCCGTCATTTTCATCAGGTTTAACAATTTTTTTCTCCAAGTCGCCAGGAATGCCGCACCCTTGATGTTGCATGGACTTACCTGTGAGGGCACCCGGTGCATTTAATTCAGTATTGGGAGAGTCGGGCATGTTGGTATATATGTGTGTGTGTGTGTGTGTGTGTGTGTGTGTGTGTGTGTGTATATACATGTTGAGTCTCACTTATCCAAGATGCTTGGGACCAGAGGTATTTTGGATATCGGATTTTTCCGTATTTTGGAATAATTGCATACCACGGATGGTGTAATGGTTAGCATTACTGCCTCACAGCACTGAGGTCATGGGTTCGATTCCCACCATGGCCCTAACTGTGCGGAGTTTGTATATTCTCCCCGTACTTGCGTGGGTTTCCTCCGGGTACTCCGGTTTCCTCCCACAATCCAAAAATATACTGGTAGGTTAATTGGCTCCCAACAAAATTAACACTAGTATGAATGTGTCTGTGTACATGTGGTAGGGAATATAGAATGTAAGCTCCACTGGGGCAGGGACTGATGTGAATGGGCAAAATATTCTCTGTACAGCGCTGCGGAATATGTGTGCGCTATATAAATAACTGGTAATAATAATAATAATAATACCACAATGAGATACCATGGTGATGGGACCTAAATCTAAGCATAGGATGCATTTATGTTACATATACACCTTATACACACAGCCTGAAGGTCATTTTAGCCAATATTTTTTATAACTTTGTGCATTAAACAAAGTGTGTCTACAGTCGCACAATTCATTTATGTTTCATATACACCTTATACACAAAGCCTGAAGGTCATTTAATACAATACTTTTAATAACTTTGTGTATTAAACAAAGTTTGTGTACATTGAGCCATCAAAAAACAAAGGTTTCGCTATCTCACTCAAAAAAGTCCGTATTTCGGAATATTTGGATATGGGATACTCAACCTGTATATGTATATATATATATATATATATATATATATATATATATATATACATCAGTACAGCAGCAGCCAGCACTCACAAAAACACACAGCCTGCTCAGGTGCCCGAATCCAACAGTCTGTGTAATATGACAGTCAACGTTTCGGGGCTTAAAGCCCCGTCGTCAGGACCAAAAAATACAATAGGTACACAATGTGACAAGGAACTTACCCACATAAATACCCCCAGTGGATTGGCGCCTTCACCCGCGAATCTCCACGAGCATCTCACTGCCAGGGTCGGCTTCCGTCACCGCACTTCCGGTCCCGGCGCTGTCCGTCACCATAATATATACATAAATAACACGCATTTATATATACATACACAAACACACATGTAAACACACACATACATACATACATACATACATACATAGTCTGCACATACACAAGCACACACACAAACCCACATACATACATACATACATACATTCCATACAAATACACACATAAACAAAGATTAAAAACTTACATATAGTATACAGCGTTGCACTACACCAGGGCTGGGAGCAGAGAGGCAGCCGCGGCAGCGTGAGGGAGAGTGAGGACGGAGGGAGCTCCTGTGGCTGCGCATGTGCAGCCAGCAGCTCCCCCGGCACCCTGGACATTCTGTAAACAGAGAGCTGCATAGCTCTCTGCTCTTACTGAAGTTCCGCGTCCGCGATCGCGGTCGCGGCTTTTACTGAGACGGAGACAGCTGTGTCTCCGTCTCAAACAAAGTTTTGCGGTCATCAGGGGGGGTTTCCAGGTACTCGGAAACCCCCCCTGCGTGCGCCACTGACCCTGCTGCACAGCTCAAGCAGACAGTGAAACATATAAAGAGTGCGGGCAGAGTACCGGCATGTGCCGGCTGTCAGTGTCTCCTGCTGTCACCTCTGGCCTGCCCTATTCCCTACCTGGTGTCCGAGTCAATGTGCACCCCTTCTGCTTCTCCTCCTCTTCCTGCTCTGCGACGGCCAGTATGGTGGCCCCCGGGAAGGAAAGGGGTGGCTTTCAGCGCACCCTCAAACTTTTTCGGCGCCCGGAGCTTGCGCTCCTCCGGAGCCACCCTATCTACACCCCTGAACATACCACCTGATGTTGTCCAGGAACTTTGTTGACAGTTTGCCATAAAGGGTTTCTGCAGTAATCACAGCACATGGTGGACATACAAAGTACTGATATCAATAAACACTTGTTGATCTATTTGCTGTCAGTGTCCAATCACTTTTGTCTACATAGAGTATTTTAGATTTTGCCTGTGCCGGTTCTGGAGTTATTCGTTTCTTCCCTGCAACAGCAAGAGGCTGTTATAAGCTCTTTTGGACAGACAGACAGACAGACAGACAGGGGCGGAGGTGAGGACGCCCCTAGGCACAACAGTAATGGCCACCTCCCTCTGCCTAATTTTATTATTTTTATTGATTGGTTATAAGCAATCACTTGATAATAGCCAACTTAATAGAATAATAAAAAAGCCACCTTTTTTTTAAATTATGTATACATATTTACTAAGTGGGACAGCTTACAGGGACAGTATGTGCATGCCCTACCCATTTACACACCATTCAAAATGGCAAATGGTACAGTAAAGTGAAAACATTTTGCAGTTACTGGTACTTTTTGAGCTGTCATGTTATCAACACAAGCATCCAAGTGCCGCTCCCAAACACTTGCCACCCCTAGGCATGTGTCTACTGGGACATTCGCCATTGCAGATAGATAGATAGATAGATAGATAGATAGATAGATACTTTAAAATTTACAGTTTTTGTCTTGTTAAAGGGATGCCCACCTGTGGGCACAGGGCTGGGTCACCACAGTCAAATGCCTAGGCCGCCAATGACCAGGGCTGGCCCTGGTGAAATGAAACAAAAGCCCAACAATGGGGGTCATTCCGAGTTGTTCGCTCGTTATATTTTTCTCGCAATGGAGCGATTAGTCGCTAATGCGCATGCGCAATGTCCGCAGTGCGACTGCGCCAAGTAAATTTGCTATGCAGTTAGGTATTTTACTCACGGCATTACGAGGTTTTTTCTTCGTTCTGGTGATCGTAATGTGATTGACAGGAAGTGGGTGTTTCTGGGCGGAAACTGGCCGTTTTATGGGTGTGTGCGAAAAAACGCTACAGTTTCTGGGAAAAACGCGGGAGTGGCTGGAGAAACGGAGGAGTGTCTGGCCGAACGCTGGGAGTGTTTGTGACGTCAAACCAGGAACGAAACTGACTGAACTGATCGCAGTTGCCGAGTAAGTCTGGAGCTACTCAGAAACTGCTAAGAAGTGTCTATTCGCAATTTTGCTAATCTTTCGTTCGCAATTTTGATAAGCTAAGATTCACTCCCAGTAGGCGGCGGCTTAGCATGTGCAAAGCTGCTAAAAGCAGCTTGCGAGCGAACAACTCGGAATGAGGGCCAATATCTCCCAACTGCAGCTTTTATTCTCACTTGTTGCTTCTCTTCCATGCACATGTTTTGTACTTTTACATGTGTTTCCTTATATCTGCCATGTTACATGGATAATGCTGTATGTGAGATTGTGATTTATCCACTTTCTTTTATGTATCTTTTATTGTGGGGAAAAGTACAGCATTGCGCTAGATGAAAAAGTTAATACATTTTTTTATAAAACTCAAGTTGTACCATATAAAAAACAACAAATGGTTGTGGCAGAGCAGAGGAAAGAAAAATATTTAAAAATAATGGGGCAGATGTATTTACCTGGAGATGGCATAAGGAAGTGATAAGCCAGTGATAGGTGCAAGGTGATAAAGGCACCAGCCAATCAGATCCTAACTGTTAATTTACATATTGGAGCTGATTGGCTGGTGCCTTTATCACCTTGCACATATCACTGGTTTATCACTTCCTTATGCCTTCTCCAGGTTAATACAATGATCTGCCCCATTGTCACCTGTAGAGAGGAGTTAATGAGCCACACCTGTAGTTCCAGTATCAGGGAAAGGTAAAGCAGGAAGTATTTGCATATGTGGATACATTCAAACAATGACTAATCCGCCACTGCACACATTTGCTATTAAAGATTGATGACATCTTTTGGGAGGAGACTGCTTTACAAAAATAGATTTAGCACAAGCTCATTTAGAGATTGAAGGCACTGCAAAGAAACACCTGACAATTAACACACACACAAATGTTTATTTCAAAACTGTCTTGTTTGTGAAATAGCTTAAGCAATTAGGCAAGGAACCATACATCAGTGTTATAGTCAATACCTGATACTCATTGTTACACTGATTATATTCAAAGTGCCTTGAGTCCTAGTGTAGAATAAGTATTATATAAATAAAATTAATATTATAATTATCATAATTATTATAATATTATTATTATTATTATAATTATTATTATTGTTAGCATTTGCCCACGGCTTAACTCGTATGGATGTCTGTTATTGCTCAGTGAAGTAATTTTACAAAGACAGTAGCACCTTCTAATATTGTGATGTATATTTTATATTGTACACATTGATCACAAGATTTCTCTGTAAACAATATTTGCAGTTTTTCCTTCAGGGATTAACACAAAAAGATATTTGGCTCTACCGATTTATGAACAAGCCACGTAAAGCTGCCCATAGGAGAAGCAGCTGGTCCTGATATCTACGCCTGCAGCCCTGAGCATTTGCCCCTGTGACTTGTTGGTCATCACAGCGAAGCAGATGCTTACAGGAAACTGCAGGAGCATGAATCGAAAAGGAAAATTGTTGGGAATAAGTGGTATATATGGTTTAAACACAGTCTCACCTTCGCCATATCCCATTAGAATCTCTGCCTAAACTAGGTTCCTTAGCAGAGCAGTCACTTTAACCATACCTCCCAAAATGACCCTCTCCATGAGGGACACAATGCTCTGTTCCTAGACTTCCCTCTTAAGTTATGATTGCCATCACCTGTGTTGAAACATCTTTCTTATCCTTTAACCTGTTCAAAATAGGCGCTGGCAATCATAAATTAGGATAAAAGCCCAGAAGCAGAGCATTGTGTCTCTCCTGGAGAGGGTGATGTTGGGAGGTATGCTTTAACCATGCCTGGCCTGGCATGGTCGCATCAGATGCGACCACACCAGCAAGTGCTTTATCTGACCTGGTCGACACAGAATGCGACCAGTCAGATAAAAAGTGTGTGCAGCTGCAGGAAAGAGAAACTTCCATCTGCTGCTGCTCTCAGAGGGACTGGAAGGTCCCTCTGCCTTCCCACACCATCTCCCAGTGTTTGCCATGCTGCGGATCATTGCTGATCAGCACAGCAGGACGCCCCACCCAGCGGCTGCAGACAATAGCATCCGCTGGGGAAGTGTAAATTAACCCACCCAAGCCCCCCCTGCAGGACTGAGCTGCCCATCTGGCACTTCTGGCAAATGCCATAAGGGCCGGTGGGCAGGTGGGCCGATCCAGTCACAGTGAGAGCTGGGAAGGCCGTGCACAGCGCAGCTCCCGGTTCTCTATTTGTGGCCCCCGCCGCCCAAAGAACCTGTACTAACAAAAATGGGGGATTGCTGTGATTCCACACCCCCATGACTCGTGGCACGCCCCTGTACATGCACCCCCACCCGTAGTGTGCCCACGTCGCTCCCTTTAGTGTGCATATCAACAAAACGGGGGTGTACCGAGAGTCCACGGCCCCCTGATTCATGGCACACCCCCTGCACCGTGCATGACCACCCACACCTCCCCCTCTTCCGGTGAATGCCAGGGCCGAATTCTGGCCCCAGTCCATCCCTGCCCCATTGTGTAACATAGTTAATGAGGTTGAAAAAGACAAAATGTCTATCGAGTTAAACCATTATAATTCTTACACTAATCTGTATTTAACACTAGTTTAAATGTAATGAAGTTAAAGTATTAAGTTTAACTAACAACTATAATTCGTGCTTTTTCTTAAACACACTCTTTAAATGCTATATGTTTTTTTTCAAAAATACACTCTCTTTAAATGCTATATCCTTGGATATTTCTTTCAGTTAGGAATTTATCTAATCCATTTTTAAACATATTGGTTGAGTCCATCATTACTACCTCATACCTCCCAACTGTGCTGATTTTCGCGGGACAGTCCAGTTTTTTTTTGGTCTGTCCCGCTGTCCCACTCGTGGGCAGCCTGTCACTCACTCACTGTTCTGCTTAGTCCAGCGTCTATTCACAGGAGATATAGGGACTGGGGGTATGGCCAGCAGTTCACAGAGCGCTGGCCACACTCCCACGCTCGGGCGGGCGCGGCTTTTCAGCTCAAGGAAAGTCCCTCTTCACAAAGTCCCAATGTTGGGAGGTATGCTACCTTCTCAGGCAGAGAATTCCAAATCCTTACTGCCCTTAGTGTGAAGAACCCTTTCCTTCGTTGGGTATGAAATGTTCTCTCCTCTAACCTCAGGGGGTGTCCAGGTGTCCTGTGTAGAGATTTTTCAATAGATAGATCTTAGTTTTGTCCCTTTATATATTTGTAAATATTAATAATGCCTCCTCTTAGCCACCTCTTTTTGAGTGTAAACATATCTAACCTAGTAAGCCTTTCCTCATAATTCAGACCTGTAACCCCTTAATCAATTTGGTGGCTCGCCTCTGAACCCTTTCAAGTTCCAAGATGTGGTGCGGCCGTACCAATGATTTATACAATGGCAGGATTACACTCTCATCCCTTGTCGAAACCTGGTGGCTGTCCCAGCTCTTAAAATAAAGCCGCGATGGTCACAACGTTTCCGATGTTCACGATGTTCTGATGGTGATTGTCGAGTTTACGCTGTTTGTGGGGAAAATTTACAAATATTAAAAAAAAAAATTCTTTAAGTAAAATCAATTTGGATAACTTCAAATACATGTTCATCACCTACTGTATGTACAGTCACAACCCTTACAGTTTTATTATATGTATAGACTGGGCTAATTGTTATGGTGTCTCTCTTTCCAGGGCCGGATTATGCCTTGGGGGCATAGGGCACATAATACAGGGGGGCCCAGAGGGGAGGGAGATGTATCTTAGATTGTGCATTCCTCTCAACATGACCTATTCCAGGAGAGACAAAATGCACTCTACCTGGACTTCCCTCTTAATATACAGTATGATTGGCATCACTAAGTTGAACTATTTAATTCATAAGAAAGATAATTGCAATCATAATTGCAATCATAAATTAGTCCAGGTAGAAAGCATATTGTCCCTCCTGGAATGGGTCATGTTGGGATGTATGGATTGTGCATATTAAAATTAAACCATTGGTGTATATTAGATTTAAACTAATACTTTAATAATGCATGGGTGCTGTTAATAGCTCCAACTAATTAAGAGACAAATATTTTAGAAAGTTTTCTTGTAGTGGAACAAAGACACTTAAACAACCTTAAAATATACATAGAAAAATAAAATCTATTATTTATCTTGTCACATGCAAGAATAGCAGCAGCCTCTTTACTACTTACTGGGATAGGACTCAGGAGGACTTTCTGTGTGTCTCTCTCTCTCTCTCTAGACCCAAATTCTCAAGGACCCAGGCACTGGGGTAAATTTACTAAGATTTGTGTTTTGCTGATTGTATCCAGGATCAATCTCGGCTGACATCGGCCATTTTACATTGTAAATTTTTAACAAAAAAAACCTGTAATTTACTAAGCTCCCGTGTTTCTATCATTCGAATTTTCTGATGTCAATGTGATTCATAATGCAGAGCAGTGTTTTACAGGGGAGTTTAGTAAAACTGCTGAACATTATACAATGAAGCCCGGCCGCATCAATGAAATCCGTGCAGGGCTTCATTGTGTGAAATTTTGAAACTGTTAAAAAAAATTGTGTGGGGTCTTCCCTCCTAAACATATTCAGCCCCATGCTCTTTGAGCTGGTCCTAGTTCCAAAAATACAGAGAAAAATTTGCCTAGGGGTTCCCAGTAGTTTAAGAACCAGCACAGGGCTCTTGGACCGGTCCTATTTTCACAAATATTGGGGGGAAAGGATGTAGGATCCCCCATATTTTTGAAACCAGCTCCACTAGTCAAGAAGATAATGCCACAGCCGACACAGTGAATAGAGATGCTTGGCTCCATTTATTTCCATGGTGGGAACCACTAAATTAGTAAAACCACAGTTTTCAGGCTGTTACTGGCACAGGTATTGGAATCTCACAGTCCACCTTTTCCCACTATCTCATACAGGTGATGGATTCCTTACAGCCACATATAGATGCCTCTATCTGCTTCCCTAGCCAGTAGTCACAGTGGCATGCAGTCAGGGTAGCTTTCTGTTGCATTGCTGGTATGCCCAATGTTCTTGGTGCAATAAATTGCACACATGTACAGCTGAGACCACCTAGGTGCAAACACAACATCTATATAAATTGCCACCTTGACCACTCTACCAATGTGCAGGTGGTTTGTGATGCAAACCTCAGAATAATGAGTGTTGTTGCGGGTTACCCTGGCGCATGTCACGACTCCTTCATCCTCAGTCAGTCATCCCTATATGACAAATTTGAAGCTGGACAAAAGCTAGAGGGGTGGCTGCTAGGTACGTAACTATATTATTGTCCCTGTAATGCAAACAC
This sequence comes from Pseudophryne corroboree, assembly GCF_028390025.1. Classification (NCBI taxonomy): domain Eukaryota; kingdom Metazoa; phylum Chordata; class Amphibia; order Anura; family Myobatrachidae; genus Pseudophryne; species Pseudophryne corroboree. The sequence continues at coordinate 427,976,097 of NC_086444.1, read as the reverse complement.
ACTAACCAAAATGCTACTGTATACTTAGTTTTAAATCTATACTATATATATTTTTAGGTGATGCAGGATATGGCTGCTTCTGCTGGCTTCTGACTCTGTTGTTGTATCCTGATTCCTCTCTTGAACACAATTACAATTATGCACATAAGGTCACTCGTCAGTGATAGATCTTTTGGCATGCTGAAATCTTGGATTTTGTGTCTTGACAAGTCAGCTGGCCTTTTGTTGTATAGTCCTCTCAAGGTGACTAGAATTGTGTTCTGCTATTTTCTTCATAACATGTGTATGCAACAACATGACGATGTTGAAGACAGTCAGCAAGCAGAGGAGTTAGTACCATATGGCAACACATGGAGTACAGATTTAGGGAGGCAGGTAAGTATATTTCAAACACTGTAGTGTAAAAATATAGATATATGATTTTGCTGATATTGTCACCACAACAGTTCTAAAAAGTATATGTGCTACAAATTACCCTCTATAATAGCTAAGTATGTTTGTTTACAACATTACGGTATCCTTTGACTAATGTTTACTATACACTTTTGTTTTGGTTGTTTTTTGTGTTTTTGAGTTATTCTCCATATTGTTCTAATTGTTCAGCTATATCATATATAATGTTGTCACATTCATAACTCTTAAAAAGTTGATTTAAACCCCTTCTCACCATAACTAGTCATACACTGCTGCATGTGTAGTATATGTGTATATACTTTTAATAATCAGGTAATATAGCCAAACAACTGAACACAACTGAGTTTGCAATTTTAGGAAAAACACGTTTGTTAGGTTTACAGTGTTTTATTCACTATTTTGTGCAAACTTTTTTGTAGTTTATTTCTGTTTTTGAAAAAACAAATATAAGAAGATGTCAAGAAGATAAGTAACAACATTGCCTAATTGTGGCCATAACAAAAAATGAATAACGAAAAAACTTAATATAATTGCACAATATATTTGTTTCTTTGCAGACTGCTAAGTGAGCAGTACTATTGTTTCCCCTGGTGCCCTCTGTAGTTGGTAGCCCCTTTTCCACTTGGGTCTGTGCATGTACAGCAGCAGTGGCAAACGCAGGATTTCTGCAGGGGGGTTTCCAAATGAAGTCTGCGGAACATTGGAGCAAGTGCGGGAGCCTGGGAGAGCAGTAGAAAAACCTAGTAACGACCCTGGACATTAATGTACACATTGGTCTTCTTATACACTGGATACTGTATGGAATAATGTATTAATATTTAACACTATAGATGGTCTATAGTATAAGCTGTATCAAACATTTAAATAATATAAATTAGTGGTCAGGAAAAGTTACACATTCCATAATAAATACACAAATATAATAGAACCAGTACTACACTTTCTAAGCACATATTCTCCCACCTCATGGTAAGGCTCCTGTCTCTTCTTCCTGGCAGCTGCTCTCTGGTCCAGTGCACTGATTGAGGACTCCGAAGCACACACAGAACAAGCTTGGTAGAAGAAGCTGCTACCACTGGACATGTGCAGCAGCTCTGCTCTGCCCCTTACACTACATGATGTAACGGCAGCTCTAGTAATCATATTATATACAATTGCTATTGCTGTCATAATTTGAGCCATTGGCCAAGAGAAGAGGGGTTTCTGGGCAACCGGAACCCCCCCCATCCCCTGTGTTTGCCTATGAGCAGGGACATGCGGTGAGGTAAACAGCTTAGGAGGCACTGGCTAGTACCAGAGCCAGATTTATACACAATATATGAGCCGAAGTGTTCATGTGGGCATTATACACAGGTACAGCAGTATATAATGCTGGAAATTTGGTATTGATCAGAGATGTGCAGAAAAGATAGGTGCCTCACCAGCCATAGATTTTTTTACTCCAGAGTTTTGACTATAAAAATTATAAAAATAATACAAATAAGTTATTTTTAATATATTCTTTGTTTTTTTCATATACTTTATACAGTCAAAACTCTGGTTTATACATTAGTATGACAGGAAAGGCTCTGCCTCACCTGCCTCATCTCACCGCACATCACTGGTGTATGAGAGGACCGCCTTAGTGGAAAGGTCACAGATGAAACTAATGGGGCTGTTCCTCCTGAACTGGTGCTAGGCTGATCTCTGTGTTGTGCTAATAGATGCTGGGTCTTATTTGTCAGAGTAGCATTTCAATCTCTACTGCCTGCTGTGTGAGTCTCCAAGATGTGCGCCATGCTCTGTTGTGTTGCTTGGGTGTTTTCCAAAATATGGAGGTGGCTTTGATGGAGCCTCTGGTTCTCCTCCATTAACAAATGAGTCAAGCATTTGTTATTGTCAGCCCTCATTAATTCCAACATGTTTGCCATTCTACTGACATGAATATTTTGTCTGCTGCTTTTGCGTCATACAGTAATCTGTTTATGTGATGAGCCTGGCTCTCCATGTATTGTGTCTGCCTCCGCAGGCAATCTAGATTATTTGCCTGTTGGTTGATCCAGCTGGCCTAAAATGCCTGTTCCTGGGACTGTGGTTGTGGAGATGCAGGACTCGTGGACTTGAGCTGTCCTCTGGTTGGTAGGAGTTGCCACAGGTGGAGTTATTGGAGTAACAAATGTATCCTCCCTTTTAGATCCCACCTCTTGAGCAGACTGATACCTCCTTTATACTGAAATCGCGGGTTGCAGCCGGAGCCTGGCACGGGTGCTACCCGGCTGCGACTCGCGTCAGCCCCCTTTCACACTGCTGTCTCCTACCCGATCTACTGCTGGGTTTGTGACGTAGCCGATGATGCGCCGGGTGCGGCGCTTGGAGATCACATGATCTCCAAGCGCCGCCCGTACATTCTCTGTAAACAGGAAGCCGTGTCGATGTGATCCGGCTCCCGTTTACACAGCACAGTTTGCCTGGTTGAACACGTGTTTAACCCTGCAAACTACCCGAGTTGGAATACCGGGTCACTCAACCCGGATTATTCCAACTCTGCCCTTTTACACTGAACAGAAACACGGGTTATGCACACTCATGTGCAATAACCCGTGTTATATGCTGACAGTGTAAAAGGGGTATAAGTGTCATCAAGAATGTACTCCCCTAAAATGAAAGTAAAGTTGTGTGTAAGTCTAATTTTGCACTGTTATTAATGGGATCTGTCAGGATCCCAAAGGTCAGGATCCTGGCTGTCGAAATACTGACACCAGAATCCAGGCACTGATCAGAATGCCGCCATCCCAAATAGGATTACAATGCCGGCACTGGCATCCCGAGATAGCCTGCCGGGCTGCCAGAGAGGTAAGTTAGAGAGGTTAGGTTTAGGCTGCGGGGGAGGGGGGGGGGTTTAGGCTGCGGGGAGTGGGGATTAGGTTTAGGCACCGCTGGTGAGGGTTAGGGTTAGGCTGCAGGGGGGAGGGTTAAGTGTAGAATGCAGTAAGGGAGGGTAAGGGTTAAGGGGCAAGGGGGTGAGGGGTAACATGCTATTGCTTACCCAACCACTGTTGGGATTCTTAACAGTGAGATGCCGTGATCAGTATACTAACCGCCTCATCCTACTCGCTGGCATTTCAGCACCACCCCTTATTAACTTGTTGCATATTTTTATGTAAACAACATTTATTAAACCATCTATAAATGTGAAATAGTGGTGTTGGTCTCAGCAAACAAATACATTTAATCAGTTAGTTTGTTTTTGTGTGTTATGAAATGTTCACCCAAAAATGGATGTGTGCTACAGATGGAGCCACGCTTATCTGAGGAGGCTCCATCGCCGGCGTGCACTCCCAGTGTGACTAGGCCATCTGTCCGTCTAGTCACTCCAGGAGTGCACAGAGATGCTCCCATTCTGAGTGTCTCCGTCCGGGCGTGCGACGGAGACGCTCTCCCATTCTAGTGGGAGCCACGACTAGCGTGGCTCCATCTGTATGTTTCAAACCACAATTTTACCATTGTTCAGCCTTTAGTAAATGTTGGCTTAAAAATGTTTTTTTTTAATGAGGTAGACAGAGAACGCCTAGGGATATACACTCTAACATGAGTAAGTGGAATATGAATAAATACTAAAGCCAACACATGACATACCTCTGTAGGCAACACTAAACCTATTGTACCTTGCAAGCCCAGTTACACTGGTTCGTACGTATATGTTGTAATAGATTGCAGTAAAAATTCCGCTTGTTCGGATCCCGGCATTCAGGATACTGACACCAGAATCCCAACAGCCGACATTATACCGGTGTCTGGAAATCCCAACACCCGCCCAGAATTCCCACTCGGTTGGTGGGTCCACGCCACCAACTGAGTGGGAACAGAACCTGTGTTGAGCACATTCCCACAAGGGGACTCACGGCCTTGCTGCTGGGATTCCAACAGACAGGATGCCGCTGTCACTATACTGACAGCCGGCACCCCGTCTGTCACTATATCATACTGGATCCGTTGTAAGGTATGTGTTTATTTCTAAGTCACTAGGCGTCCCATACAACCAATGTTTTTTCCTCAAATAAGACCATTTGTCACACGATTTGACATCTGTTTGTTGTTTTGTATTGACATCAACACTTTTGGAACAAGCCACTTCCCTAAATTTAGCTCCTACACCGTTTCAATTATGTCGAAGTGGGCATGTGATATTGGCCCTCATTCCGAGTTGTTCGCTCGCTAGCTACTTTTAGCAGAAATGCAAACACAAAGCCGCCGCCCCCTGGGAGTGTATCTTAGCATAGCAGAATTGCTAACGAAAGATTAGCAATTGCTAACGAAAGATTAGCAGTTCTGCTAATATTAGCAGAATTGCTAACGAAAGCAATTTCCTTGCAGTTTCTGAGTAGCTCCAGACCTACTCCTAGATTGCGATCACCTCAGTCCGTTTACTTCCTGGTTTGACTTCACAAACACGCCCAGCGTCCGACCATCCACTCCTCCATTTCTCCAGCCACTCCTGCGTTTTTACCTGGCACGCCTGCGTTTTTTAGCAAACTCCCTGAAAACGGCCAGTTTCCGCCCAGAAACACCCACTTCCTGTCAATCAGCAGAGCGATTTGTAATACCCCACTATGTGAGTTATCCTTTCTGAAATTGTTCCTCACGCTACAGCACATAAATTATATACAGTATGTAATTGTGGAGACTGATAGCAATTCCCAGCAGCCTCTGCAGCTGCTCAGAGGGTCAGATGTATATCACATGACCAGTGTCAGGTGGTACAGCAAGGGACAGTTGAAAAGTGAGCGGCAGTTGGACAGAGGGGCCCTGAGGTAAACGCTGTGGGAGACTGACTGTGCTGTGAGGAGACAGCTGGCAGCGCAAGTGAGTGAGAGCAGATTTTGAGCTGTGACCCTCTCAGGAGTCCTGGTGACGTCGGGCGTAAGGGGTCACTGATCCGCCCCAGAGGGCAAGTAGATGTAGAGCCCATCGACCGAGGACCAGTACAGAGGAATGGCCTGCTCCAATTTGATAGCTGCAGGCTGAGAAACTGAGAGAGGCAGATTGTGAGGCGGAGCCACTCGCCATATAAGGCTGCAGGAGGTCAGTTACTGCCCAGACAACTGGAGAGGTATATTGAAAGCAGCGTTAACGCTATACCGCAGTGTAAAAACACTATTTTCCCCAGCAAGTCACCTTCAAACACCAGAGTATAAATAAGTGCACTTATTATATTGACTGTAAATCAGCTACAGTTAACACTGCAGTGTATAAAATGCTATAGCAAACCTATCTCATATAACAGCGCAGGGAAAGCGCAGGGAAAAACAGGCAGACAGACTTCATAGTGAGCCTATGACATACTCTCAGTCTACAGCGTTCTGCATTTCTGTCAGGAACCATTTGCCTGTGATAATTCAGCTATAACAGCAGTGATTTGATAAATCAGTGTACTATGCCATAATCTCTTGGATAATTAATTTGGTACCAACAGTAGGCAAGAGAAAGGGAGAAGAGAGTCTGACATTAAGACTACCCATCTCAGTTAAAGTCAGCATTAGCAATACAGACTAACTTTGTCCCGTGGAAGCATCTTGGATAGCCACAGCCTCAGCGTACCATTATCTACATTTGTCAATCCTATCCTAGTCTGTCTGGAATAAGAAATTATCCTATTGTATATTACAATGACTTAAAAGGAAGGAACTAAAGTGTTAATAAGCAATACCTTAAACTGGATTTATTTGGAAAAGCCCCAACAGTTTCTTCATTTATCACACGGGTATTCTAAATGACACTGGCAAAGTAGTACCCAACCGAACTGTATTGTGTGGACAGTCTTGGGGTAATCGTAGACACTAATAGAATCGTATCGATGTAAAGTTAAAGTATATGCATAAAGTAATACTGTTTCATATATCCTCAAGGGGGTTACGTAAGATTGCATTTATGGTCACATATAGCCTACTGTATATGCTTAAATTCAGGTATTCGCTCATTGAGAATCTGGAAGCAGTTTAGTAAATGACCTTAGTGTGAAATACATTGTTACAATTTAAAAATTGATGTATGGTACTGTAACTGTTCTTTTACAAGTTAGTGTTTATTCAACTTTCACATAGTTCACTATTGCAATATGTATGCTAAATAAACTGGTATTTAGAGCTATATAAGTAGTTAATTATGTGGAAGCTCCTGTACTCACCTCTCAGTTAAGAATCAAGAACCGGAGAGTCCTAAGGGAAAAGAGATGTCATAAGCACCTACCTGAATACTTACCTAGTTATTACATAATTTGGCGTCCCACGAACAGGATAGAACCAGTATCCAAACAAGTGTTAACCTTAGTTAGATCAGATGTCTCAAGGGGATAGACAGGCCGGTCAAGGCAAAGTACCCGATAGGGAGGGCTCCATTATGCACACTTCCTCACCCATTACAATGCCGTATTATTTTGGCACGCCATGGCTCCCCAGTTTTTCTGGAGATATGAATATCACAGGGACAAACGAATGGAAGGAATTTAAGACAAAAATTCAAGCCCTGTTCAGGCTATACCCACTCAGTGAGCAACAAAAAGTGGAGATCATAATTGGACAACTAAAGGGGTGTGCCCTAAGAGAAGCCAACTCCTGGCCATCAAGTCAGAAAAGAACTGCAGAAGACATTTTTAAAAAATTGGCCCAGATCTTTGATATCAGAACTCTATCTGAATTAAAAATTGACTTCTATACCAGGAAGCAACAATCTGGTGAAACCTTGCGTGAGTTTGCTCTTAGTTTACAGGAAGCAATGCAAGCTATAAAAACCTGTTATCCAGAAGAAATTACAGATGAGGATGAAGCACTGGTCAGCCAATTTATTGAAGGAGTTTATGGCGAACAGATAAAAACGCAGCTCAAAATGATACGGCTGCTTGATCCAACCAGCAGTTTCTTAGATTTTAAAGAAACAGCAATCAAGATTTTGGGAATCAGTTCCAGGCAAATGCAGACCACCACATATTTGAAATTAGCGACTCAACACATTCAGTCATTGGCTATAGCAGATTTGTTAGTTGCTTTAAGAGGACAAATTGCCGAACTTATTCAGGGCATGGCAGATATGTATAAAGAAATAAAGAGCTTGAAAGTAAGACCAATAAGAGAAGAGAAAGACTGGCAATCTGGAGCGAAGCCCTGTTGTGACACCCAAAGTGGAGTGATAGGAAATAATAGACGAGTTACTGATAAGTTTGATGAACAGGGTTGGACAATTTGTAGGCTTTGCCAGAAGAGTGGTCATGCAGAATGTGATGGCCACAAACAAGAAACTGTACTCAGAAGTCCTGAGACCAAGGAACAGCCCTCCGAAAGAACGGAGAAAATAGATCCACCCTTAGAGGAAGAACATCCTGGAAGTGATAATTTCAACCTAGTGGTGCAGAACCAAGTAAAAGCTCTCAGCATGCCACATGTAAGTGATGTTATGCTAGCCAGTGCAGGGAAAGTTTTGGGCAAAGTCGTATGGTTCCATGTTAGACGTGGTTATGGCTTTATTAATCGAGATGATACCAAGAGAGATATCTTTGTACACTACACGGCCATCAAGAAGAACAACCCAAGAAAATATCTTCAAAGTCTGGAAAACGGAGAGACTGTAGAGTTTCATGTGGTCAAAGGAGAGAAAGGTCTACAGGCAGCAAATGTAACTGGTCCTGGTGGTGTCCCAGTGCAAGGCAGCAAATATGCAGTAGATCACAATCAGTATCAGCACTTTCTAGATCACAGATATCCTCCACATAACTACCAGCAATATTATGAATATAATGAAGGTGGTGGTGGGCTGGAAGAAGTTGAAAGTGCTGCAGAAAGGGCTAATCACCAATGGTCTTATCAAAGGCATTGCGGCCCATCATACCGTCCAAGGAGGCCATACAGACGCAGACACAAATATCCTAATATCACAGAGCAAAGGGAATTCGTAATACAAAAAGATAGATATGCGGAACAACAGAGTGACAAAGTGCAGCAGAGTCTGCAGGTTGTAGTCAGGTCACAATTTCCTCAAGAACCACCATCTCAGAGTATACCTAGAGTAAATTATATCCATTCCAATGTGGCCCACCATAACCAACCAGATTATGGCGCTACCACGTGTAGAGAAGAAATTGGAAGAATTGTCAATATACCCATAGTAGAGAGGTTGGGGTCTTCAGAACAGAATCGCCTAGATGCTGTTGTACAAAAGCTGACATGTATTGATACTGAAGAACTTTGTGTTATGGACAAAAAGCCCATGATGTCAGTTCTAACCAAGTATGGAGTCCCAGAGGAAGAATATCTTGTCATAAATTCTACCCATTAGAGATAATATGAATGTAGATATAAAGTGGAAAACTTGTAAATGTGTAACTTGTGTCTACCAAATTTTTATCATATTAAGATTTTTTTTAGAAAGTTGACTCCAAAGTGATAAATTGTGAGATGCATAAAATTGTCTAATGCGTGAGGACACGCATCTTTTCAGCAGGGTTGTATGTAATACCCCACTATGTGAGTTATCCTTTCTGAAATTGTTCCTCACGCTACAGCACATAAATTATATACAGTATGTAATTGTGGAGACTGATAGCAATTCCCAGCAGCCTCTGCAGCTGCTCAGAGGGTCAGATGTATATCACATGACCAGTGTCAGGTGGTACAGCAAGGGACAGTTGAAAAGTGAGCGGCAGTTGGACAGAGGGGCCCTGAGGTAAACGCTGTGGGAGACTGACTGTGCTGTGAGGAGACAGCTGGCAGCGCAAGTGAGTGAGAGCAGATTTTGAGCTGTGACCCTCTCAGGAGTCCTGGTGACGTCGGGCGTAAGGGGTCACTGATCCGCCCCAGAGGGCAAGTAGATGTAGAGCCCATCGACCGAGGACCAGTACAGAGGAATGGCCTGCTCCAATTTGATAGCTGCAGGCTGAGAAACTGAGAGAGGCAGATTGTGAGGCGGAGCCACTCGCCATATAAGGCTGCAGGAGGTCAGTTACTGCCCAGACAACTGGAGAGGTATATTGAAAGCAGCGTTAACGCTATACCGCAGTGTAAAAACACTATTTTCCCCAGCAAGTCACCTTCAAACACCAGAGTATAAATAAGTGCACTTATTATATTGACTGTAAATCAGCTACAGTTAACACTGCAGTGTATAAAATGCTATAGCAAACCTATCTCATATAACAGCGCAGGGAAAGCGCAGGGAAAAACAGGCAGACAGACTTCATAGTGAGCCTATGACATACTCTCAGTCTACAGCGTTCTGCATTTCTGTCAGGAACCATTTGCCTGTGATAATTCAGCTATAACAGCAGTGATTTGATAAATCAGTGTACTATGCCATAATCTCTTGGATAATTAATTTGGTACCAACAGTAGGCAAGAGAAAGGGAGAAGAGAGTCTGACATTAAGACTACCCATCTCAGTTAAAGTCAGCATTAGCAATACAGACTAACTTTGTCCCGTGGAAGCATCTTGGATAGCCACAGCCTCAGCGTACCATTATCTACATTTGTCAATCCTATCCTAGTCTGTCTGGAATAAGAAATTATCCTATTGTATATTACAATGACTTAAAAGGAAGGAACTAAAGTGTTAATAAGCAATACAGGTTGAGTATCCCTTATCCAAAATGCTTGGGACCAGAGGTATTTTGGATATGGGATTTTTCCGTATTTTGGAATAATTGCATACCATAATGAGATATCATGGTGATGGGACCTAAATCTAAGCACAGAATGCATTTATGTTACATATACACCTTATACACACAGCCTGAAGGTAATTTTAGCCAATATTTTTTATAACTTTGTGCATTAAACAAAGTGTGTGTACATTCACACAATTCATTTATGTTTCCTATACACCTTATATACACAGCCTGAAGGTCATTTAATACAATATTTTTAATAACTTTGTGTATTAAACAAAGTTTGTGTACATTGAGCCATCAAAAAACAAAGGTTTCATTATCTCACTCTCACTCAAAAAAGTCCGTATTTCGGAATATACCGTATTTCGGAATATTTGGATATGGGATACTCAACCTGTACCTTAAACTGGATTTATTTGGAAAAGCCCCAACAGTTTCTTCATTTATCACACGGGTATTCTAAATGACACTGGCAAAGTAGTACCCAACCGAACTGTATTGTGTGGACAGTCTTGGGGTAATCGTAGACACTAATAGAATCGTATCGATGTAAAGTTAAAGTATATGCATAAAGTAATACTGTTTCATATATCCTCAAGGGGGTTACGTAAGATTGCATTTATGGTCACATATAGCCTACTGTATATGCTTAAATTCAGGTATTCGCTCATTGAGAATCTGGAAGCAGTTTAGTAAATGACCTTAGTGTGAAATACATTGTTACAATTTAAAAATTGATGTATGGTACTGTAACTGTTCTTTTACAAGTTAGTGTTTATTCAACTTTCACATAGTTCACTATTGCAATATGTATGCTAAATAAACTGGTATTTAGAGCTATATAAGTAGTTAATTATGTGGAAGCTCCTGTACTCACCTCTCAGTTAAGAATCAAGAACCGGAGAGTCCTAAGGGAAAAGAGATGTCATAAGCACCTACCTGAATACTTACCTAGTTATTACACGATTGAAAAGCTTTGTTCGCCTGTGAGTAAAATAGCATAGTTTTGTGTAAATTTGCTTAGCGCGTGCGCACTGAGATGCATACGCATGCGCAGAACTGCAGGATTTTAGCCTATTAGCAATTCTGCTAAAATTAGCAGCGAGCGAACAACTCGGAATGAGGGCCATTATGTAAAGTTTGTAAACTAAATATTTTTTGGGAATGTTCCTCACCATGCATATGTTGTGAATGCAGAAACATCTGTGGAGGATTCTCCAAAAGCTGCATCGGTGACCTGGCTGACACCTCAGAGATGCGTAGTTGAGGTGGACACACTTGAGGATGGCCCTACAATCAATGAAAGAACATTAGTCCTTTTTCAGTATTTTCTCATTTACAACTTCAAGCACACATTGAGAATGAACTTACCATATACTTTGCCATCCCCAGCTTCAGCAGGAGTGGAGACAGGGGTAGTCCTTTTTTGGCATTTAGGAGAAGTATTTGTAAAGTTTGACGCCAAAAAAACACACATTATTGTATATAAGGCAACATTGTTTGTATTTAACATTCACATAGGTGAAAAATTCAACAAAACAAACCTAATACATGCTCTCAGTATAGCACTGTTCCAAAATGAATTTGTTTGTATTGATTAACACCTTTGCAGATGTTTTGTTAGTATTATTATACAGTATTGGTTGCATAACTCATGGGTGGTGTTAGTGAACCAAGTTTAAACACCATAGAAACATTTTTTTTCATAAAAACAAATAAAAAAAATACTGGGTGCTGTGCATATTTTATTAATAAAAATAAAAACATTTGGAAAAATTCTGTTTCTGAGAAAATTTTGTCCAAAAACATATATACATTTACAGTACATACAATGCATGGTTAAAAACAGTAAGGCTGCTAAACACAAGCGGCAGACTCACAAATGATGTAAAACAACAATTTCCAGCATGACCCATCTAGATAATCCATGTATAATAATAATAATAATAATAATAATAATTTTATTTATATAGCTCTCTTTCTCCAATAGGATTCAAGGTGCTTAACAGATACATAGCATAATATAGTACAGAAAATAATGAAGTACAGAACAGCTTTTAATAAAATACAGAAGCATGTTGATACTAAAGGGACATTATGGAAATGCTTGAGTAAACAGGAAAGTCTTGAGTCTACTTTTGAAGGATTCTATAGTTGGGGCCTCTCGCACTGTGCGGGGAAGTGAGTTCCATAGATGCAGAGCCGCATGACTAAAAGCTCGACCCCCAGATAAATTACGGGAGATTCTAGGTACTGCTAAAAGTCCTTCATCTATAGATCGCAGTTATCGAGTGGGGCAGTATGGCATCAGAAGCTGCTTCAGGTACCTTGGACCTTGGTCATGGTGCTTTGAAACTCAGGAAGCCAATCTTGAAGATGATTCGCCATCTTACAGACAGCCAGTGAAGGGAGTAGAGGATGGGTGTTATGTGGCTAGAGGGGGCTGGTTGGTTAACAGCCTGGAAGCTGTGTTTTGCACCAGCTGTAAGAGGTGCAATTCTTTTGCTGGGAGACCAAGGTAGAGGGCATTACAGTAGTCTAATCGAGATGATACAAATGCATGTATGACTTTTGGCAGATAATCTGAGGGAATTAAGTGCTTGATTCTGGCTATGTTCCTCAGGTGAAAGAATGCTGATTTGATTGTGGCTTATATCTGATGTTTAAGTGTCAAGCCACCATCCAGGACAATGCCATGTGTCCGCACACGATCAGTGGTTTGTAATTCTGAATCCCAGAGTGTAAATCCAGTTAAATGGCTATGCTGCAGTCTTGTCCTTTGATGTTGCGGTCCTATCATAAGGACCTCTGTTTTATCTGGGTTCAGTCGCAGCCAACTAGCACTCATCCACTCCTGGAGCTCAGCTAGACAGCCATTTAGGGTTGCTATTGGGTTATCAGTCCCCGGAGCAAAGGACACGTACAGTTGTGTATCATCTGCATAGCAGTGGTAGACCAGGCCATCGCGCCTGATTATTTCACCCAGCGGGAGCATGTATACTACAAAAAGCATGGGAGATAGTATAGAACCTTGTGGGACACCACATGGCAATGGCACTGATGGTGTTGAGTATATTCCAGAGTCCAGACAATACTCTCTGTGACCTGCCTGTGAGAAATGATTTGAACCAGCTTAGCACTGTGCCATCCAGTCCACAAAAATGTATCAGTCGCTCAATCAGAAGCCCATGGTCCATGGTATCAAATGCTGCAGAGAGATCCAGCAGGATTAATATTGAACAGTCACCTCTGTCTCTTGCCATCAGAAGATCATTTAACACACAAACCAGGGTTGTTTCAGTGCTATGTCTTCTCCTGAATCCTGATTGGAATGGATCATAAATATCATGGGTTGTCAGGCGGGTTTCCAGTTGATGTGCAACCACTTTCTCAATAACCTTTCCTAGAAAAGGAAGGTTTGATACCGGTCTGTAGTTGGTCATGCAGTCGGGATCTTAATTAGGTTTTTTAAGAAGAGGTCTATCAATTGCTTCCTTTAGGGGTCCAGGAAAAATGCCTGTCTGCAAAGAGCATTGAACAATTTGTGCAAAGACAGGACCAATTATATCCATACAATCTATTAGAAGCTTGGTTGAGACAGGGCCTAGATCACAGGTGGTGGGATGCAAAATCGGAGCAATTTCAGCAATGTCCTTTACATCCACTGGGTCAAAGCTGGTCCATGGAGGCAGGTTGCTTATATTGGCAGGCTTTGTAGTTTGGCACTCCTTTGATGGCACTGTGGAGATTCCAGCCCGGATGGTGGATATTTTATCTGCAAAGAAGTTTGCAAACTCGTTGCATCTTGCCTGGGAGAGGGTTTCATCAGTCTGCAGGCATGCTGGCTTGTAAAGATTCTCCACTGTGTGGAAAAGTTGAGCTGGCCTATTGTTTGCTGCCGTGATCTCATTTGACAGGAACCGTGATTATTTACGGGTGATTGTCGATTAATATTCTTTGTTATGCTTTATTAGTTTTATTTTGTCATCCACTAGGTTAGTCTTTCTCCATCGTCTTTCCAGTCTACGCCCCCTTTTCTTGAGCTTACTAATGCTGTGGTCGAACCAGGGAGCTCGACGTTGTGGTTTACGAGGTCTTATACGCACAGGGGCGATAATATCAATTGCAGCCATAACATCCCTATTATAATAATGGACTAGGGAACAGGGATCTTCACAGGCACCCAGTATAGCAGAGAGATCCAGATTTGCTGTTAGAGCCTGGGGAGTCATACCCCTCCTTGGACGATACCTGGTCAACTCCACGGGATTTTGTAAGTGCATTTAACATTTGTTGGTGTGTTTGAGATTCTCGATCAATGAAAATCCTTATGAGGCCTATATTTCAATTTTCAGGTCTTAGATCTGCTAATGAGAATTTGTTATCACAATTTATCGCCTCAATAAGAAATTATGTACTGCAGGGATTTAACAACTTTCATATCCAGAGATAGGGGTGACCTTAGGAGTCCGTCTCTGTAATGTGAACAATTAAAGTGGTGGCTAATGCAATTACCTTACTTTCAGTTTCCTGGGCCAATTGTGCCACTGCACATGTGTGGTGTGATGTGGGAGTGGGAGCCTACGGATCCCTCCCTCAGTAACTTTTGTAATCCGTACCCTACTGTAATCTGTAGCTCAGAGGCTACAAAGACTTACGCAACCTTTTGATGGCGGTAGCTACCGGAGCCAAGCTTGCATTCCAGATGGCAGTGTCCTCTGTGTGGGTGTCTCAGTGGTGTCGGCAGTGTGGGGGTGCCGGCGGTGTCCTCTGTGGGGAGGTGCTGGATTGACGTCAGCGGGGGGTTGCTGTCGTTGTCCTCAGTGTGGGGGGCGGTGGAGGCGACTGGTATCTTTACGCTGTGCCTAATGAAAGACTCCTTTCTCAGCCAATCAGTGGTCAGCCCACTGAATTCAATGAAACGGGCGCCCGAGGCAAAACTGTGAGATCCAACAGTGAAATCTCAAGGTTTTGCCTTGATTTGGGATCTGAGGCAGGCAAGGACATTCGAGCTAAAGCTCGGATCGTCTCGGATCCCGGAAGTTCAGGTGGATTCGGATTCTGTGGAAATGGAAGCGCTCATCTCTAATATTTGCGGGTGTTTTGTGGAGATATACTGCAAATATTCTTTGATAAATATGCCCCATATCATAAAGTCTTCATCTATGTATCACTCAGCAACACAGGATAGACTGTTGTTACTGTATGTACTGATAATTAATACTATTTACATTGTAAATTAGTGAGCAGATAAGTTATTGGTATGTTAATGAATGGATAGACCTGCTCATATGCCAATTTTATAATACAACTATATACAAAACTTGTTACCCTAATACTGGATCGGTGCTTTTTGATGGTATGCAATGTTACTGAGCCCCTTCACATCTTTTAAAAAAAAAAACCAACAAGTTCTTCTACTGTTATTGCTTCCTGGAGCTTGTGTCATCAGTCTAGTCCAGTGGTCTCCAACCTTAATTGGTGTGTGAGCTACTTTCGGAAAATAAAATCTCTGAAGGAGCTACCCCCTCCCCCCAATGCGCGTACGTTCCTGAGAAAGTGGGTGTGGCCTCACAAAAGTGGGTGTGGCTTCACAACTACAAGTAATGCCCCCCCGCGTAGTGCCAGATACACAAATAATGCCCCTCAGCAGTGTCAGATACACAAATAATGCCCATCAGCAGTGCCAGATACACAAATAATGCCTCCCAGCAGTGCCAGATACAAAATAATGCCTCCCAGCGGTGCCAGACACACAAATAATGCCCCTCAGCAGTGCCAGATACACAAATAATGCCCCCCAGTAGTGCCAGATACACAAATAATGCCCCCAGCAGTGGCAGATACACAAATAATGCCCCCAGCAGTGTCCGATACAAATCCTCCCACAGTGCCATTTAAAATGCCCCCCGCAGCGCCAGATAAAATGTTCCACCGCAGTGACCGATACAGTGCCCCACACAGTGCTAACCCTTGCTGGCATCTTCTACTGCCACCGGTGCTGCTCCTCCTGCATGAGGGACATAAGGGGAGGAGAGCGCAGCACTCACCTCTCCTGTGAAGTCCGGAGAGTGGCTGCAGTGAGGGTGACAGAGTCTCCGGTGGCGGAGGGCATTTAAAATATGGTGCCGGTAAATGAGCCAATCAAAACTCGCGGTCCGGCAGCCAATCAGGTGCCACCACTGCCGGTCCACGAGGTCTGATTGGCTGACGGACGGCACCATATTAAAAATGAAGGGAGGAGGAGTGCCAGTGACCGCCCAAGCCCGTGCACTCTGTGAGCTACCGAAAATACTACGGCGAGCTACCGGTAGCTCGCGAGCTACGGGTTGGAGATCACTGGTCTAGTCCATTCCCACTATTAATAGATAAAAGAGTACTAGAACATTTTTTTCATAACACTGGTACCTTTTCTCATAGAACAAAAGCACTGAACTGAGTAATATATGATAGGTTATATTTTTCTATTGATTTATATGAATGACCATTTATAAGGAGAATGTGACTAAGAAGGTGTTCTATTAAACCATAGTCCATAAATAAATTTGTATGTTAAAAGATAGACTGAAGCAAATAAGGGTGGCAAATCAGATTGCTATTTGTGCAGTAGAAAACTGTAAAGAGAATTCATATTTTAAACCCATTACTTATATAATCTAACATTGATCACATACTGTATGTAAGAAAATGACTCTGAATAAGAAATCTTTCTAACCAATGTCAAAGTAATCAAATTAATTCATGTAAATCAACTTAAAAAAGGAGGGTACATCCAGTGAAGTGGTTTAGAATGGGAATTTTATGACTGGCTAATGGTTAAACAATTGTAATTTAAAAAAAAAAAACCATTAAGAGATATGTATATTGATAGAGGTTTATATTAAATCTTTCATCTTTTTATGAGAGTGCATAGGAAAATTGCAGAAGTTAATACTGTAACTCCTTTCTTTTACTAAAGTGTGTGTTACTGACGGTCATATTGGGGATATTTCTGCCTCTCTGTGGGTGTGGTGTGTGGGTGTTTTCGTTTTTCTTTCAGGGAAAGTAGAACCTGAGGAAGAAACGAAATAGACCACCCAACCAAACGAGTCAACAATCACAACGGGAAAAGTGAGACAAATTACACTACAACAAAATCTGTCCAATCAACTCAGCTCACACAGTTGTCTGCCTATGCCAGATCCCAACACCATCAGGTAATAATCAATACCCTTATGAATGCTGAAAACAGTCATGTCAACAGCTAACAGGAATTAAGGAGGGAGAGGGCGACATGCCGACACCTCTCTTTGGTCAACCAATAACTGAGACAAGACAACTTTGTTTCTTGGGCAAATCAAAAGGTCACAGCTTTATTGATTAAATACATAATCACAACCAAAACAAACTGCAGGGCACGAAAAAAAAAACATGGGGAGCGGTGCTCCATGCTCACGCAACGTTGTACCACCTGAGGCGTGGCCGCCCCGCCTTCGTGGGTATGCGGCCCCGCCTCCTACAATTTGGTACTACCCGGGGCGTGCCCGACCCCACCATGTGGTTACGGGACCACGCCCGCTACCATTTTGGGACCAGCTACAATCCGCACAGCACCATACCTTGGCGCGCAACCCATATGGCCCCTGCCGTATTAATGCTGGAACCAGGCGTGCGGCCACCTATTGGTGAATATGCGAGGCATTCTGTAAATCCCCTACTTTCATGCCTTGTGCACCGCTCCCTCCCCGCCACACGAGGTCCCCGCAGGGCGGGGACCGAAGCCCCACCCTGCGCTACCACCTTACTCGCTCCAGGGCGTCCTGCAAGGAATTGTCGAAAATGCCCAGGCCTATGTCGGACAGGTGCACCCCATCGCTCCTGTACAAACCTTTGCATTTACCGTCCAGCTCGTTGTGCTGAATGACACTTCCACCGCTGGCTGTGACCAACTTGCTGATGGCTGCATTTACCTTCTTACGGGCCCTGTCAATTCCTGCCCATAAACTGGCCCCCCCTCCATGCTAGGGATGATTTTTGATCATATTATGTGAACGTTGCTCCACTGCCCTTTTATCCACGCAATGTCCGACCCGGGCCATCCTAATAATGTCTAGCGACTTGACCTTGCCCAGATCATTCCCGCCAAGGTGCAACACTATCACGTCCGGCTGCCCTGCCAACCGCTCTGCCTCGCACAGTGTCTCTCTGGCCTGTGCCCATGCCATGCCCCTGTTGTCGTACCAAAATACCTTTCTTGAATCCGGCTGCAGCCCCAGCTGCCACCCGTATGGCCTTACTGCAGCACGCTGCGCTGCCCAATGCACGTACGAATGGCCCATGATCCAAATCTTCCTTTTTGCACCGATCCCTGTGAAGCACGCGGGGGGGGGGGGGTGTCAGCAGGATACAATGATAGCTCTTGTGACATTGTCGCTACCACCGGCCTGACATACTTCTTATAACTGTCTGACCTCCACCTCCCCAGCCCCTTTATCTCCTCCGCGGTGCGCCCTTGACTGGCTGTGGACGTAGCCGCGCCAATCCTGAAGGAATGCGTCCCATACTTGCTTGCGTTCCAGCCCAATGTTGCCATGCATCTCTTGAAAACTGCTGCAAACTGGTACCTGGTGAGGGCCGCCCTATCTACGTGAATCAGAAAATTTTCCCCTCCTGCTGGCCTGAACCCCCGGAACTTTAGCGCTGCCACAACCGGGCAAATTGCTGAGTCCCGGTGCCGACCTAGCCGGATCCATCTCCCTTTTCCCCCTTGGTCCGTCTTTGACCTGTGGATCCTGCACAAGACCATGTCTTCGTTCACCACCACGTTTTTGAATAGCAGGCCGGTTCCTGCTGTCTTGCTTGATTGCGCTACCAACTCCCCCACTCTAAATGCTCCACCAAACGCCATAGTAAAAGCTGCCCTGAACAGCTTTGCCTCATACTTATCAGTGCACATGCCCTGTATGACGCGGGTAATGCTCCTGAGCCTTTCCTCAGTTACTGGCTCGCGCTTATCCGGCCTCCTTGGCTCTGCCCTGGCCCATCCCCTCATCACAGTGCGCACTAAAAAGACTTTAGTATCGTCCCCTTTGCCGTGCAACTTGGAAAAGAAGGAAGTACCTGCTAGTGTGGTGCTGGCCGAGGCTTTCGACACCCCTTCTTGCCTCATCTTACCCAGAAAGGACAGTAATTGGAGCAAGAGGTCTTGCCCTTGTGAGGCTCCTCTCCCCTGAAAATTGCTGCCACTTCCCCCATGCTGCCCTGTAGGCTTTCCATGTCTTGGGTGCCAGGGACCTTTCCACCAGCTCGCCTAGACAGGCTCGACTATCTGCCAAAGATGAGAGGGGCATGTTAAGCCTTCTTCCTGCGCAAGCGGTGCTGCTGCCCTAAATAGCTCCCATTTTTGACGCGACAGCGCATCTGCGATCACATTCTGCTCGCCGGGCACATGCTTTGCCCTGAATGTGATGTTGTGGCGGAGGCATGCCGCCGCTAAACCTCGCAGTAATTTTACTACCGGGGGTGACGAAGCAGACTGATTGTTTATTGCTTGCACCACTCCCATGTTGTCGCACCAAAACTGAATACGTCTGTTCGCGAGCCTCTGGCCCCAGATGCCTACCGCTACCACTATGGGAAATAACTCTAAGGCTGCCAGGTTCTTTGTGAGGCCTTTCTCCTTCCACCTGTCTGGCCATGACTCTGCACACCATTCGCCTTGCCAATATGCCCCAAAACCTGTGGCCCCCGCCGCGTCCGTGAACAACTCCAACGCGCGGCTTGACTGCGCAGCCTTAGGCCAAATGCGCACCCCATTGAAGTGCTGCAAAAAAAAACTCCCATACCAACAAATCATCTTTCAGGTCTCTGCTGATGCGTATGAGGTGGTGTCTTCTCTTCACACCAGCAGTGGCCCTCTCTAATCGTCTCTTGAAAATTCTACCCATGGGGATTACCTGGCAGGCAAAATTGAGGAGGCCTAGCAACGATTGCATCCTCTCTAGGGTGACTTTGTTAGCCCTGGCGCATGCCCCTACTTCGTAGCCTAGCTTCTGCACCTTCTCTGCTGGAAGCCGGCACTCCATTCTCACCGTGTCTATCTCTATGCCCAGGTAAGAAATGACTGTTTTTGGGCCTTCTGTTTTTTCCGTGGAAATTGGAACCCCGAATTCGCCTAGCATACGCTCTAGCTCCTGCAGAAACTGCCCGCATTGATCTGATTGCGCTGGACCTGCCAGGAGAAAATCATCTAAGTAATGCACCACCGCCTTGCGCCCAGTGCGCACCTCCAGGCACCATTGCAGGAATGAGCTGAATGTTTTGAACAATGCGCAGGATATGGCGCAGCCCATGGGCAGGCACTTGTCTATGAAAAAATAACTGTCAAAACAAAACCCCATGAGATGGAAACTGTCTGGGTGCAGGGGGAGCAATCTAAATGCTGATTCAATGTCTAGCTTTGCTAACAATGCTCCTTTCCCCTGCCCTTTAACCATAGCAATCGCTTGATCAAATGACTGGTACTGCACCGAACATTGCTCCTCGTCTAGGGCGTCCTTTACTGACTCCCCTTCCGGGAAAGATAGGTGCTGAATGAGCCTGAACTTCCCTACTGCTTTCTTCGGTACTAGGCCCAAATGGGAAATTACTAAGCCTGGCAGCGGTGGGGCCTTGAACGGACCCGCCATCCTATCTAGGGCCAATTCCTTAACAATTTTTTCGCGTGCCGCCTCTGGCGGCGCGCAGATGGAGTGCAGGTTCGTGGTGCATGCACTTGGGGCGACGGGCTTCCTTATGGGGATCCTAAAAACCCCCAGGAAGCCCTCCTATAGCAGCTTGGCTTCTGCCCGCATGGGCATACCTCCCAACTTTGAATGTTCATAAATCGGGACACTCCGCGCGCGTCCCGAAAAGGGGGCGTGACCTCGTATGGGAGGGGCGTGGCTACAATCGAGTGGGCGTGGCCACGCACCGTGGGTCCGTTTTAGTCATTTTGGGGGCGTGCCCAGCGCTCCCTGAGCAGCTGCGCAGCCCCCGGCTCACTCCCTGCACTGAATAGATGCTGTGCGCGTGCGCACAGCATCTATTTAGAGATCACTCGCTGCTTTGCAGAGCAGAGCAGCGGGTGATCAAAGCCTCCCCAACTGCCCCCCCGCCCGCGGGACACTGTGACCCGCGGGAGGGACAGCGGGACAGTGTCTGAATAGCGGGACTGTCCCGCTGAAATCGGGACAGTTGGGAGGTATGCGCATGGGGTATCTGGACAGCCACTCCCAGATTCCCCCTAACCTCACTGGGCTAGTTGCTTTTTCCAGAGACAGTCGCTCCGGATACCTTCTCACCTTGCTGTCCTTTCTGCTTAAAGCACTCTTTTGCTGGGTGACTCCCGTTACAGAGGGTGCAAGCGTGTTTAAATCTACAGGAGGGTCTGGTACAACGTGCATCATTAAAGGCATAGCATTTAAGCCTGTCTTACTTGGCCGTGCCAGGCCTCCCTGCTAGCTTTTGCGTCGCGCTACCCTTCTCGACTGCACCCCTAGCCTGCGCTTTAAACCATAGCCCAATGTCTCTCGCGCCAAACTTAATTGGCTTCTGTCCCTGCGCTCTGAGCCTGAACATCATATTTGCGCCAAGCTTGTCCCCCTTGATCCTTCTACATGGAGTAGATGAGGTTAATGTACTTCAGCATATTCATCGCCATGTCGGGGTACGTGGCCACATAACAGCCTGAGTACGCCAACATACCAGTTACCCAGTGCTCAGCAGTTTTATAGGATTCTTTCTGCCAACTCCCTTTCTCGCTACATCTTTCCTTCTCCATCCAGCCCTCCTCAGTAAGGGAGCATATATCGATAAAGTCTCCCTTCACAATCTCCTTCCTGAGCCGCATGGGTAGGTGCGAGTCTAGCGCGTCTAGCTCATGGTCTATCGCTCCTCCCTGCTGCAAGAAACCTGACTTAACCATCTCAGCTTGCTCTATTCTGCTCAATACCGCGTCAGCCCCTGGGGCTGCCAACTTCTTTTTCTTAATATTCTCACGTGCCAAGCGTAGCTGCTCCTTTAGCTCTTTACACTTCTCATCATCCTCTGACCCAGACTCACTTTCCCCCCTTTCGGTCTGCTCGCTAACATTAGCCCCCAATGCCCCTGAGCTCTGCACAATGCTATGCAAACCGCCCTGTGCTAAATTGGAAACTGCAAAACTTTGTGCACCATTACCCTGCACTAACATGTCATTTACAGCATAAGCATTACACGCAATAGTTAACTCACCGTTCCTGTGTGATGGCGATCCGTTGCTTCCCAGCGCCGCGCTTGCCTGGGCGACGGCCTCTGTCCTCATCCCCTCTGCTGCGCTTGCCGCGGCGCCCGACTGTGTTGCTTCCCGGCTGGAAGAGGCCAGTGCCGCGATGCTCTTGGGTACGCTTTGGTTCGCCGTCCCCCCTCCTCTGGCTTCCGTCAGAAAATCTTGCATCGCCTGTTGTCCGCTGGAGGGGGTAGTAAGGTTGTGGTAACCTCTCCTGGGGGGGGAGATCAACCGGGGGGAATGGGTGAAGAACCCCTGCCTACCCTCCCGGGATCTGTTGTCCTCTGATGTCGCCCGGTGATGCTCCATATATCCCTGGCGGCTGGGGGTGAATCCTGGCTGCCGTGTGGGGCTGTTGTATTTCTGGGTTTCCGCAAGAAAGACCCACTTTCCCCTTATCTCTGGTGACCTTGCTCGGCTGCCTCTGCTGCTTCCGCCCCTGTGCCTCGATACGTGGTGGCTGGCTGCCCGTGATGTAGGTGAGCGCGGCTGACGATACAATCCTGTGAATGGCTGTTTTTTCTCCTGCAGCACCATGCTGCTGCCCCGCTCCTCCTCTCCTGATTCATGCCCGTCCGACTCCGTGCCCTCTGCCAACACGTCGACCAGCATGCGCTGGCTCTCCGCTTCTGCAGCTGCATCCTTGTCCCTGGCACTGCTTACCCCTCTGCACACCGCTCTCTTGCTCGGATGCCCTGCCTGTGTCCGTCCTTCCGCTCTCCGACCACCAGGTGGCACCCCTCTGCTCCCTTTCCTCTTGCTGGGCTGCATGTCCCCATGACAGGAAGTGCCTTTGTGTATGCTGCCCACATGCTCTATGTACCGAGTGGGTTGATTCCTCCTCCGCTCAGGCCGACCTCCTGCATTCTGTGCTGACTGATTGATGCCCAGGACTGCTGGGGCTGTGTGATTAACCTCCATGCCCTCTCACTGTATGATGTGTCCCTGCTTTCCTGCCTGGATGTGGCTGGATGTAATCCGATGCCTCTGCTGTTGATTAGATGTGGATGCAGACCAAAACACCCTTGCTGCCTGGAATCTGGCTTGTTCCTTTGTTCTGGCTGGAAGTAGCTGCTGCTGCTGCTGCTGTTGTTCTGTGTCTTGTCCTTGCTGGGGAGTGAATGCACTCAGCCCCCCCGGCTCCCAGCATATAAACCTCCTGCTGCCCACTCCCCTGCAATTAAATCCTCTAACCCTCACTGGCCGTTATGATCAGCCAGGTGCTAAAAGGGGGACCGGTGTGCTGGCTGCTACCTCCCCCCCATCCCTCCTGCCTGGGGGGCTCACTCCATTTCCCCCATGAGCTGCCTTGCGCCCCTCCCCCTTATCTGGTTTCGGGGGCCATCTTTGGCTACCTTCGCCCCTTAAAGCTCATTTCTGCTTTATATAGGTTATCTAATGCAGTGTTGATATAAAATAGAGAATGGCTTGTCAATTTAGCATTGTTAGGTTTATTTCATGCATCTGCCTTTGTTATGTGTCACTCCTGACTTGCTAGGTCATTTCCCTCCTCCTCTACACATAAATTGTCATGCCCCCTGGTGCCTGTGGCATATCTGGAAACCGACTATGACATCCCTACCTCCTCGTCTGCCACTTTCCTGTTTCTCCTTTCTTCCTCCCATTTAGTATCCAAAAGCCCCAACTTCAAAAGGAACTGATCCCAGTGCTACAGTAGCTGACAGCTTTTAGTCTGGAGGGATAATGCAGCAAATGGCCTAGGCTGTTCTTACCATCGCACTGCAACGGTGAAATTAGCATGAAAGACTTGTAGGCATGGTTTGACTAAAGGCCCATACACACTAGGAGAATTTTATTTTAAAAGACTTTATTACATCTGTGAAAGATATATCTTTCACCCAAAGTAGTGCATACACACTGAAAAACTTTGCTGAAAATCTATCATCAGAAAGGCTATTTACATAATGGGCTAGGTTTGTATTCCAAGGGTGGGAGTATGGGCCATTGTAGAAAGGGGGACTGCTGCCATAATGTGTAAAAAGGGGGACGCTGCTGCCATAATGTTTAAAAAGGGCGACACTGCTGTTGTTATGTGTAAAAAGGGGGACTGCTGCCGTAATGTGTAAAAAGAGGAAAGCTGCTGCTGTAATGTGTAAAAATGGAGACTGCTGCCATAATGTGTAAAAAGGGAGACTGCTGCCATAATGTGTAAACTGGGAGACTGCTGCCATAATGTGTAAAAAGGGGGACTGCTGCCGTAATGTGTAAATAGGAGGACGCTGCTGCTGTAATTTGGGGCATGCATCTGACGTCAGTTACAATTGCAAACATGGCCCCGCTGCGACTGCAGACACATATATCCTGCGTATGCATTGGTCACCCTAAATTGTCGATGGTACTTGATTTCTGCATATGCATCGCAATTATACAAATGCATATGCAAGTTTGCAAATGTATCGGTGGGCATCTCTTACCTTTATAGGCGGCTCTTCACATGCGTTATTTAGCAGAAGCAGAGAAAATCACAATTTCTGGTTCAATAGTGATTCAAGCTGAATGAGGTTCTATGTTAATAATTGTGAAAAGATGCCTGAAATGATGTGATAACTGTAGTTTGATGTGTTAATATTGTATAATCAATGTACATGATGTACTGCAATGCATGTTATATACAGTAGCTGTTACATTTTAAAATTAATCACTTTTTTGTATATAAAGCATGTTTTTATATGGTCTTTAGTAAGCTTAATACTGTAAAATAAGAGCATACACTGAATGTTTTAAAATTTAGATCCGCAAATAAAATTCAAAAATCTTGTAAAGTGTAACGTGAGAAATAATATGGAAGAGTTAAAGTCAACTAAAGAAATAAATAAATATATCTTCTCTTGAGGATACTGAATAATTTCTTATCATGTGTTTAGTCAGGTGTGTGTATATTACTTATATAATGGCTATATAACACTGTGTATTATGAGGGGAGGCGATTACGAGACCGCCTGTCAGGATTCCAGTGGTCACAATGCAGACGCCGGAATCCCGACAGGCGGTGAAATCCCGCCGCAGGAATACGGCACCACAGGCTTTTTTCACTCTGTGTGTGTCCACGACACCCATAGAGGGAGAATATATCCTGTGGCGAGCGCAGCGAGCGACTGTGTACGCAGCGTGGCAAGTGCAGCAAGACCGGAAAGGGCCTTTCTACCACTCACCCCACTGCTGGCATACTGGTGTCTGGGATCCCGCTGTTGGGATCATGACAGCCAGGATCGCAGCTGACCGGTAAAACCTATGTATTCCTTATGAAGAGTAGCAATATGTATGTAAAATCAGGTGATGAGTAGAATGCTGTGATTGCACATACTGGGGTCAATTCAATTCGGCAACTTATGAATAGCGCCGGGAATTAGCTCCCGACGATATACAATTCAGCTCCAGTTAAGTCGGCGATGTCCCGTTCTCGCCGACTAAACAGGTTGAATTGTCGGGAGAACGAGCATTCTCCGACTTAATTCCCCGGCGCGAGAAAATGCCATATGTTTAAATTGTGGATAAACAATGTAAGTCACCGACAAAAAACATTTGTTACTTCAAAATGGGTTCTATATCATTCAGCGAGCTTCAGACCAAAGTCACCGGAAACTTCCAGCAAACGATAATGCATCAGAAATGCATAACTTATTACATTCTCCCTACAAATTGTTCCTTGTAACCTATGTATAGTACAAGACAGGGACCAATTTAGTGATGTACATGCAAGAAAGAGAGCATTATAGTGATCTATATACTGTACAATACAAAAATTATTTTACTGACCAATTTGCAGTATAGGAAGAAATATATTTCCACAGGTGCTGAATGCAGAATATCAGGCTATAGGCCAGAAGTACTCAAAAGTCTGCAATATATATTAGAGCGGGCATTTTAAATATTTGTGAGAAATCAATTTGGCATTCTTAGATGGGGGCTGGTCCGCGATATCACGTTCTTAATGATGCACTGTACATTATAAACGCGACGCTGTGGTCAATCAGCTTGTGATGGACGCATCATAAAAGCTGAGAAAATCATCATATCCGTGTGTATTGTTGTGTTATTAGTAAGACGCTGATATGAAATTCAAGGGACAAAGCGTTTCTCATAATATTTAAGATGCAAAAATGTATTTTTATTGTTGCAAAACAAGGTTCAAATAAGTCATATTGTGTTTGATTCAGATTGGATTGCTTATCTGTTAAGTAGGGTTAAAAGTACATTTAAAAGTTGCTGCATAGCCTTGATATAGTTTTTATTTTTAACTCAGGCCTAAAATAACTTCTGGTGCTTGTATGATGAGTGATTTCTTTGTGACAAAGGAAGCCGCATGGTCTGTCCTCTATTTTGGACTAACCACATGGCCTGTCCACCATTTTGTGTAACCCTCATGGATGTGGAAGGGGGAGGAGCAGCGGCCATTTTGGGAGGGTCAATTTCTAAATGGCTGATTTTCACTGCTCAGAATAATCAGCTTTCATTGGTCACTTTAAACACCATTTATGAGTTACCAATGCATTTATTTAACCCATGCCATAGTCAATTACAAATAGTTTCAGCTGGGCCTAGTGAGAGTTAAGAGATGAATACTTAGTGTAAGAATTACACATAGATATAAAAAAGTTTTTTCTCTTTTACCTCTAGGATTCAGTTAACTCTGCTTGCTAGTTTAGGATAGCCATTGAAATGTTAATTAACCTGTCCCACTACCCTCTTGAACAGGCATATGAACCTCTGTTGATATGCAAATTAGAAGCACTGAATGGGTAAGGTGTCTCATAGGGGACCAGTGAATGGTATACATATATATAATATTATTATAATTATGTGTGTGTTTATATCAGTGTATGTTCTGCTAGATAGCTATCCAATCTGAATCATATCATTTAAATTATTGATTATTGCTAGAGTCATTATAGATCTGTGTGAAATAGGATACATTTATAGCTATATAGTTAAAACTAAAATTAGAGTGTATAAGGAAGTAAGTATAAAGACACAAAACGCAGGTCTGGCCCAGTCGTAATAGGGTTAAACGGAACAAGTGTGTGTTGTGTTTAGTGGGCAATAGTAGTTTTTATTGCTCACATTTATAGAAGCTGTGCGATTTGTTTTATTGCGGACGCAGGGTTTTGTACACGTGTCTCGGACAAAGTAAAGGACTGCGCACGCAGCGTAAGGGACACGCACGGTCGCGTGTTTGCGCAAAGTGCGTAAGAATGCGGGCGCTAGGTACAAATTATACAATAGTGTCGTTTAGTTCAAAGGTGGGATAGTACACATTTAATACAATAGCACATAACTATCAGATTTCAAAAGCAGGTTACTCTAAATTTAGTTTAAAAACTGTATTGCCTCTGGGGTAAAGCTGCCAACCTGAATGAATCCAAATTTTCTGTACAGAAAAACAAAGTGTATTTGAGTGAGCGTACGCAGGAGTGAGTGGATACTGAACCCAGGAACTGAAGTGGTCTGAAGTGGTAACACCGGGTTAGTAGAGGCCCGGTGGCATAGGGTTTGCTACCCTGCGTTATTAGGAACTGAAGTGGTCTGAAGTGATCCCATACAACTAAAGTGGTCTAGAGTGGTCTAGGCTAAGTGGTCTACAGCAATCATAGGGCATATAGATAACTAGTATCTATAGGCTGTGCTATTGCATCGCATGTCCGTGTGTTCTGCACAGCACAACGTGATACCATTGTGTCATATGCACTGTGGGAGAGCATACGCAGACGTGATTGCATAGACAAAAGAGGTTTTTCTTTGACGACGTCGGGAAATCTCCCTGGTGGGCTTCACTGGAAAGGGTGAAGGATAGTTATCTAATTTCTCTGTTTTTCACCCTACAAACAATTCCAGTTGAAAGATACCGAAAAGGAATTTTTTGCTGCCTCTCTCAGGAAAATATTCCAAACAGAACTTCCACCGAAATAAATTACGGTGTTGTAAGGTCTGATAGGGTACATTGCCTTCGCTATCGACAGTGTATGGTAGTACTGGCCAATGTGGGCGGTGAGCGGGTGAAGAGCGCTCAGAGAACTTTCACCGTCACCTTATATTGAGTATTTTGGTGTTTGTGGGAAAAGGCCCACAATTATGGGAGCCAGTTGCTCAAGTAAGGGACGTTTAACCGGAGTTCAGGTTGAAGAGCCGCGGCCCAGGGGGTCAGTGAAGTTTAAAGGAAAAATTATTATGTGTGGGAAATATGGTCCACACGCTGAAGACTTTTTGTCTGAATGGGAATGTATGACTGACAAAGATAGGGTACCATTCCCTAAGGTGAGCAGCTTTGAACCAGAGGTATTGCAGAACTTAAGGATAAGAATATGTCTGATAAAATCCCGAAAACAAAGGGTCAGACATACAAATTGTTTAAACCTGTGACAGCAAGAGGGGTTGGTGAGTTTGATCCTAAGGTATTGCAGGTGGTATGTCTAACCAAAGTCATATAAGACAAGAATGGAAATATAAGAACTGTTTGAACTTGTAGCAACAATAAATAGGTAGTAAAAAAAAAAAAAAAGAGAATGCAAGTACACCGCCTTATGTAGATGTGGAAGCAGTTACGGCCAGCATACAAACTATAGAAAGAAAATAATAAAAAGATGAAAAATATGACTGTAACCTATATATGTACTAATGAATGTTGAAGTTTTATTTAGGAGGAGAAGGTGACCTGATTGTTTCCAGCCATTTCTCATGTACCCAGAGGAGTATCCAACCGGTAAAGGAAGAGCAGTAGCCTGTGGGGGAAGTGGCTGAGACCAATGGAACAGGTAAGTATGGTATCATTCGTGTACATATATAGTAAAAAAAAAATAAAAAAAAAAATAAAAATAAAAAATCAAGAAAGTAACGTCAGAAATGGAGAAAAAACCTGTCCGCACATTAGTATTTGCCAGTAGGAAAGTGGACAGAGACAAGGTAACCCCAGGATATTTCTTTCAGTTACCATATAAGAAGTATTTATTCCTAGTAATGCCCCTAGTAAAGATGAGCTTGGAAATGTTTGTTGGACCATGTACAGACCCTTAATACGGGATGAGAAGGATTGAATGAAATACTTTGCATGACCTAGAAGCTTGTTAAACTTTTTTTTTGTTTTTGTCTTTTGCAGAAATAGAAAACTCTCCATCTGGATGAGATCATTGGTAAACACTAATTCGGCAAATGGGAGGTGGCTGTCTTTGTGCAAATGGACGGGCTCAATAAGGCATTGAGTGTCAGGGTGCAGACTTCTTTGCAAAATTGGAAAGGGGTCACAGTAGCTAATTTTAGATAGTGTACTATTGAACATCACAAGAATAGTGCTAGGCGCAGAGAACAACAGGTGGAGAGGTTGAGGACGGTAAGTATACTGGCACATACAGGAAAGACCCATCAGTCCAAACCCCAGATCCCTAATGGTCAATAATATGTTCAGGGTTGGACTGGCCCACAGGGGAACAGGGGAAACCACCGGTGGGCCCTATTGCCTGGTGGGCCCACCCGCTCCTCTAGGGATCAGGTTTCAGACTGTATTGTTACTAATCTAGTACATTATCATGCATGCGCTACAGTATTTACTGTATATATTTATCTAGGGGACCAACATTTGCAAAATGGTTAGACAAACCAATGTGGCGGCTGGGCACACCCCCTCTAGAGACTGGCCACACCCCTAAACATGGGCTCCTACCACTGTATTCCTTTCGGTGGGCCCTACATGCCCCAGTCCGACACTGAATATGTTACACTTGTAGGAAGGAAGGGCATTTTGCCAGAGATTGTAGGAGTAGTAGGACACATAGTAAATCAATATAGATCCCCTAGACAGAAAACACAAGCCACATTATTAAACACATAGACGGGACCAAGGGACATATAGTAAGGAATCACGAGCCATATAGAAAACACAGATTCGGTTAATGGGAAGAACAGAATAAATGCAACTTACTAATGTTACATTTCGCTGTTCTAGATGCATGTCCATCACAGGTAGAGAAAATTAACTCACAGATACCGGGTTCCCTATGAACTTAGGATGGACAGGACACTGGAGTGATGGCTGGGATAGTCCCAGTAGAGATAAGACACACAGATTTTTTTTTTTAGGGTTATAGACCAAGTAGAGAATCACTTCCCCGCAGAGCCAGATTAAGGCTTCGGGGGGCCAAGGGGAATTAAAACAAGGGGGCCCTAAGGTCTAAAATTAAATATATTATATATATATATATATATATACACAACACACACACACACACACACACACACACACAGCAGAGTAGCTTGGCACTCAGGACAAAACTTCAAAATGTACGGTGCCTTCTCAAAGAAATTAATAATCACCAGTATGTTATGTATAAGAATGAGGCGGCACTTCAGGGTAAGTCAAGAATCCCATGTATTAATAATTCACCATAATTCCAAACATGTCAACGTTTCAAGGTCTGCAGACCTTTTCGTCAGGACGTACAGCAAAGTGACTTTACTGTACGTCCTGACGAAAAGGTCTGCAGACCTTGAAACGTTGACATGTTTGGAATTATGCTGAATTATTAATACACTGGATTCTTGACTTACCCTAGAGTGCCGCCTCATTCTTATACATAACATACTGGTGATTTTATTTATATATATATATATATATATATATATATATATATTAAAAAACCGTAATGCAGCCTTACGTTTTATGTGCTTTTGCACAGGTAGCCTAGGAGAATGGGTGCTGGCTGCTGCCTCCACGCGCTGTCCTCCTCCTGCAGTGTACCCTGCGATCAGCCAATGACTGAGCCGCAGGCTGCTGCTCCTCACATTACTGGACAGCTGAGCCGTCGCTCAGCTGTCCTAAGTTCCGTCACAGGCAGTGAGTAACTGCCGTGGCCGCGTGGCGCCAGCCTCCAGTGGAGTCAGTTGCAGAGGAGGATTTAGACCACATGGGGCCCTAAGCAAGACAATGATTTGGGACCCCACTTACTCAAATAATCTTTAATGTGTGCACCTGCCCAGTCAGCGTATGCCCAGATTGTAGCAGGCAGATGGCAGTGGTACTAATGTGCTAATTACTGACAGCCAGGGGTGGTTTGGGAATTTGGGAAAAATTTCCAAAAGTGGCCCCGAGAAACATGGCCATAAGCAAATGTTGGAGAGGTCAGCAGACCATTAGCCCTAGTGCTGACCTCACCCCGGTGAATAACATACAATGTACCTCCCAACTTTCTAGTGTCCTTGTCACAGTTGATGGTGCTCAAGGTAAAAAAGGAAAATGGCACGTCTAGGCGTATGTTCACAACAAATGATGCGTTAACTTACAGTCGATAATGGTAACAGCTGCTGCCACTTAGATGCGCCATAACCACAGCCCATAACACACGGGTATAACAGAAATCCTTATATTGAGCCATCAATTATAGGAATAACAATAAATGTCACCAGCTAATAAAAAGCTCAGTGACATTTATTATTTTTATTTTCGTTTTTTTGGTGAGTATCCTCAAACTCATATTCAACACTGATCCTTATAATATACCAGATGGCACATCAGTAGGTGAAAGCTGGCTCCAATAAGGTGGACAGAGCAGTAATTGAAATAAATATTTCTCTGACGTCCTAAGTGGATGCTGGGGACTCCGTCAGGACCATGGGGATTAGCGGCTCCGCAGGAGACAGGGCACAAAACTAAAGCTTTAGGATCAGGTGGTGTGTACTGGCTCCTCCCCCTATGACCCTCCTCCAAGCCTCAGTTAGGTTTTTGTGCCCGTCCGAGCAGGGTGCAATCTAGGTGGCTCTCTTAAGGAGCTGCTTAGAAAAAGTTTTTAGGTTTCTTATTTTCAGTGAGTCCTGCTGGCAACAGGCTCACTGCATCGAGGGACTTAGGGGAGAGAAGTTCAACTCACCTGCGTGCAGGATGGATTGGCTTCTTAGGCTACTGGACACCATTAGCTCCAGAGGGAGTCGGAACACAGGTCTCACCCTGGGGTTCGTCCCGGAGCCGCGCCGCCGACCCCCCTTTCAGATGCTGAAGATTGAAGGTCCAGAAACCGGCGGCAGAAGGCTTTTCAGTCTTCATGAAGGTAGCGCACAGCACTGCAGCTGTGCGCCATTGTTGTCGCACACTTCACACCAACGGTCACGGAGGGTGCAGGGCGTTGCTGGGGGCGCCCTGGGCAGCAATGTATAATACCTTATTCTGGCTAAAAATACATCACATATAGCCCCTGGAGGCTATATGGATGTATTTAACCCCTGCCAGGTCTCAGAAAAACGGGAGAAGAAGCCCGCCGAAAAGGGGGCGGGGCCTATTCTCCTCAGCACACAGCGCCATTTTCCCTCACAGAAAGGCTGGTGGGAAGGCTCCCAGGCTCTCCCCTGCACTGCACTACAGAAACAGGGTTAAAACGGAGAGGGGGGGCACTTATTTGGCGATATGTATATATATATTAAAATGCTATAAGGGAAAAACACTTATATAAAGGTTGTCCCTGTATAATATAGCGTTTTTGGTGTGTGCTGGCAAACTCTCCCTCTGTCTCCCCAAAGGGCTAGTGGGGTCCTGTCCTCTATCAGAGCATTCCCTGTGTGTGTGCTGTGTGTCGGTACTTGTGTGTCGACATGTATGAGGACGATGTTGGTGAGGAGGCGGAGCAATTGCCGGTAATGGTGATGTCACTCTCTAGGGAGTCGACACCGGAATGGATGGCTTATTTAAGGAATTACGTGATAATGTCAACACGCTGCAAGGTCGGTTGACGACATGAGACGGCCGGCAAACCAATTAGTACCTGTCCAGGCGTCTAAAACACCGTCAGGGGCGTTAAAACGTCCTTTTACCTCAGTCGGTCGACACAGACACGGACACTGACTCCAGTGTCGACGGTGAAGAAACAAACGTATTTTCCTTTAGGGCCACACGTTACTTGTTAAGGGCAATGAAGGAGATGTTACATATTTCTGATACTACAAGTACCACAAAAAAGGGTATTATGTGGAGTATGAAAAAACTACATGTGGTTTTTCCTGAATCAGATAAATTAAATGAAGTGTGTGATGATGCGTGGGTTTCCCCCGATAGAAAATTATTGGCGGTATACCCTTTCCCGCCAGAAGTTATGGCGCGTTGGGAAACACACCTTAGGGTGGATAAGGCGCTCACACGCTTATAAAAACAAGTGGCGTTACCGTCTCCAGATACGGACGCCCTCAAGGAGCCAACTGATAGGAGGTTGGAAAATATCCTAAAAAGTATATACACACATACTGGTGTTATACTGCGACCAGCGATCGCCTCAGCCTGGATGGGCAGCGCTGGGGTGGCTTGGTCGGATTCCCTGACTGGAAATATTGATACCCTTGACAGGGACAGTATTTTATTGACTATAGAGCATTTAAAAGATGCATTTCTATATATGCGAAACTCTGGCATCAAGAGTAAGTGCGATGTCCATATCTGCCAGACGATGTTTATGGACACGACAGTGGTCAGGTGATGCAGATTCCAAACGGCACATGGAAGTATTGCCGTATAAAGGGGAGGAGTTATTTGGGGTCGGTCCATCGGACCTGGTGGCCACGGCAACAGCTAGAAAATCCACTTTTTTTTACCCCAAGTCACATCTCAGCAGAAAAAGACATAGTCTTTTCAGCCTCAGTCCTTTCGTCCCCATAATATCTGCCCAGGGATAGAGGTAAGGGAAGAAGACTGCAGCAGGCAGCCCATTCCCAGGAACAGAAGCCTTCCACCGCTTCTGCCAAGTCCTCAGCATGACGCTGGGGCCGTACAAACAGGTGCGGTGGGGGGTCGTCTCAAGAGTTTCAGCACACAGTGGGCTCACTCGCAAGTGGACCCCTGGATCCTACAAGTAGTATCCCAGGGGTACAGATTGGAAATTCAAGACGTCTCCCCCTCGCAGGTTCCTGAAGTTTGTTTTACCAACGTCTACCTCCGACAGGGAGGCAGTATTGGAAACAATTCACAAGCTGTATTCCCAGCAGGTGATAATCAAAGTACCCCTCCTACAACAAGTAAAGGGGTATTATTCCACACTATATTGTGGTACTGAAGCCAGACGGCTCGGTGAGACCTATTCTAAATGGAGTCACTCAGAGCAGTGATAGCGAACCAGGAAGAAGGGGACTATATGGTGTCCCTGGACATCAAGGATGCTTACCTCCATGTCCAAATTTGCCCTTCTCACAAAGGGTACCTCAGGTTCGTGGTACAAAACTGTCACTATCAGTTTCAGACGCTGCCGTTTGGATTGTCCACGGCACCCCGGGTCTTTACCAAGGTAATGGCCGAAATGATGATTCTTCTTCAAAGAAAAGGCGTCTTAATTATCCCTTACTTGGACGATCTCCTGATAAGGGCAAGGTCCAGAGAACAGTTGGAGGTCTGAGTAGCACTATCTCAAGTAGTTCTACGACAGCACGGGTGGATTCTAAATATTCCAAAATCGCAGCTGTCTCCGACGACACGTCTGCTGTCCCTAGGGATGATTCTGGACACAGTCCAGAAAAAGGTGTTTCTCCCGGAGGAGAAAGCCAGGGAGTTATCCGAGCTAGTCAGGAACCTCCAAAAACCAGGAAAAGTGTCAGTGCATCATTGCACAAGGGTCCTGGGAAAAATGGTGGCTTCTTACGAAGCGATTCCATTCGGCAGATTTCACGCAAGAACTTTTCAGTGGGATCTGCTGGACAAATGGTCCGGATCGCATCTTCAGATGCATCAGCGGATAACCCTGTCTTCAAGGACAAGGGTGTCTCTTCTGTGGTGGCTGCAGAGTGCTCATCTACTAAAGTGCCACAGTTATGCATTCAGGACTGGGTCCTGGTGACCACGGATTCCAGCTTGAAAGGCTGGGGAGCAGTCACACAGGGAAAAAATTTCCAGGGAGTGTGATCAAGTCTGGGGACTTCTCTCCGCATAAATATACTGGAGCTAAGAGCAATTTACAATGCTCTAAGCTTAGCAAGACCTCTGCTTCAAGGTCAGCCGGTATTGATCCAGTGGGACAACATCACGGCAGTCGCCCACGTAAACAGACAGGGCGGCACAAGAAGCAGGAGGACAATGGCAGAAACTGCAAGGATTCTTCGCTGGGCGGAAAATCATGTGATAGCACTATCAGCAGTTTTCATTCCGGGAGTGGACAACTGGGAAGCAGACTTCCTCAGCACGACCTCCACCCGGGAGAGTGGGGACTTCATCGAGAAGTTGTTTCCACATGATTGTGCACCGTTGGGAAAGACCAAAGGTGGACATGATGGCGTCCCGCCTGAACAAAAAACTGGACAGGTATTGCGCCAGGTCAAGAGACCCTCAGGAAATAGCTGTGGACGTTCTGGTAACACCATGGGTGTACCAGTCGGTGTATGTGTTCCCTCTTCTGCTTCTCATACCAAAGGTACTGAGAATTATAAGACGTAGAGGAGTAAGAACTATACTCGTGGCTCCGGATGGGCCAAGAAGGACTTGGTACCCGGAACTTCATGAGATGCTCACAGAGGACTCAGGGCCTCTGCCGATAAGAAGGGACTTGCTTCAGCAAGTACCATGTCTGTTCCAAGACTTACCGCAGGTGCGTTTGACGGCATGGCGGTTGAACGCCGGATCCTAAGGAAAAAAAGGCATTCCGGAAGAGGTCATTCCTACCCTGGTCAAAGCCAGGAAGGAGGTGACCGCACAACATTATCACCACATGTGGCGAAAATATGTTGCGTGGTGTGAGGCCAGGAAGGCCCCACGAAGAAATTTCAACTCGGTCGATTCCTGCATTTCCTGCAAACAGGAGTGTCTATGGGCCTCAAATTGGGGTCCATTAAGGTTCAAATTTCGGCCCTGTCGATTTTCTTCCAGAAAAAATTGGCTTCAGTTCCTGAAGTCCAGAAATTTGACGAGGGAGTACTGCATATACAACCCCCTTTTGTGCCTCCAGTGGCACTGTAGGATCTCAACGTAGTCCTGGGATTCCTCAAATCACGTTGGTTTAAACCGCTCAAATCTGTGGATTTGAAATATCTCACATGGAAAGTGACCATGATGTTGGCCCTGGCCTCGGCCAGGCGAGTGTCAGAATTGGCGGCTTTGTCTCACAAAAGCCCATATCTGATTGTCCATTCGGACAGGGCAGAGCTGCGGACTCGTCCCCAGTTTCTCCCTAAGGTGGTGTCAGCGTTTCATCTGAACCAGCTTATTGTGGTACCTGCGGCTGCTAGAGACTTGGAGGACTCCAAGTTGCTAGATGTTGTCAGGGCCCTGAAAATAGAGATTTCCAGGACGGCTGGAGTCAGGAAAACTGGCTTGCTGTTATCCTGTATGCACCCAAAAAAAACTGGGTGCTGTCACAACTGAGGGCCTGAGCTGACGGGAGGCAGCCTCAGTTGTAGGGGCTGAGATGTACCGGAACCTGGGAGGTTGTATCAGACCCCTGGACATGTAAGTAACATGAATAATAACTGCCCGAAGGCGTGACCACGACAACTTGGATAAAAGTCAATGATGTTTATTATGACAACTCTGCAACACAGCAGCAGTAAAAGAAAACGTAAAAGTCAGCAAAGAATAAATACAGTTCCTGGGTACTACAGGATGGCAGGAGCCACAGGGCACTGGTAGTGTGAGATAGTTCTTATGATCTTCTAGATGGAAAGTCCTTACCAGGCCCGACTGTAGCAATGGAGATAACCCAGGATTGTGCCAGCTGGTGTTCCAGGAAAAGCTGGGTTGCTGAAGATAAAACAGCTGCTGTGGATACTGGCTGGAACCAGACTGTTGTTAGCACGGAGTGGATACTGGCTGGAACCAGTTAAATAATAAATGAACTTGGGAGCGATGAAATATGAACTGAAATGTAGAACTTGAGAGCGGAGAAATAATAATACCGGTGGAGAGTGGTAAAGTGTAGAAAGGACACCGGCCCTTTAAGGGAAGCTGTACTCTGCTGGAAGCTGAGCTGGAAGCAGGTAATGTTGTAGCTGGAAACAGATGAATCCACAATGGATTGGAGAGTCAGGCTACACCGCAGGTGGAATGCTGGTGCGGGTCTCTATGGTGGAAGTCTTGAGACAGGAGCTGGAACCTGGAAGACAATCACAGGAGAGAGACAAATAGGAACTAGGTTTGACAACCAAAGCACTGACGCCTTCCTTGCTCAGGCACAGTGTATTTATACCTGCAGCAAGGAAGGGATTGGCTAGGCAATTATGCAGATTATCAATACTGAGAACAGATTGGTGGAAATGATCAGCTGACAAAATCCAAGATGGCTGCGCCCATGCAGACACTTGGAGGGAAGTTTGGTTTGTAATCCATGTGGTAATGAAAACAGTAATGGCGGCGCCGGCCACCGGAGACAGGAGGCGCCAGGCTGACAGATGTACATCCAACCACGCGGACACAGCGGAGGCCGCGGCTGACGTAATCGCCACTCAGACACTCTGCATGCAGAAGTTCAGGGACGGCGGCGGAGGCCGCGGGAGACGCCATGCCAGGTGTGATATGGCGTTTACTGTGACAGCGTCCCAGAGTGACAGGAGAGGATACAGGAATGTACACATCAGGATAACAGATGGAATCCGGTCCTGGAGCGCTGAGCCAGCCTTAGGAGGCATCTGATGGGTAAGAAATGGCGTCCAGATACCCGGATCGTGACAGCACCCCCCCCTTTAGGAGTGGCCCCAGGACACTTCTTTGGCTTTTGAGGAAACTTGGAATGGAATCTCCGGACCAAGGCAGGAGCATGGACATCAGAAGCATTGGTCCATGAACGTTCCTCAGGACCATAACCTTTCCAGTCAATAAGATATTGTAGTTGACCGTAACGGTGACGTGAGTCCAGGATCTTGGCCACTTCATACTCAACGCCTCGTTGAGTTTGGACTTTCGGAGTTGGAGGAAGTGAGGAATGAAACCGATTCAAGATCAGCGGTTTCAACAGGGAAACATGGAATGTCCTGGGTATTTTTAAGAAGGGAGGCAACTGGAGTCTGTAAGCAACAGGATTGATGACTTGTTCAATCTTGAAAGGACCGATATAGCGAGGTGCAAACTTCATACTGGGAACTCTTAACCTCAAATTCTTCGTGGATAACCATACCCGATCACCCACCTTGAGAGCAGGAACTGCTCGACGCTTCTTATCCGCAAATTTCTTGTACCTGAACGATGCCTTGAGCAGAGCTGATCGTACGCTCTTCCAGATATTGGCAAACTGATGCAAGGTGATATCCACTGCGGGAACAGAAGTTGCTGGAAGCGGTTGGAACTCAGGGACTTTAGGGTGGAATCCAAAGTTAGTGAAGAATGGTGTTGAAGCAGATGAAGAATGATACTGGTTGTTATGACAGAACTCGGCCCAGGGAAGTAATTGAACCCAGTCATCTTGAGAGGAGGACACATAGATGCGGAGGAAGGCCTCCAAGTCCTGATTCACCCTCTCGGTTTGACCATTGGTCTGAGGATGGTAAGCCGTGGAAAACTTTAGCTTGACTTGGAGGACTTGACATAAACTTCGCCAGAATTTGGCTGTGAATTGAACTCCTCGATCTGAGATAATTTCTTCAGGAAGACCGTGGAGTCGGAAGATCTCTTGTATGAATACTTGAGCCAACTTGGAAGCTGACGGAAGACCGGTGAGAGGAATGAAGTGTGCCATCTTGGTGAACCGGTCAACTACCACCCAGATGGTATTGAACTTGTTGCACATGGGTAAGTCTGTAATGAAATCCATCGACAAGTGGGTCCATGGTCGACGGGGAACGGATAGTGGAACCAGTTGCCCCGCAGGCGACTGGCGGGATACTTTATGTTGGGCACACTTTGGGCAAGATGCAATAAACTCCAAGACGTCCTTTTTCAGAGTTGGCCACCAATAGGACCTAGAGATAAACTCCAGGGTTTTTTGGATACCTGTATGTCCGGCAAAACGGGAAGCATGGGCCCAATGCATGAG
This sequence comes from Pseudophryne corroboree, assembly GCF_028390025.1. Taxonomy (NCBI): domain Eukaryota; kingdom Metazoa; phylum Chordata; class Amphibia; order Anura; family Myobatrachidae; genus Pseudophryne; species Pseudophryne corroboree. Next base: position 427,936,841 of record NC_086444.1, on the reverse strand, counting down.
CTTCTTCCTTAGCATCGGCTTCACAAAACTTTTCCCTGATGGGGGCGTAGAGTCCATCCCTACCGTGGAGAATGCCAACGGATTTATAATAGGATGCTTGTCTGAAGACTCTGACTCATTTTCTTGCTCCCATGAGCGGGAAAGGGCATCGGCCTTGCGATTCTGAGAGCCCGGACAGAACTGGAGTTTAAAGTCGAACCTGGAAAAGAAAAGTGCCCATCTGGCCTGACGAGGGTTGAGACATTGTGCGCCCTTCAGGTATAAAAGGTTCTTGTGGTCTGTAAGTATGGTGATTAAATGAGAAGCTCCCTCCAACAGATACCTCCACTCTTCTAGAGCGAGCTTGATGGCTAGCAACTCCTGGTCGCCAATGGCATAGTTGCGCTCAGCTGGGGAGAACTTCCGGGAGAAGAAACTGCAAGGATGTAAATGGCCATCTTTAGCCCTCTGAGATAACACCGCTCCTACTCCAACGGAGGAGGCATCCACCTCTAGGATGAAAGGAGAGTCGATGTCAGGCTGTTTCAGAACAGGCGCAGAGATGAACCTTTGTTTTAAAAGATGAAATGCTTGCATGGCTTCTTCAGACCACTTGGACGGGTTAGCACCCTTCTTAGTGAAAGCAGTAATAGGCGCCACAATGGTGGAAAAGTCTCGTATAAACTTTCGGTAATAGTTGGCGAACCCTAAGAACCTCTGGACCCCTTTGAGGGTTAAGGGTACCGGCCAATTTTGGATTGCTTGTAGTTTCTCAGGATCCATCTCTAGTCCGGAACCGGACACAATGTACCCTAGAAACGGAATGGACTTGACTTCAAAGACGCATTTTTCTAATTTGCAATAGAGATGATTGACACGGAGACGGGACAGAACCTCTTTAACCCAAAAACGATGTTCCTCTAAATCGTTGGCAAAAATGAGGATATCGTCTAGATAGACCACGACATGACGGTATAGAATGTCTCTGAAGATCTCATTGACAAAATGCTGGAAGACAGCTGGAGCATTGCTCAATCCGAAGGGCATGACGAGGTACTCATAATGTCCGTCACGGGTGTTAAAGGCGGTCTTCCACTCGTCACCCTCACGGATCCGGATGAGATTGTATGCACCTCGCAAGTCCAGCTTTGTAAAGATGGTAGCTCCGCTAACTCTGTCAAAGAGCTCAGTAATCAGGGGTAAAGGATAACGGTTCTTGATGGTAATGTCGTTCAAACCTCTGTAGTCGATGCACGGCCGCAGACCACCATCTTTCTTTTTTACAAAAAAGAAGCCTGCGCCGGCTGGAGAAGAAGAAGGTCGAATGAACCCCTTTGCTAGGTTCTCTTTAATATATTCCTCCATAGAATGCGTCTCAGGCAGAGACCACGGATAAGTTCGGCCTCGAGGTGGAATCTTCCCTGGAACGAGATCAATCGGACAGTCCCATTCTCTATGAGGAGGAAGGATATCAGCAGAAGCTTTACTGAACACATCCGTGAAATCTTGATATGGAGGAGGTGGAACATCAGACGACCTGGGGGAGGAAGAACAGACAGGCAATACTTTAAACAAACATGTCTCAGCACAGGAGGAACCCCATGCCAGGATTTGCGTAGTCGTCCAATCAATTGTAGGATTGTGAAGACGGAGCCATGGAAGGCCCAGGACCACAGGATGTGTGGCTCTTGGAATCACTAAAAAAGAAATAAGTTCGGAATGAAGAACTCCCACTCTCAGACGAACTGGTAGAGTCCTTAAAGAAATAACTGCATCAAAAATTTTGCTGCCATCCACGGCAGTTAAAGAAATGGACGAAGGAAGTCTCTCGGTGGGTAGGGACCACCGTTTAACATAGGCTTCGGTAATAAAGTTCCCAGCTGCTCCGGAATCAAGGATGGCAATGACGTTCCGATAACGTTGAGCAACTTGAAGCGAGACTGGGAGATTACAATCTTGAGGAGATGGAGAGGAGATCATTACTCCTAGCCGGCCCTCTCCTTGGCGAGCTAGGATTTGGAGTTTCCCGGACGTTTGGGACAGGCATTAATGGTGTGAGACGGAGCTGCACAATAGAGACAGAGAAACTCGGAGAGACGTCTTCGGCGCTCAGCAGGAGTTAAACGGGAACGGCCAAGTTGCATGGGCTCATCTTTAGATGGTGACAGTTGACGAGGAGGAGGAGCAGAAGATTTTGGAGCAGATGATCTTCCACGCTCAGTTGCTCTCTCTCTGAAACGTAAATCAACTTTCGTGCAGAGTGAGATTAGCTCATCTAACTTAGAAGGTAAGTCTCTGGTAGCTAACTCATCTTTAATACGCTCAGATAAGCCATGCCAGAATGCAGCATACAGGGCCTCGTCGTTCCATGACAGTTCGGATGCCAGGATCTGGAACTGTATCAGATATTGACCTACAGTACGTGTCCCCTGGCGTAAACGGAGAATCTCGGATGAAGCTGAGGTTACCCGGCCTGGCTCGTCGAAGATGCGCCTGAATGTTGACACGAAGGCAGTGTAGGAAGATAGCAGGGTGTCGGACCTCTCCCATAACGGTGATGCCCAATCAAGGGCTGAGCCACTGAGAAGAGAAATAATGTAGGCAATTTTTGTACGGTCACTGGGAAAATTGCCAGGTTGTAGCTCAAACTGAATCTCACACTGGTTGAGAAATCCCCTGCAGAATCTTGGAGATCCGTCAAATTTTGCTGGCGTTGGAAGATGAAGACGTGGAGCAGAAATGGGTAAGGTGGGTGGGGTTATAGCTGGAGTCACTGTGGTTGACGCACCAGACGCGCCTGATCCACGGAGAGTTGTCTGAATCCCATCCAGCCGAGTAGAGAGATCCTGGAGACAGCGGATGATGTGGCCCTGTGCAGCCTCCTGATGTTCTAGTCGGGCTGCCAGTTCTTGCATCGGCCTGGCCGCTTGATCCTGGTCTCCGGCTGGATTCATTAGGTCAGTGCTTACTGTCACAACTGAGGGCCTGAGCTGACGGGAGGCAGCCTCAGTTGTAGGGGCTGAGATGTACCGGAACCTGGGAGGTTGTATCAGACCCCTGGACATGTAAGTAACATGAATAATAACTGCCCGAAGGCGTGACCACGACAACTTGGATAAAAGTCAATGATGTTTATTATGACAACTCCGCAACACAGCAGCAGTAAAAGAAAACGTAAAAGTCAGCAAAGAATAAATACAGTTCCTGGGTACTACAGGATGGCAGGAGCCACAGGGCACTGGTAGTGTGAGATAGTTCTTATGATCTTCTAGATGGAAAGTCCTTACCAGGCCCGACTGTAGCAATGGAGATAACCCAGGATTGTGCCAGCTAGTGTTCCAGGAAAAGCTGGGTTGCTGAAGATAAAACAGCTGCTGTGGATACTGGCTGGAACCAGACTGTTGTTAGCACGGAGTGGATACTGGCTGGAACCAGTTAAATAATAAATGAACTTGGGAGCGATGAAATATGAACTGAAATGTAGAACTTGAGAGCGGAGAAATAATAATACCGGTGGAGAGTGGTAAAGTGTAGAAAGGACACCGGCCCTTTAAGGGAAGCTGTACTCTGCTGGAAGCTGAGCTGGAAGCAGGTAATGTTGTAGCTGGAAACAGATGAATCCACAATGGATTGGAGAGTCAGGCTACACCGCAGGTGGAATGCTGGTGCGGGTCTCTATGGTGGAAGTCTTGAGACAGGAGCTGGAACCTGGAAGACAATCACAGGAGAGAGACAAATAGGAACTAGGTTTGACAACCAAAGCACTGACGCCTTCCTTGCTCAGGCACAGTGTATTTATACCTGCAGCAAGGAAGGGATTGGCTAGGCAATTATGCAGATTATCAATACTGAGAACAGATTGGTGGAAATGATCAGCTGACAAAATCCAAGATGGCTGTGCCCATGCAGACACTTGGAGGGAAGTTTGGTTTGTAATCCATGTGGTAATGAAAACAGTAATGGCGGCGCCGGCCACCGGAGACAGGAGGCGCCAGGCTGACAGATGCACATCCAACCACGCGGACACAGCGGAGGCCGCAGCTGACGTAATCGCCACTCAGACACTCTGCATGCAGAAGTTCAGGGACGGCGGCGGAGGCCGCGGGAGACGCCATGCCAGGTGTGATATGGCGTTTACTGTGACAGCGTCCCAGAGTGACAGGAGAGGATACAGGAATGTACACATCAGGATAACAGATGGAATCCGGTCCTGGAGCGCTGAGCCAGCCTTAGGAGGCATCTGATGGGTAAGAAATGGCGTCCAGATACCCGGATCGTGACAGGTGCTCTTGCTTCTAAGCAGACGATTGCTAGTTGAATGTGTAGTACAATTCAGCTTGCACATTCTGTGGCAGGACTGCCACAGCCAAAATATATAAATGCCCATTCCACAAGGAAGGTGGGCTCATCTTGGGCGACTGCCCGAGGGGTCTCGGCTTTACAACTTTGCCGAGCTGCTACTTGGTCAGGGGCACACCCTGGCTGAGGAGGACCTGGAGTTCTCTCACTCGGTGCTGCAGAGTCATCCGCACTCTCCCGCCCGTTTGGGAGCTTTGGTATAATCCCCATGGTCCTGACGGAGTCCCCAGCATCCACTTAGGACGTCAGAGAAAATAAGATTTTACTTACCGATAAATCTATTTCTCGTAGTCCGTAGTGGATGCTGGGCGCCCATCCCAAGTGCGGATTGTCTGCAATACTTGTACATAGTTTTTGTTACAAAAAAATCGGGTTGTTATTGTTGTGAGCCGTCTGTTCAGAGGCTCCTACGTTTGTCATACTGTTAACTGGGTTTAGATCACAAGTTATACGGTGTGATTGGTGTGGCTGGTATGAGTCTTACCCGGGATTCAATATCCTTCCTTATTGTGTACGCTCGTCCGGGCACAGTATCCTAACTGAGGCTTGGAGGAGGGTCATAGGGGGAGGAGCCAGTACACACCACCTGATCCTAAAGCTTTAGTTTTGTGCCCTGTCTCCTGCGGAGCCGCTAATCCCCATGGTCCTGACGGAGTCCCCAGCATCCACTACGGACTACGAGAAATAGATTTATCCGTAAGTAAAATCTTATTTTAAGATCCCGGTGACGCGTTTCTTCTGTCCTGCAGACTTTATCAAAGGAAGTAGCTGTATGAGAGTATTTTTATAGTTATATTTATTTCAATTAATGCTGTGTCCACCTTATCACTGACCGCCACAAATCATCCACCTGTGCATTTTTTTCCAATCAATTTTTTTTTTTTATGTCCCTGGCACCTTTTACAGTAGCACACGCAGGGTGAGTTTCTGAGTACCCAGAACCCCCCCCCCCCCCCCTCCCCAACCAGGTCCCAGATCAATTCTTCTCTTCACCAGGGACCAAAGCGTCAGCTAGCCGCAGCACTTTCCCTTCAGGCACCCTCGGAACCACTGCTCAGTGTTCCCTTTTGTACTGCAGTTTATGCAGCGCCTGCCTGCTGACTGCTTACTGACAATTCTCCTGGTGACCGCTGACTGCCTACCCACGCAGGCCTTTCTTACATGAGTTTGCGACTCTTGGTAATATTAGGAAGAGTGTCCAGGCTTGTGAGCCGGTCCGGGCTTGTGAGCCCCTGCAAGCCCGGCAGAGGAAACCTCTCCCGGTTACAGCATCAGCATGGGGCATGCCGTCACGGCGCTACATATGTAAATGTCCTACAGTATGTGTGTGTGTTTCTATGTGTTCTATGTGTGCATTTTTATATGTATGTGTGTTTGTACATGTTCTAAGTGTGTGTATATGTAGGTGTATACGGGCTCTGTGTGTTTGTGTTCTATGTGTGTATATATAATGTGTATATATATATATATGTGTGTGTGTTTTTGTGTCAGTACATGTATTTGTTCTATGTAACGTGTGTGGAATTCACCCCCCACCGCTTCCCCCGACGAAACCTGCGTTTGCCCAGCAAACATGCATGGAAGACCCCCCCCCCCCCCCTCCCTGGAAATCCTGCATTTGCATCGCTTTATATGAAGTTCAATAAAATCCAGATACTTAAACAGTAACACATTATATAAATATAAAAAAAAACAATGTATATATAACTATGTATAAAATATGGCAATTATGAATTCAGTGACAAAATACTAAGGTATGTAATGGCGTCCGAGATCACCAGAGGTATGTTATGCTAGACAATCTTGAATGTTTTTTTAAAGGGGCAATCATTTATAATGCAAAATCATGCCTGTTTAAAAAAAAAAAACGTCCGTCAGCTGGCATCCCGCACCTCCAGCGATCTCAGACGCCATTACATCCTGCCCTATATATTAAAACTTAAGCAATTTATTTTATACACTGATGGGAAAGTACAAAATGGAGGGGGGGCAATAGACTGGATGGGAAGGTGTAACACTAGGGGAGGACACTATGACAGGACTGGCTGGGGGGTACTAGGTGGAAGTGAGATGGGATAGTGGCATAGGCGTGCGCAGAGACTGACATGCGGGTGCCGCTCCTGACTTCCCCCCTTCCGCCAGATAACTGATTGCGTCCTTCACCCCTTCCACTGGGACATAAGACTGCTCACCTGGGCGGCCCAGGTGAGCAGTCTATATCCAGGACAGGGGAGGTGAGAGAACACTATAATGCCGTGGAGGGGGGGTGAGTCCGGAGCGGCACCCGCCAGTCAGTCTCTGCGCACGCCTATGGATAGTGGGCTGGTCAGGGAGGGGAGGAGGATGACACTAAGCTTGCAGGGTAGGAGACATTTGGATGTGGGGGGGGGGTGAGATGGTGACACTGGGCTAAAGAGAGACACTGGTATGTGGTGGGGGGTGAGATGGTGGGAGACACTGGGCTGTAGGGGGTGAGATGGTGGGAGACACTGGGCTAGAGAGAGACACTGGGATGTGGTGGGGGTGAGATGGTGACAATGGGCTAGAGAGACACTGGGATGTGGTGGGGGTGAGATGGTGGGAGACACTGGGCTGTAGGGGGGTGAGATGGTGGGAGACACTGGGCTAGAGAGAGACACTGGGATGTGGTTGGGGGTGAGATGGTGACACTGGGCTAGAGAGAGACACTGGGATGTGGTGGGGGGAGTGAGATGGTGGGAGACACTGGGCTGGAGAGGGAGACATTGGAAAGGGTGGGGGTTTGTGAGATTGGGGGGCAATTTGCTGAAGGGAGGGGGACACTGGGCTGGGGTATGGAAACACTGACCCGGGGTTGCTGCAAATCCTGGCCCTGAGCACACCAACGGCAGCATCCTAAGCAGCCCCTCAGTCTCCGGCTGCTGCTGCAATCTGGTGTATCCGGAAGAGGCTGCTGGGGATCCGTGTATGGCCAGAGTTCAGGAGCCAGGTGGTGGAGTGGGACCTTTTCCGCGGTGATGCGGTGCGGGTCGGGTCAGGCGCCAGACAAACGTATGCTACCCAGGCAGTCACCATCAGTGAGAGTGAGACGCCCGCGCCGAGCTTTGAGCAACTGGAGGTAGGGCCTCCCTCCAGTTCACTCTGGTTGTCTGCTGAGGCCAGCTTCCGATCAGCGTTAGCCGGGAGTCGGGGAAGTGAAACAGACAAAAAAAATTGCCTGCCAGGAGTAGCCAGCAATCAGAAAACTCACCATGAAAGTCCGGTCAGCGGTCCCCTTGGTACCCCCCGGGCCCTAAGCGACTGCCTTGATTGTTTAGTGGTAAATCCGCTATAGGTCAGTGGAGCCGGGAGCCTGGAGCCAGAGCCACCAGGGACAGCAATCGCTGAGCTGCCCTGCTGCTGCGTGTGGCACCGGCTCCCGGGAGTGCAGCACAATACCGCAGATCGGATCTCTGTTCCGATCTGCGACGGGGGGCCCTTTGAAAAAAGGGGGCCCGGGGTACTTATCACCGGGACTCCCCTCTTAATCCGGCTCTGCTTCCCCGTAGTGCCCAATCAAGTTGTCAAATTTTTATAAAATCTTCTTCACCTCTACAAAACTCATCTGTCACCAACCTCTATTCTGTTTCTCTACAGTTTTCCTCTTCATCGTTTGCATTCACACAGGGTGGTACAATACATGGACCCAAGTACAGTTCAAACTCCACATGCCTAGGTCCTTCAGAGTTCTGCCCAAACCCAGTATATCTCAACAGCACGATGACACCAGTATTACTGCAGTGTGCCTTGTCATGCAAAAAGGGTGGAGAGTGGGAATACTGGTGAAGGAAAATTTTGTATAGACACTGATATATCTGTTGGTGAATGGCAAACCTGACTTTTTATTTTTCATTTTCTTCTCTCTCTCCTCTAGAGATGTTTCTTTTCTTTTTTTTTGAGTTATGCTCATGGTACTCTGCATTGCAAACACACGATAGTTAAATTAAGATACAAAAATGTGTGTTCCCTGCAGGAAGAGGCAGTCTGGAGGACAAAGTGGTATGGCCAGGAGTCCTCAGGACTGTGGGCAGGTGGACACGGTAAGCCAGTAGCCCCCAGAGCATACCTTCCAAGTCTAGCTGAGGTGGCACACGGTCTGACTCATCTAGGCAAAGAGGGTAGGTGCAGGCTGATGAGAGCCTACTGGTGTGCGCCAGGATTCTATTCTCATGCAGGTAAGAGAGCAATGACCTGTCTTACTTGCTTGAGGAAGAATATTGGTAAAGCAATACCAACAGAGCCATCCCATATCCCTCCTGCAGACGGATCTTTTCAGGAAATACAAATCGACTTCGTACATTTAACACCCTTTAGGAATTATTGTTATGTATTGGTGTGCACTGATGTTTTCTCAAACTGGGTAGAGGCATTTCCTGCCGCCACGGATGCTGCTGTGTTTACCGCAAAGAAAAATTGCGCAGAAATAGAGACTGCCACTAGTATTATGTAGCTTCGGAACCACTCCCAGATCTTCACTCGACGAATCACCCTCTTCGAAATTTGTTTTTGTTTTGGTATTTGTGTCTTTCTTTTAGGTTGTTTTTGGAAGACAACCTCATGTCATGATTGATCCGCACAATGATCAGAAATACACCAATGAGGTGACAGTACAGTACCTTATTGAGATGAGCCAGCATTTGAGAACTTGACAAAAGAACTTTAAACTGTCTTGATTATGAACCAAGAGACTGTGTGATTGTCCTTACGCTCAGGTTGCCTAATAGACAGGTAGGAAGGACCATAACAAGATTTGTTGACAGCACTAAAGGTCGCCGAAAGAGAGATTTGGGTCCACTCGTCCCACTGCAAGAAGGTCGCTGACCCGGAGAAAACTCGTGACAAAGTAGTTTATTGCTCACATTCATCGAGTTTGTGAACTGTGTGTTCATAGTGAACTGTGTGTTCCAAGTGAACTGTGTGTTCAAAGAGCAAGGCGGAGAGCAAAGTGAACTGTGTGTTCCAAGTGAACTGTGTATTCAAAGAGCAAGGCAAAGAGATCGCAAAAGTATCACCAGAGACTCTGTTCCGTGAAGACTGAGAGGCGGCACTGTTGAACACTACCTGAGCGTACTAAAGGACTGCAGAAAGACCAGTCATTGTAATTGATTTGTTATGAACAAGAGTTGTTTTGTTCTATTTCTCTTTTCTCTCTTTCCCGCTAACAAACATTTTCTTTCAGGATATTCTATTTTTGCGAGGGTTTTTTTATGAGGAGTCGAGTTTAGGACTGGAACTGGTTCTCTAGGAAGGAGTGATTTCCTTATAGGATCCCAGGATTAGCCGATGAGTTTGTTAAAATCAGAGAAAAATCAAAGGTCTAGTAGTTATGGAGTTCAGAGGTAATCAGGAAAAAAATCAGACAATGGCTATTCACACATTGCAGATAAAGAGTTCATTAATATATGTGGAAGAAAGGTTTATGAGTATCTCTCCCCGAACTCCGAAGGTTTACGTTATTTAGGAAGGACACTACTTATAACCCTTGTTCAATGATTAAACAGACCTAGCATACGTTCCAGAAATGGAAACAATGTTCAGAAAATGATACGAATATGTAGATCATGAAAATTTTATATGTCACTGTCACGATTTGTTTGTGTCTTCTTCACCTACCCAGCAGAACCTCAATTGAATCCAAACATCAGTGTACAAAGACGTAGGTACATGTATGTGTGAAATGTTCGTCGCAAATCAGACATTATAGCCCAAAGCACTGTCCCAGCATACTCTATAGGTTGAATGTTGTCCCACACCCAACCAGTGGTCCCGTGACCGCCGAGTGCATATAGAGGATGTCTCGTCCTCCTCCCTGTCTTCCCCAAATATAGACAAGTGTCTGATTTGCGAAATGCATACATACTTGTGTCTAGGTCACCGATTATGGTATCAAATATTTTTTTCTTATGTTAATAATTGATGGCAGTTATTGTTTACTGCCAAAGGGTGGACTGTCGAAGTAAAAAAAAATACATAAAGAGAACATACAAACTACACACATTTAAGTCGCTATACTTGCAAATACGCGCAGCAAGCACAGCAATATATGGTAACACACGCATTTACACGGACATCCCACAGAGATGGATTCGAGACTTATTTTATACAGTACATAATTATAATAATATCAAGCGCCAGACATCATGATGATTTAAAATTATCTAATGAATTAATGTCATGAATGTGTATTATTTGAACGAAGCAAGATAGACCTGTCATATTTACTATTAAAACAACCAGCTTAATGTGTAGATTAATTTGATACTTGTTATGAAGTTGTGGGACATTGCCGCGAATAGTTATGATTACATGTATAAAAGCTAAAATCACTTTTGTTAGAACAATGGATGTTACAGTGGATAGGAAACTCAGGCCAGCCCTTTGGATGTCTTCAAGGCTGAACCTGATCAGCATATACAAAGAGAATAGTGACTCATCATGAACCCCTCCCCCAGAAACTAGTTAACACATTTTTCTGGTCACACAGGAAGGTAATTCCTGTTTTTGGTCTCAGAGTTGCTGTAAGGTCTCAGAGGAAGATTGAGTCCCAGCATTACATTACAGAGAGAGAGAGAGTGATATGGAAAGACGAATTTATATAACTTAAGGATAATGGTATTGTATCGCTGGCATGTAACTGCATGTAACTGTATGTAACTGTATGTAATTGTATGTTTTAACTGCTTACTGTGTGAGCGTAACCATGTAACTATAGGTATACTGTACTTTGTAATATATATATTGAATCTATATCCTTTTTAATAACAAATATATACATCAATGAGCTTTGGAACTCAGATAATGTGTGGGTGTATTGTTTTCTCTTATGGGATACAGTGTTTTGAGATGTACAGTGCACTTTTATCGTATATGGTAATAAGATGCGCCTGGCGTCGGCAATATATATTAGAGCGGGCATTTTAAATATTTGTGAGAAATCAATTTGGCATTCTTAGGTACTAATTAAGGGGGATATTTACTCAGCAGTGATAAGAGCGGAGAAGTGAACCAGTGGAGAAGTTGCCCCATCAACCAATCAGCAGCTCTGTATTATTTTATAGTATGAAAATTATAGATGATACGTCAGTGCTGATTGGTTGCCATGGGCAACTTCTCCACTGGCTCACTTCTCCTCTCTTATCACTGCTTAATAAATGTCCCCCTTTGTCACCTGTGGCCAAGTATGGATACACTTAAAACATGGGCCGTTGGTTTGCCTTGAGGACTGCATTGGAGAACCTCTGCTGTAGGCTAAGGGGGTAATTCAGAGTTGATCACAGCAGCAAATTTGATAGCAGATGGGCAAAACCATGTGTACTGCAGGTGTGACAGATATAACATCTGCAGAGAGAGTTAGATTTGAGTGGGTTATTTTGTTTCTGTGCAGGGTAAATACTGGCTGCTTTATTTTTACACTACAATTTAGATTTCAGTTTGAACACACCCCACCCAAATCTAACTCTCTCTCTCTGCACATGTTAAATCTGCCTCCCCTGCAGTGCACATGGTTTTGCCCAACTGCTAACAAATTTGCTGCTGCGATCAACTCTAAATTAGGCCCATAATCCAGTGACAATTATCACAAAGAGTTTGATGCATACTTACCTACTTTTAGTTTCTCAATGCAGAAGACTTTCGGGGGCTGGGGCGGGTTGTGACATCATCAAGCCTCGCCCCCAGATTGGAAAAATGGTGCGATTCATGGATCCGCGGGAAGGGGCGGGGCTAAAATGGTGCAATTCGCGTAATTTGAACCCCTTCCCCTCCCCACAGACCCACGAATACGGGAAAGTATGTCTCCATCCTGCCCGCATCACTAGGGTGCGAGCAGGATGCGGGAGACCTGCCTACTCTTCTGGGAGTGCGGGGTGCTACCCCATAAAAAGGGAGCCTCCCGCAGCTTCCGGGAGAGTAGGCAAGTATGAGTGAATGTATACTTGCTGATAGAGCATATCATGCTTTTGTACTGCACATGCCCTGGAACCCAGTGTGTACAAGTACAAGTGATGCAGTTTTACTGAGGGCGTGTCAGCTCACTGCAGGCCATGCAGAGTGCCATTTAAAAGTAAAGACACCTGGTTCCAGGCACATCTTATATACTAGGCGTAGGCTGGGTTCAAATTAGAGATAAGCAGGTCCAGTCTCTGAGAAATAGACCCACCTAAATTTACCTAATCTGAGGGGATCCGAGTCAAGATCGGGGTTTCCCACCAGATTGGGTCCCAAAACAGGGCAAAACGTCATCGGTGTCCATCCGCTCCAGTGTTTCCAATTCATTTGTCCGGTATCCATCCGCTCCAGTGCTGCCGACACGCCTGTCCTGTGTTCATCTGCTCCAGTGTTGCTGACGCACCGGTCAGGTGTCCATCTGCCCCAGTGGTAAAAAAAAAAGTAAGAAAAAGTTTTAAAAAATTAAATAAAAACCTTTAAAAAAGTCAAGAAAAGTGTCAAAAAAAGTTACAAAAAATAATAGGTTAAAAAAGTTACAAAAGTTTTTTTTTGTGCTGTAGTACAGTATATCCCTAGCATACAAATACTGTACTATGACGCTGCAGGTCGTATCCCAGTGTGTATCCCTAACACACAAATACTGTGACATTGCAAGCTGTACCCCAGTGTGTATCCTTAACACACAAGAAATGTGAATCGCTGCAGTCCGTACCCCAATGTGTATCCATAACAAGTATTGTGATGCCACAGCCTGTACCCCAGTGGGTATTCATAACACAAGTACTGTGACGCCTCAGGCCATACCCCAGTGTGTATCCATAACAAAGTATTGTGATGCCTTAGGGGCCATACCCTTAATGTGTATCCATAACCCAAGTACTGTGACTCCTCTACTGTGCCTCCATCTGACACTGTTACCATTCGAAGAAAAAGGCATGTCAGACAGTCCATTTAAGTACTGGAAGGAAAAAAAAGGCAATTGGAGGCCCATGCACAAACTGGCTTTGCTTTAAGCTGCCCACCCTCCAGTGTGTACTCAGAAAGAGTTCTCAGCACAGCTGGGAACCTTGTCAGCAATCGGCGTAGGAGGTTACTTCCCCAGAATGTGGAAAAGATGATCAAAATGAATTACAAATTTCATGAGGAAGATCTTAACTAGCAATTACGTAAAGAAAATAATACAGAGGCACTTGTAATTTGGCAGATTCCAGCGGGGACGAATTAATACTGTGCAAAGAAGATGATGTACTGTACACACTGATGAAGGTGAGGAATCGGATGATGATGGCGACAACATCTTGCCTATGTACAGCCAGTTTGTATACGTAGAGACTATTGACAGCTTGTTTTGTGGGGGCCCAAACAAACTAATTATTTCACCCACAAGTGACGGTTCCTGTAACTTAAATAATTGTTAAACTGTGCATGTCATGTTTACGGTATACAACATAAGGGTGGGTGGAAGGGACCAAGGACAATTCCATCTTACACCTCTTTTCTTTACATTATGTCCTGTTTGGAGCATTGTTGACTGTCTTTTTGCGTAGACGACAAACATTTGTATAGTTTATTAAACTGCGCCCCTGTTTGCCACTACAGTGTCATTCTATTTCCTAGATGTGCCATGTTGGAAGTTTAAGTGCCACATGTTTGTGCCGCTCACTGCTGTCGCTTAGCTTAGTTATCCAGTTACCTCAAAAATGTGTTTAGGGAGCAGTCCGAACTGGCGCTAAGCAGCTTAGATGTAACAGATTTCAAATAAATGTCACCACATTCAGATATAGAAACAGAAACCAGAATTTTGAAAACTGCAATACATCACAAGCGCTCAAAACCGTTAGTACAATATCACCAAAACGTTCCTTTTGGGTTGAATGAGGCGTTTTCTTTATCTGAATTTTTTCTTTAGTTCAGACCATTTGGATATGAAGTCTCCAGCAGAGATAATATGAAATAAAACATACGTAATAAAAACCAATGTGTAGTAAATCTATGTTAACACTTGTAATAATGAAATACGTATTGATGCCTTTTAAAGACTAAAGAGGATCCAAAGCGTACCCCACTCACACTTTAAGCGGGGATAATAAAACACATCAAGGTTTCTTTTATAGGAATGATGACTTCTACCACTTTTTTTTTACACCCAGTGTGGATCTCAGAGGATTCAACCAAACAGAGCTGTGACTTTAATAGTTCTTAGATGAGGGAAATTTATGCGTACCCCAACACTCACACTAAGAGGGCAGATGTAAAACCTATCAAGGTATCTTTTCCTCCTTAGGATGGAAGTGGTGGTCCGGTGCAGCGTATTCCAACTCACAATTCGAACCACGAAATCTCCAGAAAAGATGACATGAAAGAAAAAATGGCAGGAGACAACCAATGTGTAGTATGTTCTGTAAACACTATTAGTAATTAGTGAGGTATATCTCAAATGCCTCTAACTAGCTAGAGTGATTCCAAAGCGTACCCCACTCACACTTTGAACAGGGATCACAAAACACATCAGGGTTTCTTTTTATGAAGATAATGACTTCTACCGCTTGTATTACACCCAGTGTGGGACTCAAGGAATTCAACCAGACAGAGATGTGATGAGAAAAACTGATGCGTACCCCAACACTCACACTCAAAAGGTAGGTGCAAAACCCATCAAGGTATCTTTCTCTCCTTGAAATAAACAATAATGATCCAATATGGCGTACCCCAACTCACAATTTGAGATACTGGATGACTCCCATAAAGGTATCTTTAAGGTTCCAGAGGGGGAATGGTATTTCCAGCTTGAATCTAGTAGTTTTCCAATGTCCCCAAAAAAATTGTAACTCCCACAACAAAATAAAGGAAGGAGGTTACAGATGTTTATTCACAGTACATAAAAAATAAATAAAGGGGACATACGGAAGGAAAAACATATGCAACAGCACATAAAACAATAGGATAAAAAATGGCAAAGAGGAATGGTAAAAACCACTTGCAAAAAAGTTGTCGAAATAAAAAAACAAGAATTAAAAAAATCCGGATAGTGACAAGCTACTCACACTCCTGCTGTCAACGCGTTTCAGCCCTCACTGGGCCTTTATCAAGACGTAATGGAGTGTGTTAGTAGCTTAGTATTTAAAAGGCAGAGTGCCAATCAGAAGAGAGCAGGAAGTGATGTACTAATTAATTATAAAAAACGTTCTCTTTGCCATTTTCATACCAAAGAAATAATAGGGCCTTATTATCAAATAATCCATACACCAACATTTGATTTTATTGAATTCTAGCTAAAATGGACGGTATTTTAACCAAAACAAACCTAAAGAACCTAAATGCGGCCGTGAACTTCCGGCGGAAGTCACGATATACCCAAGCTTTATGGGAAATGTAGTCTTTTCGGTCCGCGCTGCCATTATATCAGCGGAAGTCATCAACCCAGGAAACAGTCTATAGTGTTCATGGGGGATGTAGTTTTTTTATCCATATGACCAAACGGTGGGCGGAAATTGTCATCTGAGAGCGGAAGTCATCAGAACAGAAGGCAGTCCACAATGTTCATGGGAGATGTAGTTTCTCTTTTTCTTGTGGCAGAACTGATAGGCGGAAATCGTCCATTTAGAATATCACCTTAAAGTCTATGGAGAATGTAAACAGTTACAAGACCCTTTTTAACGTCCGGCCGGAAGTCGTCATGATAGCATAATTCCCCGTTGTTAGTTATAAGTCCAAAGCCGGGGATCATGGGAGTTGTAGTTATATATCGGAAAAAAATGACTCTGAAAGAAACAGTCTTAATCAGAACATATGTTTTAAATAATCAGACATCCCTAGGACACAGTATAATAAATGAATTAAATAATTAGTGTTACATATATAAATGTTTGTTAAAATATACGGAGAATAATCCTACAATAATAAATAAATATGAATATATTACGTGCAAAATACATTTAGTGCCAGGTGCAATAGTGAGTCAATAGTGCAGAGTAAGATCTGACGCAAACATCGCGTCATATAGTTAAAGTGATTTACATAAACCATTTTAGTTCAAAGTCGCTGTTTAAACATGTGGGGTTTAAAGTGCTATAATTAAAAATATAATTCATCTCTGTTTTTGCCAGCAGGTTGGCCGTATTAGTGTTACGTTTACTCCCTTTTATATGTCTTAGACCATAAAAGCCAATAATTTCAGAAATCCGACATTCATGTTTTAATTTAAAGTGGGCAGATAGGGAATGGGTTTCGAGTCCCTTTTTTATATTTCGGACATGTTCCCCTAATCTGGTTTTAAGGGGTCGAGATGTCCGTCCTATATATGTCAAGTTGCATTTACAACTAATAGCATAGACGACATTACTTGTGTCACAGGTGATAAAGTCTCTTATTTCAATGGTTTTATCATTAATGGACACTTTTTCAATTTTGTTACAACCCCCACTTTTGATGCTGCGACAGCCAATACAGCTGCCGCATCTATAAAAACCTTTAGACACTATTCTCGGTGTATTTGAGATAGTCTGTAAAGCACTGAAACTAATTTTGATCTTAAGTTTGGGGCCCTACGGTAAATGTGGACCGGTTTATCTGGAACAAGAGGCCCATGACTGGGTCATGTTTTACAAGGTTCCAATGTTTCCTCATGATCTTTTCAATAGATCTATGTTGTGTGGTATATTCCGTGACAAACGCCCATTCATATTTTTCATCCCTTTCTTTTCTTGTATTATTTTTTAGTAAGAGTTCTTGGCGGCCTATTGCATTGACTTCTTCCATGGCCCTATTAATGTTGTCTTTTTTATAACCGCAGGCCTCAAACTTTTTTGTCAGGATCGCAGCTTGTTGCTGAAAAATAGCATTGTCGCTGCAGTTCCTTTTTAGTCTTTTGAGTTGGCCTACTGGGATGGAATTGAGCCAACTATCGTGGTGGCAACTATCTGTAGAAATGTATGTACCAGAATCTGTGGGTTTAGAGTAGGTCTTAGTATTAATTAGCCCGTCTTTAATGTAGATTGTTATATCAAGGAAATTTACCGTAAATTGATCTATTTGAAAAGATAAGTTAATATTCTTATTATTAGAATTGAGTCTACCGCAAAAGGCGTTTAAAGTGTCTAAATTGCCACGCCAGACAAAAAAGACGTCGTCAATATAGCGAACGTAGGACACCAGGTCCGACCCGAGCACGTCGGAAGACCAGATGGCTTCGGCCTCCCACAACCCCATAAACAGGTTGGCGTAGCTCGGGGCGAACCTGGTGCCCATCGCTGTCCCAGTTTTCTGGAGAATTGGTCCTTAAAGAGGAAGAAGTTATTCTCAAGGATAAACTGCACTCCTTCTATAATGAATTCCTTGGTCTCATCTGAGTGATCAGATAGGCTTAAAAAATGATTGACAGCCTCTATACCCTGTTTGTGTTCTATAATTGTATAGAGAGAAGTCACATCCGCAGTGACCAGGTAATAGCCCTCTTCCCATTTGATGGCCTCTAGTGTTAATAAAAAGTCTTTAGTGTCTTTAAGATGTGATTTATTGGATAACACTAGAGGCTGGAGGACATGATCTATCAGTTGAGACAGGTTTGCAGTAAGGGATTCCACTCCCGAGATTATAGGTCTACCTGGGGGGTCCACAGGGTTTTTGTGCACTTTGGGGAGGATATACAATACGGGAGTAATTGGATTCTCTACCAAGATAAATCGGGCTTCTTTATTACTCAAGATTCCCTTCTTTTCATATTTTTCAACCATAATTTTAAGTTTAGTGCTGACCTGATCCATGGGATTATTTCTAAGTTTTTTATAGACCGATGAATCATTGAGTTGTCTAAAGACTTCACTTTCATACTTATCAATGTCCATAAAGACTATGCCACCCCCCTTATCCGCTGGTTTGATGATAAAAGATTCAGCCTTTTTTTAAAAACCCAACGCTTTCCTCTCTTTTGCTGTTAAATTAAAAGATTTTCTAGGTTGGTCCTGTAATTTAGTTAGGTCCTTCTGAACTAATTTGGAAAAAGATTCCAAAAAGGGTCCCTGGACATGTTTCGGAAAGAAAATTGACTTCGGTTTGTAAGGGGTCAAAGGTGAAGGGTTGGTCTGTTCACTAGCAGATTCCTGGGTGGCAAATAATTTTTTTTGTTGTTAATTTCCTGACGTATTTTTGAATGTCCACATATAGGTCAAATGAGTTTACAAAATTACTAGGGGCAAATTTCAGGCCCTTTTCGAGGACCGAGATTTCATTCTCGGACAAAATGTGGGAACTCAAATTAAATATTTTGACCTTTTTTGGAGAATTGCTTGATCCTTCGATCTGTGCATTGGATACCTGAACGTGTCCATCATTAATGAGGTGGGGTCTAATAGTATCATTAGGGATTCTAGATGCTTTCTTTTTTCTTTTATTATTTTTACGTTTTCTTGGCCTAGGTTGGCCCCCTCTTTTTCCTCTCCGTTGGTACAATGGTGTTATCTGAACCTTATTGGTTGTGTTCTCTCGTCTAAAAAACAAGGGATCTCGCACATCATCCATGTTCCATGTATGTCTACTAAGCTTCTTCTGCCTAACTGGTGTATTATTACTAGAGATGTGTGGCTGGCACTTTTCGTGTTTTGTGTTTTGGTTTTGGTTCTAATTCCATTTTCGTGTTTTGGTTTTGGCTTGGTTTTGCCAAAACCACCCTTTCGTGTTTTGGTTTTGGTTTTAATTCTGGATGATTTTTGAAAAAAAACATAAAAACAGCTAAAATCACAGAATTTGGGGGTAATTTTGCTCCTACGATATTATTAACCTCAATAACATTCATTTCCACTCATTTCCAGTCTATTCTGAACACCTCACACCTCACAATATTGTTTTTAGGCCTAAAAGTTGCACCGAGGTATCTGTATGACTAAGCTAAGCGACACAAGTGTGCGGCACAAACACCTGGCCCATCTAGGAGTGGCACTGCAGTTGCAGACAAGATGGCACTATTCAAAAACTAGTCCCCAAACAGCACATGATGCAAAGAAGAAAAAGCGGCGCAATGAGGTAGCTGTATGACTATTCTAAGCGACACAAGTGTGCGGCACAAACACCTGGCCCATCTAGGAGTGGCACTGCAGTTGCAGACAAGATGGCACTATTCAAAAACTAGTCCCCAAACAGCACATGATGCAAAGAAGAAAAAGCGACGCAATGAGGTAGCTGTATGACTATTCTAAGCGACACAAGTGTGCGGCACAAACACTTGGGCCATCTAGGAGTGGCACTGCAGTGGCAGACAGGATGGTAGATTTAAAAAATAGGCACCAAACAGCACATGATGCAAAGAAGAAAAAGAGGTGCAAGATAGACCTGTCCTTGAGCCCTCCCACCCGCCCTTATATTGTATAAACAGGACATACACACTTTAACAAACCCATAATTTCAGCTACATTGTCTGCCATACAACTGTGGCTGAAATGACTGGTTTGTTTGGGACCCCACCAAAAAAAAAGCAATCAATCTCTCCTTGCACAAACTGGCTCTACAGATGCAAGATGTCCACCTCATCATCATCCTCCGATTCCTCACCCCTTTCACAGTGTAAATCCTCCTCACTGAGTATTAATTTGTCCCCACTTGCAGGGGTTGTGCAAATGGTGGAAGGAGCCACCTCTTACCGTCCAGTGTTGGGAAGGTCAGGCATCGCAACCTCTGACACACTTGGACGCTCCTTGGGGATTTGTGATACCATCTCAGAGCACACAGTTATTTTCTGTGCTCTTTCCAGCTTAACTATTTTCATTTTTCTAGCGGGAGGATGAGGGCTTCCATAGTCATGTGAAGTTGAACCACTAGCCATGAACATAGGCCAGGGCCTCAGCCGTTCCTTGCCACTCCGTGTGGTAAATGGCATATTGGCAAGTTTACGCTTCTCCTCCGACGATTTTAATTTTGATTTTTGAGTCATTTTTTTACTGATCTTTTGTGTTTTGGATTTTACATGCTCTGTACTATGACATTGGGCATCGGCCTTGGCAGACGACGTTGATGGCATTTCATCATCTCGGCCATGACTAGTGGCAGCAGATTCAGCACGAGGTGGAAGTGGATCTTGATCTTTCCCTATTTTTTAAACCTCAACATTTTTGTTCTCCATATTTTAATGCGCACAACTAAAAGGCACCTCAGGTATACAATGGAGATGGATGGATAGTATACTTATGGATGACGAGTGACTGACGACACAGAGGTAGCTACAGCCGTGGACTACCGTACTGCGTCTGCTAGTATAGAGATGATAATTAATTATATAAAAAAAATATATATATAACTACTGTAGGTATATATAATATAATGACGGACCTGGTGGACACTGTCAGCAGACTGCTAAACTACTAGAATGAAGAAGATAGAAAAAAAAACCCACCACAGGTAGGTATACAATTATGGACGAGCACTGACGACAAAGAGGTAGCTACAGCCGTGGACTACCGTACTGCGTCTGCTAGTATAGAGATGATAATGATATAAAAAATATATATATATATCACTACTGCAGGTATATATAATATAATGACGGACCTGCTGGACACTGTCAGCAGACTCCTAAACTACTAGTATGAAGAAGATAGAAAAAAAAAACCACCACAGGTAGGTATACAATTATGGACGAGCACTGACGACACAGAGGTAGCTACAGCCGTGGGCTACCATACTGCGTCTGCTAGTATAGAGATGATAATGATATAAAAAATATATATATATCACTACTGCAGGTATATATAATATAATGACGGACCTGCTGGACACTGTCAGCAGACTCCTAAACTACTAGTATGAAGAAGATAGAAAAAAAAAACCACCACAGGTAGGTATACAATTATGGACGAGCACTGACGACACAGAGGTAGCTACAGCCGTGGACTACCGTACTGCGTCTGCTAGTATAGAGATGATAATGATATAAAAAATATATATATATCACTACTGCAGGTATATATAATATAATGACGGACCTGCTGGACACTGTCAGCAGACTCCTAAACTACTAGTATGAAGAAGATAGAAAAAAAAAACCCACTACAGGTAGGTATACAATTATGGACGAGCACTGACGACACAGAGGTAGCTACAGCCGTGGACTACCGTACTGCGTCTGCTAGTATAGAGATGATAATGATATAAAAAATATATATATATCACTACTGCAGGTATATATAATATAATGACGGACCTGCTGGACACTGTCAGCAGACTCCTAAACTACTAGTATGAAGAAGATAGAAAAAAAAAACCCACCACAGGTAGGTATACAATTATGGACGAGCACTGACGACACAGAGGTAGCTACAGCCGTGGACTACCGTACTGCGTCTGCTAGTATAGAGATGATAATGATATAAAAAATATATATATATCACTACTGCAGGTATATATAATATAATGACGGACCTGCTGGACACTGTCAGCAGACTCCTAAACTACTAGTATGAAGAAGATAGAAAAAAAAAACCCACCACAGGTAGGTATACAATTATGGACGAGCACTGACGACACAGAGGTAGCCACAGCCGTGGACTACCGTACTGCGTCTGCTAGTATAGAGATGATAATGATATAAAAAATATATATATATCACTACTGCAGGTATATATAATATAATGACGGACCTGCTGGACACTGTCAGCAGACTCCTAAACTACTAGTATGAAGAAGATAGAAAAAAAAAACCCACCACAGGTAGGTATACAATTATGGATGAGCACTGACGACACAGAGGTAGCCACGGCCGTCGACTACCGTACTGCGTCTGCTAATATAGAGATGATAAAGATGATAGAGATGAACAAAAAAAATATAACACTACTGCAGGTAAATATTTATATAATATAATGAATGACGGACCTGCTGGACACTGTCAGCAGAATGCGTTTATAGAATTAAAAAAAAAACCACCACAGGAGTGTTTGTTTAACTTTTTCAGGCAGACAATATACTGGTGGTCACTGGTTAGTCACACTGGCAGCAAAAGTGTGCACTGTACTCCTGCTATTAACTGCACCCCAGTCTCCCCCACAATTCAGCTGTGTGAGCAGTGAGCACTCAGCACAGTCAGATATACATAGATGATATTATCATGCAGCACACTGAGGCTGAGCACAGATATGGTATGTGACTGTGTATCGTTTTTTTTCAGGCAGAGAACGGATTATAAATAAAACTGGTGGTCACTGGTCACTATCAGCAAAACTCTGCACTGTACTGAGTACTCCTAATGCTCCCCAAGTAGTAAATCAAGTGTCTCTCTAATCTATTCTACACGGAGAGGACGCCAGCCACGTCCTCTCCCTATCAATCTCAATGCACGTGTGAAAATGGCGGCGACGCGCGGCTCCTTATATAGAATCCGAGTCTCGCGATAGAATCCGAGCCTCGCGAGAATCCGACAGCGGGATGATGACGTTCGGGCGCGCTCGGGTTAACCGAGCAAGGCGGGAAGATCCGAGTCTGCCTCGGACCCGTGTAAAAAGGCTGAAGTTCGGGGGGGTTCGGATTCCGAGGAACCGAACCCGCTCATCTCTAATTATTACGTGTTTGGGTTTGATCCTTCAACTGAGTACTCATATTTCTTGATCTTATTTTATATTTAGTTGTTCTTATGTTTCTAGATGGCCTATTTCTCCATTCTGGCGTTCGATCTCTATATTGAGTGTTCTCAGTTTCCCATCTTTTTTCTGGTCTATATCTGGGCCTCGGGACAGGGGGTATTTGCGGTCTATAATGGGATCCGACATCTTCCCTGTCTCTAAATCTATTATTTCTATAGGTAGGGTTTTTAATCGGGAGAGCGTTCCTTTTGGTGTTCTTGTACCTATTGGGTGATCTTTCCTTAACAGGGGCCTCAATATCAGATTCTAATAGGTTATTTTTATCCTGTTTATCCCTGTTATATTTCTTTAATTTCCTTTCCATTAGTTGTCTTTGGGTTCTCTTTAATTTGCTCTCGATCTCTTTGTCAAGAGCCTTATATTCCTCTGAATTAGTGTAAGGGGAGGCTAAAGACTTGAAGATAGCAATATCTTCCTCTAGTTTATTCAGGTCTCTTTTCCTTTCTCCAATGATAAGTCTCATTAGTGAAAAAGAGCAAGCATCAATAGTATCTTCCCATTCTTTCTTGAAGCCATCTCTGGCGGTATCGAAAGTGGAGATTTTCTGAATTTTTAAACCCCGAGGGATTATTTCATGTTTTAGATAACGTTCTAGGGTAGTTACCTCCCACCATAATTTACATTCTTTTATGAGAATAGTTTCTAACTTGCTCATTATTCCATAGAGGTCATCATCTAAAAGTTTGATTTCTACATTACTGTCACCGAAAGTTTTCTCAAATAGTGAAAGTCTTTGTTCTCTGTAAGAGAACATGATGACACTTGGCGTAAGGAACAAGTCTATGTAGCTGCCTATTAGGTCTGCTCCCAATGGTGAAGAATGGAAATAGCTAGAAAAATGTGTTTAGGGAGCAGTCCGAACTGGCGCTAAGCAGCTTAGATGTAACAGATTTCGAATAAATGTCACCACATTCAGATATACAAACAGAAACCAGAATTTTGAAATCTGCAATACATCACAAGCGCTCAAAACCGTTAGTACAATATCACCAAAACGTTCCTGTTGGGTTGAATGAAGCGTTTTCTTTATCTGAATTTTTTCTTTAGTTCAGACCATTTGGATATGAAGTCTCTAGCAGAGATAATATGAAATAAAACAGATGTTCGGACTGCTCCCTAAACACATTTTTCTAGCTATTTCCATTCTTCACCATTGGGAGCAGACCTAATAGGCAGCTACATAGACTTGCTCCTTACGCCAAGTGTCATCATGTTCTCTTACAGAGAACAAAGACTTTCACTATTTGAGAAAACTTTCGGTGACAGTAATGTAGAAATCGAACTTTTAGATGATGACCTCTATGGAATAATGAGCAAGTTAGAAACTATTCTCATAAAAGAATGTAAATTATGGTGGGAGGTAACTACCCTAGAACGTTATCTAACACATGAAATAATCCCTCGGGGTTTAAAAATTCAGAAAATCTCCACTTTCGATACCGCCAGAGATGGCTTCAAGAAAGAATGGGAAGATACTATTGATGCTTGCTCTTTTTCACTAATGAGACTTATCATTGGAGAAAGGAAAAGAGACCTGAATAAACTAGAGGAAGATATTGCTATCTTCAAGTCTTTAGCCTCCCCTTACACTAATTAAGAGGAATATAAGGCTCTTGACAAAGAGATCGAGAGCAAATTAAAGAGAACCCAAAGACAACTAATGGAAAGGAAATTAAAGAAATATAACAGAGATAAACAGGATAAAAATAACCTATTAGAATCTGATATTGAGGCCCCTGTTAAGGAAAGATCACCCAATAGGTACAAGAACACCAAAAGGAACGCTCTCCCGATTAAAAACCCTACCTATAGAAATAATAGATTTAGAGACAGGGAAGATGTCGGATCCCATTATAGACCGCAAATACCCCCTGTCCCAAGGCCCAGATATAGACCAGAAAAAAGATGGGAAACTGAGAACACTCAATATAGAGATCGAACGTCAGAATGGAGAAATAGGCCATCTAGAAACATAAGAACAACTATATATAAAATAAGATCAAGAAATATGAGTACTCAGTTGAAGGATCAAACCCCAACACGTAATAATACACCAGTTAGGCAGAAGAAGCTTAGTAGACATACATGGAACATGGATGATGTGCGAGATCCCAATTATTTCTCTCCTATTGAATACTTGGATGATTCCCCTTGTTTTTTAGATGAGAGAACACAACCAATAAGGTTCAGATAACACCATTGTACCAACGGAGAGGAAAAAGGGGGGGCCGACCTAGGCCAAGAAAACGTAAAAATAATAAAAGAAAAAAGAAAGCATCTAGAATAGACTCCATCCCTAATGATACTATTAGACCCCACCTCAATAATGATGGACACGTTCAGGTATCCAATGCACAGATCGAAGGATCAAGCAATTCTCCAAAAAAGGTCAAAATATTTAATTTGAGTTCCCACATTTTGTCCGAGAATGAAATCTCGGTCCTCGAAAAGGGCCTGAAATATGCCCCTAGTAATTTTGTAAACTCATTTGACCTATATGTGGACATTCAAAAATACGTCAGGAAATTAACAATAAAAAAATTCTTTGCCACCCAGGAATCTGCTAGTGAACAGACCAACCCTCCACCTTTGACCCCTTACAAACCGAAGTCAATTTTCTTTCCGAAACATGTCCAGGGACCCTTTTTGGAATCTTTTTCCAAATTAGTTCAGAAGGACCTAACTAAATTACAGGACCAACCTAGAAAATCTTTTAATTTAACAGCAAAAGAGAGGAAAGCGTTGGGTTTTTTTAAAAAAGGCTGAATCTTTTATCATCAAACCAGCAGATAAGGGGGGAGGCATAGTCCTTATGGACATTGATAAGTATGAAAGTGAAGTCTTTAGACAACTCAATGATTCATCGGTCTATAAAAAACTTAGAAATAATCCCATGGATCAGGTCAGCACTAAACTTAAAATTATGGTTGAAAAATATGAAAAGAAGGGAATCTTGAGTAATAAAGAAGCCCGATTTATCTTGGTAGAGAATCCAATTACTCCCGTATTGTATATCCTCCCCAAAGTGCACAAAAACCCTGTGGACCCCCCAGGTAGACCTATAATCTCGGGAGTGGAATCCCTTACTGCAAACCTGTCTCAACTGATAGATCATGTCCTCCAGCCTCTAGTGTTATCCAATAAATCACATCTTAAAGACACTAAAGACTTTTTATAAACACTAGAGGCCATCAAATGGGAAGAGGGCTATTACCTGGTCACTGCGGATGTGACTTCTCTCTATACCATTATAGAACACAAACAGGGTATAGAGGCTGTCAATCATTTTTTAAGCCTATCTGATCACTCAGATGAGACCAAGGAATTCATTATAGAAGGAGTGCAGTTTATCCTTGAGAATAACTTCTTCCTCTTTACGGACCAATTCTATCTCCAGAAAACTGGGACAGCGATGGGCACCAGGTTCGCCCAGAGCTACGCCAACCTGTTTATGGGGTTGTGGGAGGCCGAAGCTATCTGGTCTTACGACGTGCTCGGGTCAGACCTGGTGTCCTACGTTCGCAATATTGACTACGTCTTTTTTGTCTGGCGTGGCAATTTAGACACTTTAAACGCCTTTTGTGGTAGACTCAATTCTAATAATAAGAATATTAACTTATCTTTTCAAATTGATCAATTTACGGTAAATTTCCTTGATATAACAATCTACATTAAAGACGGGCTAATTAATACTAAGACCTACTCTAAACCCACAGATTCTGGTACATACATTTCTACAGATAGTTGCCACCACGATAGTTGGCTCAATTCCATCCCAGTAGGCCAACTCAAAAGACTAAAAAGGAACTGCAGCGACAATGCTATTTTTCAGCAACAAGCTGCGATCCTGACAAAAAAGTTTGAGACCTGCGGTTATAAAAAAGACAACATTAATTGGGCCATGGAAGAAGTCAATGCAATAGGCCGCCAAGAACTCTTACTAAAAAATAATACAAGAAAAGAAAGGGATGAAAAATATGAATGGGCGTTTGTCACGGAATATACCACACAACATAGATCTATTGAAAAGATCATGAGGAAACATTGGAACCTTGTAAAACATGACCCAGTCATTGGGCCTCTTGTTCCAGATAAACCGGTCCACATTTACCGTAGGGCCCCAAACTTAAGATCAAAATTAGTTTCCAGTGCTTTACAGACTATCTCAAATACACCGAGAATAGTGTCTAAAGGTTTTTATAGATGCGGCAGCTGTATTGGCTGTCGCAGCATCAAAATTGGGGGTTGTAACAAAATTGAAAAAGTGTCCATTAATGATAAAACCGTTGAAATAAGAGACTTTATCACCTGTGACACAAGTAATGTCGTCTATGCTATTAGTTGTAAATGCAACTTGACATATATAGGACGGACATCTCGACCCCTTAAAACCAGATTAGGTTAACATGTCCGAAATATAAAAAAAAGGGACTCGAAACCCATTCCCTATCTGCCCACTTTAAATTAAAACATGAATGTCGGATTTCTGAAATTATTGGCTTTTATGGTCTAAGACATATAAAAGGGAGTAAACGTAACACTAATACGGCCAACCTGCTGGCAAAAACAGAGATGAATTATATTTTTAATTGTAGCACTTTAAACCCCACAGGTTTAAACAGCGACTTTGAACTAAAATGGTTTATGTAAATCACTTTAACTATATGACGCAATGTTTGCGTCAGATCTTACTCTGCACTATTGACTCACTATTGCACCTGGCACTAAATGTATTTTGCACGTAATATATTCATATTTATTTATTGTTGTAGGATTATTCTCCGTATACTTTAACAAACATTTATATATGTAACACTAATTATTTAATTAATTTATTATACTGTGTCCTAGGGATGTCTGATTATTTAAAACATATGTTCTGATTAAGACTGTTTCTTTCAGAGTCATTTTTTTCCGATATATAACTACAACTCCCATGATCCCCGGCTTTGGACTTATAACTAACAACGGGGAATTATGCTATCATGACGACTTCCGGCCGGACGTTAAAAAGGGTCTTGTAACTGTTTACATTCTCCATAGACTTTAAGGTGATATTCTAAATGGACGATTTCCGCCTATCAGTTGTGCCACAAGAAAAAGAGAAACTACATCTCCCATGAACATTGTGGACTGCCTTCTGTTCTGATGACTTCCGCTCTCAGATGACAATTTCCGCCCACCGTTTGGTCATATGGATAAAAAAACTACATCCCCCATGAACACTATAGACTGTTTCTTGGGTTGATGACTTCCGCTGATATAATGGCAGCGCGGACCGAAAAGACTACATTTCCCATAAAGCTTGGGTATATCGTGACTTCCACCGGAAGTTCACGGCCGCATTTAGGTTCTTTAGGTTTGTTTTGGTTAAAATACCGTTCCTTTTAGTTAGAATTCAATAAAATCAAATGTTGGTGTATGGATTATTTGATAATAAAGCCCTATTATTTCTTTGGTATGAAAATGGCAAAGAGAACGTTTTTTATAATTAATTAGTACATCACTTCCTGCTCTCTTCTGATTGGCACTCTGCCTTTTAAATACTAAGCTACTAACACACTCCATTACGTCTTGATAAAGGCTGAAACGCGTTGACAGCAGGAGTGTGAGTAGCTTGTCACTATCCGGATTTTTTAATTCTTGTTTTTTTATTTCGACAACTTTTTTGCAAGTGGTTTTTACCATTCCTCTTTGCCATTTTTTATCCTATTGTTTTATGTGCTGTTGCATATGTTTTTCCTTCCGTATGTCCCCTTTATTTATTTTTTATGTACTGTGAATAAACATCTGTAACCTCCTTCCTTTATTTTTTTGTGGGAGTTACAAATTTTTGGGGACATTGGAAAACTACTAGATTCAAGCTGGAAATACCATTCCCCCTCTGGAACCTTAAAGATACCTTTATGGGAGTCATCCAGTATCTCAAATTGTGAGTTGGGGTACGCCATATTGGATCATTATTGTTTATTTCAAGGAGAGAAAGATACCTTGATGGGTTTTGCACCTACCTTTTGAGTGTGAGTGTTGGGGTACGCATCAGTTTTTCTCATCACATCTCTGTCTGTTGAATTCCTTGAGTCCCACACCGGGTGTAATACAAGTGGTAGAAGTCATTATCTTCATAAAAAGAAACCCTGATGTGTTTTGTGATCCCTGTTCAAAGTGTGAGTGGGGTACGCTTTGGAATCACTCTAGCTAGTTAGAGGCATTTGAGATATACCTCACTAACTACTAATAGTGTTTACAGAACATACTACACATTGGTTGCCTCCTGCCATTTTTTCTTTCATGTCATCTTTTCTGGAGATTTCGTGGTTCGAATTGTGAGTTGGAATACGCTGCACCTGACCACCACTCCCATCCTAAGGAGGAAAAGATACCTTGATAGGTTTTACATCTGCCCTCTTAGTGTGAGTGTTGGGGTACGCATCAATTTCCCTCATCTAAGAACTATTAAAGTCACAGCTCTGTTTGGTTGAATCCTCTGAGATCCACACTGGGTGTAAAAAAAAGTGGTAGAAGTCATCATTCCTATAAAAGAAACCTTGATGTGTTTTATTATCCCCGCTTAAAGTGTGAGTGGGGTACGCTTTGGATCCTCTTTAGTCTTTAAAAGGCATCAATATGTATTTCATTATTACAAGTGTTAACATAGATTTACTACACATTGGTTTTTATTACGTCTGTTTTATTTCATATTATCTCTGCTGGAGACTTCATATCCAAATGGTCTGAACTAAAGAAAAAATTCAGATAAAGAAAACGCCTCATTCAACCCAAAAGGAACATTTTGGTGATATTGTACTAACGGTTTTGAGCGCTTGTGATGTATTGCAGTTTTCAAAATTCTGGTTTCTATCCAGTTACCTCAGTCTAACCTTTTGGCCTAAACTGGATGAAAACAATATTTTGAGCTATGTGGTGGCCAAAATTCATTGGAAATGAGTGAAAATTAATGTTACTGAGGTTCATAATACTGTAGGAACAAAAACAGGCCCACATTATGTGATTTTAGCTGTTTTTAGGATTTTTGTAGAGAAAAAAATACAGATCCAAAACCAAAACACACAAGGGAGGTTTTGGCCAAATCAAATGCAGATCCAAAACACAAAGGAGATACAGATCCAAAACTAAAACACAGGAGTCGGCGCACATCTCTAGTTCAAATACACAATGATGTTTGTGACTAGAAGTAAGACAAACATACGAATAGGAAACGGGCACACCACAAGATGTCCACAATTCTGCATGTGGCAGAACATACGCATCTGTTTTCTTGCACACAATGCAGGAGCGATTACCATTCAACTCAGCATCAGGCTCAAAGTTAAGAACTTTCCCTTTGTTACAAACTATCTAAAATCAATATACTGTACAAACATGAGCGCTGGGAATGGCCACAAACCATGACAGATCCTACAAAGTATGTATAATAAATGTAGTTAGAAAAGTTCCACTTTATATGTTACAAAAATGATATTAATAATTTGCTGACTGAATTAAAAACATATACACTGCTCAAAAAAATAAACATGTAACTCCAAGTCAATCACACTTCTGTGAAATCAAACTGTCCACTTAGGAAGCAAGGGAGGGGGGTCCTGGGGTGCACACCGGTAATGAGAAGTGCGACCCTGCGGAGACCTTTCAGTAGAACTGCATACAAAGAAAAAAGGTTGCAGGTGCACAAATCAAACATTACCTATTTATTAACAATAATAATTGCAATAAAATTTTGCATTTTAAGCGAGGTTCTTCGCATAGTTATGGCCATAAGTAATGGCTTGCCCACCGCGTCCAGGTGACCTCATTAGTCAGGCAAGTCCCTAACATTTTGAGGGGTACAAATCTAGGGTGCGAGACCCCCCAAAATGAAGCAGCTGAGTGACCCCAGGGCAACACAAAAGTGAAAAAATATATAGTGAAAAGTGAAAATAGGTTAGTGAGAGAGGCTGCTGAAAACAGCAGGGGTAAATTAGTGAGAGGTAATGAAGGGGGAGATAAAGTAGTGAGAGGTAAAGTAGTGAAAAGTGAAGGTAGGAAATGAATTACATTGAAACAAAACACACGATAGGGATGAAAGTAAATATGAAAATAAGTGTTAATATGTGTTGCTCCTGAGGCAAAACAGCCACAACAGTCCAGGGGGACCCACACCCCGGAAATGCACCCCCATCTGATAATCCAATATACATTTGTGCAGGACTCACCTTGCTCTGCATGCAGTCTAATAAATGTCAGGAACCTAATTGAAACCAATATATAGGACAGGTGGGCGTGGGTGCTACCACCAGGCAGAAGGGGTCTCTGGCCTTCTATTATGTATGTGAATACACAGCATTGGGTATACAGGGGAGGGGTCCTGGGGTGCACACCGGTAATGAGAGGTGCGACCCTGCGGAGACCTTTCAGTAGAACTGCATACAAGTAATTCATTTCCTACCTTCACTTTTCACTACTTTACCTCTCACTACTTTATCTCCCCCTTCATTACCTCTCACTAATTTACCCCTGCTGTTTTCAGCAGCCTCTCTCACTAACCTATTTTCACTTTTTCACTATATATTTTTTCACTTTTGTGTTGCCCTGGGGTCACTCAGCTGCTTCATTTTGGGGGGTCCCGCACCCTAGATTTGTACCCCCCAAAATGTTAGGGACTTGCCGACTAATGAGGTCACCTGGACGCGGTGGGCAAGCCGTTACTTATGGCCATAACTATGCGAAGAACCTCGCTTAAAATGCTAAATTTTATTGCAATTATTATTAATAATAAATTGGTAATGTTTGAATTGTGCACCTGCAACCTTTTTTCTTTGTATGCAGTTCCACTTAGGAAGCAACACTGATTGACAATCAATTTCACATGCTGTTGTGCAAATGGAATAGACAACAGGTGGAAATTATAGGCAATTAGCAAGACACCCCCAATAAAGGAGTTGTTCTGCAGGTGGTGACCACAGACCACTTCTCAGCTCCTATGCTTTCTGGCTGATGTTTTGGTCACTTTTGAAAGCTGGCGGTGCTTTCACTCTAGTGTTAGCATGAGACGGAGTCTACAACCCACACAAGTGGCTCAGGTAGTAAGTGGCTCAGGTAGTGCAGCCCTGCGAGCTGTGGCAAGAAGGTTTGCTGTGTCTGTCAGCGTAGTGTCCAGAGCATGGAGGCGCTACCAGGAGACAGGCCAGTACATCAGGAGACGTCAAGGAGGCCTTAGGAGGGCAACAACCCAGCAGCAGGACCGCTTCCTCCGCCTTTGTGCAAGGAGGAACAGGAGGAGCACTGCCAGAGCCCTGCAAAATGACCTCCAGCAAGCCACAAATGTGCATGTGTCTACTCAAATGATCAGAAACAGACTCCATGAGGGTGGTATGAGGGCCCAACGTCCACAGGTGGGGGTTGTGCTTACAGCCCAACACCGTGCAGGACGTTTTGCATTTGCCAGAGAACACCAAGATTGGCAAATTCGCCACTGGCGCCCTGTGCTCTTCACAGATGAAAGCAGGTTCTCACTGAGCACATGTGACAGACGTGACAGAGTCTGGAGACGCCAAGGAGAACGTTCTGCTGCCTGCAACATCCCAGGTTATATGGTATGATTGGTGTGGGCTGGTATGAATCTTGCCCTTAGATTAACAAAATCCTTTCCTTGTATTGTCCATCTCCTCTGGGCACAGTTCTCTAACTGAGGTCTGGAGGAGGGGCATAGAGGGAGGAGCCAGTGCACACCCATACTAAAAGTATTTATAGGTACCCATGTCTCCTGCGGAGACCGTCTATACCCCATGGTCCTTACAGAGTCCCCAGCATCCTCTAGGACGTAAGAGAAAACTAAACTGCAGGTAAAGTATGCACTGGGACGGGCGCCCAGCATCCTCTACGGACTAGGAGAAAAGGATTTACCGGTAGGTTATCAAAATCCCATTTTCTCATACGTCCTAGAGGATGCTGGGGATGACATCAAGACCATTGGGTCTTTACCAAAGCTCCAGTACGGGCGGGAGAGTGCGGATGACCCTGCAGCACCGATTGACCAAACTTTAGGTCCTCATCGGCCAAGGTGTCAAACTTTTAGAATTTTGCAAATGTGTTTGACCCTGACCAAGTAGCTGCTCTGCAAAGTTGTAATGCCGAGACCCCCCGGGCAGCCGCCCAGGAGGAGCCAACCTTCCTAGTAGAATGGGCCTTCACCGACATCGGTAATGGCAATCCAGCTGTAGAATGAGCTTGCTGAATCGTAACTCTGATCCAGCGCGCAATAGTCTGCTTGGAAGCAGGACACCCAATCTTGTTGGGAGCATACAGGACATACAAAACCTCTGTTTTCCGTATTCGAGCTGTTCTAGCGACATAAATCTTAAAAGCTCTAACCACATCTAGAGACTTTGACTCAGCGAACGTGTCAGTAGCAACTGGCACCACAATAGGTTGGTTTATGTGGAAAGAGGAAACCACCTTTGGAAGAAAATGTTGACGAGTTCTCAACTCTGCTCTATCTTCATGGAAGATCAGGTAAGGGCTCTTGTGGGACAAGGCCCCCAATTCAGACATCCGCCTTGCGGATGCCAACGCCAAAAGCATCACCACTTTCCAAGAGAGAAACTTCAACTCTATTTCTTGTAGAGGCTCAAACCAATCTGATTGAAGGAACTGCAATACCACATTAAGGTCCCATGGTGCCACTGGAGGCACAAATGGAGGCTGGATGTGCAGAACCCTTCTGGAAAGGACTTCTGGAAAGGAGGCCAATTGTTTTTTAAAGAAAACTTATAAGGCCGAAATCTGGAACTTGATTGACCCCAATCTAAGGCTCGCATCCACACCAGCCTGCAGAAAATGGAGAAAATGTCCCAACTCAAACTCTTCCGCAGGAGCCTTCTTGGATTCACACCAAGACACATATTTTCTCCAAATACGGTGGTAATGTTTAGACGTTACTCCTTTCCTGGCCTGAATAAGAGTGGGGATGACTTACTTGGGAATACCCTTTCAGGCTAGGATCCGACGCTCAACAGCCATGCTGTCAACCGTAGCCGCGGTAGGTCTTGATACACACACAGCACCTGCTGTAGTAGGTCCTCTCGAGGAGAAAGAGGCCGAGGATCTTCTATGAGCAACTCCTGTAGATCTGGATACCAAGCCCTCCTTGGCCAGTCTGGGGCAATGAAGATTGCTCAACTCTTGTTCTTATTATTATTTTGAGAACTTTTGGAATCAGTGGAAGTGGAGGAAAAACATATACCGACCGAAACACCCACTGGGTCACTAGTGTATCCACTGCCATTGCTTGAGGGTCTCTCGACCTGGAACAATATCTCTAAAGCTTCTTGTTTAGCCAAGATGCCATCATGTCTACTTGAGGAACTCCCCTAAGACTCGTCACCTCTGCGAAGACTACTTGGTGGAGGCCCCACTCTCCTGGATGGAGACCGTGTCTGCTGAGGAAGTCTGCTTCCCAGTTGTCCACTCCCGAAAGGAAAATTGCTGACATGTCTTTCTGCCCAGAGGAGAATCCTTGTCACCTCTGCCATTGCCGCTCTGCTTTTCATTCCGCCTTGCCTGTTTATGTACGCGACTGCTGTTGCATTGTCCGACTGGATCTGCACGGGATCTTGAAGAAGATGTACCGCTTGTAGAAGGCCATTGTAAATGGCTCTCAATTCCAGAACGTTTATGTGAAGGCAGGCTTCCCGACTTGACCATTTTCCTTGGAAGCTTTCCCCCTGTGTGACCGCTCTCCAGCCTCGGAGACTTGAATCCGTGGTTATTAGGACCCAGTCGTGAATCCCAAACCTGCATCCCTCTAGTACGTGAGAACTGTGTAGCCACCACATGAGCGAAATCCTGGCTTTGGGGGACAGGATTATTTTCCGGTGTATGTGTAGGTGGCATCCGGACCACTTGTCCAACAGGTCCCACTGGAATACTCTGGTAT
The DNA here is from genome assembly GCF_028390025.1 of Pseudophryne corroboree. Classification (NCBI taxonomy): domain Eukaryota; kingdom Metazoa; phylum Chordata; class Amphibia; order Anura; family Myobatrachidae; genus Pseudophryne; species Pseudophryne corroboree. The sequence goes on along the minus strand of NC_086444.1, from coordinate 427,901,981 downwards.
GAAATCGGCCAAACTGTATGGCCTCGTAGACCGCTACCATTTTCCCCAACAACTGAATGCATTGATGGATCAACACGCTTGTTGGTTTCAATATTTGTTTGACCATTTTCTGGATTTCCAGAGCCTTTTCCACTGGAAGAAACACTCTCTGTACTTCTGTGTCCAGAATCATCCCTAAAAAGGACAATCTTGTCGTCGGTTCCAACTGCGAGGTTTGAAAATTCATGATCCAACCGTGTTGTTGGAGTATTGACAGGGAGAGTGCGATGTTCTGCACCAACTGTTCCCTGGATCTCGCTTTTATCAGGAGATCGTCCAGATAAGGAATTATATTGACTCCTTTTTAACGAAGGAGGACCATCATCTCTGCCATCACCTTGGTGAATACCCTCGGTGCCGTGGAGAGTCTGAACGGCAACGTCTGAAACTGGTAATGGCAACCCTGTACTGCGAATCTCAGATAAGCTTGGTGAGGAGGATAAATGGGAACATGCAAGTAAGCATCTTTTATGTCTACTGACACCATGAAGTCCCCCTCTTCCAGACTGGAAATCACTACCCTCAGGGATTCCATCTTGAACTTGAACCTTTTGAGGTAGAGATTCAGATTTTTAGGTTTAAAATAGGTCTGACCGAGCCGTCCGGCTTCGGAACTACGAAGAGGCTTTAATAAAAAAACCTTCTCCTTACTGTGCCAAGGGTACCAGGACAATGACCTGATCCTGACATAATTTTTGAATTGCCATTGTTACTGCCTCTCTTCCCGTAAGAGAAGCTGGCAAGGTCGATTTGAAAAATCGGCATGGGGGGACATCTTGAAACTCTAGTTTGTACCCATGAGACACTATTTATAAGACCCATTGGTCCAGGCCAGATTGAATCCAGATTTGGCTGAAAAGTTCAGACGTGCTCCCACCCGAGCGGACTCCCGCAAGGGAGCCCCAGCGTTATGCTGCAGATGTGGCAGAAGCAGGGGTGAACTCCTGCAATCCAGGAGACGCTGCGGATTTCTTTCCTTTTCCCCTTCCCCCACATGCAAAAAAAGGGGAGACCTTTGGCCTTTTTGTATTTGTTGGGCCGAAAGGACTGTATGTGAGAGTGGTGTGTCTTTTTCGCCGGTGTAGGAGCATAAGGCAAGAATGTCGACTTACCTGCGGTAGCCGCCGAGACTAACGCATCCAGCCCATCACCAAACAAGGCCTCACCTTTATACGGGAGAGCCTCCATATTTTATTTTGGAATCTACATCAGCATTAAACTGGCGAATCCACAACGCCCTCCGAGCCGATACTGCCATGGTAGCGGTTCTTGATCCCAAGAAACCATTATATTTCATGGATTCTAGTACGTACGCAGCAGCATCTTTGATATGACCTAATGTTAGGAGTATCTCGTCTCCATCTATTGTGTCAATGTCTAATGACAAGTTTTCTGACCACTTTTCAATAGCACTACTCACCCACTCCCAGACAATGGTAGGCCTGAGTAGTGTCCCATTGGCCACATCAATAAATCACCTCACTCACTTGCGGTCTGTCGGCTCCTTAAGTGAAACCATTCCAGGCGCAGGGAGAAACACCTTTTCTCTTTTATGACAGGGCCCTGTCTAAAATGCGGGGTGACTCCCACCTTTTTTGGAAAAAGGTAAGCTGCCTGAATTCCTTTTGGGAATCTGAAATTTCTTTTCAGGTTAAATCAGACCTGAGGTGTAGGGAAAATTACATTACTTCTTTACTAAATTAAACCCTGTCCTTGTGGTAAAAGAGGGGGCTTTGTAACTTCTAACACCTCCTTTATAGCTAAAACATGTTTTGAATGCTTTTTTGCTAACTTAGGACCTATTCCCCTGGAATCACTAGTGTCGAAACAGGAATCAGAGTCCGTGTCGGTATCAGTTTGTACTACTTGTGCAAATTTGTATGTGACCCAGAAAGGTCCCTATGGATGAAAGGCAGAACTATTAAAAATCACATCTTCAACAGATTATTTTCATTTTCTATATGAGATTCAGTCCAACCTCTTACTGATATGATTCACACTATCATGTAACCTTTCACCCAGTCAGGCTCTTGGTGTCATATTATACCTCTGTGTCCCTAACATGTCTCCACAGAGTTCCCTGCCACAGACATGTCACACACGTGCAGAACCACACCACAGACACTCCGGGATTTATAGGAGACAGACCCACAGTAAAATATGTCAGAGGGACACAGATGGGATTTGCCAGCTCACAACCCAGTGCCAGTAACACAATGTCTGTGAACACAAAATGCCCACTGACATTCAGCGCTTTTATAATGTTAATCACACAATTATATAGCACCAAATTCACTGTGGCCCCCCCTGATTTGCACCCTGATACTTGTTCAGTAGTGGAGGAGGACCAGCGTTGTCTCTGCAGCCTGAGGAGAGAGAGAAAATGGTGCTGAGCAGTGTGCAGGCTGACTGAGGAGGAAGCTCCACTCTTCAATGGTGTGTTTCTCCTCAGCTTTTATGAGGTAATTTTTTATACTGGTGGGGGTATGACTGTGCCTCAGCAACTTAGACTGGTGGGGGTATGACTGTGCCTCAGGGGCTTATTTATGCCAGTTTCCATAGGTTTCATGCTGCCCAGGGCGCCCCCCCGCGCCCTGCACCCTGCGGTGTCTGTGTATGTGTGGGCACCATGGCGCGCTGCGCTCCCGCGAGCCGCGTGGTACCTTTAGCCGTCAGTTTCTTAATTGAAGATCTGTCTTCTAACACTCACCTGTCTTCTGACTTCTGGCTCTGTGAGGGGGGTGACGGCGTGCTGTGGGAGTGAGCATCTAGACACGGCTAGCGTTCAGTTCCCTTCAGGAGCTAATGGTGTCCTGTCAGCCAGAGGCAGAGCCATGAAACTCTTTAGGAAGTTGGTTCCTACTTCTGCCCCCTCAGTCCCACGAAGCAGGGAGTCTGATGCCAGCAGTTCTCCCTGAAAATAAAAAACCTAACATAAGTCTTTTCAGAGAAACTCAGTAGAGCTCCTCTGGAGTGCATCCAGTCTACCTGGGTACATTTTCTAAACTGAGGTCTGCAGGAGGGGAATAGAGGGAGGAGCCAGTTCACACCCAATGAAAAGTCTTTATAGTGCCTATGTCTCCTGCGGATCCCGTCTATACCCCATGGTCTTGATGTCATCCCCAGCATCCTCTAGGACGTATGAGAAATACAATTTGCATATAATATCGTTAGGACCTGCTTAACATTCGAGAGGCTAGATGTCATACACTTCACCCTTGCGGGTGTGAGCTCGTAAGTGAAGGGCCTCTGTATATTCGCAGGTCGTTTAGATAACCCCAATATTGTATATTGGCGCACCTAAAGTACCTATTGCTAAAGTACATGTACAGTATATATAAAATTTGGGACGGGGCATCTTAACATGGGCTTTCTCTGGGATCAATCTTATCATGCTCCTTTCCCACAAGGTCTTATGTCCCTATTGGAAAAATAGGGGGGGGGGGGGGGGGCAATTCTATCTCCGGAACAGGACTCCAAAAAGTCTAGTCTTCATCATTGATTAAACATTGATTGTCTTTTAGTGTCTTCCAGTACCAAGTGCTGTCAGTTATCGTCAATGATCTTCAGCATCATTTAACTTCGATTACCTCCAAGTGTTTTCCAGTACCGACTACTATTGATTGTTTACATATGCCCACCTCGTCCGCTGCTGCCTTCTCAGCCAATAACTCCTCCTCCAGCTCACCAGCTGAGATCATCAGGGACCGGGTCATAACATTTCCAGGTTGAAGTTAGAAGAGTAACAAAACTAAACCCTTATTATGGGGGTCATCCCGAGTTGTTCGCTCGTTGCCGATTTTCACAACGGAGCGATTAAGGCAAAAATGCGCATGCACATGGTACGCAGTGCGCATGCGCTAAGTATTTTAGCACAAAACTTAGTAGATTTACTCACGCCCGAACGAAGAATTTTAATCGTTGAAGTGATCGGAGTGTGATTGACAGGAAGTGGGTGTTTCTGGGCGGAAACTGGCCGTTTTCTGGGAGTGTGCGGAAAAACGCAGGCGTGTCAGGGAAAAACGCGGGAGTGTCTGGAGAAACGGGGGAGTGGCTGGCCGAACGCTGGGCGTGTGTGTGATGTCAAACCAGGAACGAAACGGCCTGAGCTGATCGCAATCTGTGAGTAAGTCTGGAGCTACTCAGAAACTGCTAAGAAATTTCTATTCGCAATTCTGCTAATCTTTCGTTCGCAATTCTGCTAAGGTAAGATACACTCCCAGAGGGCGGCGGCCTAGCGTGTGCAATGCTGCTAAAAGCAGCTAGCGAGCGAACAACTCGGAATCACCCCCTATATGCTGTTTGATGTGCATTATCTAGTAAATATGAGCAAATACTGTAAGTAGAATTGGCTGTTACCCACAGTGTGCTGTGCTGACACATTAAAGATGTTGGTTAAGATTTTCAGTTTATACAATTGTATTTCATATTCACAAGGATTATCAAATGTTGAGTTTACTGTGCAACTTTCTCTTCTTGCACTTATCCATTGAATTATGACATTAAATGATTGCAGCTCCTCTCTTGTAGGACAGGATATTGTAAGTTGTTGATTGAGACTTTTGTGGGGCCTTCACCATTTACCATCAACATTTTGGGGGTAATTCAGACCTGATCGTAGCAGCATATTTGTTAGCAGGTGGGCAAAATCGTGTGCACTGCAGGTGTGGCAGATATATAAAATAAACAGATTAATGCAGAATACAGGTTGAACCCGATGGGCATTTCGCCTCTTTTCAACCTCACTAACTATGTAACTATATACTATGTAACTATGAATGACCCCTTATGTGCAGTACAGGTTGGGCAGATGTAACATGTGCAGAGAGAGTTAGATTTGGGTGGGGTGTGTTCATACTCAAATCTAAATTGCAGTGTAAAAATAAAGCAGCCAGTATTTACCCTGCACAGAAACAATATAACCCACCCAGATCTAACTCTCTCTGCACTTGTTATATCTGCATCCCCTGCAGTGCACATTGGCCCTCATTCCGAGTTGATCGCAGCAGGAATTTTGTTAGCAGTTGGGCAAAACCATGTGCACTGCAGGGGGGCACAGTGGCGGATTTAGGGGGGGGGGGGGCACCAAGGCACGTGCCCCCCCTGTCATTTTTAGTTCAGACTGACATGCGGACGAGTGTCCGCATGTCAGTCTGCGGTCTCGTTTCCTCCCCTGCTGTTAGGAGGGACACGGAGGGCACAGTGCGCGCCTCTCCTGTGTCCCTCCTGGGTCTCCGGCGGCCGCTGGTCTCATAAAGGAAGTGCCGTTCGTGAGCACTTCCTTTATTACAGTGACCCGCGGCCGCCGGAGACACAGGAGGGACACAGGGAGGCGTGCACTGTGCTGTGCCCTCCGTGTCCCTCCTAACAGCAGGGGAGCGGGGGGAGCAGCGGCGTCGGCGGCGGAGGAAGGGGGGGGACGCACTGGGGGGGAATATCTGGCACTGGGGGCATATTTGGTAGGGGGGGGGGGGGAGAATATCTGGCACTGGGGACATATATGGCACTGGGGGGAATATCTGGCACTGGGGGCATATATGGCACTGGGGAGGGAATATCTGGCACTGGGGGCATATTTGGCAGGGAGGGGGGGGGGAGAATATCTGGCACTGGGGACATATATGGCACTGGGGGGAATATCTGGCACTGGGGGCATATATGGCACTGGGGGCATATGTGGCACTGGGGGGGGGATATCTGGCACTGGGGGCATATGTGGCACTGGGGGGGGATATCTGGCACTGGGGCATATGTGGCACTGGGGGCATATATAGCACTGGGGGGGGCGATATCTGGCACTGGGGGCATATGTGGCACTGTCGGGGAATATCTGGCACTGGGGGTATATGTGTACCTGGCACATGGGGGGAGGGCTATATTTGGCACAGGGGGCATGTGAGTACCTGGCACCGTGGGGGAATATCTGGCACTGGGGACATATGTGGCACTGGGAGCACAGCCCTAGCAACAAGGACTACCTCCTAGCAACGAGCATGACACCCAGTGCATGAAACCCCTGGCAACGAGCATGACACCCAGTGCATGAAACCCCTGGCAACGAGCATGACACCCAGTGCATGAAACCCCTGGTAACGAGCATGACACCCTGAGCATGAAAACCCCTGGCACCGTGCATGGAACCAAGAGCATGAAACCCCTGGCAACGAGCATGACACCCAGTGCATGAAACCCCTGACAACGAGCAGGTATTTGAAAAGTAATTAGAAGCCTTACTGTAGGACTTAATGTGTAATGGGCATTACGGTGTGTGGCATAATGTATCACGGACATTGCGGTGTGTGTCATAATGTGTCACAGGCATTACGGTGTATGGTATACTATATCGCTGGCATTGTGATATGTGGTATAATGTCTCAGGGTCATTGCAGTGTGTGGCATAATGTATCACGGACATTGCGGTGTGTGTCATAATGTGTCAGGCATTACGGTGTGTGGTATACTATATCACGGGCATTATGGTATGTGGTATAATGTCTCAGGGTCATTGCAGTGTGGCATAATATATAACGGGCATTGCGGTGTGTGGCATAGGGTATAACGGGCATTGCGGTATGTGTCACAGGCATTACGGTGTATGGTATACTATATCACGGGCATTGTGGTATAATGTCTCAAGGTCATTGCAGTGTGTGGCATAATGTGTCACAGACATTGTATGTGCTATAATCTATCAGGGGCAGTGCAGTGTGTAGCATAATGTATAACGGGCATTGCGATTCCTGTCATAATGTGTCACAGGCATTACGGTGTGTGGCATAATGTGTCTGGGGCATTACAGTGTGTGCATATTGTGTCATGTGCATTATTGTGTGTGGAATAATGTCTAAGGGCCATTGCAGTATGTGGAATAATGTATACTGGGCATCAGAGCCGGCCCTAACCAATATGATGCCCTAGGCAAGATTTTGGCTGGTGCCCCCTAGCACCACCGCTAGTTCCGCCTCTGACCCTGCACCCCTTTCCCAGCACCATCACCCCCCACCCATGGCAGTCCTTTTTTTTGCTTTCCTACCCCCTGTAATTTAAATAAGAACAGTGTGCACATTTGGCCTTACACATATGCCGCACATTATTAGTGCCCTTTACACATAATGACACACATAGTGTCCCTTACACATATGTTACACATTATTAATGCCCTTATACACATAATGACACATGTACTTCCCAGCGTGAGTCAACTGGCAGCTCTGCTAACGTCGGGTGCCTATTTTTTATGAAAATGCATCTTATTTGCATCACTATGTGGCTAGGATACACAAGCAGCTTCTGCTGATTAAAATGATATGTGGCATGCCTATATACTGTGTGCGACTGTGGCTGTATCTGCGTACGAAATGCTACACACAGAATATAGGCATGCCGCATATCATTTTAATCAGCAGAAGCTGCTGATGCCCCTAGGCATACCAGATGCCCTAGGCAATTGCCTAGTTTGCCTATACCTAGGGCCGGCTCTGCTGGGCATTACTATAAGGAGGAAAAATGACAAATAATGTAAGGGGCATGAATCAGGATTATTTTTCTTTCCTGTGGTGGCCAACGTCTGGGCGTGCAGGTTGCAAAACTGGGGTATAAGGTAGTCTTTTCCTGCAATACCACGCCCATTCAAACGAAGCCACGCCCATTCCAATGAAGCCACGCCCCTTATGGTGGCCCCCCCCCCCCCCCTGTAATTTTTTTCTGGATCCGCCCCTGGGGGGGCAGATCTAAGATGTGCAGAGAGAGTTAGATTTGGGTGGGTTATTTTGTTTCTGTGCAGGGTAAATACTGGCTGCTTTATTTTTACACTGCAATTTAGATTGCAGATTGAACACACCACACCCAAATCTAACTCTCTGCACATGTTGAATCTGCCTCCCCTGCACTGCACATGGGGGGTCATTCCGAGTTGTTCGCTCTTTATTTTTTCCTCGCAACGGAGCGATTAGTCGCTAATGCGCATGCGCAATGTCCGCAGTGCGACTGCGCCAAGTAAATTTGCTATGCAGTTAGGTTTTTTACTCACGGCATTACAAGATTTTTTCTTCGTTCTGGTGATCGTAATGTGATTGACAGGAAGTGGGTGTTTCTGGGCGGAAACTGGCCGTTTTATGGGTGTGTGCGAAAAAACGCTACCGTTTCTGGGAAAAACGCGGGAGTGGCTGGAGAAACGGAGGAGTGTCTGGGCGAACGCTGGGTGTGTTTGTGACGTCAAACCAGGAACGACAAGCACTGAACTGATCGCAGATGCCGAGTAAGTGTGGAGCTACTCAGAACCTGCTAAGAAGTGTCTATTCGCAATTCTGCTAATCTTTCGTTCGCAATTTTGATAAGCTAAGATTCACTCCCAGTAGGCGGCGGCTTAGCGTGTGCAAAGCTGCTAAAAGCAGCTTGCGAGCGAACAACTCGGAATGACCCCCATGGTTTTGCCCAACTGCGAACAAAATTCCTGCTGCGATCAACTCGGAATTACCCCCATGGTTTTACTCAACTGCTAACAAATTTGCTGCTACGATCAGGTCTGAATTACCCCCTTTGTTAATAGCATAGTTCTAGGTGGACACTGAGCTACTGCACATTTCTTTTTCTGTCTTTTATTATTGTCATCTCAGAATTGTTGAAATGTCCCAGAATGTAAGTGTGACTGAGTACAAACCAAAGGTTTAAAACCAGCAAGAGCTAGTATAAATCATTAGTAAATCAGAACATAAAAGCATGACCTGTCACACAATGTAATTCAATATCATGCAGGAGTAATGGTGTTCAAATTCTAACCTTTGACTTCAGATTAGAATTTGTGTGAACATGCTAAAACAGAATGTGTATTTGTTCTTTTTATTTGCAGCTATTAGTTGTGCATGAGTGTGCATTTAACATTATTCCCTTATCGGTTTTATCTTTTTTTTTTTATATACATTTATACATACAGTTCTGTGAACCGGGGTGAGGCTCTTTTCAACTGAATTGTGTGTATTTTATACATAATATTAAATATTATGAATATGTTAACTTCTGATCTGAAACTCTGTGCGGGTCAATCTTGGGGATGTGCGTATACAGTAACAATGCAGATTTTCCCACATACCTCTACGGTCCATAGGGAAATCTATGATGTTTGTGACCATAAATTGTTGGGGAAAGTGATCTGAAGGCCGTTAACTTGCGACCATCACTAACAATTGAATTGCCTCCTTTATGTCCTCATTGTGCAATTTTTTTCTTTCTCACACTATAAACAATCAAGACAAAATTGATAGAGGTAGGAGTAACCAGGAGTCCTAATGTCCTCCATCCAATCAGCAAGTACTTTCCTACTCTAGCCACTTGAAGAGTAGTTCTGGGGAATCCTGGCATTAATTATTGCTCATTGGTAATTTGTGATGTGCTGATGATTATTTCTAGTGAATCCATTTTCCAGGGTATACATGAATGGCAAATGTATCTAATTACAGTGATCTCATGGTATCAAACCTTCTAAAGAGCACAGGTGAAGAAGTTGCACATAGCAATCAATGAGCTTCTAGCTGTCATTTATTAAATACAATCTATAACATGATATCTAGAAGTTGAAGGGTTGCTAGAGGCAACTTTTCCACAGGTCCTCTTTAGAAGGTTTGATACATCTCCCGGATTCAGTATGATATCCCGATGGACAGTATGCCGGCAGTTACAATATCGGCAGCGGGATCCTGACCATCAGAATCCAGATAGCTCCCCAGCAAGTGCCGTAGCCCTCTCCTGTCCCCTAACCTAACCCTTTCTAACCCTCCCTGCTCCATTGGGATTTAGACACCGGGCTCATGGCATCGGTTGGGATTCTGGCGTCAGTATTTTGAGTGCCGGTATTCCACATGGTGATATTTTAACTGCATCCCCATCCCTCAACTAATCTCATATTTGTCATGCTCTACAAAATGAGGCACATTGGTGCACCTTCTCTGTATTTCACTAGGAACCAGGAGGAGCAGGCTGTCAAATCCACCTGGGCTGGTCTTAAAGTAAACTGCAGAAGGACATAGGTCTTACAGCTGTGCCCTTCAGCTTTATAGAAACATAGAATTTGACGGCAGATAAGAACCACTTGGCCCATCTAGTCTGCCCCTTTTTTTTACATTATTTTTTTCTCTAACCTGGTTTTATCCTTATTTCTTTGTAAGGATATCCTTATGTCTATCTCATGCATGTTTAAATTGCTACACTGTCTTAGCCTCTACCACCTCTGATGGGAGGCTATTCCACTTATCCACTACCCTTTCTGTGAAGTAATTTTTCCTCAAATTTCCCCTGAACCTCCCCCCCCCCCCCTCCGGTCTCAGTGCATGTCCTCGTGTCCTATTGCTTCTCTTCATATGGAGAATGTTTCCCTCCTGGACTTTGTTAAAACCCTTGATATATTTGAAAGTTTCTATTAGTGATGAGCGGGTTCGGTTCCTCGGAAACCGAACCCCCCCCCCCCCGAACTTCACCCATTTTACACGGGTCCGAGGCATACTCGGATTCTCCCGTATGGCTCGGTTAACCCGAGCGCGCCTGAACGTCATCATCCCGCTGTCGGATTCTCGCGAGATTCGGATTCTATATAAGCAGCCGCGCGTCGCCGCCATTTTCACTCGTGCATTGGAAATGTTAGGGAGAGGACGTGGCTGGCGTCCTCTCCGTTTATTAATGTTGATGCAAATATTTGTGCTTATTGCTTAATTGTGGGGACTGGGGAGCAGCTGTATTATATAGGAGGAGTACAGTGCAGAGTTTTGCTGACAGTGACCACCAGTATACGTTGTCTGCCTGAAAAACACTCCATATCTGTGCTCAGTGTGCTGCATATATCTGTGCTCACACTGCTTAATTGTGGCGACTGGGGAGCAGCTGTATTATATAGGAGGAGTACAGTGCAGAGTTTTGCTGACAGTGACCACCAGTATACATTGTCTGCCTGAAAAACACTCCATATCTGTGCTCAGTGTGCTGCATATATCTGTGCTCACACTGCTTTATTGTGGGGACCGGGGACCACCAGTATATTATATAGGAGGAGTACAGTGCAGAGTTTTGCTGACAGTGACCACCAGTATACGTTGTCTGCCTGAAAAACACTCCATATCTGTGCTCAGTGTGCTGCATATATCTGTGCTCACACTGCTTTATTGTGGGGACTGGGGACCAGCAGTATTATATAGGAGGAGTACAGTGCAGAGTTTTGCTGACAGTGACCACCAGTATACGTTGTCTGCCTGAAAAACACTCCATATCTGTGCTCAGTGTGCTGCATATATCTGTGCTCACACTGCTGTATTGTGGGGACTGAGGACCAGCAGTATTATATAGGAGGAGTACAGTGCAGAGTTTTGCTGACAGTGACCACCAGTATATATAGCAGTACGGTACTGAAGGCCACTGCTCTACCTACCTCTGTGTCGTCAAGTATACTATCCATCTAGATTCTATACCTGTGGTGCATTTTAGTTTTGAAGTTTGCTGACAGTGACCACCAGTATATATAGCAGTACGGTACGGAAGGCCACTGCTCTACCTACCTCTGTGTCGTCAAGTATACTATCCATCTAGATTCTATACCTGTGGTGCATTTTAGTTTTGCAGTTTGCTAACAGTGACCACCAGTATATATAGCAGTACGGTATGGAAGGCCACTGCTCTACCTACCTCTGTGTCGTCAAGTATACTATCCATCTGGATTCTATACCTGTGGTGCATTTTAGTTTTGCAGTTTGCTGACAGTGACCACCAGTATATATAGCAGTACAGTACGGAAGGCCACTGCTCTAACTACCTCTGTGTCGTCAAGTATACTATCCATCTAGATTCTATACCTGTGGTGCATTTTAGTTTTGCAGTTTGCTGACAGTGACCACCAGTATATATAGCAGTACGGTACGGAAGGCCACTGCTCTACCTACCTCTGTGTCGTCAAGTATACTATCCATCTACATTCTATACCTGTGGTGCATTTTAGTTTTGCAGTTTGCTGACAGTGACCACCAGTATATATAGCAGTACGGTACGGAAGGCCACTGCTCTACCTACCTCTATGTCGTCAAGTATACTATTCATCTAGATTCTATACCTGTGGTGCATTTTAGTTTTGCAGTTTGCTGAGAGTGACCACCAGTATATATAGCAGTACGGTACGGAAGGCCACTGCTCTACCTACCTCTGTGTCATCAAGTATACTATCCATCTAGATTCTATACCTGTGGTGCATTTTAGTTTTGCAGTTTGCTGACAGTGACCACCAGTATATATAGCAGTACGGTACGGAAGGCCACTGCTCTACCTACCTCTGTGTCGTCAAGTATACTATCCATCCATACCTGTGGTGCATTTCAGTTGTGCGCAGTATATATAGTAGTAGGCCATTGCTATTGATACTGGCATATAATTCCACACATTAAAAAATGGAGAACAAAAATGTGGAGGTTAAAATAGGGAAAGATCAAGATCCACTTCCACCTCGTGCTGAAGCTGCTGCCACTAGTCATGGCCGAGACGATGAAATGCCATCAACGTCGTCTGCCAAGGCCGATGCCCAATGTCATAGTAGAGAGCATGTAAAATCCAAAAAACAAAAGCTCAGTAAAATGACCCAAAAATCAAAATTGAAAGCGTCTGATGAGAAGCGTAAACTTGCCAATATGCCATTTACGACACGGAGTGGCAAGGAATGGCAGGCTACGCTTCGTATCACCGCTTTCCATAAGAGGCACACAGCTGACAACCTCTTACGGAAACTGAGGAACATCATCGCAGAATGGCTTACCCCAATTGGACTCTCCTGGGGATTTGTGACATCGGACAACGCCACCAATATTGTGCGTGCATTACATGTGGGCAAATTCCAGCACGTCCCATGTTTTGCACATACATTGAATTTGGTGGTGCAGAATTATTTAAAAAACGACAGGGGCGGGCAAGAGATGCTGTCGGTGGCCCGAAGAATTGCGGGCCACTTTCGGCATTCAGCCACCGCGTGCCGAAGACTGGAGCACCAGCAAACAGTCCTGAACCTGCCCTGCCATCATCTGAAGCAAGAGGTGGTAACTGTCACAACTGAGGGCTGCTGCTGACCAGGGGGAAGCCTCAGTTGTAGGGGCTGAGGTATATGTGTGCCTGGGAGGCAGTACAGGGTTCTTGGACATGCAGGGAACCTTTAGAACAAATGCCGAAGGCGTGACCACGACAACAAGGGAAAGTTCAAAGGTTTTATTAAACACAGTTCAGAGAAATACTGATGACTTGGTACTGGTAATAGGAAACACAGTTCAGAGAAATACTTGGGATCGATGACGGAACACCGATGGTGACTTGGAATCGATGACAGAACACCAATGGTTACTTTGGGATCGTTGGTAAGCTTTGAGTGAAGCTGGGGTTCGCAGATAGAAATGCACTATTGTACTTAGAAGCACAGGTGAAGCATGAAGTGATGCTGGGGATCGCTGGAGAGCTGTAGAAGAATCTGGAGAATGGCTGCTGGAAAGCCGGAGTTCAGACACAGGTGAATCAGGGTAGACTGTAGAGGGTTAATCACTGGAGTGTCGGGTTACACTGCAGAGTGTAATCACCAGGGAGTCAGGCTGTACTGCAGAGAAAGTCCATGGGAGAACTGCACACTGGAATCACTGAAGACAATTGAAGCACTGACAATCTTTCCATCCCAGGAACAAGATATTTATACCAGCTGGGAAACAGGGATTGGCTGGCTGATTAAGCAGAGTCTAGAGTGCAGCTGCTGGGTAATTAGGTAGAAACCAGAGTGCAGCTGATAGGCTGAAAAGCAACATGTGATGAAAGCAAACATGGCTGCGCCCATGTTTGCTTCTGGAGGGAAAGATTGTTTGTAACTTGCATGTGAGCTTTAACCATGAAGCTGCTAGAATCACAGTGAAGAGTTTTGAGACAATGAGATGCAGCGTGCTGCATGCAGACAGTGCAGATGGAATCCAGGCTTGGAACACTGGGACAGTCTCAGGAGGCATTTGGAAGGTAAATACTGATAAGGAATTACCTGGATTGTGACAGCACCCCCTCCTTTAGGAGTGGCCCCAGGACACTTCTTATAAATTCTTTACCTGAACAAACGGAAGAATCTAGATTGAATCCTGATGAACTTGAACTGGCTGGGACCAGAGGAGACTGTACCGGATCTATGGAAAAGACCAAATTAAGTCCAGACAACCTTGAACCGGTGGAGACCGGCGGAGACTTTAGACCGACGGATAGGACCGGATTAGATCCGAAGGTATTGGAATCGGCTGGAACCGAAGGAGGCTGATCCGGACAGACGGAAGGGACCGGATTGGGTCCAGAAAAGCTTGAACCGGCTGGGACCGGAGGAGTCTTCGGATTGACGGTTGAATCAGCTGGAACTGAAGGAGTCTTTGGACCTACGGATGGAACCGGATTGTGTCTAAAGACAGTTGAATCAGCTGGAACTGAAGGAGTCAGAATCCGGTTAGAACCGGAATGAGTGGTATCCAAGTGTTCAGTTAGACCATCCTGGACCTGGTCCATGCTGGATGCCAACAGGGTGGTGCTCTCTGAAGACGGCAAACAGGAGTTCATAACTGCATCTGTAGCAAAAAAATTTCCATCTGGGAGCTTGGCTCTGGATACTTCCCTTGGGACTGAAACTTTGGTGACCCCTCCTGGGGTTGATGAATCAGACACCTCTCTCAGGGTTGTTTTCTCCAGCACCCCTCCTGGGGTTGACAGATCAGAAACTCCTTTTTGAGAAGACTCATATGCCCCTACTAGAGCTTGAACATTGGATACCCCTTCTTGGGCTGTAGACACAGACGCCCCTTCTTGGGCTGTAGACACAGACGCCCCTTCTTGGGTTGTAGACACAGATGCCCCTTCTTGGGCTGTAGACACAGACGCCCCTCTTGGGCTGAGTAAAGAGCGTCATCATTCCAGAAAAGTTCGGACGCTAGGATCTGGAACTGTACGAGATATTGACCGACTGTTCGTGTCCCCTGACGTTGCCTGAGGATATCAGAGGAGGCAGAGGTCACACGACCTGGTTCATCAAAGATGCGCCTGAAGGTTGCCATGAAGTCTGCATATGAAGAGAGCAGGGCATCAGACTTCTCCCATAGAGGTGATACCCAATCGAGGGCGGAGCCACTGAGGAGGGAGATGATGTAAGCAACCTTGGTGCGGTCAGTTGGGAAACTGCCAGGCTGTAACTCAAAATATATCTCACACTGATTTAGGAAACCCCGACAGGCTTTTGGGGAACCATCAAACTTGGCAGGTGTCGGTAAATGGAGACAAGGAGCAGAAACGGGAATGGTGGGTGGGGATACCACCAAAGGTACTGCAGTCGGCACACTGGACGCCCCTGAACCACGGAGGGTTACTTGTATTCCATCCAGCCGAGAGGAGAGGTCCTGGAGACAGCGGATTACATGGCCCTGTGCAGTCTCCTGACGTTCAAGGCAGGCTGCAAGTTCTTGCATCGGCCTGGTCGCTTGGACCTGGTCTCCGGCCGGATCCATTAGGTCAGTGCTTACTGTCACAACTGAGGGCTGGTGCTGACCAGGGGGAAGCCTCAGTTGTAGGGGCTGAGGTATATATGTGCCTGGGAGGCAGTACAGGGTTCTTGGACATGCAGGGAACCTTTAGAACAAATGCCGAAGGCGTGACCACGACAACAAGGGAAAGTTCAAAGGTTTTATTAAACACAGTTCAGAGAAATACTGATGACTTGGTACTGGTAATAGGAAGCACAGTTCAGAGAAATACTTGGGATCGATGACGGAACACCGATGGTGACTTGGAATCGATGACAGAACACCGATGGTTACTTTGGGATCGTTGGTAAGCTTTGAGTGCAGCTGGGGTTCGCAGATAGAAATGCACTATTGTACTTAGAAGCACAGGTGAAGCATGAAGTGATGCTGGGGATCGCTGGAGAGCTGTAGAAGAATCTGGAGAATGGCTGCTGGAAAGCCGGAGTTCAGACACAGGTGAATCAGGGTAGACTGTAGAGGGTTAATCACTGGAGTGTCGGGTTACACTGCAGAGTGTAATCACCAGGGAGTCAGGCTGTACTGCAGAGAAAGTCCATGGGAGAACTGCACACTGGAATCACTGAAGACAATTGAAGCACTGACAATCTTTCCATCCCAGGAACAAGATATTTATACCAGCTGGGAAACAGGGATTGGCTGGCTGATTAAGCAGAGTCTAGAGTGCAGCTGCTGGGTAATTAGGTAGAAACCAGAGTGCAGCTGATAGGCTGAAAAGCAACATGTGATGAAAGCAAACATGGCTGCGCCCATGTTTGCTTCTGGAGGGAAAGATTGTTTGTAACTTGCATGTGAGCTTTAACCATGAAGCTGCCAGAATCACAGTGAAGAGTTTTGAGACAATGAGATGCAGCGTGCTGCATGCAGACAGTGCAGATGGAATCCAGGCTTGGAATACTGGGACAGTCTCAGGAGGCATTTGGAAGGTAAATACTGATAAGGAATTACCTGGATCGTGACAGTAACGGGGTGGAATTCAACCCTCTATATGCTTCAGAGGATGGAGGAGCAGCAAAAGGCCATTCAAGCCTATACATATGCCCACGATATAGGCAAAGGAAGGGGAATGCACCTGACTCAAGCGCAGTGGAGAATGATTTCAACGTTGTGCAAGGTTCAGCAACCCTTTGAACTTGCCACACGTGAAGTCAGTTCAGACACTACCAGCCTGAGTCAGGTCATTCCCCTCATCAGGCTTTTGCAGAAGAAGCTGGAGAGATTGAAGGAGGAGCTAAAACAGAGCGATTCTGCTAGGCATGTGGGACTTGTGGATGGTGCCCTTAATTCGCTTAACCAGGATTCACGGGTGGTCAATCTGTTGAAATCAGAGCACTACATTTTGGCCACCGTGCTCGATCCTAGATTTAAAACCTACGTTGTATCTCTCTTTCCAGCAGACACAAGTCTGCAGAGGTTCAAAGACCTGCTGGTGAGAAAATTGTCAAGTCAAGCGGAATGTGACCCGTCAACAGCTCCTCCTTCACATTCTCCCGCAACTGGGGGTGCGAGGAAAAGGCTAAGAATTCCGAGCCCACCCGCTGGCGGTGATGCAGAGCAGTCTGGAGCGAGTGCTGACATCTGGTCCGGACTGAAGGACCTGCCAACGATTACTGACATGTTGTCTACTGTCACTGCATATGATTCTCTCACCATTGAAAGAATGGTGGAGGATTATATGAGTGACCGCATCCAAGTAGGCACGTCAGACAGTCCGTACTTATACTGGCAGGAAAAAGAGGCAATTTGGAGGCCCTTGCACAAACTGGCTTTATTCTACCTAAGTTGCCCTCCCTCCAGTGTGTACTCCGAAAGAGTGTTTAGTGCAGCCGCTCACCTTCTCAGCAATCGGCGTACGAGGTTACTTCCAGAAAATGTGGAGAAGATGATGTTCATCAAAATGAATTATAATCAATTCCTCCGTGGAGACATTCACCAGCAATTGCCTCCAGAAAGTACACAGGGATCTGAGATGGTGGATTCCAGTGGGGACGAATTAATAATCTGTGAGGAGAGGGATGTACACAGTGAAAGGGGTGAGGAATCGGAGGATGAAGATGAGGTGGACATCTTGCCTCTGTAGAGCCAGTTTGTGCAAGGAGAGATTGATTGCTTCTTTTTTGGTGGGGGCCCAAACCAACCAGTCATTTCAGTCACAGTCGGTGGCAGACCCTGTCGCTGAAATGATGGGTTCGTTAAAGTGTGCATGTCCTGTTTATACAACATAAGGGTGGGTGGGAGGGCCCAAGGACAATTCCATCTTGCACCTCTTTTTTCTTTCATTTTTCTTTGCATCATGTGCTGTTTGGGGACTATTTTTTTAAGTGCCATCCTGTCTGACACTGCAGTGCCACTTCTAGATGGGCCAGGTGTTTGTGTCGGCCACTTGTGTCACTTAGCTTAGTCACACAGCGACCTTGGTGCGCCTCTTTTTTTCTTTGCATCATGTGCTGTTTGGGGACTATTTTTTTGAAGTGCCATCCTGTCTGACACTGCAGTGCCACTCCTAGATGGGCCAGGTGTTTGTGTCGGCCACTTGGGTTGCTTAGCTTAGTCACACAGCTACCTCATTGCGCCTCTTTTTTTCTTTGCATCATGTGCTGTTTGGGGACTATTTTTTTGAAGTGCCATCCTGTCTGACACTGCAGTGCCACTCCTAGATGGGCCAGGTGTTTGTGTCGGCCACTTGTGTCGCTTAGCTTAGTCACACAGCGACCTTGGTGCGCCTCTTTTTTTCTTTGCATCATGTGCTGTTTGGGGACAATTTTTTTGAAGTGCCATCCTGCCTGACACTGCAGTGCCACTCCTAGATGGGCCAGGTGTTTGTGTCGGCCCCTTGTGTCGCTTAGCTTAGCCATCCAGCGACCTCGGTGCAAATTTTAGGGCTAAAAATAATATTGTGAGGTGTGAGGTGTTCAGAATAGACTGAAAATGAGTGTCAATTATGGTTATTGAGGTTAATAATACTATGGGATCAAAATGACCCCCAAATTCTATGATTTAAGGTGTTTTTGAGGGTTTTTTGTAAAAAAACACCCGAATCCAAAACACACCCGAATCCGACAAAAAAATTTCAGGGAGGTTTTGCCAAAATGCGTCCGAATCCCAAACACGGCCACGGAACCGAACCCAAAACCAAAACACAAAACCCGAAAAATTTCCGGTGCACATCACTAGTTTCTATCATGTCTCCCATTTCCCTTCTCTGCTTCAAACTATACATATTGAGATTTCTTAGTCTTTCTGGGTATGTTTTGTGATGTAGGCCATGCACCATTTTAGTTGCTCTTCTTTGTACAGTTTCTAATGTATTAATATCCTTTTGAAGATATAGCCTCCAGAATTGAACACAGTATTCTAGATGAGGCCGTACCAATGACATATACAGTGGCATTATTACTTCTTTCTTTCTGCTGCTGATTCCTCTCCCAATGCAGCCAAGCATCTGACTAGCCTTCCTCATTGCTTTTTACATTGCTTACCTGCCTTTAAGTCACCTGAAATAGTGACTCCTAGATCCCTTTCCTCCTCAGTAGTTTCCAGTATAGTGCCATTAATACTATATTTAGCCTTTGGATTTTTGAGACCCAAGTGCATGATTTTGCATTTTGTGTCATTAAACTGTAATTACCACACTCTTGACCATTCCTCCAGTCTACCTAGATCCTCAATAAATTGTTTTACCCCACCTGGTGTGTCTAACCTGTTGCATACCTTTGTGTCATCTGCGAAAAGGCATACTTTCCCTTTAATGCCATTTGCAATGTCACCAATGAAGATATTAAAAAGCACTGGTCCAAGTACAGATCCCTGGGGTACTCCACTGGTAACATTTCCCTCCTGTGAATGCACTCCATTTACCACAACTCTCTGTTTTCTATCCTTCAACCAAGATCTTACCCATTCAATAATCCTAATATCCAATCCCAAACTTTCAAGTTTATTTAGCAGTCTGCGATGTGGAACAGTGTCAAAAGCCTTACTAAAGTCTAGATAAGCTATATCCATGGCTCTACCTTTATCCATCACTTTAGTCACACAGTCAAAAAAGTCAATAAGATTTGTTTGACATGATATCCCCCCAGTGAATCCATGCTGTTTGGGATCCTGCTAATTGCAGGATTTGATATAATCTACAACTCTTTCATTTAAGAGTGTTTCCTGAATATTCCTGCAACTTAACTATGGCCCCTTCCCCTCTGTTTCAGTAGTAAATACTGAGCAAAAAGAATTATTAAGATGATCTGCTATTACATTATCTCCCTCAACAAGACTCCCAGTCTCTGTCTTTAGTTTTATTATTCTGACTTTTGTTTTTCTCCTTTCGCTTATATACCTAAAAAAAAAGTTTTGCCTCCTTTACCCACTGACTGGGCCATTTTCTCCTCAGCTTGTGCCTTTGCACATCTGATTACTTTCTTAGTCTCCTTCTGTCCTTCAAGATATATATCTCTTTGTCTTCATTATTTTGTGTCTGCTTATATTTCCTAAAAGCCATCTTTTTTGCTTTCACAATATTTGCTACTTCTTTCGCAAACCACACTGGCTTCCTTTTCCTTGTGTTTTTCCTAACACTTTTGATACAAAGGTCTGTTGCTTTTAATATTGCACATTTTAATGTTTCCCACCTCTCCTGCACTGCTTCCAAATTCCCCCACTCTGCCAAAGAATCGCTTACACATTTTCCCATCCCTACAATATCAGCCTTCCTAAAATCAAACACCTATGTTTTTGTATGGGACAAGTCAGTCTCTGTCTTTATGCTGAACCATACTGCTTGATGATCACTGGATCCCAGGTTTTCACCCACTTTTACGTCCGATATTCTGTCTCCATTTGTAAGTATTAAGTGTAATATTGCGTCTTTCTGAGTGGGCTCCCTCACCAATTGGTGGAGGGATGCTCCCTGAAGTGAATTTAAAATGTCCCTACTTCTAGTGGAACTAGCAACAGACACCTCCCAGTTTACATCAGGAAGATTAAAGTCGTCTCCCATGATTATTACCTCTCCTTTTAATGCCATTCCTACAATAGGTTCTTGTCGAGTTCCTCTTCCTAACCTGGTGGCCTGTATATCACGCCAATATGATTAATCGACTTCTCCCCTGTTTCTATGGTCACCCAAAGGGCCTCAGTTTTTTCTTCAATACTTTGTATTAAGGTAGTATTTCTGCTTTTTTTTACAGATATTGCTACCCCTCCTCCGATTTTTCCAATTCTGTCCTTCCTAAATAAAGTATATCCCGGTATAGCTATGTCTCAGTCATGATTTTTATTGTACCAGGACTCTGTAATTGCCACAATGTCTAGATCATTGTCATTATTGCAATTAGTTCTGGGATTTTATTTCCTAAGCTCCTAGCATTTGCACACATAGCTTTTAGAGTTTTGTTTGTGCTTTTTCTGTTCCTAGCTATGTTCTTCTCTCTGCCTATGTTTATTTGGTTTTGATCTGAATTATCTTCTGTTGCTGTGGCTATGCTTCCTATTCCCTTTGCCTGCAGAAACAATACCTCTGTGTTGGATGAGCAGATTTCTTTAGTCCTGTTTGGTTCACTGCCCCCCTCTGTTAATTTAAATAGTTCTTGATGAAACATCCAAACTGTTCAGTTAGTATTCTCATTCCCCTTGAAGATGGGTGCAGGCCATCACTTTTGTATAAGCTCCTATCTTGCCAGATGGTGTGACTATGACCTATAAATCCATATCTCTCCTCATTGCACCATGTCCTTAACCAAACATTGAAGTTTCTGATGCGATGAGTTCTGTCTTCCCCTCTGTGTGCTGGAAATACTTCTGAAAAAGATACAGTGGTTGCCACCTGCTTCAGAGCAGCTCCTAACTTCCTAAATTCCTCTTTTACAGCCATGAGTTCAGCATTTGCCAGGTCATTTGTCCCTAGGTGGACAATGACATCCACCTCCCCATCTTTTCTTGCTGCCTTCACAATTCTTAGCATGTGCTCTTTATCCCTTGGAGCTGTGGCTCCAGGTAAGTACCTTACTTGTTTCTCTACTTCATTTGCATTTCCCAGATGTATTCCTCTAATAATGGAATCTCCCAAGAGAAGTGCAGTCCTTTTCGGAGATGCAATTTTCCTGTACCATTTCCTGTTCTTATAGTTGGTAGAAGTCCCCATATCCTCCTGTTCTGTAGTAACTCTATTAGTTGTATCTTCCAGCCCTGCAAGAGTAGCATATGAGTTTTGCAGTGTCACAGCTTGCGGGAGGTGTGTGTGTCTCTCTGGAAATCTCTGCCCTTGAGAGCCCACAGTAGTCCAGTCAGAATGTCTTCTGGTGGCTCTCTGAGGCAGTGGAGGCCTCAAAGACACAGACATCCTACAAATCTCAGCATGCAGTTTTGCTATCTACTCCTTCATCAGAGAAAATCGCTCACAGATTGGACAGCAGCTATTCTATCTATGTGGATAGAAGGAGTCTGTATCATCATCAGCAGGTGTCCCTGGGCAGGCACAGTCTCCCTCCTCAATCTATGGGTAAACTACAGTAAGAGTGACTGTAAAGATCAGCACCCTAACTTATCAACCATGGGACTATAATGAACGTAAGTGATGGTAAAAGAAGAGGGTTAAAATATACTGTATGACATAGAGAATTTGGGGTGTGTAATGTGCAACAAGTGTAGGACTAGAGGATCATGGCATGCACATTGAGATGACCCCTGTATTCAAGGCTGGATTAAGCCTTGGGGCGCACTTTAGACAGGGGGCCCTGGTGGAAGAGGGGAGGGCGCTGTGTATAAGATTGTGCATACCTTCCAACATGACCCATTCCAGGAGGGCCAACATGCTTTTTACATGGACTTCCCTCTTAATATATGATTGTAGTCACCGGTGATAAACTATTTAATTGATAACAAAGGTGTTTTAACACAGGTGATTGCAATCATAACTTAAGAAGGAAGTCCAGGTAGAGAGCATTTTGTCCCTCCTGGAATGGGCATGTTGGAATGTATGGATTGTGTATATTAAATTTAGCCCAAAGGTGTATATTAGATTTAAAACTAATAGTTCAATAATTCCTGGGTACTGTTTATAGCTCCACCTAATTGAAAGACAACTATTTTATAAAATGTTTGTCACGATCCGGGTATCTGGACGCCATTTCTTACCCATCAGATGCCTCCTAAGGCTGGCTCAGCGCTCCAGGACCGGATCCCATCTGTTATCCTGATGTGTACATTCCTGTATCCTCACCTGTCACTCTGGGACGCTGTCACAGTAAACGCCATATTACACCTGGCATGGCGTCTCCCGCGGCCTCCGCCGCCGTCCCTGAACTTCTGCATGCAGAGTGTCTGAGTGGCGATTACGTCAGCCGCGGCCTCCGCTGTGTCCGCGTGGTTGGATGTGCATCTGTCAGCCTGGCGCCTCCTGTCTCCGGTGGCCGGCGCCGCCATTACTGTTTTCATTACCACATGGATTACAAACCAAACTTCCCTCCAAGTGTCTGCATGGGCGCAGCCATCTTGGATTCTGTCAGCTGATCATTTCCACCAATCTGTTCTCAGTATTGATAATCTGCATAATTGCCTAGCCAATCCCTTCCTTGCTGCAGGTATAAATACACTGTGCCTGAGCAAGGAAGGCGTCAGTGCTTTGGTTGTCAAACCTAGTTCCTGTTTGTCTCTCTCCTGTGATTGTCTTCCAGGTTCCAGCTCCTGTCTCAAGACTTCCACCATAGAGACCCGCACCAGCATTCCACCTGCGGTGTAGCCTGACTCTCCAATCCATTGTGGATTCATCTGTTTCCAGCTACAACATTACCTGCTTCCAGCTCAGCTTCCAGCAGATTACAGCTTCCCTTAAAGGGCCGGTGTCCTTTCTACACTTTACCACTCTCCACCGGTATTATTATTTCTCCGCTCTCAAGTTCTACATTTCAGTTCATATTTCATCGCTCCCAAGTTCATTTATTATTTAACTGGTTCCAGCCAGTATCCACTCCGTGCTAACAACAGTCTGGTTCCAGCCAGTATCCACAGCAGCTGTTTTACCTTCAGCAACCCAGCTTTTCCTGGAACACCAGCTGGCACAATCCTGGGTTATCTCCATTGCTACAGTCGGGCCTGGTAAGGACTTTCCATCTAGAAGATCATAAGAACTATCTCACACTACCAGTGCCCTGTGGCTCCTGCCATCCTGTAGTACCCAGGAACTGTATTTATTATTTGCTGACTTTTACGTTTTCTTTTACTGCTGCTGTGTTGCGGAGTTGTCATAATAAACATCATTGACTTTTATCCAAGTTGTCGTGGTCACGCCTTCGGGCAGTTATTATTCATGTTACTTACATGTCCAGGGGTCTGATACAACCTCCCAGGTTCCGGTACATCTCAGCCCCTACAACTGAGGCTGCCTCCCGTCAGCTCAGGCCCTCAGTTGTGACAGTAAGCACTGACCAAATGAATCCAGCCGGAGACCAGGATCAAGCGGCCAGGCCGATGCAAGAACTGGCAGCCCGACTAGAACATCAGGAGGCTGCACAGGGCCACATCATCCGCTGTCTCCAGGATCTCTCTACTCGGCTGGATGGGATTCAGACAACTCTCCGTGGATCAGGCGCATCTGGTGCGTCAACCACAGTGACTCCAGCTATAACCCCACCCACCTTACCCATTTCTGCTCCACGTCTTCATCTTCCAACGCCAGCAAAATTTGACGGATCTCCAAGATTCTGCAGGGGATTTCTCAACCAGTGTGAGATTCAGTTTGAGCTACAACCTGGCAATTTTCCCAGTGACCGTACAAAAATTGCCTACATCATCTCTCTTCTCAGTGGCTCCGCCCTTGACTGGGCATCACCGTTATGGGAGAGGTCCGACACCCTGCTATCTTCTTATGCTGCATTCTGGCATGGCTTATCTGAGCTTATTAAAGATGAGTTAGCTACCAGAGACTTACCTTCTAAGTTAGATGAGCTAATCTCACTCTGCACGAAAGTTGATTTACGTTTCAGAGAGAGAGCAACTGAGCGTGGAAGATCATCTGCTCCAAAATCTTCTGCTCCTCCTCCTCGTCAACTGTCACCATCTAAAGATGAGCCCATGCAAATTGGCCGTTCCCGTTTAACTCCTGCTGAGCGCCGAAGACGTCTCTCTGAGTCTCTTTGTCTTTACTGTGCAGCTCCGTCTCACACCATCAATGCCTGTCCCGAACGTCCGGGAAAACTCCAAACCCTAGCTCGCCCAGGAGAGGGCCGGCTAGGAGTAATGATCTCCTCTCCATCTCCTCATGATTGTAATCTCCCAGTCTCGCTTCAAGTTGCTCAACATTATCGGAACGTCATTGCCCTCCTTGATTCCGGAGCAGCTGGGAACTTTATTACTGAAGCCTATGTTAAACGGTGGTCCCTACCCACCGAGAGACTTCCTTCCTCCTTTTCCTTAACTGCCGTGGATGGCAGTAAAATTTTTGATACTGTTATTGCTCTAAGGACTCTACCAGTTCGTCTGAGAGTGGGAGTTCTTCATTCCGAACTTATTTCACTTTTAGTGATTCCAAGAGCCACACATCCTGTGGTCCTGGGCCTTCCATGGCTCCGTCTTCACAATCCTACAATTGATTGGACAACTACGCAAATCCTGGCATGGGGTTCCTCCTGTGCAGAGACATGTTTGTTTAAAGTATTGCCTGTCTGTTCTTCCTCCCCCAGGTCGTCTGATGTTCCACCTCCTCCATATCAAGATTTCACGGATGTGTTCAGTAAAGCTTCTGCTGATATCCTTCCTCCTCATAGAGAATGGGACTGCCCGATTGATCTCGTTCCAGGGAAGGTTCCACCTCGAGGCCGAACTTATCCGTTGTCTCTGCCTGAGACGCATTCTATGGAGGAATACATTAAAGAGAACCTAGCAAAGGGGTTCATTCGACCTTCTTCTTCCCCAGCCGGCGCAGGCTTCTTTTTTGTAAAAAAGAAAGATGGTGGTCTGCGGCCGTGCATCGACTACAGAGGTTTGAACGACATTACCATCAAGAACCGTTATCCTTTACCCCTGATTACTGAGCTCTTTGACAGAGTTAGTGGAGCTACCACCTTTACAAAGCTGGACTTGCGAGGTGCATACAATCTCATCCGGATCCGTGAGGGTGACGAGTGGAAGACCGCCTTTAACACCCGTGACGGACATTATGAGTACCTCGTCATGCCCTTCGGATTGAGCAATGCTCCAGCTGTCTTCCAGCATTTTGTCAATGAGATCTTCAGAGACATTCTATACCGTCATGTCGTGGTCTATCTAGACGATATCCTCATTTTTGCCAACGATTTAGAGGAACATCGTTTTTGGGTTAAAGAGGTTCTGTCCCGTCTCCGTGTCAATCATCTCTATTGCAAATTAGAAAAATGCGTCTTTGAAGTCAAGTCCATTCCGTTTCTAGGGTACATTGTGTCCGGTTCCGGACTAGAGATGGATCCTGAGAAACTACAAGCAATTCAGAATTGGCCGGTACCCTTAACCCTCAAAGGGGTCCAGAGGTTCTTAGGGTTCGCCAATTATTACCGAAAGTTTATACGAGACTTTTCCACCATTGTGGCGCCTATTACTGCTTTCACCAAGAAGGGTGCTAACCCGTCCAAGTGGTCTGAAGAAGCCATGCAAGCTTTTCATCTTTTAAAACAGAGGTTCATCTCTGCGCCTGTCCTGAAACAGCCTGACATCGACTCTCCTTTCATCCTAGAGGTGGATGCCTCCTCCGTTGGAGTAGGAGCGGTGTTATCTCAGAGGGCTAAAGATGGCCATTTACATCCTTGCAGTTTCTTCTCCCGGAAGTTCTCCCCAGCTGAGCGCAACTATGCCATTGGCGACCAGGAGTTGCTAGCCATCAAGCTCGCTCTAGAAGAGTGGAGGTATCTGTTGGAGGGAGCTTCTCATTTAATCACCATACTTACAGACCACAAGAACCTTTTATACCTGAAGGGCGCACAATGTCTCAACCCTCGTCAGGCCAGATGGGCACTTTTCTTTTCCAGGTTCGACTTTAAACTCCAGTTCTGTCCGGGCTCTCAGAATCGCAAGGCCGATGCCCTTTCCCGCTCATGGGAGCAAGAAAATGAGTCAGAGTCTTCAGACAAGCATCCTATTATAAATCCGTTGGCATTCTCCACGGTAGGGATGGACTCTACGCCCCCATCAGGGAAAAGTTTTGTGAAGCCGATGCTAAGGAAGAAGCTCATGCATTGGGCCCATGCTTCCCGTTTTGCCGGACATACAGGTATCCAAAAAACCCTGGAGTTTATCTCTAGGTCCTATTGGTGGCCAACTCTGAAAAAAGACGTCTTGGAGTTTATTGCATCTTGCCCAAAGTGTGCCCAACATAAAGTATCCCGCCAGTCGCCTGCGGGGCAACTGGTTCCACTATCCGTTCCCCGTCGACCATGGACCCACTTGTCGATGGATTTCATTACAGACTTACCCATGTGCAACAAGTTCAATACCATCTGGGTGGTAGTTGACCGGTTCACCAAGATGGCACACTTCATTCCTCTCACCGGTCTTCCGTCAGCTTCCAAGTTGGCTCAAGTATTCATACAAGAGATCTTCCGACTCCACGGTCTTCCTGAAGAAATTATCTCAGATCGAGGAGTTCAATTCACAGCCAAATTCTGGCGAAGTTTATGTCAAGTCCTCCAAGTCAAGCTAAAGTTTTCCACGGCTTACCATCCTCAGACCAATGGTCAAACCGATAGGGTGAATCAGGACTTGGAGGCCTTCCTCCGCATCTATGTGTCCTCCCCTCAAGATGACTGGGTTCAATTACTTCCCTGGGCCGAGTTCTGTCATAACAACCAGTATCATTCTTCATCTGCTTCAACACCATTCTTCACTAACTTTGGATTCCACCCTAAAGTCCCTGAGTTCCAACCGCTTCCAGCAACTTCTGTTCCCGCAGTGGATATCACCTTGCATCAGTTTGCCAATATCTGGAAGAGCGTACGATCAGCTCTGCTCAAGGCATCGTTCAGGTACAAGAAGTTTGCGGATAAGAAGCGTCGAGCAGTTCCTGCTCTCAAGGTGGGTGATCGGGTATGGTTATCCACGAAGAATTTGAGGTTAAGAGTTCCCAGTATGAAGTTTGCACCTCGCTAAATCGGTCCTTTCAAGATTGAACAAGTCATCAATCCTGTTGCTTACAGACTCCAGTTGCCTCCCTTCTTAAAAATACCCAGGACATTCCATGTTTCCCTGTTGAAACCGCTGATCTTGAATCGGTTTCATTCCTCACTTCCTCCAACTCCGAAAGTCCAAACTCAACGAGGCGTTGAGTATGAAGTGGCCAAGATCCTGGACTCACGTCACCGTTACGGTCAACTACAATATCTTATTGACTGGAAGGGTTACGGCCCTGAGGAACGTTCATGGACCAATGCTTCTGATGTCCATGCTCCTGCCTTGGTCCGGAGATTCCATTCCAAGTTTCCTCAAAAGCCAAAGAAGTGTCCTGGGGCCACTCCTAAAGGGGGGGGTGCTGTCACGATCCGGGTATCTGGACGCCATTTCTTACCCATCAGATGCCTCCTAAGGCTGGCTCAGCGCTCCAGGACCGGATCCCATCTGTTATCCTGATGTGTACATTCCTGTATCCTCTCCTGTCACTCTGGGACGCTGTCACAGTAAACGCCATATTACACCTGGCATGGCGTCTCCCGCGGCCTCCGCCGCCGTCCCTGAACTTCTGCATGCAGAGTGTCTGAGTGGCGATTACGTCAGCCGCGGCCTCCGCTGTGTCCGCGTGGTTGGATGTGCATCTGTCAGCCTGGCGCCTCCTGTCTCCGGTGGCCGGCGCCGCCATTACTGTTTTCATTACCACATGGATTACAAACCAAACTTCCCTCCAAGTGTCTGCATGGGCGCAGCCATCTTGGATTCTGTCAGCTGATCATTTCCACCAATCTGTTCTCAGTATTGATAATCTGCATAATTGCCTAGCCAATCCCTTCCTTGCTGCAGGTATAAATACAAGGAAGGCGTCAGTGCTTTGGTTGTCAAACCTAGTTCCTGTTTGTCTCTCTCCTGTGATTGTCTTCCAGGTTCCAGCTCCTGTCTCAAGACTTCCACCATACAGACCCGCACCAGCATTCCACCTGCGGTGTAGCCTGACTCTCCAATCCATTGTGGATTCATCTGTTTCCAGCTACAACATTACCTGCTTCCAGCTCAGCTTCCAGCAGATTACAGCTTCCCTTAAAGGGCCGGTGTCCTTTCTACACTTTACCACTCTCCACCGGTATTATTATTTCTCCGCTCTCAAGTTCTACATTTCAGTTCATATTTCATCGCTCCCAAGTTCATTTATTATTTAACTGGTTCCAGCCAGTATCCACTCCGTGCTAACAACAGTCTGGTTCCAGCCAGTATCCACAGCAGCTGTTTTACCTTCAGCAACCCAGCTTTTCCTGGAACACCAGCTGGCACAATCCTGGGTTATCTCCATTGCTACAGTCGGGCCTGGTAAGGACTTTCCATCTAGAAGATCATAAGAACTATCTCACACTACCAGTGCCCTGTGGCTCCTGCCATCCTGTAGTACCCAGGAACTGTATTTATTCTTTGCTGACTTTTACGTTTTCTTTTACTGCTGCTGTGTTGCGGAGTTGTCATAATAAACATCATTGACTTTTATCCAAGTTGTCGTGGTCACGCCTTCGGGCAGTTATTATTCATGTTACTTACATGTCCAGGGGTCTGATACAACCTCCCAGGTTCCGGTACATCTCAGCCCCTACAACTGAGGCTGCCTCCCGTCAGCTCAGGCCCTCAGTTGTGACAATGTTCTTGTAGTGGAAAAAAGACAACTTAAACAATCTTAAAATATATATAGAAAAATAAAATCTATAATTTATCTTGTCACATGCAAAAATAGCAGCAGCCACTGTACTTCTAACACACTGGCACAGGACTTAGGAGTAGTGTGTGTGTGTGTGTGTGTGTGTGTGTGTGTGTGTGTGTGTGTGTGTGTGTGTGTGTGTGTCTCTCTCGACCATCATGAGATAACATGATACACAGGGCTCCCACCCAGGTGTGGTGAGAGCTCCACCCTCCTATCTCTCCTTTGGTTGGTAAACTCTGTCGATAGTTAATGAAATCTTATACTCTTATGTCTCTGCATGCACTGCATACTGTCCTGCTCACATTCTGGCTGTCTGGTTCTGCTGCTGCTGCATAAGAGGGAAAGCTAGTGATGTCAGTGTGGTCTGGCCGGGGGGGGGGGGCTGACAGAGGGGCGCCCAGGGTACAGTATGCCCTGCATCCCCCTCTTAATCTGGCTATGCCTGTATTGTATACCAGATACTAGAATGATATCTGTATTGTATAGCGGTCACAACTCACTAGACTGTTCACTGTACTGCTCCATGTATTGTATTTTTGATTAGCAAAATGCTCCTTGGATTTTATGTTATTTTATTTTATGTTATTACTGACATTTTCTCTCAGTTGTATACAGTGCATAGAGGCCACTAGAATGCTCTCTTCTTCAAATAATTCTGGAATGTGGTCAATTACATAGGAGTCAACACTTTAAAATTATTGTCGGTGCTAATTTAAGACTGAAAGTTGGTAT
Source organism: Pseudophryne corroboree (assembly GCF_028390025.1). NCBI lineage: Eukaryota > Metazoa > Chordata > Amphibia > Anura > Myobatrachidae > Pseudophryne > Pseudophryne corroboree. Next base: position 427,871,810 of record NC_086444.1, on the reverse strand, counting down.
GCTAGACACGTTTGGTGACAGCAGTAGCAAAGTATTGTAGTACAGGTTGAGTATCCCATATCCAAATATTCCGAAATACAGAATATTCCGAAATACAGACTTTTTTGAGTGAGAGTGAGATAGTGAAACCTTTGTTTTTTCATGGCTCAATGTACACAAACTTTGTTTTATACACAAAGTTATTAAAACTATTGTATTAAATGACCTTCAGGCTGTGTGTATAAGGTGTATATGAAACATAAATGAATTGTGTGAATGTAGACACACTTTGTTTAATGCACAAAGTTATAAAAAATATTGGCTAAAATTACCTTCAGGCTGTGTGTATAAGGTGCATATGTAACATAAAGGCATTCTGTGCTTAGATTTAGGTCCCATCACCATGATATCTCATTATGGTATGCAATTATTCCAAAATACGGAAAAATCCCATATCCAAAATACCTCTGGTCCCAAGCATTTTGGATAAGGGAGACTCAACCTGTAGTAATGTGCAATGGAATGTGTTCTATATTACATAACAGTCACTACAATGGTCTCTGTTTTGTAAAGTGTTTATTAGTATAATTTCTACATTGAATATTAGTTAGCTATGGCTGGTAGGTATTATTCATATATTTATTAACTAGTGCCGGATTACTAAATAGACAGAGTAGGCTCCGCGCCTTTTAGGGCCCGTGATAATAAATCAACATAATATTGATTTGATCTCGAAATAAAATTACAATCAAGCTTTCTTAAATTGTTTAAAAAAGAAAAAGAAAAAATTAATCAACTCAAAGAAACAGAAACTTTACATTAAAGACTATAGAGAAAATACTGTATTAATATAATATACTCTTTAACAACTTAAAGTACATAACCATAGACATCAGGTTCACATTATAGTTTAGAGATCGTAGACTGTTGGTTGGTAAAACTAAAAAAGTATCAGGAGATAATTTGTGAGGGAGGGCAAGATTTTGACTGCCTAGGGGCTTCCACTAGGGTTACTACCTCACCCATTTAATTCTCGACATATATTAATTACACATGTTCTATGGCTGATTAAAACCAGGTGAAATGGAGTCTTGAAGTCAGCCAGCCACAGAACCTGTGTAATTAATGTGTCCAGAATTAAAGGGATGAGGTGGTAACCCTAGCCTCCACAGGGTTTGATCCGGCATGTTAACAATATTTTATTAATACGCATGTTAGACAAACCCCGTAAGCATGGTTTATGTTATGAAACTGTTTCCACTAGGGCCCCTTGATTAATTTATATATAACAACAATGCATTGTAGAAAATACACCATAGCCCTGTGCAGTATATTGTAACATATGTATAATTCAAGTGTACAGTCTGGAACCAAATCTCTAGAGGAGGGGATGGGCCTATCAGGTAGTGGAACCTACAGGCAGGGCCAGATTAAGGGTCACATGGGCCTGGAGCTGAAAATGTTCAAGGGCCTACTGTGAGATGTGGAGGAGCTGTGATGAGTGTGTGTGTGTGGGGGGGGAGGGGGGGGGCACACCTCCTACACTATCAGCTCCACTGTTTTCCTAAGTACAAAATAAATACAAAAATTGCATATATTTCTGAGAAAATTAAAAAAACAATTGTAATACCTGTGAGTTATGGCTGACTGTGTGGCCAACTGTGTGGCTAGTGATCATCATGCTGCTATGATGATGGGCCTATTTTTATGTGGAGGCCTGGAGCTGGAGCTCCATCCGCCCCATTGTTAATCTGGCCCTGCCTACAAGGGGTTTCCTGTGTACCCCAGTGGGCCAGTCCAACCCTGCTCACCTCTGACTATCCAAATTTCTGCTTATCTCTCTATAGAAGCCATCTTGCTCTGCAAACCTACAGTGTGCCCTGGCAGACATCTAGTTATACTTGCAAAAATCAAGGATTGCATTTGACAAGCAGAGCTTCCATTTTGTGCTTTGTAAATAATCTCCTGTACAGGCAATATCACTCTAATCAGTAACAGCCCTTGCAATACTGGTAGCAAAGTTTCTGCAAACAAATATCTGAAATATCAGATTTTAAACAGTAATAGTTCAGTAAGTGGTTGTCAATTTATTCAATTCATATTTTTTTATAACCATTTTAGCCAAAAGACATTAGTCTTTCTTATTCTGATTAAACTAGACAGCTAAATGTTGGTATTATATTGGTTGCTACTGGTTGCAGCATATAATTTTTGTGCTATGTTCATAAAATGGACTGGATGTTGGTAATACACTTTTTTGTTGATTGTAGATTTTACAAGTGTTTTATGAATATTTTACCACTGATACTTTTTCAAATTCAGAATGTGCAGTATAATATTAAACAGAAGTGTTTTTTAAAGTAATACAGTACATGTAGATTGCTTTGGTTATTAAGGTAGTTTGGTAATTAAGGTAAACATTTTAAAATTACAAATATATAAGGAAAATTTAAATAATTTTGTAATAAAACTTAAAAATAGTAATTTTTAGGTCACTTTCAACACCATTAAAAAAAAAAAAAAAATGTAAATGTAACCCAGAGTGTATTCACTTCAGACACTGTTTGTGTTAATCTAGAACACAGGTTCTCAAACTCGGTCCTCAGGACCCCACACGGTGCATGTTTTGCAGGTCTCTTCACAGAATCACACGTGACATAATTAGCTCCACCTGTGGGCCTTTTAAAATGTGTCAGTGAGTAATTAATACACCTGTGCACTTGCTGGGTTACCTGCAAAACAAGCACTGTGTGGGGTCCTGAGGACCGAGTTTGAGAACCAATGGTCTAGAACATAGGTTCTCAAACTCGGTACTCAGGACCCCACACAGTGCATGTTTTGCAGGTAACCCAGCATATGCACAGGTGTATTAATTACTCACTGACACATTTTAAAAGGTCCACAGGTGGAGTTAATTATTTCACTTGTGATATTGGGGCAGATGTATTAACCTGGAGAAGGCATAAGGAAGTGATAAACCAGTGATATGTGCAAGGTGATAAAGGCACCAGCCAATCAGATCCTAACTGTTAATTTACATATTGGAGCTGATTGGCTGGTGCCTTTATCACCTTGCACATATCACTGGTTTATCACTTCCTTATGCCTTCTCCAGGTTAATACATCTGCCCCTCTGTGAGGAGACCTGCAAAACATGCACTGTGTGGGGTCCTTAGGACCGAGTTTGAGAACCTGTGGTCTAGAAGGATAAATATATATAAAAAGAATTGGAGTGAACAATCAATTGCATACTTTTAATTACCTATGTTTATGCTATATTCACATTGTTTTAGAAAAAAAATTTCTATAAAAAGAATGTTTTTAGGTAATGTTTTTATAATAATCTTAACGTCAGTGAGCACTGTCTGCGAAGTCTGATCACAGTTAATGTCCAGGATGTAATGGCTATAGAAACAGTGGGGGTCATTCCGAGTTGATCACTCGCTAGCAACTTTTTGCAGCGCTCCGATCAGATAGTTGCCGCCTATGGGGGAGTGTATTTTCGCTTTGCAAGTGTGCGAACGCTTTTGCAGCCGACGGCACAAAAAAGTTTGTTGCAGTTTCAGAGTAGCTCTGGACTTACTCAGCCGCTGCGATCACTTCAGACTTTTTGGTCCCAGAATTGACGTCAGACACCCGCCCTGCAAATGCTTGGACACGCCTGCGTTTTTCCAAACACTCCCAGAAAATGGTCAGTTGACACCCATAAACGCCCTCTTTCTGTCAATCACCTTGCGATCGGCTGTGCGAATGGATACTTCATTAAATCCATCGTCCAGCACCGATCCTCTTTGTACCCATACGACGTGCCTACACATTGCGGTGCACACGCATGTGCAGTTTTACCAAGTTTTAACCTGATCGCAGTGCTGCAAAAAGTTGCTAGCGAGCGATCAACTTGGAATGACCCCCATTGAGCATTATGCATTGTAATGTAATAGCAGCTGCAAACTGTATTTTTGGACGCTTTCAGCTCTAAAGTAGAGCACCCAATTTAAAGTCGGATCCAGATGTCTTGCCCATGTTAAGTATACAACTTGGCAGATGTAATGGAGTCTGATATTGCAAGTCAGACACAAAACAGCTCAAAAACCCTCAAAGAAGAGGTGTTTTTTTTAACTGACTTGGTTATGAAAATGTTGGGAATCAATTATTAGTACACATTTGCAATAACACTTGTCAATACATTTTGACACAAAACAATCTAAAAAAAACTTCTAATGTATAAAAATAAACCATGTGGTGTACAGTATATGTAATTTTTGCACATTTTGCACAAGAAATGCATCTGATACACAAATGGATGTATTAGGAAGGATGCAATGATATGCGGCATGGCTATATTCAGTGTGTAATTGTGACTGTATCAGCATACCTAATTATGTTACATAACTTTTTGCATGTAAATACAGTTGCTGTTACACACAGAATATAGGCATGCTGCATATCATTTTAAACACCAGGAGCTGCTTGTGCGTCCTTTTTGCATTGTTTCATTTTAGATGCAAGCAGAGCTTGCTGTTTAAATGATATGCAGCATGCCTATATTCTATGTGTAATAGCAACTGTATCTGCATACATAATGATATGCTACAATGTATTCCAGCCAAGCACTGTAATATAATTAGGTATGCTGATACAGTCACAATTACACACTGAATAAGCCATGCTGCATTTCATTTAAATTAGCATAAACTGCTTGTGCGTCCTGGATGACTCAGGTTTATTTATGATGTGTGTTGCTTTAATCATGAGACTTTTGGGCAACAATGGGTGACTTTCTCAGACACTGTGGTCCTCCTATACTAAAAGATGCATTTCGGTTGGTCCGAAAATACTGGACATTTTCTAGTGTACAAATACCACGACACCTCAGATCCGATACGCCGAAGCCAGGCAATAGATGCATGCCATTACATTGGCCCAATTCCAGAAAATAGGCACACATTTGTAATGTCCGATGTGGTGCGATAATTTTCCAGGCGGCATTATCAGGTCCCATTACATCCCAGGTAATGTCTCTTGGTGGTGTATGTCACAGTTAAGCCAGTAGAGATTTACAGTAATACAGTTAGCAGAGAGCCAAGCAAGTCTCAGGCCCAGATGGCTACAACTGCCATTACGGTAAAACCAATGATAATGAAGAAAACCTTAAGAAGTGGCCTTTCCTCTGAATTAAGTTCTTGTGGCAGGATCTCTAAGAAAGTAACATAAACAAATGTCCCAGAGGAAATGCCTTCCAGGATCACCTGCGCCAGAGATACGATGGAGGTCTGATTCAATGTAACAATAATGCCAATTGTAATGCCAACTGGGGACATCAGTGTGAATATCACTATGTAGATTATTAACCAAACTGGTCTGGTCATGCTCTGGATTAGTTTAAGTGAAAGACTGAAGACAATGATGCCCTTGTGGATGAGTACAGCAATTGCAATTTGAAGAGCACTTGAGTAGCTGGACTGAAGACCAATAGCTAAGCCTTCAAAGACTGAGTGGATGGAGAGAGAAAAAAAGAGAATAAGCGAGCGAAAGGAGGAATGGGAATACATGTTAGGATGGACGTGGTTATGCGGATCCTCAGGTGGCAGCTGTAGCTCACTTGGAATTTCGCCTTTTACATTTTGATTAGCATCTGTGGACATTTGAGTGGCAGGCAGTGGAATACCATCATGGGAAATGTTCTGGGAACGTTTGGAAACTTGCAGAACAATACGTTCAATGAGAAGAACAAAGAAGAAGCCCAAAGACAAGATCAACTCACCCATAGGGTAATTTATCTGTGGATAAAGGAAAAGGAAACAACATTTATATTCATATGTTGAAGCATAAATACAAATATTAAAGTTTACAAATAGAGATATAAAAGTATTCATTATTGCAGTCAATATTAGCATAATTGCTTAGGTGCATAACAATATTGGGGGAGTGATCACGTGTAATGTTCTCTGTGGCCATTTGGGATACTGATGAGCCCATTTTATAAAGATTTACTGAACTGTGGTTTGGTATTTAACATAGAAACTACAACACAGCAGATGTGGTTTTCACATTCATCATGCGCTTTAGAGGTTGAGGTTGAAAACTCAAGCTGCATCTGATGTGTTGCAGTTTGCAAATCTCTAATCCACATGCAGTTCAGGCCAAACCACGTGGTAAAACTGGATGGTAAATAATCAATATTTCCCCCTTCATCTTATCAAAATCCTGCCTACTCAGTATCAGTTCTCTAGGTGAGGAAGGAGATGATGGGGAGAGGGGGGTTATTTGGTCCAGGCACCTAGAGAGTGCCATCCCGATGCTAAGTAGCGCAGTGCCCCTCATAGTACCCCTGGCTAGTGTGTACAAAGTACATTCAATGCATATTAGTGCCATGAAGGGTGGCATGTGATGTGTTATGTTACAATCTAGGAATGTTCATCAATTGTTTAACTACATACATATTTGTATTTGCTCTGCACTCCTTCAAATCTAAATCTTACCCTGTAAATGAATTTGATACTCTGTGTACAAATGTGTATAAGGATTCTGAATGAAATTCCCATCTATAATGTTGTGATAAACTCTTGAATTACAGGGCTAATTCAGACCTGATCGTAGCAGCAAATTTGTTAGCAGTTGGGCAAACCTATGTGCACTGCGAGGGGGGGACGGGGGGGGGGGGCAGATATAACATGTGCAGAGAGAGTAGATTTGGATGGGGTGTGTTCAAACTGTAATCTAAATTGCAGTGTACAACTAAAGCAGGCAGTATTTACCCTGCACAGAAACAAAATAATCCACACAAATCTAACTCTCTGCTAACAAATTTGCTGCTGCAATCAACTCTGAATTACCCCCTAAATCAGGGTCGGTGCTAGGGTGTTCAGTGCCCCCCTGCAAACTATAAATTTGCTTCCTCCCATATTTTACAAAGGGACATTGTGCATCAAAAAAGGGGAGTGGTCTCACAAGGAAGGGGAGTGGACACACAATAGTACCCCCATTTAAAATTACGCCCACAGTAACACAATCTTATTCACAGTACCCCGCACGTCATAGTGCTACTTATACACATATTGCACCCAGCAGTAGTGCCGCTTATACACATAATTCCCCTAGTAGTGCCTATTACACAGCTAATGTCCACAGTAGTAGTGCCACTTATATATATAATGCCCCTAGTAGTAGTGCCGCTTATACACATAATGTCCCCAGTAGTAGTGCCACTTATATATAATGCCCACAGTCAGCAATGGATTTAGGGGTCATGCCGCCCCTAGGCACAAGATTTTTGGCCGCCCCCCTCTGAAAAAAACAATTATATGTCTTACTCTCACATCCCTTGCCACTCCATAGCCTTCTCATTACCCTTTTCATAGCTCTCTCCTTGTCAGTTCCCTCCATATCTCACTGCCCTCCCCACTTCCACGGCTCACAGTGCTCTCCTCACACCTCACTGCTCCCCACAGGACACACTGCCCCGTTCACACCTTACTGGTCCCCCAGCTCATTACTGCCCTATCACACATCAGTGCTCCCCCGACACACACTGCCTGCCTATTGCTCACACTGTAAACACAGAGTCACACCCACAGACTGTGACATACTGCACTACTGGATGCAGTGATGTGCTGAAAAGATAGGCAGGGAGGCAAAGCCTCTCCTGTCATACCCCAGTATACATACAAATATGAAAAATACAAAGCAGATATTATAAATACCTTCTTTGTATTATTCTAATCATTGTATAGTCAAACCTCTGGAGTATACTTGTGTATGACAGGAGAGGATCGGCCTCCCCGCCTATCTTTTCAGCACATCACTGATCAAAACTCACCAAATTTCCAGCAATATACACTGCTGCAGATGTGAATAATGCCCACATGAACCCTCGGGTTCATACGTGTGTGTGTGGGAAAATCTGGCTCTGATAAGATCCAGTGCCTCCCAAGCCATTTACCTCACCGCACATCACTGAACCCCCCATCTCCTGTCCCAAATAATGAGTGTAAGGAGAATGAGCCACATCCTATTAGCCCAGCTGAATGGGAATCAGTATGCTATGCCGGCTGACAGGATCCCGGCATTCATAATACAGACGCCGGGATCACAATGAGGTGAAGACCGACATGGGTAAATGAGGGGTGTTCTCCCCTCTCCCCAACCCCCTTACCCTCCCTGGCCACAGCCTAACCTTAACCCTCCCCCCCCCCCCCCCCCCGGAGTTACCTTATCCTAGTTCCCCATCCCTGCTGCCTATACCTGAATTACTCTCCCCCGCAGCCTGACCCTAACCCTCCCCTGGGGTGCCTAACCCTCCCTCCCCACTGCCTATTATAAACCTACCCCCCCTCCCCTGCACTCTGACCTTACGCCCCCTGTCTGGTGCCTAAACCTAACCCACCTCTCCCGGACCTAAACCTAACTTGCCATGTATACTTACGGCCGGGATGCCACCTGTTGGGAATCAGCCTCATGGATTTTAGCCTCAGCCCCCCAGACAGGGATGTTAATAAGCTGCAGTATCACCTCTTCCCCCCCCCCCCCCCCCCCCCACCTGCCTCTACCACCACCTTTTTTCTCTCTCTCTGTCAGAGGGTGGGGGTGCTGGGAGACTGGTGGGTGGGCAGGAGGAGGGGGTAAGATGGCACCTGATAGAGGGGGAAGGCTCTATGGAACACCTCCCTCTCCTCTGCTGGCTGCTATGTTTTCTCATAATACTAGCTCCCCCTCACACCCCACAAACACATACACTCGCACACATGCACAGTTGCACATGCTATACACATACACCTATTTCCCTCCACTCTGGCTTACAGTATAATACCTCACAAGCAGCAGCTGTCCCTCTCCGGCAGCCTGGTCCATGTAGCTCCTTGCCCTCTGCCCCGTGAAGCTGGCTTTAAGCTGCCGCCGCCCTTGCCTGTCATACAGTGTGACAGGCACCGGCAGCAGCAGCAGCAGCAGCATGGGGACAGGCGCAGCGGCAGTATAGGGATGCAGAGCAGGGAGAGCGCCTTTCCTCCCTGGCGTCTCCCTGCACTGCATCCCTTTGCTGAACGGCTACCGCTGGGCCTGCCCTAAATTATTTGAAAATACTCTTTAAGCCCTTGAGTTTCTAACACACAATGGGCCTTTTTTAAATTGGATTTGTGTGTCTTTTTGTGGATTAGCATGTACAACTGTATGCTGACACAAGCCCTTCCCTGTATATGTATATACAGTGGCTCCACTTTAAGTAACTTTAGGTATGGAACTACTTCCTTGCACATATATACAGGTTGAGTATCTCTTATCCAAAATGCTTGGGACCAGAGTTATTTTGGATATGGGATTTTTCCGTATTTTGGAATAATTGCATACCATAATGAGATATCATGGGGATGTGACCTAAGACTAAGCACAGAATGCATTTATGTTTTATATGCACCTTATACACACAGCCTGAAGGTCATTTAATACAATATTATTAATAACTTTGTGTATTAAACAAAGTTTGTGCACATTGAGCCATCAAAAAACAAAGGTGTCACTATCTCACTCTCACACAAAAAAAGTCCGTATTTCGGAATATTCCGTATTTCGGAATATTTGGATATGGGATACTCAACCTGTATTTAGATGCAACCATCAGTTGCACCTTTGAAATTTGTACCAGCCCCATGCTAGCTGCAGAGTCTCCGTCAGAGTATGGCCTTCAATGTGAGCTATTAAGTGTCTCAGTTTGTAAACAGTTCAGTGACACGCCTTCCAGTCACCACCCAGGAACGCTCAATACATTTCTGAGACTGCATGTAAATCGCAACTGTGCCTTTGTACACACATAATGTGGAATGATGCGCTCTGGAACTTTTTAGCAATTTAACCACGCGCAATTGAAAAATATTGACCATTTACATGTATATTGGCGGGGCATGTGACCGAGAATCAGTTACAATGTATGATAAGCTAGAAATATTAAAGACATCTTGTTTTTAGCTTCCATTTTTGATGTGTATAGTGCCCAACTAAACCCTGTGGAGGCCCCTAAGCAGTCGAAATCTCGCCCCCCCCCCCCCCCCCCCCTCACAAATTATCTCCTAATAAGTTTTTAATTTAACCAACCAACAATTTTAATAAACTTATTTTAAAACACAAAACAAACATTAACAATTATTACTGTTATTAAACAGATTAACATATCTTATTAAACAAAAATTATTAAATATTATGAACCGATATTACACAATATTATTATTAAACACACAAATTTTCCGAAAACTTAGTTTCTCGAGGTTTATCGTGCACACAAGGGCTGGATTAAACCCTTGGGGGGCCCAGGGCTCCCAAGACAGGGGGCCTCCCCCCCTGCTAACCACCAGCACCCCAAAGCTGCACGCGCAGCTCGCCTACCCCCTCCCAATGAGGCCGGCCACCAGCAATGAGAGCCGCGGTGCAGCAGGGAGAGAAGACTCCAGGCTGCCGGGGAAGGATGGATCCAAACTGTCGGGGGAGGAGTGCAGCTGTGCATGCGGCTTCCTCACCCCCCATCTCGGGCAGCATGGTCGGGGACTGGGTCATGCAACCTCCAGCCTCCGCTGCTGCAAGGAGAGCTGCTGTTGGCAGCGGTGGCTGGAGAGTGGTGACAGAGCAGTGCAAAGCTCTGGCCGGGGGGCCCCCTTAAGACAGGGGGCCCGGGGGAACTGACCCCCTGGGGCCCCCTTAATCCGGCTCTGGTGCACACGCTCTAGTGGGATAGCATTGAACTAAGTAGTGTGCACGTTGGTCGGTAGATGGAGACGACCATTACTACTGTACATTACACATACGTAGGTAGGTTGCTTTTTACAAATTCACAGCTGACAGAAGATGCACTTTTAAGAGAACTGTAATATGAATCTGATGTCTATGGTTTACTACATGTTAATGGGTACATTACATTAGTACATTATTTTCTCTAAAGTCTTTAATGCAAAGTTTTCGTTTCTTTGAGTTGATTAATTTTTTCTATTTTATGGAAACAATTTAAGAAAGCTTGATTGTAATTTTTTTTCAAGATCAAATCGATATTATTTTGATCCACTGTCACAGGGTCCCTAAAAGGTGTGGGGCCCATAGGCCAGTGCCTACTCTGCCTACTTGGTAATCCGGCACTGGTTGTGTAAGACACTTCCTCCTCCCACCATTGCTACCCCAGATATTGTCACAATGCAGTAGGTGCTTACTCTTAGTGGACACATCACATGAACTCTGGGTGCAGCAGTATCTGACACACTGTACTATACAAGTATAAAGTGAATAATTACGTACAGTGCTGCAAGTACACTTCAGTATTGCCTCACCTTCAGCGGATCAATATCTACTTGGTTGCACATAAAAAAATAAAAAATCATGAAGAATATACAGTATACAGTGGGCCAAATTCAATTAGTGCCGAAATCATGGTAATTTACAGCGATTTCAGTTTTTGCAGCTTTCGTGGGTTTTTTGCCACAAAAATGGCCTTTTCGAAACCTTTTTGCTGTTATATGATTTTATATTTTTTTCTAAGTTAAAAAATAATAGAAAACAAATGTTATTTATCAAAAAAAGTGCTAAAATTAAATTGGGGGTACATAAAAATGGGTATAAATATATATTTGGGTCATTTTATTACACTTTGAAAAAGTAAAAAAAAAATTATCTTCCAACTGGAAGAGCAAAAAGACTTATCCCACTCACAAAGCACCCCAATATATCTGTCCCAAAAATAATGACATGTCTGTCACCCCAAAAAAGACATGTAATTATTGGCCAATTAAAATTAATTAAAAACTTAATTAATCATTCAGGGGGGTGTCCCAGGCGTTCTGAACCAAATACCAAAATTTTTCACTTAAAATAGGGATTTTTCCCAACTTTTCACCTGCTCAGAGGTGTCAAATTTAAATTTGCGGCAGAATTACCTCAAATACATTTTCGCAGACAATTAAATAGACACTTTTCACGATTTGTGGTAAATTCACGTTTATTACTTTGAAACAGGCTTTCACAGATAATTGAATTCAGCCCATAGTGTACTGTTTTTCCATCTCTTTTGTGTACAAAATAGAATATGAGTTAAATAAGGTAAATAAACTATCCAATTTCTGTTTATATTGCTGAGTTATCTACCATTTCTAGCTGTCTTTTTCTCCTACAGCAGGCATACTGTAGGTCATTACAGGCACTGACCAGCGGAAGTACCAACTAATTAGTACTGGAACACATCTATTGAAGTACTGGTGGATTGAAGGGTAAGCCATTCCATAAGTACGAAATTTGCTGCGATATATAAGAAACTGTTAATAATAAATAAATAAATAAGTAGGGAGTGGCACAACAGATGCCTTGGAGGTGGGATTAAGAGCAGGTTATCCGAGTGGAGGAGAGGGACAGGTCAGAGGCAGTGTATCTAGAGGGCAAGAGAGAGTATATCAAGTGACGAGATCAGAGACATCTGTAGCAGATGAGTGGGTGAGGGTTTTGATGGAGAGGGAAACTAGCGTGAATTCTGAAGTAATGGAAAGTCAGTGTATCAAGCTTTGGTATACCCATCATTCAGTCACATCTTGAACTGAATGTACAACGTGCCTAAACAAGCACCCATATGTACCTACTGACAGGAGAAGAGATAAGAAGAGAGTGAATATCTGGTTATTAGTGAAAATTTCATTTGGAAGTTTCTGGGTATAAATAATGACATACTCTATGTAAATGAGATTTAAATGTTATTTTTGGAAACTGATGCTAGATTTTCACTCCAGCATAATGCAGCTGAAAATCATCCCAGCTGAAACCTTTTCAGTTAATAATAATAACACAGAAAAGTAGATGGAGTGATAAACAGATTTGTTTGTTCATTCCTGGGACTTACGTATGAGAGTTCCGTAGCGATGTTTGAGAGGAAATCTGCCACCACATGGAGCAAACAGGCTCCCAGGAAGATACCAGCAGCAAATGCACTGATCAGGCAAAGTATAAGTTCAAAGGTACCTGGGAAGAATATAGTAATGTTAATTACCTGGACAAGTGAACATTATTCTTACATATATAAATGCTGATTTGTAAAACTACAAGAGTGTATGTTTGTGATGTTGCCGTTGTGTTAACTGATAGTTGCCTGAATTATCATTTGTCTCTGTTGTATATTCAATCAGCAAATTGGCTAAAGCTATAAAAACAGTATGAAAAGAAACAAAAATGTGTGACATGCATAAATATGATATAGGGCCATATTTATCACATGCATAAATATGATATAGAGCCATAGATATCACATGCATAAATATGATATAGAGCCATATTTAGCACATGCATAAATATGATATAGAGCCATACATATCACATACATAAATATAATATAGGGCCATATTTATCACATGCATAAATATGATATAGAGCCATACTTATCACATACATAAATATGATATAGGGTCATATTTATCACATGCATAAATAAGATATAGGCCATACTTATCACATATATAAATATAATATAGGGCCATATTTATCACATGCATGCATAAATAAGATATAGGCCATATTTATCACATGCATGAATATGATATAGGGCCATATTTATCACATGCATAAATATGATATAGGGCCATATTTATCACATGCATAAATAAGATATAGGCCATACTTATCCCATACATAAATATGATATAGGCCATACTTATCCCATACATAAATATAACATAGGGCCCTATTTATCACATGCATAAATAAGATATAGGCCATATTTATCACATGCATGAATATGATATAGGGCCATATTTATCACATGCATAAATATGATATAGGGCAATATTTATCACATGCATGAATATGATATAGGGCCATATTTATCATATGCATAAATATGATATAGGGCCATATTTATCACATGCATAAATATGATATAGAGCCATACTTACCACATACATAATAGGGCCATATGTATCATATGCATAAATATGATATAGCGCCATAGTTATCACATGCATACATAAGATATAGGCCATACTTATCACATACATAAATATAATATAGGGCCATATTTATCACATGCATAAATATGATATAGGGCCATATTTATCACATGCATGAATATGATATAGGGCCATATTTATCACATGCATGAATATGACTTAGGGCCATATTTATCACATGCATAAATATGATATAGGGCCATATTTATCACATGCATGAATATGATATAGGGCCATATTTATCACATGCATAAATATGATATAGGGCCATATTTATCACAAGCTCCATTTTTAATGCTGATGTCATAAATATTTTTTGCATAAATTCACATTGTGAAAACAAATATTTTGAGAGGAATTTACTATTTTTCTCTTGCTGGGAAATGGGCTCCAATAAGAGCACACCCCAGCATTGAGCTGAAAGCAGAATCAAAGCATATGCTATCACTCTGCTTCCGATTCAGCATCTGTGGGCTTATTGTGTCGATGCATGTGTCCGAGGCATGTGTCAGTGAGGGCCAAGGCATGTGCCAGTGAGGGGACAAGGAGATGGATCCGGGGTACACCTCTCTGAAAATATGCAGCTCACAGTAGCACAGTAGCCCAGAGGCTAACGTGATCTTTCTGGGCCAAGCTCTAGGTAAATTTGGCAGAACACCAGCCCGCATAGAAACCTAGAGAGACTGCTCACATGTATACTGTACCTGCAAAATCCCAGTTTTAGTGCAAAACATCATAAAATAGGGGGAAAGAGGGACATGGTTGTACAGAGCACGGGAACAAGGCTTCATGTGCTAACCAGGGCCGGATCTAGACCTTGCGGCGCCCCGGGCGAAAAATAGGGGCGTGGCTTCATGTTGAAGGGACGTGGTCAGTTATGCCCCCTGTAGCTGTGCCCACAGTAGTATTGCCCCAATACTGTGCCCCCTGTAGAATTACCCCCAGTACTGTGCCCCCTGTAGAATTGCCCCAGTACTGTGCCCCCTGTAAAGTAGAAAATAAAAAAATTAAAAAATGAATGAATACTTACAATCCCCGCTCCTGCTTCCCGACCGCTGCTGCCCTCTGTCTCCAGCAGCCGGCGCCGCTCCTCGGATCTATGGGAGAGACATCATGACGTCTCTCCCATAGCACCGCATAGACACTAGAGATCAATTATGACCTCTAGCGTCTATGTGCCACTCCCACAATGCAGTGCAGCGCACCTCACAGCACCTTACAGCATTGCCACCAGTAGCGGATCTTGCCATGGCGGCGGCACCCTGGGCAAAAATCCTGCTTGCCCGTAGCAAGATCCGCTACTGGTGCTAACCTGTAATCTCACCCAGAACCATAATCCCATCTCCCCTTGCTTTACATCCTGGGCACATGTAGGCACCTTGTGAGCATGCTTATGTGTATACGTATGTACATTTTGAATGAACAATCACAAGATACAAAAAAGATGAGCTGTGCCGCTCTGTTTTTGCCTTATGTAAAATATAATTTTTAATGACAATTGACAATACTGTCAGTCAGTACAATAGATTAAATAAACTGAATGGCATATGGTTTTGCGCTTTCAGATCTGCATTCACAAAGATCTATATTTCACCTTCTTGTAAGGCAAGTACAGAATATTTACACAACAGTCATTTAAATCAATGTAAAAAAGAAAATAGCTTAATACCTGTGATGCTTTTTTTCATATAAAAGCTGATAAAGGCAGGGGCCAGACCACAAATCAGAGTCAGGAACAGAAGACCCACCAGACAGCCAACCTTCACAGCCAGCAGAGGTTCCATGGTTCCACCAGCTATGGTCTCCAGTAGTAAGTTATGTTTCCGCTTTTGTCAGGGGTTCTGACAATCCGACTTCTTCACACGCCCCCTGTCACCCCTGTCTCCCAATCCTCACCTCACTTACATCAAACTCTTCACCTCATCATTTCTGTTTAAGCTACTTCTCCATACTAATCATTCTCCACCCTGTTTTATTTCCCTGTTTTATCATGCTCCAGTATGATGTCCCATGGACTGGCAACTGCTTCCCTCCTCTTCCTTCTTCCCTGTTATATATTATTATCCCTTACACCACTCCCTCTTTCAATATCCAGGTAAGTGGCCTGTCAGTCAGGTTCTTCCAATATTATTATGACTCATCAATATCTTAGAAATAATTCTGAATGCCAAGCAGCAGCTCCTGTGTCAATAATCTGTGTTTGCTAAAGTCATTACAATATACTTGTTAAGGTCAAGTTAGCCTTTATTCTTCACCTGATCCAGGAAGATAAGACTATGAAAAGGTTCCTTTAGGGTCAAAGGTATAACACAACTGTTACTTCATATTTTCATTTTGTGATTTGCTTTATCCAAGTAATAAGACCTATATTTAAAGTTATGTAAAACAAAATATGTTGCAACATCAGAATCAAGTGGAGTTAACTAATGTAATTTAAGTGTGTGGATAATTTCATTACTTTACTTCCTTGTTATTAATGCCAGCTGGCAAGTTTACAACCTGCATATTTTACATTGGTTATTCCCATCTGCTGAGTCATTTTCTCTTCCGATTTATTGCTTAGAGTCCTATGCTATAGATATTAAGCAATTATATTCCCAGCATTAGGAGTTCAGACTAAGGAAAACAGAATGAATATCATGATCAGTCTGCTGAATTCTAAATTGAAAGCAGAACAAAATATTTTACTCATGTCTAACGTTGCACAACATGAACAATTGTTCAGTGTGATACAATGTTAAGATTTTAGTACTTGCACAAGTAGTATAATAATAATAATAATAATAATAATAATAATAATTAATAATAATTAATAATAATAAATATAAAACTACTACTACTATAATATTGTTTTTATTTATACTGGTATTTTATAGATTCAACCGTAAACTGTGCTGATGATAATACCTGTCAAGAAGTAAATTGCTGAACAGCACTACACAACATAGGGCACAATTCAGGATTCCCGGACGCAATAGGTTCATCTGTCACTACTGACCAATGTTTAGTTGACTGCACTGGAGCCACAGTGTACATGTTCAGCAATACTGCTGCGGCTCCACAGTGTGGGAAAGCCGCAGCCTGATTGGAAGGTTCTGGCTGTTTGGGGGAGCAGATGAGAATGGTTGCACAAAACGTTGGCAGCTCAGATGCCTGCCTGATGGTCATGGTGGTGATCTGCTGCTGCATCTTCAGATGCAGCAGTGTAACACAGAAGCTGGCAGTGGTGGTCCTTTTACACAAGACACCACCTGCAGCTCTTGCATATTTTAGAACAACCGCTGTGTACAAAGACAGCAGCGGTTATTATTTTAGCATCCATCTTTGAAACAGCCCCAAAGACATAACAGCTGTGCTATTAGCGTCTTTCTCTGAATAAGCCCCATAGATCTGTATGAGGATTTAAAGAACCTGCATGGGAGATGGAGGGTTGCACACCAGTCACAAAGAAATTCAATATGCACTGCATAGTGTAGGGTTACCACAAATTGTTGTTCCTTTTGTTGTTTTACTTGTTATAAAAGGAAAAATCCTGAACTTCATTGTCATAAAAGCAAATGAACAAAAACTGAGTATGTCTTGCAGAGATTCCAAACATCATAGTAGGCAATATATTACCCAAAGTACACACCAGTTTCTAGCTAAATATTGCACAGAGATTTCCCCCAAAAGTTCAATTACTGGTTTATTTGCAGTTTGCACTCAACAGCTTGTTAGTAACAGCACAGACACATGCGTATACAAATGCAAAGAGATCTCCCAAATCTGACAACCAAATACTGTGTTGGGGATTACTCCAAACTGGCAGGATAGTATATTGCAATCACTCTACTTGCCACCTCAACTCATCTAATACTTTACAGGTATTGTTGAGCCCAGGGGCTATAACCCTCTATTCCATGCTCACTGTCTACCCCCTCTGCGTCACCCCTGTCTATCTGCCCCTCCCCTTTAGAATGTAAATTCTCATGAGCAGGGCCCTCTCCTCGTTATAGACTGTGGTGAAGTGGGACTTTAGAAGACGTTCCATTGGATGTAACAAAAGTGACGTATTGGACACTATTTTTTCCCAATATCACAGAGGGTGCACGCATTTGCAAAACTGTGTTACTGTAGTGTTGAATCTTGGAAGTGGTGGGTACCATCTCGGCATCTGCTGCTGCACTTTTGAGTTGGAGCGCTGGTTTTATTTTTTGTATTAGCATTGTAACTATGTGTTTTAGCCGCTGAGGACCTGAAAAGCCTGCGTTTATCAGGGATTTTGTTTCGCTAGCCCGAGGCAGGTGGTACAAGATCCTGGTAAGCCACGGCAAACTGCCAGTGTCCCATGCCCGCTGCAGCAGGCTGGTACTGCAGTAAAGGAGTCCGGAAACCTGCACTCAACGCTGTGACCCCCGGCAAGGAAGCCGGAGCAGCGCCATGACCCGCATCCTCCCTCTTCCCCCTGCCCCTGGCGGTGGCCACATGATGAGAGAACGGTCATGTGACAGGGGAGCCAGAGGTGCAGCGCTACCCTGTTTGCACTGGGAGCTGTCAAGTGCCAGCACCTGGTACAGTAACACAAATACCCAGATGAGCTGCAGCTCGTGCCGGTTTATTGGGGCTAATTGGATAGCCCCGGTCGATATCATTACCCACGGTAATGTACTGTGGGTAATTGGATATAAACCATTGTCTTGTACCGTGTTTTTCTTGTTTTGTTCATTTGTTTATGTACTTTGTTAGGCGCTGCAGAACCCTTGTGGCGCCATATAAATAAAGCATAATAATTATAGTAATAATAACAATAATATATGGCATAAAGTGCTCAGTTATATAGATAGTCAAAGATGTATAAATGCTTTGAAGAAGCAATTCCTGGTTGTCAGTGCTTTGTTGTCTACAGCCCTGCTGAGACTCCTGCTGTGTTTCCTGAACTAGCATTCTGCTAAAGATAATCTTCAAATAAGAAAGAGTTGTAGGTGATCTCAAATCCAGCAATTTCCTGGATCCCAAACAGCATGGATTCACTGGGGATTGGGGGGGGGGGGAGATGGAGAGGGGGCAGGGTTGGAGAGTTATTCATGTCAAACAAACCCTATTGACTTTTTTGACTGTGTGACTAAAGTAATAGATAAAGGTGAAGCCATAGAGATAGCTTATCTAGACTTTTTAACATTGTCCCACATCGCAGACTGCTAAATACACTCGAAAGCTTGGGATGGGATACTAAGATGGTTGAATGGATAAGATCTTGGTTGCGGGATAGAAAACAGAGAGTTGTGGTAAATGGAGTGCATTCACAGGAGGGAAATGCTACCAGTAGAGTACCCCAGGGATCTGTACTTGGACCAGTGCTTTTTAATATCTTTATTGAGGACATTGTAAATGGCATTACAAGGGAAAGTATGCCTTTTTGCAGGTAACACAAAGGTATGCAACAGGGTAGACACACCAGGAGGGGTAACACAAATGATTGAGGATCTAGGTAGACTGGAGGATGGTCAAGAGTGTGGCAATTACAGTTTAATGCCAAAAAATACAAAATCATGCACTTGGGTCTCAAAAATCTAAAGGCAAAATATAGTATTAATGGCACTATACTGGAAGCTACCGAGGAGGAAAGGGATCTAGGAGTCACTATTTCAGGTGACTAAAGGTGGGTACACACTGGAAGATATATCTACCGATCAATTGATTGGCAGATATATCTATGGACGGATCGGGCAGTGTGCTGTGCATACACACTGCCCGATCCGTCGGGGACTGATGTCATGAACTGGATCGTCGTGTACACACGCTCGCCTAGTTCAGCTGTGAAACACCGCCGGCCACCGCAGCATGTGTACAGGCGGTCGGCCGACTGCCCATACACATACAGCGACGCGTCAATATATCGGTAGACCACTGAAGGTCGACATGAGCATTAGGTTGACATGTACTAGGTCGACATGGGCATTAGGTCAACATGTACTAGGTCGACAGGTCAAAAGGTCGACATGAGTTTTTGGAATTTTTTTGGTGTTGTTTTCTTCATAAAGTGACGGGGAACCCCAGTTAGTGCACTGTGTTCCCTCTCATGGCTCACTTCATTCCCCATGCTTCAGGCAAGGTGCCTCGCTTTGCTCGGCAAAGGTTACCGTTCCAGTTGTAGTCCACGTGGATCGTTAGGTATGGAAAAATCAAAAAAAATGAAAAAAATTTGAAAAACTCATGTCAACCTTTTGACCTGTCGACCTAGTACATGTCGACCCAATGCACATGTCGACCTAGTACATGTCGACATAATGCTTATGTTGACCTTCAGTTGTCGACCTAATGACTGTCGACCTTTAAATTGAGTCGACCTACCGACCGTATCGCAGGTAAGCAATGTAACAAAGCAATGAGGAAGGCTAGTCAGATGCTTGGTTACACAGGGAGAGGAATCAGCAGCAGAGAGAAATAATAATGCCACTGTATAGGTCATTGGTACGGCCTCATCTAGAATACTGTGTTCAGTTCTGGAGAACATATCTTCAGAAGAATATTAATACATTAGAAACTGTACAAAGAAGGGTAACTAAAATGGTGACTGGCATACATCACAAACATACCCAGAAAGACTAAAATATGTATAGTTTGGAGCAGAGAAGGGAAAGGGGGGACATGATAGAAACTTTCAAATATATCAAGGGTTTTAAAAAAGTCCAGGAGGGAAACATTCTTCAAATGAAGAGAAGCAATAGGACACAAGGACATGCACTGAGACTGGAGAAGGGAAGGTTCAGGAGAAATTTGAGGAAAAACTACACAGAAAGGGTAGTGGACAAGTGGAATAGCCTCCCATCAGAGGTGGTAGAGGCTAAGAAAGTAGAGCAATTTAAACATACATGGTATAGACATAAGGATATTCTTACAAAGAAATAAGGATCGGATAAGGTTTCAGGTAAAAATATGGTAAAAAAGGGGCAAACCAGATAGGCCAAGTGGTTCTTATCTGCCTTCAAATTCTCAGTTTCTATATTTCTCCTGTGCAGTACCACTTTGCACTAACTGACTCCATCCGGTTAGCTGTGTCCCAACTATCCTGAAAACCTGTCCTGCTCCTTAGTCTAGTATCTACGTACGGCAGCTGAGTCCCAGACTCCCAGCTATCCTGAAAACCAGTCCTGCTCCACAGTCCAGTATCTAAGTATTGCAGCTGAGTCCCAGCTATCCTGAAAGCCAGTCCTGCTCCGCATCCCAGCATTCTAGTCTAAGCGAGCTGGTCGTGACCCAGCTATACTGAAAGCCGTTCCTGCTCCGCATCCCAGCATCTTAGTCTAAGTGAGCTGGTCATGTCCCAGCTATCCTGAAAGTCAGTTCTACTCTGCATCCAGGCATTCTAATCTGAGCAAGCTGGTCGTGTCCCAGTTATCCTGCAAACCGCATCCTGTCCTTAGCAAGCTGGTTAAAGCCCAGTAATCCTGAAAGTTGGTACTGCTCCGCATCCCAGCATTTCTATCTCTAGTATCACCATAACATGCCATTCTACACTATCCTGAGCTGTATGAAGAAATCTTACATTACCTAGTTTCCACCCAAGCCTTCCATGCCCCACGCCCATGGTAACACCTTGTTCAGACACATATCCAAGTCTGAAGCCCAGTTTGTGACACTTGACTCCCATATATATTAATGGTGTTACTTTATCATAAAAGAAAAATAATTATTGATTATACAGGCACCACTGTAGCGCACCAGTACCATCCAACTTTTCTACTTCAACTGACATTGCAAATCAGCCACTGCCTAATGTCAGAGAATTAGTAATTTTGTCAGCCAGGCAGCAGAAGATTTGCAAACAGCGTTTTGAAGAAGCAGAACTGGAGACTTACCATAGCATCTATATAATTAAAATAAACCTAAAATACATTTTACTAATTTAATTACATTTAATTTGTGAAAAAAAGTTATGTAATGTGCTGTGATATAATTTATCTAAAAATGAATATACTGTGACTGTAATATAAACAAAAACTCATCTAAATAAATAAAAGTATAATCTCTTAAGGGCCCTACACACTGGCAG
The DNA here is from genome assembly GCF_028390025.1 of Pseudophryne corroboree. Classification (NCBI taxonomy): domain Eukaryota; kingdom Metazoa; phylum Chordata; class Amphibia; order Anura; family Myobatrachidae; genus Pseudophryne; species Pseudophryne corroboree. Next base: position 427,849,844 of record NC_086444.1, on the reverse strand, counting down.
ATAACACAGAACGATATGAACATTCTCGTTCATTAATGAACGAGAACTCGTTCATATCATTCAGTGTGTAGGCACCAACGATGAACGATGTGCGGCCCCGCACTTGTTCATCGTTGGTGGCCTGTCGCTTATGCATGCATGCCAATATGGACAATCTCGTCCATATTAGCATGCAGTGCTATGGAGCCAGGTGACGGGGGAGTGAAGAAACTTCACTCCCCCCGTCACTCCCTCCCCCGCCGGCCGTATCGGCCGCCGGGCACCTCGGAGTCAGGTCGCCTAATGTGTAGGGGGCAATAGGCTGTGATCCAATTTGTTGAGACTGGCCGTGCTTAAGTTACTAACTAATGTGGCTCAGCCTACACAAGTATCAGCCATGCAGTAGGGGTAGTTTGAAACCTGAAAAATAATAATCTAATAGTGACGCACAGTATAAACAGCCACTGCCATGCTTGATCCTGGTGCAAGATATGTGTTGATGATGAGGGTATGGGTCGTTGGGTCGACACAACTTAGGTCGACAGTCATTAGGTCGACCACTATTGGTTGACATGCATCAGGTCGACAGGGTCACTAGGTCGACATGTACTTAGGTCGATAGGTCAAAAGCGCAACATGAGTTTTTTTACTTTTTTTGGTGTCGTTTTCTTTGTAAAGTGACGGGGAACACCAATAAGTGCACCGTGTCCCCTCGCATGGCTCGCGAGCTTCGGGCAAGGTTACTATTCCCAATCATAGTCCACGTGGATCGTAAAGTATGAAAAAGTCAAAAAATTGATTTTTTTTTTTGGGGGGGGGAAACTCGTGTCGACCTTTTGACCTGTCGACCTAGTACATGTCGACCTAATGACCATGTCGACCTAGTGACCCTGTGGACCTAATGCTCATGTCGACCTATAGTGATCGACCTAATGACTGTCGACCTAAGTGGTGTCGACCTAATGACTGTATCCCGATGATGATCACCAGCACGGATCTTGTTGGTGTTGAAATGTTTTCAATAAATAAATAATCATAAAAAAAAAGTGATAAACCTGGATAAAAAGTCTGCAAAAGGATTGATGATGTTTATGCCGTAACAATTTGGGATTTCCCTAGCTGTATTCAACTGATATACACAACAGCACATGAGAAAACGAAGGCTACTCTGTATAACATAGCACATGTATAACATAGCACATGCCCCATACAGATAATCTCTCTCAGGTAAACACAACTGTTGCCAATTACAACCCACACTTGAAGGTGAATACAGCAGCAACCGCTACATGCTTAATATCTCACCAAAAAACAGAGGTTCCCATTATACACAGTATCACACATACAAACAGGTGCTTCCAAATATAGACAGCAGTTATCAAACAAAATGGACACATACAGTAAATGTCCAAATATGTGCAGCACTCTCAGATATACGCCTATGGAAATGGATACTATATTTTTATGTGTATTCCTATATGCACGTAAGTGTTTATCGTGCAATATAATTTATAAACCATCAACATGGCATTTTCTTCCCCCAAATGTTCTCATTTACCCATCTCAAAATTCTCTGTCATCATAAATATGCTCTCCGTTTTTCAATACCAGTTATCCCAGATTTTAAAAATATTCACATTAGAGGTCTCAATTTAGCAGCTGTTTTCTGGGTGAGAAAATGCATTCCAGCTGTCCAATGGTGGAACTAACGAGTGATGGGCCCAGGTGCGACAAAATGCTTTGCCCCCCCCATCCCATCCAAGTCCACCCCCTCACCCCTGGAGAGGATCTGGTGAGGGGGACCTGCTCAGTGCCAGGGAAATGGATACCTAGCAACAGTGCCGTAACTAGACATTTTAGCGCTGTGTGGAAGAAACGGCATCGGAGCCACTCCCTCTATGTAAAATAGGGGCAGTGCGCACCGTAGGCGCGTGCAAAACATATAGGGGCGTGGCTCCGTGGGGAAGGGGTGTGGCCACATAATAATACCAATTCATATAACGGTGCACAGTAGTCTCCATTATTCAAATTATGCCGCACAGTAGCACCACTACACCAGGTAGAGCCCCTTTTACACATTATGGTGGACAGATTCCCCTTTTTACACATTACGGCAGACAGCGTTCCCTTTTTACACATTACGGCAGACAGCGCCCCCCTTTATTACACATTACGGAAGACAGCGTCCCCTTTTTTACACATTACGGCAGACAGCGTCCCCTTTTTTACACATTACGGCAGACAGCGTCCCCTTTTTACACACTACGACAGACAGAATATATAGAAAGAAAGAAAGAAAGAAAGAAAGAAAGAAAGAAAGAAAGAAAGAAAGAAAGAAAGAAAGAAAGAAAGAATAGATTATACTTACTGTCTCCGCTGGCAGTCAGGCTCCTCGGTGCAGCTTGATGGCAGATGATGATCCCGGGCAGGGGAGAAGGAGGAGGAGACAGGAGGATTCGGTAGCCGCAGCAGCACTGTGTAATTGGTGGAGACGCCGCTGCAGCTGTCTCTCTCCTTCCACATAGGCTGTCCTCCGCAGCTGTGAATGCTGGGATGCGCTTACCAGCATTCACAGCGGTGGGCAGCCTATGGTGAAGGAGAGGGACAGCAGCAGCAGCGCCATCACCAATTACAGGGGGTCATTCCGAGTTGATCGCAGCAGCAATTTTGATAGCAGTTGGGCAAAACTATGTGCACTGCAGGAGGGGCAGATATAACATGTGCAGAGAGAGTTAGATTTGGGTGGGGTGTGTTCAAACTGGAATCTAGATTGCAGTGTAAGAATAAAGCAGCCAGTATTTACCCTGCACAGAAACAATATAACCCACCCAAATCAAACTCTCTCTGCAAATGTTATTGCCCAATTGCTAACAAACTTGCTGCTGCGATCAACTCAGAATTACCCCCACAGTGCGCTGCTGCGGCTCCCTCCTCCCTCCTGGCCTGGGGATGGCCAGGCACCTCTCTCCCTGCAGCGCCTCTCCCCGCCGCCGCAGACATGTCCCTCACAGCCAGCTCCCCCTGCTGGCCGTTGATCTCAGCTCCCCAGCCGCCCGCAGTACCGCTCCTCTCCTCACCTCAATCCGACTTGTTTTCAAATTGGATTAAGTTTGTTGGAAAGGGAGGACAAAACCCGTCCGACAGAAGCACGTCTATTCCGCCGATCCACGTGTTTTCCAACAAGTCGGAAAAATCAGCCCCTATTAAATAGGTCGGAACCCCTTCCGACCTATTTCTGTCGGAAGCTGCTGCACAGCACCTCCTTCCTGCATTTGTAATGCAATCACATATTGGATGAACATCATGACCATCGGTTGCGATGTTCATCTGTGATGACAGACTGAGTAAACCGGAACTTACTCAGGCTTGTTATCACAACTTGCGAGGCCAGGGAAACTGCATCTCATGATGCAGTCCTTGGCCTCACACTCCCAGAAAATGGTGTTTACATTCTGGCAACGCCGGCTGCCCCTGCCCCCATCCCTTCCATTCAATCAGGCAGAGGCTTTCTCATCCCTGTGATGCGATCGCATGAAACATTCTGCACATACGCAGAACGGAAATGCAGTAAGGATCGCATAAGCCAGGTGTGGCCAGACTATCGGACTTGGGGATCTACTCTAAATTTCAAAAATATTTTGTTATCTACCAAAGTGCAAAACATCATAATGCAATCGGAGAATGCAGGAATAGGTGCGCCAAATAAACAATAATTACAAATAGATGTTTGGTATAATAATATTCAGACTAGTGACCATGTAGTTTTGAATTGTATCTTTTATTCAAAATGATGTTGTGTCTGCATCTGCTGCATTCATATATGAGCTTATGCAGTTCTTAAAAAGTGGTTGTGGTTAGAATGGGGAGAGGGACGGGGCGGTGGGGAATGGGGGGGGGGGGAAATGCGTCTGTGTATCTGGAGATACAGTGGCAAGTCCGTTTAAGTGAAAGTAGAGACACTCAGATAGGTGGCGTCCCACCTCTGTAGTGTCTGTAGTTCTGCTATAATAACCAGAGCCTCTAGTGGGTGTCTGTAATAATGTCCAATATGGAAAGAGTTCAAAAAACAAATAGGGGTACCCCCGGAGGGACGCTATCGGCACGGGATCCTGATGGTGGCTACTAGTCAGGTAATGAGGGCTCCGGACATACCGTCCACCCCTGTGCTCTGACAAAACGCGGTGTCGCTCTTATGAGCGCAGCATGGTTGTCTGTGCGATTAGGGAAGCGGTCACCGTCTTGGAGAGGGAGGAAGACAACTGCTTCTAGCCCTGCTGGGCTGTCTGCCGTGTCTTCTCCTCTCCTACAGAGTCCCTTACCTTGTCCTCGTAGCTCCGTCTTGTTTCCTCTTGCCGGCGGCCTGCTCCGTTCTTCCTAGTCGATGGTGTCCTTCTTTCGCTTCCGGGTTGTTCCGGTCACGTGTCTTACACTTTGGGAGAGAAGCACATAGGAGCACACAGGAGCTTAGCCTAAGGGAGAGAAAAACGAGGACGGGTGAAAAAGAACAGCCACTTTACCGAGGGAACACCGCGGTCACGTGACCGGAACAACCCGGATGCAGAGGAGACAAGTGACAGCCGCTAGGGAGAACCGGCAGAACTTTGCAAGGGGGAGCGCGGTGAGAGTGTGACGCAGCCCTGAGAAGATGTGGTCGGGAGCCCGGAGTCTGCACGGTACCTGCCAGCTATCCTTCCAGGCATCGGGAGGAGATGAGGAGATCACACTGAGGTATTGTGCCGCTGCACGCTGCCCCCACAGAGTCTTCCAGGCAGGCAGGGGAAGGTGGTGTGACCCGGCGGAGAGCCCTCTTAGAGTCTTCTGAGCGGCAGAAGCAGCGGGAGGGGAAACGGAGTTGGCCGGTGCTATAACAACATAGACGCCAGTAGCAGCCTAGCAACAGCTACACACACCCTAACCCCAGGCCGAGCCACAGAGTGAGGCGCCGATAAGCAGTGAAGTAGCGGCCTATGCAAATGAGAGAGGAGGAGTAGGGAGAGCCCCTTACTGCAGCATCAATGGGCGGAGGTGTAAGTGTATTTAAGCAGATATTCATTGTACACTGTACACCAGCAGTACTATCGCTCTAGTCTATGACAGGAGTGGGACTGATTATACTAGCGCTAGACAACAGATATAGAGGAGTCAACTATAGTACAGAGGAATCAAATTTTATTGCATCATTAGTCCAGTGTGGATTGTACAGTATCGGTTCCTGCTCCATCATAAGAAATTAGGAAAGCTGGAAAGTGCTAGAGGGCTATGTATATGTACCTGTGGAACTGTGCCCAAGGACTATAGTAGCGCTGCATAAATATTTCTAGCAGTGTCAGTTACCAGTGTTGCACAGCATCAAATTAGCACTGGTGCAGGTGAATCGGAACATTAAGCATCCCTGAGGATTAATTTTTGGAAGGATAGGAACTGCTATGTATATAAAGGGTGTCGTTCTGCTTAGGAAACAGTAAGAGCGGAGACCAAGACATTAAGCGCAGCATTTATATAAAGACAGCAAATAAAAGCAGAGTCAATAGTAAAGGGATAGTCCAAATTAATCTGCATTTTATAAATAGTTGCTGAACAATTCACCTGTTCCATAAGTACAAGGTGAAGAGACTGGTTGTCAGCATATAAAAGACTCTACTGTTATGAGCCAAACTACTTCAAGTACACCAAGACTGTGATTGTATTTCATATATTGCTTCTAACCCGGATATCGCCTAAGGGACAACTTAAACACTTAAACTCTGCAGGAACATAGAGGACCCTTGTGTTAGGAAATACACAGGAATACAGTTGGTTAAGGAGGTACAGCCGCCAGGGATCAGATATACTAACGTCCCAAGGAGTACCATGTAAAATTGTATAGCTACAAATACACATCTATTGTGAAGGGAAAAAGCCAATTGTTAGTGTTTGATACATATAAGTTAAGAAGTACCTTCTACTCAGCAGACCACAGAGAAACATTTGTAACATTATATAGGACAGTAACTGTTGCAATAATTTTCCAGACTGAGCCAAGAGGCCTTTCACTAGCTAAAGGGAGAATTTAAGGTTATGGTTTAGTAATGATGTTACATAGTCTGTACTAAATGCTGATGTTTTCATAGGTTTATGGGCCCTATAGTGCACTATCACCTTAAGAGTACCCGGGTCACTCAAACACCTATAGGTGTTATTTCAAAGAGTATTTTTTTTGTAATGCATGCAGTTGGAAATCTATGGTATAGAGTATATAGGATATTCTATGATATAAAGAGATAAGCTGAGATAAAGATTTATTACAATATAATTGCAAAGTTATAAGTGAGAGAAGTGGTTGTGTTTTATTTGCCATAAATACTTACCAATAGGGTTAATTGAGAATCCAGTTGATGACCGTTGGAGTGAATCTGAAACACAAGGAAGAACAGACAGTTGTGAAGGTACAGGTCAAAGTGCAACCTAGGGGAAGGGTATTAATACATGCTCTTCATTGGCTTTCCCAAGCAAGCCTAAACTACACAAGTGCTTGGGTGGAGGCACGCCTTAGTAGTCACTGATAGTAACCCCCTCACTGCAGGGAAATAGTGGGTAGGAAAGGGTTACACATATATATATATATATATATATATATATATAGCAAAGTCAGAAGGATCCCTGGCACTCCGGACTTACATACACCTTGCTCCGGTGCCCTCCCTATGGCGCAATGTCCATCAATATTTCCCTTTGAACAGGCGGCACTCAGAGACTTGCAACGGATTTGTGAAGTGCAAAAAAAGCCCCATCGGGCTGATTTATTGGTGACGTTTCGGGGTATTACTCCCCTTCCTCAGACAAATTAACAACTCAAATACAGTGCTATAAATAGATAAAACCAAACCTGTGCCCTCCAATGCCTTCTGTGTGTGTCCCACGCTCCCGGCCGCCGTCCCGCTGTGGCACTTCCGGTCGCGGGTCTCCCGTCGCGCCGGAAGTGACATCAGCCGTCCGGCCCCGGTCGTCATGGGAACACACTGGAAAACAATAACAATGTGCCGTGAATCTCCACATTAAATAACTACCAAATACATGCATTCAAGTGCTTGATCTCAATAACAACAATGTGCAATATAAGCATAAACGAACAATACGACATGTGTTTTTGGACTGTTGCAAGTGTAATAAAAAAACATATTCTTTAATACCGTACTAGAAGTGATATGTCAGAAATATGACAATGTCGAGCAGACGTTGTAAACTTCTTATTTATGTGCATATATCGCTGAATTATGTGCAAACCTTTTTTCTATGTTTAATATTAAAACATGACCCTCTTAACATGATGTACAAGACTATTACCATCTAGTGGTTAAAAAATATATAATCATAAAATCTATTCAAAACTTGTACAAAAAATCGATTTGGAACAGCTACTTTACAAGAAGTGTGACAATCCCAGCGTTTCATTAAGACCTCTTGGGGCCAGGCAATCCAATCTATAAATCCATCTGGATTCAAGTTGTAACAGCTTTTTACCTCGATCACCGCCACGTCTAGAAGCTGGCACACAGTCGATTGCTTTATATTTTAAGCTAGATAAATTATGTCGGGCTTGTATAAAGTGCCGTGCCACTGGTTGTTCGCTCGTGCCCGCTAGCAGTGCATTTCGAATAGCTGATCTGTGCTGAGTAAGCCTAACCTTAAGTTGGCACTCAGTTTTGCCTACATAGTATAAGCCGCATGGGCACACTATGACATAAACTACAAAATGACTAGTGCATGTAAGGGGCCATTTGATTTTAAAACGTTTGCCTGTATGAGGGTGAGGGATAGAGTCACCCACAAGCATGTATGAGCACGTCGTACAGCCTAGGCATTTAAAGCATCCATTTTTACGACTCAAGAAATTTAGGGGTGTAGTTGGTTCTAGAAACCCGGTCACATCAGTTTTAACCAACAGGTCTTTTAGGTTCCTCCCCCGTGAATAACTAGGCATCAGCCTAGTATTCTGGAAACATTTTAGCTCAGGGTCAGTTCTCACCATTTGCCAAAGTTCCTTTGCTTTGTGTGATGTTTGAGGACTTTGAACATTATATTCATTTAACCAGGCAATAGTGTCGGTTAATTTTTTATTACCAGAAAATTTTTTCTTGACACTCCGCTGGGTCACCTTAATAGCTTTATCCCTGGCTTTCTTTAATTCCCTCACGGAATATCCTCTTACCCGGAATTTCTCCATCATAATGTCGAGTTGTCTAAAAGTCGTTTCCTGATCACTATTCGTCCTACATACCCGAATAAATTGTGAATAAGGTAATCCACGGATGGTATTTTTAGGGTGAAAACTCTCTGCATGTAGGATCGTATTACGATCCGTGGGCTTAGTATACAATGAGGTATGTATGTGTTTATTCTTAATCTGGATGTTAATATCTAGGAAACAGATTTCACTGCTATTACTGACCATAGTGTATTTAATAGGACTGGTAGAAAGATTTTGTCTTTTCACTATGGTTTCCAGTTTAGCTATATCCTCTTTCCAAAAAATCAAGAGATCATCGATATAGCGATAATAAATAAATAATGCTTCTGCTATATCTCGATCTTCAAAGAAAATACCTTTTTCAATTTCCCACATGTAGCAATTTGCAAACGAAGGGGCCACTGAGGACCCCATCGCACACCCGGTGACCTGTTTATAAAATTTACCATTAAACATAAAATAATTATGCTCTAAAGTAAAAGATAACAGTGTTAAAAACAGATCAATATCCGGTGTATTCGGCAGGTATAGAATCTGTACGTAAGCTGCTATTTGGTAATGCACTTTATCAAGGACCCGATATTGATCTGTTTTTAACACTGTTATCTTTTACTTTAGAGCATAATTATTTTATGTTTAATGGTAAATTTTATAAACAGGTCACCGGGTGTGCGATGGGGTCCTCAGTGGCCCCTTCGTTTGCAAATTGCTACATGTGGGAAATTGAAAAAGGTATTTTCTTTGAAGATCGAGATATAGCAGAAGCATTATTTATTTATTATCGGTGATCTCTTGATTTTTTGGAAAGAGGATATAGCTAAACTGGAAACCATAGTGAAAAGACAAAATCTTTCTACCAGTCCTATTAAATACACTATGGTCAGTAATAGCAGTGAAATCTGTTTCCTAGATATTAACATCCAGATTAAGAATAAACACATACATACCTCATTGTATACTAAGCCCACGGATCGTAATACGATCCTACATGCAGAGAGTTTTCACCCTAAAAATACCATCCGTGGATTACCTTATTCACAATTTATTCTGGTATGTAGGACGAATAGTGATCAGGAAACGACTTTTAGACAACTCGACATTATGATGGAGAAATTCCGGGTAAGAGGATATTCCGTGAGGGAATTAAAGAAAGCCAGGGATAAAGCTATTAAGGTGACCCAGCGGAGTGTCAAGAAAAAATTTTCTGGTAATAAAAAATTAACCGACACTATTGCCTGGGTAAATGAATATAATGTTCAAAGTCCTCAAACATCACACAAAGCAAAGGAACTTTGGCAAATGGTGAGAACTGACCCTGAGCTAAAATGTTTCCAGAATACTAGGCTGATGCCTAGTTATTCACGGGGGAGGAACCTAAAAGACCTGTTGGTTAAAACTGATGTGACAGGGTTTCTAGAACCAACTACACCCCTAAATTTCTTGAGTCGTAAAAATGGATGCTTTAAATGCCTGGGCTGTACGACGTGCTCATACATGCTTGTGGGTGACTCTACCCCTCACCCTCATACAGGCAAACGTTTTAATATCAAATGGCCCCTTACATGCACTAGTCGTTTTGTAGTTTATGTCATAGTGTGCCCATGCGGCTTATACTATGTAGGCAAAACTGAGTGCCAACTTAAGGTTAGGCTTACTCAGCACAGATCAGCTATTCGAAATGTACTGGTGGCGGGCACGAGCGAACAACCAGTGGCACGGCACTTTATACAAGCCCGACATAATTTACCTAGCTTAAAATATAAAGCAATCGACTGTGTGCCAGCTTCTAGACGTGGCGGTGATCGAGGTAAAAAGCTGTTACAACTTGAATCCAGATGGATTTATAGATTGGATTGCCTGGCCCCTAGAGGTCTTAATGAAACGCTGGGATTGTCACACTTCTTGTAAAGTAGCTGTTCCAAATCGATTTTTTGTACAAGTTTTGAATAGATTTTATGATTATATATTTTTTAACCACTAGATGGTAATAGTCTTGTACATCATGTTAAGAGGGTCATGTTTTAATATTAAACATAGAAAAAAGGTTTGCACATAATTCAGCGATATATGCACATAAATAAGAAGTTTACAACGTTTGCTCGACATTGTCATATTTCTGACATATCACTTCTAGTACGGTTTTAAAGAATATGTTTTTTTATTACACTTGCAACAGTCCAAAAACACATGTCGTATTGTTCGTTTATGCTTATATTGCATGTTGTTGTTATTGAGATCAAGCACTTGAATGCATGTATTTGGTAGTTATTTAATGTGGAGATTCACGGCACATTGTTATTGTTTTCCAGTGTGTTCCCATGACGACCGGGGCCGGACGGCTGATGTCACTTCCGGCGCGACGGGAGACCCGCGACCGGAAGTGCCACAGCGGGACGGCGGCCGGGAGCGTGGGACACACACAGAAGGCATTGGAGGGCACAGGTTTGGTTTTATCTATTTATAGCACTGTATTTGAGTTGTTAATTTGTCTGAGGAAGGGGAGTAATACCCCGAAACGTCACCAATAAACCAGCCCGGTGGGGCTTTTTTTGCACTTCACAAATCCGTTGCAAGTCTCTGAGTGCCGCCTGTTCAAAGGGATATATATATATATATATATATATATATATACTCAACAGCAGGTCCGTCTCTCCCAGTGTTAGAGATGCTGCGGCGGGTGCTTCCACAGAATTAGAGACATGTGCAAATAACTGGTGCGGCACTCCAGGCGTCGGAAGAACTCAGAGGCAGTACATCACGTTTAGAAACAACAACGTTTCAATGCCTTTATTACGGCATTATTATTATTATAATAAATATTTATCATTATATATTATTATTATTACAGCCTCCCTGCAGCGAGGGACTAAGGGGGGAGCAGTGTCCGCCCTGCGGGGTCTGAGCCAATGTCTCCGCTGACTGGACACTGAGCTCTAGAGGGGTCGGATCGTTCTCCGCCACAGGGGACCGCTCGCCCCAGCAGCATGTCGCCAACCCCTTACAGAGCTGAAGATGTGGTGAGTGAGACGCCGACCCCCCTAGCAAGCAGGGGGCCGGTGTGAAGATGGCGGCAATGGGGAGGGAGCGCTGTATTGATGCGGCGCTGTGAGGGGCGCCCTGGGCCAGGGCTTACCCCCACACTGGTCCAGAAGTCTGTCGGGGTCCACGAATCTCAGCCAGCACATTTTTCCTCAGGCCAGTATAATCCTTGAAGAGCGGGAAGACAGCGCCATTAAGGGGGCGGAGCTTCTCCTCAGAGCGGACCCAGCAGCGTTCCAGCGCCATTTTCCTGAATGCACAGCGCTGAGAGGAAGAACAGGACCCTCCACAGCAACTCCAGCTATCTGTACACGGAACCAGGGGGTTGTAGAAGGGAGGAGAGGTTGTAATAAGACTGTGTGTCCTATTAAGGTGCACAGTCAGCGCTGACAAGGGGTCTACCTTTGCTAAAAGCGCTGTGTGTGGGTTGGCTCCAATCTCTGTGTCTCTCTTGCCATTCTTGGGGGGGGGGGGGGAATCTGTCTGCCCTTACCTGTGTGTTTGTGGAGTGTTTGGTGGTCTCCTTTAGCTATGTCCAGGGACACTGTGTCATATGCTGCAGAGGATTTATCCTCCCAGGATGATTCCATTCCATCTAATCAGGATAGCACTGGTTTAGCACTGATACCAGCAAGGGCAACAGAGTGGTTTTTCTCTATCAAATCTTGGATTTCTGAGATTTCTGACAGGGTTGTAAGTAATGAATCTGCAACCCAGGTATTACAGAGCTCTATGGCAGTATGGCCAGTTTCTGGTACCTCAGGACGCCCCGCTATATACCCCCACAAACATGCGCTTGTGCAGGTCACACAAGATGATGCGGATACCGATTCTGACACCACAGACAGTGATGGGGTTGTGTTGCAGGGGGTCCGCATCTCTTGCAATGGGGGTGCAATTGTTGATAGAGGCTATCAGGGATGTGTTGAATGTGAATGATACCACACCTGAGCAGGTTGAGGAGGCTTTTTTCACTGAGAATAAAATGCCTCCCTGAGTCAAAGGAATTGAATGCTATATTTGAAAGGGCATGGGTAAACCCTGAGAAAAAATTCCAGGTCCCTAAAAGGGTGCTGGTGGCATTTCCTCTCCCTGAGGAGGATAGGAAAAAATGGGAAAACCCACCGATTGTTGACGCATCTGTGTCCAGACTCTCAAAGAAGGTGGTTTTGCCTATTCCAGGTGTTAGGTTCCTGGTGCTCAGAACAAGGGAGATGTTATGAAGTGAGTCCAGAGCACCAGGACGTAACGCTGGGAAAGGGGAATGGAAAGGGAATAGCCCCTGGCGCCCTATCTCCGTTGTCTCGCCCGTGCTGTCAGTACACTCTTGCGAGACTATGGTTGCTTGAGCCCATGGCAGCCGCGTTTGAAGGGCGGATTACGTCTGCCCAACTTTGATGCCCCCTCAGGTCTTAATGAGACAAAGAGTGTACCGAGACAGGGTGATAACAAGGGGCCCTCTTACTGAAACAACCAAAGCCAGGGGCTACTAACTAGCCTAAAACTAAATGTATGTGCGGCTTGCCGCCAAAGGAAAAGAACAACAAAGGAAATGCTGACCACACGCCGACACAATACTTTTGTGTCCCGGCGGTGACAGCCTAAGCAGAACCCTCTACAAAACACCAGTGACAGAAATAATAACGGAACACAGCGGCCTAGGCCGACGGACGCGGCAGAGCCGCTACTCACGGAACTGGTACGAATACTGGCAAACGGACAGGAACTCCAAATGCTGCTGACACAGACTCTCAGAACTGGAGGACCGGCAGAATCCCAAACGACAGACCGGTGGACACCAAGAAGCCAGAAACTTGACCAGGCACAGGCAAAGCCACTGGACCTCAGGACAGGAACGCCTCACGGCAGGACACGGGATCAGACACAGGAATCGACACAGGGACTGACACAGGAATCGACACAGGAAGCAGTTCGACTGACACTGCTACACAGGAGCTCAGGAACTAGCAGGAACCAAGCTCAGAACTCAAGCAGACTGGAAACCTAGAAATATCACCAGCGTCTGTGAATAACACTGAGCCAGCATATAACAGAGAGGCCTAATTAATAATCTCATGCAGCTGCCCTGTTGCATGACTCCAAACTGACAAGATGCAATTAGCAGCCAGGTGAGGCTGAACACATGGGAACAAGCTGCAATTACACAGACTCACCAGCGGCAGCAACCAAGAGTACTCTTAAACAGAGCAATGGGAAATCCTGGCCTGCGAAACAACTTATAAACATAAAATACCTAACTGACATGCAAAACAGGAATGAGCCACAGCCGTGGCTCATAACACCAGGATCTACCGCCTTAAAGGAGCCGGCAGATATGAAAATTGATAACACAATGTACACTGCTTCAGGGGCCATATTACATCCCACTATTGCTACTGCATGGATTGCAAAGGCTATAGTAAAGTGGTCAGGATGACGTTGCTTTATATTTACGCAACATACATGATTCAGCAGGTTTTATGGTAGAATCCATGAAAAACCTGGGTACAATGGCTGCGCGAATCTCTTCCATGTCTGTTTCAGCTCGTCGGGGGATTGTGGCTGCGCCAGTGGTCGGCCGACGCGGAATCCAGAAAAAGTGTGGAGGCCCTACCCTACACAGGTCAGGCTCTCTTTGGGGAAGCTTTAGATGCGTGGATATCCACGGCTACAGCGGGTAAGTCTCCGTTTCTTCCCTCAGCAGCACCTGCTCCGAAGAAGTCCTTCTCTTCATCTGCAACGCAGTCCTTTCGGCCTAACAGGCCTAGAAAGGCCAGAGCATCCAATACCTTCTTTAGGGGAGGTCGAGTTAAGTCCAAGAAACCTGCAGCTGCAGGCTCCCAGGAACAAAAGCCTGCTTCAGGTACGCAAAGTCCTCCGCATGACGGTGGACCGCGCGGCCTGGAGATGGGGTCAGTGGGAGCCAGACTCAGACACTTCAGTCTAAGTCTGGGTATCATCCAGCCTGGATCCCTGGGTGATAGATATTGTATCCCAGGGATACAGGCTGGAATTTCAAAGCCTCCCTCCTCATCGCTTTTTCAAATCAGGCTTGCCAACTCTGTTGGTAGACAGTGCTGTACTACAGGACGCTGTCCAAAAACTGGTGGAGGCACAGGTCATTGTACCAGTACCACCTCACAAGCAGAACAAAGGTTACTATTCAAACCTTTTCGTGGTACCGAAACTGGATGGTTCATTCAGGCCCATTCTGAACCTAAAATCATTGAACCCCTTTCTAAAGGAGCTCAAGATGGAGTCTCTCAGGGCGGTGATGTCAGGTCTGGAAGGGGGGAGTTCCTGGTATCTATGGATATCAAGGATGCGTACCTCCACATTCTGATCTGGCTGCCGCATCAGGCTTACCTCCATTTCGCATTGCTGGACTGTCGTTTCCAGTTCCAGGCCCTGCCATTCGGCCTCTCCACAGCACCGAGGGTGTTTACCAAGGTAATGGCAGAAATGATGATTCTCCTCCGCAAACAGGGTGTGAACATCATTCCATATCTGGACGATCTGCTGATAAAGGCATTGTCCAAGGAGAAGCTGCTGCAGTCCATTGTTCTCATAACACGCCTCCTCAAGAATCATGGTTGGATTCTGAACTTTCCAAAGTCACATTTGGAACCGGCCCAGAGGTTGTCCTTTCTGGGAATGATCCTGGATATGGAAGTGCAAAAGGTGTTTCTTCCGCAGGAAAAAGCGTTGGTGATACAAGCTATGGTCTGGGATGTCCTGAAGCCAGCCTGGGTGTCGGTTCATCAATGCATTCGCCTATTGGGAAAGATGGTGGCCTCTTACGAGGCTCTCCAGTACGGGAGGTTCCACGCTCGGACCTTCCAACTGGATCTCCTAAACAACTGGTCGGGATCTCATCTCCACATGCACCAGAGAATTCGTCTGTCGCCAAAGGCCAGGATTTCACTCCTCTGGTGGCTCCAATTAGCTCACCTTCTGGTGGGCCGCAGGTTTGGGATTCAGGACTGGGTCCTTCTAACCACAGATGAGAGCCTTTGGGGCTGGGGAGCCGTCGCTCAAGGAGTAACCTTCCAAGGGAGGTGGTCAAGCCTGGAAGCCGGCCTACCCATCAACATACTGGAGCTGAGAGCCATCTACAACGGTCTTCTTCAGGCGGCCCCTCTTCTAAGAAATCGGGCCATTCAAGTGTAGTCGGACAACGTAACAACAGTGGCTTACATAAACCGACAAGGCAGAACGAAGAGCAGAGCGGCAAGGTCAGAGGTCACAAGAATACTCCTCTGGACAAAAAAGCACGCATTGGCACTGTCAGTCATCTTCATTCCGGAACAACTGGGAAGCAAAATTCCTCAGCAGCCACAATCTCCATCCAGGGGAGTGGGGTCTCCATCCGGAGGTGTTCATGGAAATAACAGACCTTTGGGGGATTTCCCCAAACAGACATGATGGCCTCTCGTCTCAACAAGAAGTTTCAGCGTCATTGTTCCAGGTCAAGGGACCCACAGGCAGTGGCAGTGGACTCCCTGGTGTATCCGTGGGTGTTCCAGTCAGTGTACGTATTTCCACTACTCCCACTCATCCCAAGAATCCTAAAGCTCATAGGGAGAACAGGGTTCAAGTGATCCTCATTGCCCAAGACTGGCCAAGAAGGGCTTGGTACGCGGATCTTCTGAATCTACTGCGAGAAGAACTGAGGCCTCTTCCTCTTCGGGAGAACCTGCTGCAGCAGGGGCAGTTCGCCTATCAAGACTTACGTGGCTAGGTTTGACGGCATGGAAGTTGAGCGCATGATACTTGCTCGGAAGGGCATTCCGAAGAAGGTATTTCCTACCCTGATACAGGCTAGGAAAGGGGTAACGTCTAAACATTACCATCGTATTTGGAAGAAATATGTCTCTTGGTGTGAGTCCAAGAAGTTTCCTACGGTGGAGTTTCAACTCTGACATTTTCTCCTCTTCCTGTAAGCAGGAGTGGATATGAGCCTGAGGTTAGGATCTGTGAAGGTCCAGATTTCGGCCCTATCTATTTTCTTTCAAAAACAATTGGATACCTCTACAGGAGGTTGAGGTCAAATGTCTTACATGGAAGGCGGTCATGTTGTTGGCCTTAGCTTCTGCAAGACATGTGTCCGAATTGAGGGCTTTGTCCTGTAAAAGCCCTTACTTGATCTTCCACGAAGACGGAGCTGAGCTCAGGACACAGCAGTTTCTTCCGAACGTTGTGTCGGCATTTCATATCAGCCAACCCTTTGTGGTGCCAGTGGCTACTGACTCCTCATCAAAGTCCTTGGATGTTGTAAGGGCTCTGAAGAGATATGTGAAGAGAACTTCTCGTCACAGAAAGTCGGACTCTCTGTTTGTCCTATATGATCCCAAGAAAATTGGGTGTCCTGCTTCTGAGCAGACTATTTTTCGCTGGATTAGGTTCAATATCCAGCACACTTATTCTACGGCAGGACTGCCGTGTCCAAAATCTGTAAGGCCCACTCTACTCGTAAGGTGGGGTCTTCCTGGGCGGCTGCCCGGGGTGTCTTGGCAGTACAACTTTGTCGAGCTGCAACTTGATTTTGATCGAAAACGTTTACTAAGTTTTACAAGTTCGATGCTTTTGCCTCTGATGAGCTGAAGTTCAGTCGATCAGTTCTGCAGGAGCCTCCGCACTCTCCCTCCCGTTCTGGGAGCTTTGGTACATCCCCATGGTACTAATGTGGACCCCAGCATCCTCTAGGACATAAGAGAAAATAGGATTTTGGTACCTACCGGTAAATCCTTTTCTCGTAGTCCGTAGAGGATGCTGGGCGCCCTCCCAGCGATTCGTTTTCCTGCAAAATATTATTTGGTTCAGTACAACTTCATTTAGTTGAGTACTGCATTGTTACTTGGTAAGTAATACTTCAGCAGTTGCTGAGTGTTCAAGCTTCATTGGCTTGACGTGCCTTGTATGTCTGAGCTGCAGGGACGTGCAGTCAGGGGAGGCAGGGGAGACAGTGCCTCCCCTGTCTAATGATTAAAATAATACAAATTACAAAGAGGTATATGTTTTATACTTTGTATTATTTTAATAATTTATACATTGTAAATACTGTTTTAAATGTGTGTCGGAGGCACCACTCTCGGTGCCTCCCACTATTAATGTGAAATGGCTGGAAGCGGGGGGCGGGGCTAAGCAGTGAGCAGCGAAAGCCCATTTAAAAAAGCACCTGAAGCAGCACTTACTATAAGTGCCTCTTTGACAGGGGCGTCACAGTTAGCTGTGATTGTGATTGGGCAGTGGTAGGGGGTAGCACTAAGCTGTGCAGCGTCCAGAGCTGGCCTCTCCTCCCCCCCCCTTCCACCCGGCACCTGAACACACCGTATCCCCTCCAGCGGCGGCACCCTCACACACCCGCCTACCGTCTGGCACCTGTACACCCTCAAAAGTAGGAGGACGGACGCTGCCAGCAGCAGTGCCTCCCGCTGGACACAGCTCTGCTCCCTGCTCGCGGCTGTCTCAGCTCCCCCGCCGCGCTCATCCCGCTTGGCCATCCTGAGGAACCCTGAGTCGAGCTGACGCAGAGCTGGAGAGCCGCCCGCTACACTCTGACTGTGCTGAAGGGGCCATGCACTGCTGCTGGAGCTCCGTCCCACTGGAAGATGGATGAGCGATGAGGTCAGGAGATCACTACCCAGGTGCGGGCTGCACAGGGAAGGAGGGTTATGGGGTGTGCATGTGGAGGGACAGTGGGAGTAGGGTGTGCTGTGGGGGTAGTGGATTATTGTGTGTATGTGAGGGAACAGGGGGACTAGCTTATGTGTTGGGGTAGAGGGTTGTATGTGGGAAGACTAGGGTTTGTGAAGTGGTGGTAGAATTTATGGGTTTTATGTGAGGAGACAAAGGGATTAGGGTGTAAGTGGTAGAGGGATATGAGGTGTATGTGGGGGGGGGGGGAGTGCTGGGTATATTGGAGGAGAGGGATATTTATTGTATGTGGGGGGACAGGGGGAGTAGGGTATGTTGTAGGGTAGAGGGGTATGCAGTGTATGTGGTAAGACATTGGAAGTAGGTTGTGCAGGGATATGCGTTGTATGTACGGGGGCAGGGGGAGTAGGGTGTGTATAGATGATATGGAGATAGAGGTTGGATATGGGGCATATGTGAACCTGAGAAAAATGGGGGGTGGGGGGGGAGATGAGGCTGGAGTGAGATGAGCAAATGGCCGACAGCCTGTACCTACATCGGAGGATGGGGGGGCCCAAGAAATTTGTGTGTACAGGGCCCCAAAATTTCTGTTGCCGGCCCTGGGCGCTATCCCCTCTCTTCTCCTCTCCCAATTTCTCCGGCCCCACTTCTGTCACTGGCTCCCAGCGGCTGACCAGCCCCACCTGGAGCCCTGTCACAAGGCAACACAGCAGTAACTCTGCACCGCGGGCCGCGGCCTGCACCCCATCAGACTGCTGTGCACTCATCATCCAGCTTGGCCCTGTACAGGCGGAATGGCTGAACTAAGGAGTGCTGGAGGACGAGCAGCCACATCACAGGGAGCAGGTTAGTTTACTTTCTTTGTTACTGACTGCGGCAGGAGGCGGGGGTTGGCCGGTATTGGCAGGGAAGAGTGGTGGGGACTTCAGTTTGACATGGGATAAGGTCACCAGTGATGTTTCCCAAGGACCCACATGCTATACTTCTGGAAGATAGGTACAGTAATAACTTCCTCCTAGTATCACCCTCTCCATGTCACCCTCCACTGTCACCAACTGCTGTCACAATCTCCCTGGTGTCACCCTCTCCCTGATACCCTCTACTGTCACCCACTGCTGTCACATTCTCCCTGGTATCACCCTCTCCCTGTTACCCTCTACTGTCACCCTCTCTTAATATCCCTGGCGTCACATACTGCCGTCACCCTCTCCCTGGAGTAGCCCTCTCCCCAGCGTCACCCTCTCCCTGTCACTGCTGTCAGCCTCTCCCTTTCATCCATTGCTGTTACCCTCTTCCTGATGTCACCCTCTCTCTGGCATCACATACAGCGGTCACCCACTGCTGTCACCCGCTGCTGTTACCCTCTCCCTGGCGTCACCCTCTCCCTGGGGTAAACCTCTCCATGGCATCACCCTCTCTCTGTCACTGCTGTCACCCTCTCCCTACCATTCACTGCTGTTACCCTCTCCCTGGCGTCACATACTGCTGTCACCCTCTCCCTGGGGTAACCCTCTCCCCCCGGTGTCACCCTCTCCCTGTCATCCACTGCTGTTACCCTCTCCCTGGCGTCACCTACTGCTGTCACCCTCTCCCTTGGGTAACCCTCTCCCCGGTGTCACCTTCTCCCTGTCACTGCTGCAGAGTCGTAACTAGGGTTTTTGGAGCCCAGGGCAAGATGTAAAATGGCGCCCCCCCCCCCCCCAAAAAAAAAAACATAGCAAAAGAAGTATGTGTGCGGGAAAATGGGCGTGGCCACACCCTAGAATGGGTCTGGCCATGCTCCAGAAGGGGTGCGGCCACTGAAAATGGCCCACAGTGCCAGATACAATGCCCCACAGTGCCGGATACATGCCCCACAGTGCCAGTTACATTGCCCCCCCATGCCAGATACAATGCCCCACAGTGCCGGATACATGCCCCACAGTGCCAGTTACATTGCCCCACAGTGCCAGATACAATGCCCCACAGTGCCAGTTACATGCCCCACAGTGCCAGTTACATACCCCACAGTGCCAGATACATTGCCCCACAGTGCCAGATACATGACACACAGTGCTGGATACATTGCCCCACAGTGCCAGATACATGCCCCACAATGCCAGATACATGCCCTACAGTGCCAGTTACATTGCCCCACAGTGCCAGTTACATTGCCCCACAGTGCCAGTTACATGCCCTACAATGCCAGTGACATTGCCCCACAGTGCCAGTTACATGCCCCACAGTGCCAGTTACATGCCCCACAATGCCAGTTACATTGCCCCACAATGCCAGTTACATTGCCCCACAGTGCCAGTTACATGCCCCACAGTGCCAGGCCCCACTCAGTGCCAGTTACATATGCCCCATTTGGTGCCAGATACATTCCCCACTGTGCCGCCAAGCCCGCCGCCCCCCCCCCCCCCCCCCCCGGTCACTCACCGCTTGCTCTCTGTGAGGGGAGGAGAGCGCAGCGCCTCTCCTTCCCCTCACCGCTCCAGGTCTCCGGCGGCTGTCTGACGCCAGTTCGCTAGCCAATCAGAGCTCGCGGACTGGCAGCCAATCAGGAGCCGGTCCGCAAGCTCTGATTGGCTAGCGCCGGAGACCGGACACAGCAGCGCTGCTGGCAGCGCTACTAGTGCTGGCAGCGGTGGTGAGGGGAGGGAGAGACGCTGCGCTCTCCTCCCCTCACATTTAGGGTTGATGGGGGCGAGTGGGGCATGATGCCCTGGTCGCCGGCGGCGCCCCCCTCTCCTGGGCCTGCCAAGGCGCCCAGGGCACGTGCCCCACTCGCCCTACCCTAGATACGCCTCTGCACTGCTGTCACCCTCTCCCTGTCGTCCACTGCTGTTATCCTCTCCCTTGTGTCATCCTCTCCCTGGTGTCACATTCTGCTGTCACCCTCTCCTAGCACCCACCGCTGTCACACTCTCCCTGGCGTCACTCTCTCCCTGTCACCCTCTCCATGGTGTCACCCTCTTTCTGTCACCCTGAGATGCAAATTAGCGGCAAGGGGGGCCTGGGAGCTGATGGCGGCGATTTTGAAGGCCATTGGTAGTGGCGGTAGTGAGCATTGGCTTGAGGGTGGTAGTGGGCATCGGCGGAACTCAGTGGACATTATGGTTACAGTGCCTCACTTTAATACAATGAATCTCGGCCGGATCTGAGAGATCTGTGCTGGGCTTCATTGTGCACCTTTTAAAAAATTGTAATCAGTGTTAAAATCATTAAAAAAATTGCGTGGGGTCCCCCCTCCTAAGCCAAACCAGCCTCGGGCTCTTTGAGCCGGTCCTGGTTGAAAAAATATGGGGGGAAAAATGTCAGGGATTCCCCCATATTTAAGCAACCAGCATCGGTCTCTGCGCCTGGTCCTGGTTCCAAAAATACGGGGGACAAAAAGCGTAGGGGTCCCCCGTATTTCTGAAACCAGCACCGGGCTCCACTAGCCAGATACATAATGCCACAGCCGGGGGACACTTTTATCTAGGTCCCTGCGGCCCTGGCATTACATAACCAACTAGTCACCCCTGGCCGGGGTACCCTGGAGGAGTGGGGACCCCTTCAATCAAGGGGTCCCCCCCTCCAGCCACCCAAGGACCAGGGGTGAAGCCCGAGGCTGTCCCCCCCATCCAAGGGCTGCGGATGGGAGGCTGATAGCCTTTTTGACAAAAAATGAATATTGTTTTTAGTAGCAGTACTACAAGTCCCAGCAAGCCTCCCCCGCAAGCTGGTACTTGGAGAACCACAAGTACCAGCATGAGGTGGAAAACTGGGCCCGCTGGTACCTGTAGTACTACTACTAAAAAAATACCCCAATAAAAACAGAAGACACACACCTTGAAAGTAAAACTTTAATACATACATCCACACCTCCATATACACATACTTACCTATGTTCACACGAGGGTCGGTCCTCTTCTCCATGTAGAATCCATGGTGTACCTGTTGATAAAATTATACTCACAAAATCCAGTGTAGAAGGCTCCTCTTTTAATCCATTTGTAATCCAGGTACTTTGCAAAATAACAAAACGGATACCCGACCTCGCACTGAAAGGGGCCCCATGTTTTCACATGGGACCCCTTTCCCTGAATGCCAGAAACCCCCTCTGACTTATGTCTAAGAGGGTTCCATCAGCCAATCAGGGAGCGCCACATTGTGGCACCCTCCTGATTGGCTGTGTGCTCTTGTAGTGTATGACAGGCAGCACACGGCAATGTTACAATGTAGCGCCTATGCGCTCCATTATAACCAATGGTGGGAACTTTGTGGTCAGCGGTTGACTGAAAGTAACCTCACCGCTGACCACAAAGTTCCCACCATTGGTTACAATGGAGCGCATAGGCGCTACATTGTAACACTGCCGGGTGCTGCCTGTCATACACTACAGGAGCACACAGCCAATCAGGAGGGTGCCACAACGTGGCGCTCCCTGATTGGCTGAAGGAACCCTCTTAGACATAAGTCAGAGGGGGTTTCTGGCATTCGGGGAAAAGGGTCCCATGTGAAAACATGGGGCCCCTTTCAGTGCGAGGTCGGGTATCCATTTTGTTATTTTGCAAAGTACCTGGATTACAAATGGATTAAAAGAGGAGCCTTCTACACTGGATTTTGTGAGTATAATTTTTTCAACAGGTACACCATGGATTCTACATGGAGAAGAGGACCGACCCTCGTGTAAACATAGGTAAGTATGTGTATATGGAGGTGTGGATGTATGTATTAAAATTTTACTTTCAAGGTGTGTGTCTTCTGTTTTTATTGGGGTATTTTTTTAGTAGTAGTACTACAGGTACCAGCGGGCCCGGTTTTCCACCGCATGCTGGTACTTGTGGTTCTCCAAGTACCAGCTTGCGGGGGAGGCTTGCTGGGACTTGTAGTACTGCTACTAAAAACAATATAAATTTTTTGTCAAAAAGGCTATCAGCCTCCCATCCGCAGCCCTTGGATGGCGGGGACAGCCTCGGGCTTCACCCCTGGTCCTTGGGTGGCTGGAGAGGGGGACCCCTTGATTGAAGGGGTCCCCACTCCTCCAGGGTACCCCGGCCAGGGGTGACTAGTTGGTTATGTCATGCCAGGGCCGCAGGGACCTAGATAAAAGTGTCCCCCGGCTGTGGCATTATGTATCTGGCTAGTGGAGCCCGGTGCTGGTTTCAGAAATACGGGGGACCCCTACACTTTTTGTCCCCCGTATTTTTGGAACCAGGACCAGGCGAAGAGCCCGGTGCTGGTTGCTTAAATATGGGGGAACCCCTATCATTTTTTCCCCCATATTTTTTCAACCAGGGCCGGCTCAAAGAGCCCGAGGCTGGTTTGGCTTAGGAGGGGGGACCCCACGCAATTTTTTTTTTTAAATAACACTTTCCCACCCCTTCCCACTGAAAAACATGCACGGATCTCATGGATCCGTGCATGCCTATCCAAACACGGGGGAAAAAAGCAGGTCTGGTTTTTTTAGCACTTTTTCACGATTTGTATTTCAGCACGGCAGTGTTTGGCTATTGTCAGCAGTGTTTGTGATTTGCACTTTTTAGTAAATGACCGATTTCTACCAAATTGCAGGCGTATTTGACCGATGGTGTATTGATTCGTAATTTTTTCCTAGGACTTCCAAAATATTACGAATGCCCTCATCACTGCCGTGATTTTTGCTTAGTAAATTCCCGAGATGACACTTTGAAGAAAAAATGTCATCTCGGTCAAAATCGGGACCTTAGTAAATATACCCCATTGTTTCCCCCAGCACCCTGAATAACAGTAACCAGATATAAATCCCACCCAATATTAGAAAATGATTGAGATATGAGGTCAGTAGATATATAGGAAACCTTGTGGGCCCAAATTTATTGATTGGTTCTTTTTTATTTATTAACAGTTGTTTATATAGCACACACATATGCCGCAGGACTTTACAGAGAATATTTAGTCACTCACATCAGTCCCTGCCCCAGTGGCATGTACAATCTATATTGCTTACTGTACCACATGTACACTAGGGTTTTGTGTTTTTTTGTCAACAGCCATTTAATTTAACAGTATGATTTTGGATTGTGGGAGGAAGCTGCAGCGGTGCAAGTATGCGGGTACGGGTGGGTACGGCGTACCCTTAAGAATTTAGCCGTGGGTACGCCGTACCCACACAGATGGGCCGCCGCTCCTCTTCCCTCCCTGCTTCTGCTGCTCCCCATCGCACCGCCGCTGATGTGAGGGGAGGAGATCGCAGCCTGCGCCTCTCCTTCATCCCAGTCTCCGGCGGGTGCGGGTGTCTTCGTTCAAGTCAGCGCCGCCTGTGAGCCAATCAGAGCTCACGGGACCGCGAGCTGATTGGCTCACGGATTAGCGCTGAATTGAACTGAGACACCCGCACCCGCCGGAGACTGAGGGGAAGGAGAGGCGCAGGCTGCGCTCTCCTCCCCTCACACAGACAGGACAGCAGTGGCAGCGGTAGCAGTGAGTAGCAGGGGACCTGGCACTGGGGGATATCTGGCACTGGGGGAGCATGTATACCTGGCACTGAGGGATATCTGGCACTGGGGGGGGCATGTATACCTGGCACTGAGGGATATCTGGCACTGGGGGGGGGGTGTATACCTGGCACTGGGGGATATCTGGCACTGGGGGGACATGTATACCTGGCACTGGGGGATATCTGGCACTGGGGGGGGCATGTATACCTGGCACTGAGGGATATCTGGCACTGGGGGGGCATGTATACCTGGCACTGAGGGATATCTGGCACTGGGGGGGGGCATGTTTACCTGGCACTGGGGGCATATCTGGCACTGGGGGGCATATCTTGCCCTGGGGGGATATCTGGCACTGGGGGGCATGTATACCTGGCACTGGGGGTATATCTGTCACTGGGGGGGGGCATGTATACCTGGCACTGGGGGCTTATCTGGCACTGGGAGATGTCTGGCACTGGGGGCACATGTGTATCTGGCACTGGGGGCATTTCTGTATCTGGCACTGGGGGCATATCTGGCACTGTGGGGGCATTTCTGTATCTGGCACTGGGGGGCAATGTATATCTGGCACTCAGGGGGCATTTGTGTATCTGGCACTGTGGGGCAATGTGTATCTGGCACTGTGAGGCAATGTATATCTGGAACTCTGGGGGCATTTGTGTATCTGGCACAGTGGGGCAATGTGTATCTGGCACTGTGGGGCAATGTATATCTGGCACTGTGGAGCAACATGTATCTGGCACTATTGGGGTCATATGTGTATCTGCCCCTCCCCCCATATGTGTATCACACCCCCATTTTCATTGGCTACGCCCTATATGGCATTTGGCCACACCCATTTTTGGCCCGCGCGCACACAGTACCCGTAAGACATTTTTTCTACTTGCACCACCAGGAAGCTGTAATACCCAGAATAAAGCCATACAAACATAGGAAGAAGATACTGTACAAACGCCATAGACCTAAAACTTCAGTGCTGTGAGTCAGTAAACTAACCATTGTGCCACCATGCCATGTTCTTTTTAGTTTAATAGACATCAATAAGTTAATTGGAGCAGTCTTATGTGATTAATTACACTTCTCATATTACACTTCCTTAGTTTCTAATCAGTATGGAAGTTAAATTATTTGACAGCTACATGAGTGATACTGTTGAATATATCAGACCTACTATTTCATAGAGAGTGATAAGTTAACCTTAAAGAGCCGACATGTATCATTATCTATAAATCATTGAAATATAATACAGGTGACCTGTACCTACTTAAGATTAATTGTTGTTCATCATGTAATATACCTTATAAATTATTAAAGTTAAAATATTTATGTGAATAGTATGGGGATGAGTGTGTGATAAAACAGGTAATTATAAATAAATCAATATATGCAGCAAAAGCTCAGCATAAAGGGAGAAGTTTACAGTAAGCAAATGAGTTTATGATTGGAGCACATTACATAAATATATATATATATATATATATATATATATATATATATAGCAAGAGAGCGAGATAGATACACTCTAAATATATATATATATATATATATATATCAAGAGCGCGAGATAGATACACTCTAAATAAATATATATATATATATATATATATATATATATAAATTAGACAGCCGTCACTCACTCAGTGACTCACTGACTCATCACTAATTCTCTTCCCATTATGTTAGTAAGATGAAATTTAACATAGGTATTCTGTAGGTGGGAAATAGGAAAACGACGTAATCAGAATTTTAATAAGCCTCCCCTAAGAGGATGAAGAGAGTGTTGCCATAATGATGTAATTACCGATGCATGACTTGCATTGCGTCAACGATAACGCCCAAACGGACAATTGGATCAAAATTTGGATTGCACCTCCAGTGGCTAGAATTTAATAAACTACAAAAATGGTCCTGTCACTTTTTACTGTATCTGCTACGGGTGCTCCTCGGGTAACGCCAAGAACCATGTATTAATATTTACTTACATTAAGACATCTCAAATGTACAGCTCTATAGATTTACCAAATTTTTAACACATTTATATTTACATCCGTGAAAATCAGAAACTCCTGTGTGAAGAATGGTAGAACAGCTAGTATATGTATATTTTGCAAACTGCATTCTTTCAGTGAGCACTTTATTACAATAGTGGTGCAATAGCTTAAGGCAGTGGTCTCCAACCTTAATTGGGGTGTGAGCTACTTTTGGAAAATAAAACCTCTGAAGGAGCTACCCCCTCCCCACAATGTGCGTGCGTTCCTGTGAAAGTGGGTGTGGCTTCACAAAAGTGGGTGTGGCCTCACAACTACAAGTAATGCTCCCCAGCGTAGTGCCAGATACATAAATAATGACCCTCAGCAGTGCCAGATATTCAAATAATGCCTCCCAGCAGTGCCAGACACACAAATAATGCCCCCAGCAGTGCCAGATACACAAATAATGCCCCAAGCAGTGCCAGATACAATGCCCCCACCAATGCCAGATACAATTCCCCCCGCAGTACCATTTAAAATGCCCCCAGCAACGCCAAATAAAATGCCCCCCCCCCCCCCCCCCCAGTGTCTGATACAGTGCCCCACACAGTGCACAGTACTAACCCTTGCTGGCTTCTTCTACTGCCGCCGATGCTGCTCCTCCTGTATGAGGGATGGAAGAGAGCGTAGCGCGCGCCTCTCCTGTGATGTCCGGAGATCGGCTGCGGTGAGGGTGACAGAGTCTCCGGCGACAGCGGGCATTTAAAATATGGTGCCGGTAAGTGAGCCAATCAAAACTTGCGGTCCGGCAGCCAATCAGGTACCACCACTGCCGGTCCACAAGCTCTGATTGGCTGACGACCGGCACCATATTAAAAATGAAGGGAGGAGGAGTGCCAGTGACTGCCCAAGCCTGTGCGCTCTGTGAGCTACCGAAACTACTACGGCAAGCTACCGGTAGCTCGCGAGCTACGGGTTGGAGATCACTGGCCTAAGGCGTTAGATGATAAAAGTTAATTTTGGCTCTGGGACTAAGGGCCTAATTCAGAGTTGATCGCAGCAGCAAATTTGTTAGCAGTTGGGCAAACCATGTGCAGTGCAGGGGGGCAGATATAACATGTGCAGAGAGAGTTAGATTTGGGTGGGGTGTGTTCAAACTGAAATCTAAATTGCAGTATAAAAATAAAGCAGCAAGTATTTACCCTGCACAGAAACAAAATAACCCACCCAAATCTAACTCTCTCTGCAAATGTTATATCTGCCCCACCTGACCTGCACATGGTTTTGCCCAACTGCTAACAAATTTGCTGCTGCAAATTACCCCCTAAGATCAGTAATTTGGAATGCAGACGGACTATTTAGAGTGGTATGGACAGGGTTAGCGATAGGAGGGGACAAAGGGGACACCTGTACCGGGCCCCAAGGCTCGGGGAGCTCCAAGGATACACCACTTAGTGCCCAGCAGGGATATAAGCCATCTTGACCAAATAGGGCAGCAAGTTATAGGCGGTGTTGGTGCAGGAGCCTCACACACACAGTGAATGTGTGGAGTGAGTGTGCGACCGCTCTTCCGGGTCCAGCTCTGTCGCAGCCAGTTACGGGACATTGCAGCAGCTCCGCTGACTAGGATTCCCATGCCTTGCATCTGTCTCTTCTTTCTGGGGTCTACTGTGCGGTGTTCGGGTCTGGGTACTGGGTAGTGCAGCACAGGTGAGTCTCTCTTCGGGGTAAGAGTGGCTTGGTGAGGGGATACAGGGCTTTGGGATTGGGTAGGGAAGCTGGGAATGCAGCATGGAGTAATTGGTGAAAGACAGACTCCATACCTCCCAACATGACCCTCTCCAGGAGGGACAAAATGCTCTGCTTCTGGACTTCCCTCTTAATTTATGATTGCTGGCACCTGTGCTGAAACACCTTTCTTATCCATTAACCTGTTCAACACAAGTGCTGGCAATTTTAAATTAAGGGAAAAGTTCAGAAGCAGAGCATTGTGTCCCTCCTGGAGAGGGTCATGTTGGGAGGTATGAGACTGTGGGGTGTGTGGGAAGAAGGAGAGAGGGAGATACAGACTGTGGTGTGTGTGGGGGAGGAAGGAGAGCTATACATAGTTATATTTGTATTAATAAATACATATATGTACATATATATTAGTGATAAGCGGGTTCGGTTCCTCGGAATCCGAACCCGCCCGAACTTCACCTTTTTTTTACACGGGTCCAAGCGACTCGGATCCTCCCGCCTTGCTCGGTTAACCCGAGCGCGCCCGAACGTCATCATCCCGCTGTCGGATTCTCGCGAGACTCGGATTCTATATAAGGAGCCGCGCGTCGCCGCCATTTTCACACGTGCATTGAGATTGATAGGGAGAGGACGTGGCTGGCGTCCTCTCCGTAATAGAAAAGACTAAGAGTGACATTGTTATAATTGTGGGGAGGATTGGGGACGGGGAGCAGCTGTTAGGGAGTACAGTGCAGGGTTTTGATTATACCACCAGTGAGTTTAATCCTTTGTTTCTCTGCCTGAAAAAAACGCTCCGACCACCATATCTGTGCTCACTCAGTGTGCTGCACTGCTGCATGATATATCTGTGCTGAGTGCACTGCTCACACTGCCTAATTGTGGGGACTGGGGAGCAGTTATAGCAGGAGTACAGTGCACAGTTTTGCTGACAGTGACCACCAGTCCAGTATACGTTTGTCTGCCTGAAAAACACTCCTGTGTATTTTTTTTTCTTCATACTAGTTTGTTTAGCAGTCTGCTGACAGTGTCCACCAGGTCCGTTATACAGTATATTATATAAGCAACAGTACGGTAGGCCACGGCTGTACCTACCTCTGTGTCGTCAGTGCACTCGTCGTCCATAAGTAATATAATACTATACTATCCATCCATCTACATTGTATACCTGTGGTGTTTTTTTTTTTCTTTCTTCATACTAGTTTAGCAGTCTGCTGACAGTGTCCACCAGGTCCGTTATACAGTATATTATATAAGCAGCAGTACGGTAGGCCACGGCTGTACCTACCTCTGTGTCGTCAGTGCACTCGTCGTCCATAAGTAATATAATACTATACTATCCATCCATCTACATTGTATACCTGTGGTGTTTTTTTTTTTCTTTCTTCATACTAGTTTAGCAGTCTGCTGACAGTGTCCACCAGGTCCGTTATACAGTATATTATATAAGCAGCAGTACGGTAGGCCACGGCTGTACCTACCTCTGTGTCGTCAGTGCACTCGTCGTCCATAAGTAATATAATACTATACTATCCATCCATCTACATTGTATACCTGTGGTGTTTTTTTTTTTCTTTCTTCATACTAGTTTAGCAGTCTGCTGACAGTGTCCACCAGGTCCGTTATACAGTATATTATATATATATAAGCAGCAGTACAGTAGGCCACGGCTGTACCTACCTCTGTGTCGTCAGTGCACTCGTCGTCCATAAGTAATATAATACTATACTATCCATCCATCTACATTGTATACCTGTGGTGTTTTTTCTTTCTTCATACTAGTTTAGCAGTCTGCTGACAGTGTCCACCAGGTCCGTTATACAGTATATTATATATATATATATAAGCAGCAGTACGGTAGGCCACGGCTCTACCTACCTCTGTGTCGTCACTCGTCGTCCATAAGTATAAGTAATACTATACTATCCATCCATCTACATTGTATACCTGTGGTGTTTTTTCTTTCTTCATACTAGTTTAGCAGTCTGCTGACAGTGTCCACCAGGTCCGTTATACAGTATATTATATAAGCAGCAGTACGGTAGGCCACGGCTGTACCTACCTCTGTGTCGTCACTCGTCGTCCATAAGTATAAGTAATAATAGTATACTATCCACCCATCTACATTGTATACCTGTGGTGTTTTTTTTTTCTTTCTTCATACTAGTTTAGCAGTCTGCTGACAGTGTCCACCAGGTCCGTAATACAGTATATTATATAAGCAGCAGTACGGTAGGCCACGGCTGTACCTACCTCTGTGTTGTCACTCGTCGTCCATAAGTATAAGTAATACTATACTATCCATCCATCTACATTGTATACCTGTGGTGTTTTTTCTTTCTTCATACTAGTTTAGCAGTCTGCTGACAGTGTCCACCAGGTCCGTTATACAGTATATTATATATATATAAGCAGCAGTACGGTAGGCCATGGCTGTACCTACCTCTGTGTCGTCACTCGTGGTCCATAAGTATAAGTAATACTATACTATCCATCCATCTACATTGTATACCTGTGGTGTTTTTTCTTTCTTCATACTAGTTTAGCAGTCTGCTGACAGTGTCCACAAGGTCCGTTATACAGTATATTATATATATATAAGCAGCAGTACGGTAGGCCACGGTTGTACCTACCTCTGTGTCATCACTCGTCGTCCATAAGTATAAGTAATAATAGTATACTATCCACCCATCTACATTGTATACCTGTGGTGTTTTTTTTTCTTTCTTCGTACTAGTTTAGCAGTCTGCTGACAGTGTCCACCAGGTCCGTTATACAGTATATTATATATATATAAGCAGCAGTACGGTAGGCCACGGCTGTACCTACCTCTGTGTCGTCAGTGCACTCGTCGTCCATAAGTAATATAATACTATACTATCCATCCATCTACATTGTATACCTGTGGTGTTTTTTCTTTCTTCATACTAGTTTAGCAGTCTGCTGACAGTGTCCACCAGGTCCGTTATACAGTATATTATATATATAAGCAGCAGTACGGTAGGCCACAGCTGTACCTACCTCTGTGTCGTCACTCGTCGTCCATAAGTATAAGTAATAATAGTATACTATCCACCCATCTACATTGTATACCTGTGGTGTGTTTTTTTTCTTTCTTCATACTAGTTTAGCAGTCTGCTGACAGTGTCCACCAGGTCCGTTATACAGTATATTATATAAGCAGCAGTACGGTAGGCCACGGCTGTACCTACCTCTGTGTCGTCACTCGTCGTCCATAAGTATAAGTAATAATAGTATACTATCCACCCATCTACATTGTATACCTGTGGTGTTTTTTTTTTTTTTCTTTCTTCATACTAGTTTAGCAGTCTGCTGACAGTGTCCACCAGGTCCGTTATACAGTATATTATATAAGCAGCAGTACGGTAGGCCACGGCTGTACCTACCTCTGTGTCGTCACTCGTCGTCCATAAGTATAAGTAATAATAGTATACTATCCACCCATCTACATTGTATACCTGTGGTGTTTTTTTTTTCTTTCTTCATACTAGTTTAGCAGTCTGCTGACAGTGTCCACCAGGTCCGTTATACAGTATATTATATATATATAAGCAGCAGTACGGTAGGCCACGGCTGTACCTACCTCTGTGTCGTCACTCGTCGTCCATACGTATAAGTAATAATAGTATACTATCCACCCATCTACATTGTATACCTGTGGTGGCTTTTAGTTGTGCGCAAAATAAGGAGAAAAAAAATGTGGAGGTTAAAAAAATAGGGAAAGATCAAGATCCACTTCCACCTCGTGCTGAAGTTGCTGCCACTAGTCATGGCCGAGACGATGAAATGCCAGCAACGTCGTCTGCCAAGGCCGATGCCCAATGTCATAGTACAGAGCATGTAAAATCCCCAAAAAAAAGATCAGTAAAAAATGACCCCAAAAATCAAAATTAAAAGCGTCTGAGGAAAAGCGTAAACTTGCCAATATGCCATTTACGACACGGAGTGGCAAGGAACGGCTGAGGCCCTGGCCTATGTTCATGGCTAGTGGTTCAGCTTCACATGAGGATGGAAGCACTCATCCTCTCGCTAGAAAAAAGAAAAGACTTGCGGCAAAAGCACAGCAAAGAACTGTGCGTTCTTCGAAATCACAAATCCCAAAGGAGAGTCCAATTGTGTCGGTTGCGATGCCTGACCTTCCCAACACTGGACGGGAAGAGCTTGCGCCTTCCACCATTTGCACGCCCCCTGCAAGTGTTGAAAGGAGCACCCGTAGTCCAGTTCCTGATAGTGAAATTGAAGATGTCAGTGTTGAAGTACACCAGGATGAGGATATGGGTGTTGCTGGCGCTGGGGAGGAAATTGACAAGGAGGATTCTGATGGTGAGGTGGTTTGTTTAAGTCAGGCACCCGGGGAGACACCTGTTGTCCGTGGGAGGAATATGGCCATTGACATGCCTGGTCAAAATACAAAAAAAATCAGCTCTTCAGTGTGGAAGTATTTCAACAGAAATGCGGACAACAGGTGTCAAGCCGTGTGTTGCCTTTGTCAAGCTGTAATAAGTAGGGGTAAGGACGTTAACCACCTCGGAACATCCTCCCTTATACGTCACCTGCAGCGCATTCATAATAAGTCAGTGACAAGTTCAAAAACTTTGGGCGACAGCGGAAGCAGTCCACTGACCAGTAAATCCCTTCTTCTTGTAACCAAGCTCGCGCAAACCACACCACCAACTCCCTCAGTGTCAATTTCCTCCTTACCCAGGAAAGCCAATAGTCCTGCAGGCCATGTCACTGGCAAGTCTGACGAGTCCTCTCCTGCCTGGGATTCCTGCAATGCATCCTTGAGTGTAACGCCTACTGCTGCTGGCGCTGCTGTTGTTGCTGCTGGGAGTCGATCGTCATCCCAGAGGGAAAGTCGGAAGACCACTTGTACTACTTCCAGTAAGCAATTGACTGTCCAACAGTCCTTTGCGAGGAAGATGAAATATCACAGCAGTCATCCTGTTGCAAAGCGGATAACTGAGGCCTTGACAACTATGTTGGTGTTAGACGTGCGTCCGGTATCCGCCGTTAGTTCACAGGGAACTAGACAATTTCTTGAGGTAGTGTGCCCCCGTTACCAAATACCATCTAGGTTCCACTTCTCTAGGCAGGCGATACCGAGAATGTACACGGACGTCAGATAAAGACTCACCAGTGTCCTAAAAAATGCAGTTGTACCCAATGTCCACTTAACCACAGACATGTGGACAAGTGGAGCAGGGCAGACTCAGGACTACATGACTGTGACAGCCCACTGGGTAGATGTATTGCCTCCCGCTGCAAAAACAGCAGCGGCGGCACCAGTAGCAGCATCTCGCAAACGCCAACTCGTTCCTAGGCAGGCTACGCTTTGTATCACCGCTTTCCAGAATACGCACACAGCTGACAACCTCTTACGGCAACTGAGGAAGATCATCGCAGAATGGCTTACCCCAATTGGACTCTCCTGGGGATTTGTGGCATCGGACAACGCCAGCAATATTGTGCGTGCATTACATCTGGGCAAATTCCAGCACGTCCCATGTTTTGCACATACCTTGAATTTGGTGGTGCAGAATTATTTTAAAAAACGACAGGGGCGTGCAAGAGATGCTGTCGGTGGCCAGAAGAATTGCGGGCCACTTTCGGCGTACAGGCACCGCGTACAGAAGACTGGAGCACCACCAAAAAAACCTGAACCTGCCCTGCCATCATCTGAAGCAAGAGGTGGTAACGAGGTGGAATTCAACCCTCTATATGCTTCAGAGGATGGAGGAGCAGCAAAAGGCCATTCAAGTCTATACATCTGCCCACAATATAGGCAAAGGAGGTGGAATGCACCTGTCTCAAGCGCAGTGGAGAATGATTTCAACGTTGTGCAAGGTTCTGCTGCCCTTTGAACTTGCCACACGTGAAGTCAGTTCAGACACTGCCAGCCTGAGTCAGGTCATTCCCCTCATCAGGCTTTTGCAGAAGAAGCTGGAGGCATTGAAGGACGAGCTAAAACAGAGCGATTCCGCTAGGCATGTGGGACTTGTGGATGGAGCCCTTCATTCGCTTAACCAGGATTCACGTGTGGTCAATCTGTTGAAATCAGAGCACTACATTTTGGCCACCGTGATCGATCCTAGATTTAAAACCTACGTTGGATCTCTCTTTCCGGTAGACACAAGTCTGCAGGGGTTCAAAGAACTGCTGGTGAGAAAATTGTCAAGTCAAGCGGAACGCGACCTGTCAACATCTCCTCCTTCACATTCTCCCGCAACTGGGGGTGCGAGGAAAAGGCTAAGAATTCCGAGCCCACCCGCTGGCGGTGATGCAGGGCAGTCTGGAGCGACTGCTGATGCTGACATCTGGTCCGGACTGAAGGACCTGCCAACGATTACTGACATGTCGTCTACTGTCACTGCATATGATTCTCTCACCATTGAAAGAATGGTGGAGGATTATATGAGTGACCGCATCCAAGTAGGCACGTCAGACAGTCCGTACGTATACTGGCAGGAAAAAGAGGCAATTTGGAGGCCCTTGCACAAACTGGCTTTATTCTACCTAAGTTGCCCTCCCTCCAGTGTGTACTCCGAAAGAGTGTTTAGTGCCGCCGCTCACCTTGTCAGCAATCGGCGTACGAGGTTACTTCCAGAAAATGTGGAGATGATGTTCATTAAAATGAATTATAATCAATTCCTCCATGGAGACATTCACCAGCAGCAATTACCTCCAGAAAGTACACGGGGATCTGAGATGGTGGATTCCAGTGGGGACGAATTAATAATCTGTGAGGAGGGGGATGTACACAGTGAAAGGGGTGATGAATCGGACGATGATGATGAGGTAGAGCCAGTTTGTGCAAGGAGAGATTGATTGCTTCTTTTTTGGTGGGGGCCCAAACCAACCAGTCATTTCAGTCACAGTCGTGTGGCAGACCCTGTCACTGAAATGATGGGTACGTTAAAGTGTGCATGTCCTGTTTATACAACATAAGGGTGGGTGGGAGGGCCCAAGGACAATTCCATCTTGCACCTCTTTTTTCTTTAATTTTTATTTGCTTCATGTGCTGTTTGGGGAGTATTTTTTGGAAGGGCCATCCTGCGTGACACTGCATTGCCACTCCTAGATGGGCCAGGTGTTTGTGTCGGCAACTAGGGTCGCTTAGCTTACTCACACAGCTACCTCATTGCGCCTCTTTTTTTCTTTGCGTCATGTGCTGTTTGGGGAGGGGAGTATTTTTTGGAAGGGCCATCCTGCGTGACACTGCAGTGCCACTCCTAGATGGGCCAGGTGCTTGTGTCGGCCACTAGGGTCGCTTAGCTTACTCACACAGCTACCTCATTGCGCCTCTTTTTTTCTTTGCGTCATGTGCTGTTTGGGGAGTATTTTTTGGAAGGGCCTTCCTGCGTGACACTGCAGTGCCACTCCTAGATGGGCCAGGTGTTTGTGTCGGCCACTAGGGTCGCTTAGCTTACTCACACAGCTACCTCATTGCGCCTCTTTTTTTCTTTGCGTCATGTGCTGCTTGGGGAGGGGAGTATTTTTTGGAAGGGCCATCCTGCCTGACACTGCAGTGCCACTCCTAGATGGGCCAGGTGTTTGTGTCGGCCACTAGGGTCGCTTAGCTTACTCACACAGCTACCTCATTGCGCCTCTTTTTTTCTTTGCGTCATGTGCTGTTTGGGGAGGGGAGTATTTTTTGGAAGGGCCATCCTGCATGACACTGCAGTAGATGGGCCAGGTGTTTGTGTCGGCCACTAGGGTCGCTTAGCTTACTCACACAGCTACCTCATTGCGCCTCTTTTTTTCTTTGCGTCATGTGCTGTTTGTGGAGTATTTTTTGGAAGGGCCATCCTGCGTGACACTGCAGTGCCACTCCTAAATGGGCCAGGTGTTTGTGTCGGCCACTAGGGTCGCTTAGCTTACTCACACAGCTACCTCATTGCGCCTCTTTTTTTCTTTGCGTCATGTGCTGCTTGGGGAGGGGAGTATTTTTTGGAAGGGCCATCCTGCCTGACACTGCAGTGCCACTCCTAGATGGGCCAGGTGTTTGTGTCGGCCACTAGGGTCGCTTAGCTTACTCACACAGCTACCTCATTGCGCCTCTTTTTTTCTTTGCGTCATGTGCTGCTTGGGGAGGGGAGTATTTTTTGGAAGGGCCATCCTGCCTGACACTGCAGTGCCACTCCTAGATGGGCCAGGTGTTTGTGTCGGCCACTAGGGTCGCTTAGCTTACTCACACAGCTACCTCATTGCGCCTCTTTTTTTCTTTGCGTCATGTGCTGTTTGGGGAGGGGAGTATTTTTTGGAAGGGCCATCCTGCATGACACTGCAGTAGATGGGCCAGGTGTTTGTGTCGGCCACTAGGGTCGCTTAGCTTACTCACACAGCTACCTCATTGCGCCTCTTTTTTTCTTTGCGTCATGTGCTGTTTGTGGAGTATTTTTTGGAAGGGCCATCCTGCGTGACACTGCAGTGCCACTCCTAAATGGGCCAGGTGTTTGTGTCGGCCACTAGGGTCGCTTAGCTTACTCACACAGCTACCTCATTGCGCCTCTTTTTTTCTTTGCGTCTTGTGCTGTTTGGGGAGGGGAGTATTTTTTGGAAGGGCCATCCTGCGTGACACTGCAGTGCCACTCCTAGATGGGCCAGGTGTTTGTGTCGGCCACTTGGGTCGCTTAGCTTAGCCATCCAGCGACCTCGGTGCAAATTTTAGGACTAAAAATAATATTGTGAGTTGTTCAGAATAGACTGAAAATGAGTGTAAATTATGGTTATTGAGGTTAATAATACTATGGGATCAAAATGACCCCCAAATTCAATGATTTAAGCTGTTTTTTAGGGTTTTTTTAAAAAAACACCCGAATCCAAAACACACCCGAATCCGACAAAAAAAATTCGGTGAGGTTTTGCCAAAACGCGTTCGAACCCAAAACACGGCGGCGGAACCGAACCCAAAACCAAAACACAAAACCCGAAAAATGTCCAGTGCACATATATATATATATATATATATATATATATATTTGTTGCAATAAATAGTGGAAAACTACTCTAATCAAGCTGGTAACAATCCCCAGGTGCTGCGGGAGGGGGTTACTCTAGACAAGAAATACAAAAGGGATTTTTCCCACGCACTCTGCTGGCTGTTAGTAAGAAGAACTATATACTATGTAATAATAGGAAATTTAGAGCTCTTCGTTACATATGTTTTGCAAAAGTTCTTCTTACTAACAGCCAGCAGAGTGCGTGGGAAAAATCCCTTTTGTATTTCTTGTCTAGAGTAACCCCCTCCCGCAGCACCTGGGGATTGTTACCAGCTTGATTAGAGTAGTTTTTCACTATTTATTGCAGTTCAGAGAGGCATAGATGGAGCCAGCATTAGGAGGGCATGCTGGGTCCTGTAGTGCCATTTGGAGGATACAGGGGTGCCTCCAGGTAAACTAGCTCTCAATCTGGATATGTTCTGTATGTGCCATTATCATGTGGCCATATATTAAGCAATTGTATGACCCATAGTGGATGTTATTATTATTATGCTGTGTATGGGTTTGGGGAGTGGTACCCCCCGGGTCTGGTGGGGCTGGGCCACCTTGGGGTAGCATGCCATATTATTTATTTAGCACTTATGTAACACTCCTATTTTTTCACTAATATTACTCTTTTGAGTATTTTATTAACACCCTTATTTTTGTAGCACTTTCTAACCCATAGCTTCTGCTTCTTTCTTAACACATATTAACACTTTAGTATTTCAATGGTGTGCTGCCCTGGGGTGGTCGGGCCTGAGCCGACTTTGTGGGGTCCAAGCCTTGGACCTATGCTTAGTTAGGGACCTCCAGCAATAGAGCAGCCGTGAAGTGGCCCGGAGGCTTATCATATCTTTTGCAAAACATATGTAACGAAGAGCTCTAAATTTCCTATTATTACATAGTATATAGTTCTTCTTACTAACAGCCAGCAGAGTGCGTGGGAAAAATCCCTTTTGCATTTCTTATATTTATTTGTTACCAGTTTCTTAAACAGCACAGCAAATTCCATTGTGCATATATATATATATATATATATATATATATATATATATATAAAATCTGAGGGGCCCCAGGGATATCACAGTACCGGGCCCCAAGATTTCTGCTGCGGTCCCTGGGTATGTATAGGGCTGGCGACAGGGGGGGTCAAAGGGGACACCTGTACCGGGCCCCAAGGATCAGAGGGGCCCCATGAATATGCCATTTAGTGCCCAGCAGGGATTTGAGCCATCTTGTCCAAATAGGGTAGTGAGCTGTAGACGGTGTGGGCGCAGCCTCAGAGTGACAGGAGCATCTCTCACACAGTGACTATGGTATGCAAGTGTGCGTCCGCTCTTCCGGGTCCAGCTCTGTTGGAGGCAGTTACAGGACATGGCAGCAGCTCCGCCTCATGGTACCTACTGTGCAATGTTCGGGTCTGGATACTGGTGAGTGTGAGTCTCTCCCGGGGCATGAGTGGATTGGTGTGGGGATACAGGGCATTAGGATGGGGTGGTTGAGCTAAGAATGCAGCATGGCGTCATTGTGGAGAGACAGACTGTGGAGAATGTGGGAGGAAGGAGAAATATACATATTGATATATTTGTATAAACAAATATATTTATTAACAGTTTCTTATATAGTGAAGCAAATTCCGTTGCGCTTTAATATATATATATATATATATATATATATATATATAAAAAAAATAATCTTAAGGGGCCCCAGAGATATCACTGTATGGGGCCCCAAGATTTCTGTAGCCGGCCCTGTGTATAAATAATACTTCTATAAAATAACAATGAAGTATAGAACAGAACATGTCAGAATAGAGGTATTTATAAATGTATGTATGTTTAGAATGTTTCGTTTAGAATGTATTGATAGTGTTTGGAAATTCCAGCACACCCAATTTATGAACATTTGATAGCCACCATGGCGTGACACTAAATAAGCCAATAGGAGCGTAAGCAAACTCATGACACATGTCAAAGTAGTCAATATTAATAAGGTTCTAATCAAACAGAGGTGTGAAACCCATATGTTTCACACCTCTGTTTGATTAGAACCTTATTAAGCAGGTCTGGACTCACCAACAACTCCAACACCCCACAAAGAACAGAATAGGCTATATAGAATCTACAGAAGGATTAGAGACAAGGTTTTCTATATATACTCAGAGCAAGTAAGTCCATGTACTG
The DNA here is from genome assembly GCF_028390025.1 of Pseudophryne corroboree. Classification (NCBI taxonomy): domain Eukaryota; kingdom Metazoa; phylum Chordata; class Amphibia; order Anura; family Myobatrachidae; genus Pseudophryne; species Pseudophryne corroboree. The sequence goes on along the minus strand of NC_086444.1, from coordinate 427,810,601 downwards.
TTTACTTCAACACAAACACAAAGTGCACTATAGACTATTGGCAATCAGTAGATGTTGCATCAGATAATGCTGAGTTCAAAAAAAGACCTCCCTAGGCTGCATGACATCTTGTGGTGAAAAGGATGCTCAGCACAGAACTACCTGGCCTGCATACAAACTAGAGATGTGCGGCTGGCACTTTTCGTGTTTCATGTTATGGTTTTGATTCTAGTGTAATTCCATTTTCGTGTTTTGTTTTTGGCTCGGTTTTGCCAAAACCACCCTTTCGTGTTTTGGTTTTGGTTTTGGATCTGGATGATTTTATTTTATTTTAAACCATAAAAACAGCTAAAATCACAGAATTTGGGGAGGTGGGGGGGGGGGGGGGGTTTGCTCCTACGGTATTATTAACCTCAATAACATTCATTTCCACTCATTTCCAGTCTATTCTGAACACCTCACAATATTGTTTTTAGGCCTAAAAGTTGCACCGAGGGGGCTGTATGACTAAGCTAAGCGACACAAGTGTGCGGCACAAACACCTGGTCCATCTAGGAGTGGCACTGCAGTTGCAGACAAGATGGCACTATTCAAAAACTAGTCCCCAAACAGCACATGATGCAAAGAAGAAAAAGAGGTGCAATTAGGTAGCTGGATGGCCAAGCTAAGCGACACAAGTGTGCGGCTCAAACACCTGGCCCATCTAGGAGTGGCACTGCAGTGGAAGACAGGATGGCAGATTTAAAAAATAGGCCCCAAACAGCACATGATGCAAAGAAGAAAAAGAGGTGCAATGAGGTAGCTGGATGGCCAAGCTAAGTGACACAAGTGTGCGGCACAAACACCTGGCCCATCTAGGAGTGGCACTGCAGTTACAGACAGGATGGCACTTAAAAAAAACTAGTCCCCAAACATCACATGATGCAAAGAAGAAAAAGAGGTGCAAGATGGAATTGTCCTTGGATCCTCCCACCCACCCTTATGTTGTATAAACAGGACATGCACACTTTAACAAACCAATCATTTCAGCGACAGGGTCTGCCACATGACTGTGGCTGAAATTACTGCTTTGTTTGGGCACCCACAAAAAAAGAAGCAATCAATCTCTCCTTGCACAAACTGGCTCTACAGAGGCAAGATGTCGACCTCATCCTCATCCTCCGATTCCTCACCCCTTTCACTGTGTACATCCTCCTCCTCACAGAGTATTAATTCGTCCCCACTGGAATCCACCATCACAGGTTCCTGTGTACTTTCTGGAGGCAATTGCTGGTAAAGGTCTTCCCGCAGGAATTTATAATTCATTTTGATGAACATCATCATCTCCACATTTAGTGTAAGTAACCTCCTACGCCGATCGCTGACAAGGTTACCGGTTGCACTAAACACTCTTTTGGAGTACACACTGGAGGGGGGGCAACATAGGTAAAATTACCCCTAAGATCAGTAATTTGGAATGCAGACGGACTATTTAAAGTGGTATTGACAGGGCCGGCGATAGGAGGGGTCAAAGGGGACACCTGTACCGGGCCCCAAGGCTCAGGGGGCTCCAAGGATACGATACACAACTTAGTGCCCAGCAGGGATATAAGCCATCTTGACCAAATAGGGCAGCGAGTTATGGGCGGTGTTGGCGCAGCCTCAGAGTGACAGGAGCCTCACACACAGTGAATGTGTGGAGTGAGTGTGCGACCGCTCTTCCGGGTCCAGCTCTGTCGCAGCCAGTTACGGGACATTGCAGCAGCTCCGCTGATTAGGATTCCCATGCCCTGCATCTGTCTCTTCTTTCTGGGGTCTACTGTGCGGTGTTCGGGTCTGGGTACTGGGTAGTGCAGCACAGGTGAGCCTTTTCCTGGGGTAAGAGTGGCTTGGTGAGGGGATACAGGGCTTTTGGATTGGGTAGGGAAGCTGGGAATGCAGCATGGAGTAATTGGTGAAAGACAGACTGTGGGGTGTGTGGGAAGAAGGAGAGAGGTAGATACAGACTGTGGTGTGTGGGGGGGGAGGAAGGAGAGCTATACATAGTTATATGACTATGTGTATAAATAAATACATATATGTACATATATATATATTTATTTATTTATTTATTACCAGTCTCTTACACAGGTATTTAAGCACTATTTTTTACTGTATACACTCGTCCTGACGAAGGGGCTGCGTCCCCGAAATGTATACACAGCAATAAACAGCTTAAAAAGTATCCTGAGTGCCGCCTCATTGCACTGTCTGTACATAATTATATATATTTATTTATTACCAGTCTCTTAAATAGCGCAGCAAATTCCATTGTGCATTTATATATATATATATATATATATAGAGAGAGAGAGATGTGCACCGGACATTTTTCGGGTTTTGTGTTTTGGTTTTGGATTCGGACGTGTTTTGGCAAAACCTCCCTGAAATTTTTATGCCGGATTCGGGTGTTTTTTTAAAAAAACGCTCAAAAACAGCTTAAATCATAGAATTTGGGGGTCATTTTGATCCTGTAGTATTATTAACCTCAATAACCATAATTTCCACTCATTTCCAGTCTATTCTGAAAACCTCACACCTCACAATATTATTTTTAGTCCTAAAATTTGCACCGAGGTCACTGGATGGCTAAGCTAAGCAACACAAGTGGCCGACACAAACACCTGGCCCATCTAGGAGTGGCACTTCAGTTTCAGACAGGATGGCACTTCAAAAAAATTGTCCCCAAACAGCACATGATGCAAAGAAAAAAAGAGGCGCACCAAGGTCGCTGTGTGACTAAGCTAAGCGACACAAGTGGCCGACACAAACACCTGGCCCATCTAGGAGTGGCACTGCAGTGTCAGACAGGATGGCACTTCAAAAAAATTGTCCCCAAATAGCACATGATGCAAAGAAAAAAAGAGGTGCACCAAGGTCGCTGGATGGCTAAGCTAAGCGACCCAAGTGGCCGGCACAAACACCTGGCCCATCTAGGAGTGGCACTGCAGTGTCAGACAGGATGGCACTTAAAAAAATAGTCCCCAAACAGCACATGATGCAGAGAAAAAAAGAGGTGCACCAAGGTCGCTGGATGGCTAAGGTAAGCGATGCACATGATGCAAAGAAGAAAAAGAGGTGCAATTAGGTAGCTGGGTGGCCAAGCTAAGCGACACAAGTGTGCGGCTCAAACACCTGGCCCATCTAGGAGTGGTACTGCAGTGGCAGACAAGATGGCAGATTTAAAAATAGGCCCCAAACAGCACATGATGCAAAGAAGAAAAAGAGGTGCAATGAGGTAGCTGGATGGCCAAGCTAAGTGACACAAGTGTGCGGCACAAACACCTGGCCCATCTAGGAGTGGCACTGCAGTTACAGACAGGATGGCACTTGAAAAAACTAGTCCCCAAACATCACATGATGCAAAGAAGAAAAAGAGGTGCAAGATGGAATTGTCCTTGGGCCCTCCCACCCACCCTTATGTTGTATAAACAGGACATGCACACAGAGGTGTACCTAGGGGTCCGAGCGCAAAGTAAGGGACTGCGCCCCCCCCCATATTTGTAATGGCGAAGGCTGAAAAAGGCGCGTGACCACACAATAGTACCCCCAATACATATTACACCACACAGTAGTGCCCCTTACTCACATTACACTGCATTACATTCATCTAAGTGTGAAGAAATTATGGCCCTCTTTCCGAGTTGTTCGCTTGCAAATGCTATGCCGCCGCCCTCTGGGAGTGTATTTTAGCTTAGCAGAAGTGTGCTGCTACAAAAAAAAGATTGTGCAGTTTCTGAGCAGCTCCAGATCTACTCAGCACTGGCGAACACTTAAGACTATTTAGTTCCTGTTTTGACGTCACGAACACGCCCTGCGTTTGGCAAGCCACGCCTGCGTTTCCCCAGGCATGCCTGCATTTGTATCTGACACACCTGCATTTTTCCACACACTCCCAGAAAACGATCCGTTACCTCCTACCCTACCCCTCTCTCCCCTGCGCCTTCACTCCCTCCGCCGTGCCTGCACTCCCTCCCCTGCGCCTGCACTCTCTTCCCTGCGCCTGCACTCCCTCCCCTGCGCCTGCACTCCCTCCCCTGCGCCTGCACTCCCTCCCCTGCGCCTGCACTCCCTCCCCCGTGCCTGCACTCCCTCCCCCGTGCCTGCACTCCCTCCCCTGCGCCTGCACTGTCTCCCCTGCGCCTGCACTCCCTCCCCTGCGCTTGCACTCTCTCCCCTTCACCTCATCAGACCTGGCGCTCTATGCAGCAGCGTTCTCTGGCTAATGGTAGAACTGGCCTTTGATACTGTATTGCTGTCAGAAAGCCGGGACAGAGACATGACTAATAAAGAATAAGAATATGTGATTGCATAGAAGCAGGTAATACAGAAAGGTACTTGCCTGGGCTGTGCAATGGTCAGTGTATAGTACACTGTGTATACCAGGTGTCTCAGGCTTGGAACTCCCACTCCACCCATCATTATCCCCCCTCTCCAATTCCCTCCAACCCTCACTTGATGCATTTACCATCACCAGCAACAACACCCTGTCCTGACAGAGCACACTGCACCCGCCACCCGTGACCAGATCATGCCTCCGGCCAGAACGATTACAGTTTTCCTGTAACCCCTTCCCTGCAAGGCAGCACAGACTGTGTGCTCGCCTCCTAAGTAATACAGCACAGCATTCCCTACACACCCACTGCTGCTCGCCTCTCACCATCTATCACTCGTGCCTGTGCTGACATGCAGGCTGTGAGAGGAGGGACGGAGGGGTAACAGCTGGCAGACGATTAACTCTGCCACTGCCACATTATGTTTTTACCACCCCCGCTGTACTCACACGTCTCAGCGGGTCACTCACTCACTGTCCACAGCACACACACAGCTGCCTTGAAGTTGAACATCCCGCGGATGCTGACGAAAACAGGACACGCCTACTCTGAACATACAGCCAATAGACATGCAGCTGTGCCAGGTAAGGTGGTTTGTGGGAGTTGTAGTTGGTTTAGTTTGCTTCACTTAGTGGGGCCGCGGATGGCACCGCTGGGTGGCGCCCCTCTTCTGCCAGCGCCCCTGGCGAGTGCCATCCTGGCCAAAGCGTAGATACGCCCCTGCATGCACACTTTAACAAACCCATCATTTCAGTGACAGGGTCTGCCAAACGACTGTGGCTGAAATGACTGGTTGGTTTGGGCCCCCACCAAAAAAGAAGCAATCAATCTCTCCTTGCACAAACTGGCTCTACAGAGGCAAGATGTCCACCTCCTCCTCATCGTCCAATTCCTCACCCCTTTCACTGTGTACATCCCCCTCCTCACAGATTATTAATTCGTCCCCACTGGAATCCACTATCTCAGCTCCCTGTGTACTTTCTGGAGGCAATTGCTGGTGAATGTCTCCACGGAGGAATTGATTATAATTCATTTTGATGAACATCATCTTCTCCACATTTTCTGGAAGTAACCTCGTACGCCGATTGCTGACAAGGTTACCGGCTGCACTAAACACTCTTTCGGAGTACACACTGGAGGGTGGGCAATTTTTGTAAAATAAAGCCAGTTTGTGCAAGGGCCTCCAAATTGCCTCTTTTCCTGCCAGTATACATATGGACTGTCTGACGTGCCTACTTGGATGCGGTCACTCATATAATCCTCCACCATTCTTTCAATGGTGACAGAATCATATGCAGTGACGGTAGACGACATGTCAGTAATCGTTGGCAGGTCCTTCAATCCGGACCAGATGTCAGCACTCGCTCCAGACTGCCCTGCATCACCGCCAGTGGGTGGGCTCGGAATTCTTAGCCTTTTCCTCGCAGCCCCTAGTTGCGGGAGAATGTGAAGGAGGAGCTGTTGATGGGTCACGTTCCGCTTGACTTGACAAGTGTCTCACCAGCAGGTCTTTGCACCTCTGCAGACTTGTGTCTGCCGGAAAGAGAGATACAACGTAGGCTTTAAACCTAGGATCGAGCATGGTGGCCAAAATGTAGTGCTCTGATTTCAACAGATTGACCACCCGTGAATCCTGGTTAAGCGAATTAAGGGCTCCATCCACAAGCCCCACATGCCTAGCGGAATCGCTCCGTTTTAGCTCCTCCTTCAATCTCTCCAGCTTCTTCTGCAAAAGCCTGATGAGGGGAATGACCTGACTCAGGCTGGCAGTGTCTGAACTGACTTCACGTGTGGCAAGTTCAAAGGGTTGCAGAACCTTGCACAACGTTGAAATCATTCTCCACTGCGCTTGAGTCAGGTGCATTCCCCCTCCTTTGCCTATATTGTAGGCATATGTATAGGCCTGACTGGCCTTTTGCTGCTCCCCCATCCTCTGAAGCATATAGAGGGTTGAATACCACCTATTGCTTCAGATGATGGCGGGGCAGGTTCAGGAGTGTTTGCTGGTGCTCCAGTCTTCGGCACGCGGTGGCTGAATGCCGAAAGTGGCCCGCAATTCTTCGGGCCACCGACAGCATCTCTTGCACGCCCCTGTCGTTTTTAAAAAAATTCTGCACCACCAAATTCAAGGTATGTGCAAAACATGGGACGTGCTGGAATTTGCCCACATGTAATGCACGCACAATATTGGTGGCATTGTCCGATGTCACAAATCCCCAGGAGAGTCCAATTGGGATAAGCCATTCTGCAATGATGTTCCTCAGTTTCCGTAAGAGGTTGTTAGCTGTGTGCCTCTTATGGAAAGCGGTGATACAAAGCGTAGCCTGCCTAGGAACGAGTTGGCGTTTGCGCGATGCTGCTACTGGTGCCGCCGCTGCTGTTCTTGCTGCGGGAGGCAATACATCTACCCAGTGGGCTGTCACAGTCTTATAGTCCTGAGTCTGCCCTGCTCCACTTGTCCACATGTCCGTGGTTAAGTGGACATTGGGTACAACTGCATTTTTTAGGACACTGGTGACTCTTTTTCTGAGGTCTGTGTACATTCTCGGTATCGCCTGCCTAGAGAAATGGAACCTAGATGGTATTTGGTACCGGGGACACAGTACCTCAATCAATTCTCTAGTTGCCTCTGAATTAACGGTGGATACCGGAACCACGTTTCTCACCGCCCAGGTTGCCTAGGCCTGAGTTATCTGCTTTGCAGCAGGATGACTGCTGTGATATTTCATCTTCCTCGCAAAGGACTGTTGGACAGTCAATTGCTTACTGGAAGTAGTACAAGTGGTCTTCCGACTTCCCCTCTGGGATGACGATCGACTCCCAGCAGCAACAACAGCAGCGCCAGCAGCAGTAGGCGTTACACTCAAGGATGCATCGGAGGAATCCCAGGCAGGAGAGGACTCGTCAGACTTGCCAGTGACATGGCCTGCAGGACTATTGGCTTTCCTGTCTAAGGAGGAAATTGACACTGAGGGAGTTGGTGGTGTGGTTTGCAGGAGCTTGGTTACAAGAGAAAGGGATTTAGTTGTCAGTGGACTGCTTTCGCTGTCACACAAAATTTTTGACTTCTGATGAATGCGCTCCAGGTGACGTATAAGGGAGGATGTTCGTAGGTGGTTAACGTCCATTCCCCTACTTATTACAGCTTGACAAAGGCAACACAAGGCTTGACACCTGTTGTCCGCATTTCTGTTAAAATAATTCCACACCGAAGAGGTGATTTTTTTTTGTAATTTGACCAGGCATGTCAATGGCCATATTCGTCCCATGGACAACAGGTGTCTCCCCGGGTGCCTGACTTAAACAAACCACCTCATCATCAGAATCCTCCTTGTCAATTTCCTCCCCAGCGCCAGCAACACCCATATCCTCATCCTGGTGTACTTCAACAGTAACATCTTCAATTTGACTATCAGGAACTGGACTGCGGGTGCTCCTTCCAGCACTTGCAGGGGGCGTGCAAATGGTGGAAGGCGCCACCTCTTCCCGTCCAGTGTTGGGAAGGTCAGGCATCGCAACCGACACAATTGGACTCTCCTTGGGGATTTGTGATTTAGAAGAACGTACAGTTCTTTGCTGTGCTTTTGCCAGCTTAAGTCTTTTCTAGCCATGAACATAGGACAGGGCCTCAGCCGTTCCTTGCCACTCCGTGTTCTAAATGGCATATTGGCAAGTTTACGCTTCTCATCAGACGCTTTTAATTTTGATTTTTTTGGTCATTTTACTGAACTTTTGTTTTTTGGATTTTACATGTTCTCTACTATGACATTGGGCATCAGCCTTAGCAGACGACGTTGATTGCATTTTATCGTCTCGGCCAAGACTAGTGGCAGCAGCTTCAGCACGAGGTGGAAGTGGATCTTGATCTTTCCCTATTTTACCCTCCAAATTTTTGTTCTCCATTTTTTAATGTGTGGAATTATATGGCAGTAATATATTAATAGCAATGGCCTACTGTACCGTACTGCTATATATTATATATATATACTGGTGGTCAGCAAAATTCTGCACCTGTCCTCCTACTATATACTGCGCACAACTACAATGCAGCACAGATATGGATGGATAGTATACTTGACGACACAGAGGTAGAGCAATGGACTACTGTACCGTACTGCTATATATATACTGGTGGTCAGCAAAATTCTGCACTGTCCTCCTACTATATACTGCGCACAACTACAATGCAGCACAGATATGGATGGATAGTATACTTGACGACACAGAGGTAGAGCAATGGACTACTGTACCGTACTGCTATATATATATACTGGTGGTCAGCAAAATTCTGTACTGTCCTCCTACTATATACTGCGCACAACTACAATGCAGCACAGATATGGATGGATAGTATACTTGACAACACAGAGGTAGAGCAATGGACTACTGTACCGTACTGCTATATATATACTGGTGGTCAGCAAAATTCTGCACTGTCCTCCTACTATATACTACAATGCAGCACAGATATGGAGCGTTTTCAGGCAGAGAACATAGATATTTGCAGCACACTGAGCACAGATATTTGCAGCACACTGAGCACAGATATTTGCAGCACACTGAGCACAGATATTTGCAGCACACTGAACACAGAAACTGAGAGAACGCAGCCACATCCTCTCGCTATCATCTCCAATGCACGAGTGAAAATGGCGGCGACGCGCAGCTCTTTATATGCAATACGAATCTCGCGAGAATACGACAGCGGGATGATGACGTTTGGGCGTCTTCGTGTTAACCGAGCAAGGCGGGAAGATCCGAGGCTGCCTCGGAACCGTGTAAAATAGGTGAAGTTCGGGGGGGTTCGGATCTCGAAGAACCAAACCCGCTCATCTCTAATATATATATTTCTCTAACGTCCTAAGTGGATGCTGGGGACTCCGTAAGGACCATGGGGAATAGCGGCTCCGCAGGAGACTGGGCACATCTAAAGAAAGCTTTAGGACTATCTGGTGTGCACTGGCTCCTCCCCCCATGACCCTCCTCCAAGCCTCAGTTAGATCTCTGTGCCTGAACGAGAAGGGTGCACACTAGGGGCTCTCCTGAGCTTCTTAGTGAAAGTTTTAGTTTAGGTTTTTTATTTTCAGTGAGACCTGCTGGCAACAGGCTCACTGCATCGAGGGACTAAGGGGAGAAGAAGCGAACTCACCTGCGTGCAGAGTGGATTGGGCTTCTTAGGCTACTGGACATTAGCTCCAGAGGGACGATCACAGGCCCAGCTTGGATGGGTCCCAGAGCCGCGCCGCCGGCCCCCTTACAGAGCCAGAAGGCAGAAGAGGTCCGGAAAATCGGCGGCAGAAGACGTCCTGTCTTCAACAAGGTAGCGCACAGCACTGCAGCTGTGCGCCATTGCTCTCAGCACACTTCACACTCCGGTCACTGAGGGTGCAGGGCGCTGGGGGGGGCACCCTGAGACGCAATAATAAACACCTTGGATGGCAAAAAAATGCATCACATATAGCTCCTGGGCTATATGGATGCATTTAACCCCTGCCAAAATACATAAAAAAACGGGAGATAAGGCCGCCGATAGGCTCCGCCCCCTTATCTCCTCAGCACACTGGCGCCATTTTCCCTCACAGCTCCGTTGGAGGGAAGCTCCCTGGCTCTCCCCTGCAGTCACTACACTACAGAAAGGGTTAAAAAAGAGAGGGGGACACAAATTAGGCGCAGTATTAACTATACAGCAGCTATAAGGGGAAAAACACTTATATAAGGTTATCCCTGTGTATATATATAGCGATCTGGTGTGTGCTGGCAAACTCTCCCTCTGTCTCCCCAAAGGGCTAGTGGGGTCCTGTCCTCTATCAGAGCATTCCCTGTGTGTGTGCTGTATGTCGGTACTTTTGTGTCGACATGTATGAGGAGAAAAATGATGTGGAGACGGAGCAGATTGCCTGTAATAGTGATGTCACCCCCTTGGGGGTCGACACCTGAGTGGATGAACTGTTGGAAGAAATTACGTGACCGTGTCAGCTCTGTATAAAAGACAGTGGTTGACATGAGACAGCCGGCTACTCAGCTTGTGCCTGTCCAGACGTCTCATAGGCCGTCAGGGGCTCTAAAGCGCCCGTTACCTCAGATGGCAGATATAGACGCCGACACGGATACTGACTCCAGTGTCGACGGTGAAGAGACAAATGTGACTTCCAGTAGGGCCACACGTTACATGATTGAGGCAATGAAAAATGTTTTACACATTTCTGATAATACGAGTACCACCAAAAAGGGGTATTATGTTCGGTGAGGAAAAACTACCTGTAGTTTTCCTGAATCTGAGAAATTAAATGAGGTGTGTGATGATGCGTGGGTTTCCCCCGATAACAACTGATAATTTCTAAAATGTTATTGGCATTATATCCTTTCCCGCCAGAGGTTAGGGTGCGTTGGGAAACACCCCCTAGGGGGGATAAAGCGCTCACACGCTTGTAAGGGCTCTATCCTCTCCTGAGATGGCCGTCCTTAAGGATCCTGCTGATAGAAAGCAGAAGGGTATCCTAAAATGTATTTACACACATACTGGTGTTATACTGCGACCAGCAATCGCCTCAGCCTGGATGTGCAGTGCTGGGTTGGCGTGGTCGGATTCCCTGACTGAAAATATTGATACCCTAGATAGGGACAGTATATTTTTGCCTATAGAGCATTTGAAAGATGCATTTCTATATATGCGTGATGCACAGCGAAATATTTGCCGACTGGCATCAAGTCTAAGTGCGTTGTCCATTTCTACCAGTAGAGGGTTATGGACACGTCAGTGGTCAGGTGATGCGTATTCCAAACGGCATTTGGAAGTATTGCCTTATTAAGGGGAGGAGTTATTTGGGGTCGGTCTTTCAGACCTGGTGGCCACGGCAACAGCTGGGAAATCCACGTTTGTACCCCAGGTCGCCTCTCAACATGAGAAGACGCCGTATTATCAGGCGCAGTCTTTTCGTGGATAAGCGGGCAAAAGGTTCCTCATTTCTGCCCCGTGACAGAGGGAGAGGAAAAAGGCTGCAGAAATCAGCCAGTTCCCAGGAACAGAAACCCTCTCCCGCCTCTGCCAAGCCCTCAGTATACGCTGGGGCTTTACAAGCAGAATCAGGCACGGTGGGGGGCCCGTCTCAATGAATTTCAGCGCGCAGTGGGCTCACTCGCAAGTAGACCCCTGGATCCTTCAGGTGATATCTCAGGGGTACAAATTAGAATTCGAGACGTCTCCCCCTCGCCGTTTCCTAAAGTCGGCTTTACCGATGTTTCCTTCTGACAGGGAGACAGTTTTGGAAGCCATTCACAAGCTGTATTCCCAGCAGGTGATAATCAAGATACCCCTCCTGCAACAGGGAACGGGGTATTATTCCACACTGTTGTGGTACCGAAGCCGGACAGCTCGGTGAGACCGATTCTAAATCTAAAATCTTTGAACACTTACATACAGAGGTTCAAATTCAAGATTGAGTCACTCAGAGCAGTGATTGCGAACCTGGAAGAAGGGGACTACATGATGTCTCGGGACATCAAGGATGCTTACCTTCATGTCAAAATTTACCCTTCTCACCAAGGGTACCTCAGGTTTATGGTACAGAACTGTCACTATCAGTTCAGACGCTGCCGTATGGATGGTCCACGGCACCCCGGGTCTTTACCAAGGTAATGGCCGAAATGATGATATTCCTTCTAAGGAAGGGAATTTTAGTTATCCCTTACTTGGACAATTCCCTGATAAGGGTAAGATCCAGGGAACAGTTGGAGGTCGGTGTAGCACTATCTCAGGTAGTGTTGCTGCAGCACGGTTGGATTCTCAATATTCCAAAATCGCAGCTGGTTCCGACGACTTGTCTTCTGTTCCTAGGGATGATCCTGGACACAGTCCAGAAAAAGGTGTTTCTCCCGGAGGAGAAAGCCAGGGAGTTATCCGAGCTAGTCAGGAACCTCCTAAAACCGAGCCAAGTCTCAGTGCATCAATGCACAAGGGTTCTGGGTAAAATGGTGGCTTCCTACGAAGCAATCCCATTCGGCAGATTCCACGCAAGAACTTTCCAGTGGGACCTGCTGGACAAATGGTCCGGGTCGCATCTTCAGATGCATCAGCAGATAACCCTGTCACCAAGGACAAGGGGTCCCTCCTGTGGTGGTTGCAGAGTGCTCATCTTCTAGAGGGCCGCAGATTCGGCATTCAGGACTGGGTCCTGGTAACCACGGATGCCAGCCTGCGAGGCTGGGGAGCAGTCACACAGGGAAGGAATATCCAGGACTTATGGTCAAGCCTGGAGACATCACTTCACATAAATATCCTGAAGCTAAGGGACATTTACAATGCTCTAAGCTTAGCAAGACCTCTGCTTCAAGGTCAGCCGGTGTTGATCCAGTCGGACAACATCACGGCAGTCACCCACGTAAACAGACAGGGTGGCACAAGAAGCAGGAGGGCAATGGCAGAAGCTGCAAGGATTCTTCGCTGGGCGGAAAATCATGTGATAGCACTGTCAGCAGTATTCTTTCCGGGAGTGGATAACTGGGAAGCAGACTTCCTCAGCACGACCTCCACCCGGGAGAGTGGGGACTTCACCCAGAAGTCTTCCACATGATTATAAACCGTTGGGAAAAACTCGACAGGTATTGCGCCAGGTCCAGGGACCCTCAGGCAATAGCTGTAGACGCTCTGGTAACACCGTGGGTGTACCAGTCAGGGTATGTGTTCCCTCCTCTGCCTCTCATACCCAAGGTACTGAGATTGATAAGATGGAGAGGAGTAAGCACTATATTCGTGGCTCCGGATTGGCCAAGAAGGACTTGGTAACCGGAACTTCAAGAGATGCTCACGGAGGATCCGTGGCCTCTACCTCTAAGAAGGGACCTGCTCCAGCAAGGACCCTGTCTGTTCCAAGACTTACCGCGGCTGCGTTTGACGGCATGGCGGTTGAACGCCGGATCCTGAAGGAAAAAAGGCATTCCGGATGAAGTCATCCCTATCCTGATCAAAGCCAGGAAGGATGTAACCGCAAAAACATTATCACCGCAATTGGCGAAAATATGTTACGTGGTGCGAGGCCAGTAAGGCCCGACGGTGGAAATTCAACTGGGTCGATTCCTACATTTCCTGCAAACAGGAGTGCTATGGGCCTGAAATTGGGGTCCATTAAGGTTCAAATTTCGGCCCTGTCAATTTTCTTCCAAAAAGAACTAGCTTCAGTCCCTGAAGTTCAGACGTTTGTAAAAGGGGTACTGTATATACAGCCTCCTTTTGTGCCTCCAGTGGCACTTTGGGATCTCAATGTAGTTTTGGGTTCCAAAAGTCACATTGGTTTGAACCACTTAAATCTGTGGAGTTAAAATATCTCACATGGAAAGTGGTCATGCTGTTGGCCCTGGCCTGGGCCAGGCGCGTGTCAGAATTGGCGGCTTTATCCTGAAATAGCCCTTATCTGATGTTCCATTCGGACAGGGCGGAATTGAGGACTCGTCCTCAGTTTCTCCCTAAGGTGGTTTCAGCGTTTCACCTGAACCAACCTATTTGTGGTGCCTGCGGCTACTAGGGACTTGGAGGACTCCAAGTTGCTAGACGTTGTCAGTGTTAGGCGCCGGGGTCCGCTCGTCGGTGCGGCCCGGCGCCTAGCAACCAGGGACGCCGTGCGCTTACAGCCGCCGGCTCCCTGGCAACGCTAGACGCCGGGCGCACGGAGCCGCTCTGACCCTAGCAACGGGGACGCCACGTTCGGGCCGCGTTCCCCGTTGCTGGGTCTGTTCTAATTGTATCATGATGTGCTGATTGTATCATGGTGTGCTGGCCGTGCAGCATGCAAGCTGCACGGCATTAATTGTGATGACCCAGTTTGGCTCCTGATTGGGGAGCTCACACTTATAAGCACCCTTTGGACTTCTCACAGACGCCGGTGATAGCTTCCTGTTTGCCTTTGTCAGTTGCAGAGAGTTTCCAGTCCTGCTCAATCCGGTTGTTCCTGTTCTCAGTGGTCCTGTACTCGGATATTTGTCATCTATTCCTGGAGTCTGACCGAGCACCTTTAACATCCTGTGGTGTTCGTGAGTCGCGGCGCAGCCGTGTGTTGCGGCTTGTCCGCTTACTGTTTATTATTTAGTTTATTTGTGTTCTGGAGCTTTTGCGGAGGATTCCGCTCCCACAGATCCACTCTGGTATCCAGCGGTGCTGGATAGGAGTAACGGATCAGTGGATCTTTGGTTGTCCTTTTCCCTGGCGGCTAGTCCGCACATACCTTGGTTTAAGTTAGTTAGCTTGTAACCCCTGGCCTGGTTGCTTAGTCAGAGGGCCCCTTGTTATCACCCTGTCTCGGATTTCCCTTTGTCTCCCATTAAGACCTGAGGGGGCATCGGGGTTGGGCAGACATAATCCGCCCTTCGAACGCGGCTGCCATGGGCTCAAGCAACCATAGTCTCGCAGGGGATTTCTGATAACACGGGCGAGACAACGGAGTTAGGGCGCCAGGGGTTACTAGGCTCTCCTGCTCCCACAACCAGCAAATCTTCCCAGTACTCAGACCTCTGCCATTAGATCTCCTCTGGTCTGGAGTACGGGAATCATAACATTATCACCGGCCAGACAAAAAAGAAAATTAAAATTAACAGGAGTTGATTTTTTTTTACTTATTCAGTTGGGAGATTTTTGTCGGCCTCATGAATCCCACCGGTGTTGGGCCAAATCCTGGCCAGCTTCTAGTTAGTCAGATTCAAGAACTTACTCAGATGGTTCAGGATCTGTCCCTCCGGGTGAGGTCACAGGAAGATCTGTTACGGACTTCCCCGAGGGTCATTCCTGAACCAAAGATGCATCTGCCTGACCGTTTTTCTGGGGATAGAAAACAGTTTTTTAATTTTAAAGAGTCTTGTAAACTTTATTTTCGTTTAAGACCAGTCTCCTCAGGTACGGAGGCTCAGCGGGTTGGAATTATTATTTCTCTGCTTCAGGGGGATCCTCAGACCTGGGCTTTTGGTTTAAAGACAGATGATCCAGCCTTATTGTCTGTAGACGCCTTTTTAAAATCGTTAGGGCTACTGTATGACGACCCTGATAGAGAGGCGTCCGCTGAGAGTCAGTTGCGTGCTCTCAGACAGGGTAGGAATCCCGCAGAGATTTATTGTACGGAGTTTCGCCGTTGGTCGAACGACTGTGGATGGAATGACCCAGCCCTGCGCAGTCAGTTTCGACTCGGCTTATCTGAATCTATTAAAGACTGTCTCCTTCAGTATCCCGCTCCTGAGACTCTCGATAAACTCATGGAGCTCTCTATTAAGATAGATCGTCGGCTCAGAGAGCGGAGGGCTGAAAAAGGAGCGTCTGTCGGGTCTACTCCTTGTGTTTTTTCCATCCCTGTGGACATGGAGGAGCCTATGCAGATAGGTCTCTCCAAATTGTCTCCTGAAGAAAGAACCAGGAGGCAAAATTCTGGTCTTTGTTTATACTGTGGAGGTAAGGGACATTTTGCCCGTAGTTGTCCGAACAAGTCGGGAAACTTCCTGACCAAGTGAGTTGTGAGGGGGTTCACTTTGGTCTGCAGCTTATCTCCTCAAATAATTCACTGTTAGTTCCTGCTAAAGTTTCCTTTGGCAGCCTCTGTTCCTCGGTCTCTGCTTTTGTGGACAGTGGAGCTGCAGGGAACTTTATGGATTTAACATGGGCCAAGGCCTTAGGTATTCCTCAGTTAACCTTGGGTAGGTGTGTCACCATGCATGGTTTAGATGGGAGTCCCTTGTCCAATGGGGTTATTTCTCTCTGTACACCTCCTGTTTTACTTTCGGTAGGAGCTCTACATTCTGAAAAGATTGAGTTTTTCCTTACCCATTGTCCAGCAGTTCCTGTGGTTCTGGGTCACCCTTGGCTGGCCTTTCATAATCCCATCATTGATTGGCAGTCGGGGGAGATCTTACAAAGGGGTACCATCTGTAATAAAGAATGTATTACGCTTCCTATCCGAGTAGCTGCCGCCGTTCCCGCACCCATTCCTGTGGAATACCAGGATTTTGTTGATGTATTTTCCAAGGGCAATGCGGATATTCTGCCTCCCCATAGGCCTTATGATTGTGCCATTGAGCTAATTCCTGGTGCCACGTTGCCTAAAGGAAGGTTATATGCATTGTCTGGTCCTGAAACTGTGGCCATGAATGAGTATGTGAAAGAAAGCCTTGGGAAAGGATTTATCAGGCCATCCAAATCCCCTTTAAGTGCAGGTTTCTTCTTCGTAGAGAAGAAGGATGGTTCTCTCAGACCCTGCATTGATTTTAGAGCTTTGAATAAAATCTCAGTAAAGAATACTTACCCTCTGCCGCTGATCTCTGTCCTCTTTGATCAGCTACGTTCGGCTGTGATTTTTTCTAAGATTGACCTGAGAGGAGCATATAACCTCATCAGAATCAAGTCAGGGGATGAGTGGAAAACGGCATTCAGTACTCAGTCAGGCCACTATGAGTATCTGGTCATGCCATTTGGCCTGTCTAACGCTCCGGCAGTCTTCCAGGATCTCATTAACGATGTGCTCCGTGAATTTCTTGGAAGGTTCGTTGTAGTCTACTTAGACGATATTTTGATATATTCTGATTCTGTAGAACAACATGTTACCCAGGTGCGTCAAGTTCTAAAAAAATTACGTGAAAATCACCTGTATGCCAAGCTGGAGAAGTGTGAATTTCATGTTACGGAGGTATCCTTTTTAGGGTACATTATTTCCCCTCGGGGATTCTGTATGGAACCAAAGAAGCTCCAAGCCATCCTTAGTTGGGCGCAACCCACCAACTTAAAAGCAATTCAGCGCTTTTTAGGGTTTGCGAACTACTATAGAAGATTTATTCACTCTTTCTCTGACCTAGTTGCTCCCATTGTGGCACTAACTAAGAAGGGAGCAGATCCTACCAATTGGTCACGTGAAGCTGAGTTATCTTTTCAGGCCTTGAAACAAGCCTTTGTCTCAGCCCCTGTCCTCAGACATCCCAACCCAGAATTGCCTTTCATTGTTGAGGTTGATGCCTCGGAGGTTGGAGTGGGGGCTATCCTATCTCAGAAGGATCCGGATTCCCTTGAATTACATCCTTGTGCCTTTATGTCCAGGAAATTCTCATCTGCAGAATCCAACTACGATGTTGGTTACCGGGAATTGCTGGCTATTAAATGGGCTTTCGAGGAGTGGAGACATTGGCTTGAAGGAGCGACTCATACTATTTCAGTTTTGACTGATCACAAAAATCTTCAATACATTGAATCAGCTAAGCGACTGAATGCCCGGCAGGCTCGTTGGGCTTTATTTTTTACTCGTTTCAAATTCATTATCACCTTCAGGCCAGGTTCCAAGAATACTAAGGCAGATGCCCTGTCACGCAGTTTTCTTCCAGTTCAAGACAACAGTCCTGTTACTCCCATACTGCCGTCCTCAACCATTCGGGCAGGCCTCACACAGGATGTATTTACCCAGTTAAAGCTGCTTCAACATCAAGCTCCTGGAAATACTCCTGCTGGTCGTCTTTTTGTCCCTGAGTTTTTGAGAGCAACTGTTTTGACGGAGTTTCATGATAGCAAAGTTGCCGGGCATCCGGGAATCGCTAAGACTTTGGAATTAGTCTCCCGCTCAGTATGGTGGCCTGGTCTTTCCAAAGACATTAAAGAGTTTGTTTTTTCGTGTCAGGTCTGTGCACAGCATAAAGTTCCCCGTTCTTTACCCATCGGTCAACTTATGCCCTTGAATGTTCCTCTTAGGCCATGGTCGCATATCTCCATGGATTTTGTGGTGGACCTCCCTCTGTCAGCCGGATGCCGAGTCATATGGGTGGTAGTGGACCGTTTTAGTAAAATGGCCCATTTCATTGCTCTTCCCCGATTGCCATCTGCCCAGGGATTGGCAGTCTTGTTCCTCCGCCATGTTTTCAGACTCCATGGCTTACCCACTGATATTGTTTCTGATCGGGGTCCACAATTCATTGCACAATTTTGGAAGTCTTTTTGTGCTTCATTAAAGATGAAGTTATCTTTAACGTCCGGCTATCATCCCCAATCCAATGGGCAGACTGAGCAAGTTAATCAATCTCTAAAACAATATTTGCGTTTGTACTCGGCCAAACTCCAAAATGACTGGTCGGAGTTTCTTCCATTGGCGGAGTTTGCTTATAATAATGCCTGTCATTCTTCCACCAATGTGTCTCCATTTTTTGCAGTTTTTGGTTTTCACCCCAGAGCTAATTCATTTTTTCAACATTCCTCTGTCTCCTCACTGGCCCTGACCTCTCATCTTAAACTTATTTGGAGAAAAGTGCACCTGGCTCTCAGAAAAGCGGCATTCCGGGAAAAAAGATTTTCTGACAGGCTCCGGCGGCCGTGCACTTTTAAAGTAGGAGATAAGGTGTGGTTGTCGACTCGCAACATTAAACTTCGACAAACCTCAGCCAGATTGGGTCCTAAATTTATTGGACCATTTCACATTATCAAAAAAGTCAATCCAGTTGCTTTCCGGTTACGTTTACCAAAAACTTTACGGATCGGAAATACCTTCCATTGCTCATTGCTGAAACCATATGTTTCGTCCAGTAGATTTCCTCGTAAAATATCTCAGGGGAAATCACCTATAAATGTACAGGGTCAGCAGGAGTTCTTAGTGGAGAAGGTTCTCGATTCCAAGTTGTCCCGGGGTCGGCTTTATTTTTTGGTACATTGGAGAGGTTATGGGCCAGAGGAAAGGTCTTGGGTCCTGGATGAGGATCTTCATGCCCCGAGGCTCAAAAGGGCATTTTTTCGAGAATTTCCTCAGAAACCTGGCTTTAGGGGTTCCTTGACCCCTCCTCAAGGGGGGGGGGGTACTGTTAGGCGCCGGGGTCCGCTCGTCGGTGCGGCCCGGCGCCTAGCAACCAGGGACGCCGTGCGCGTACAGCCGCCGGCTCCCTGGCAACGCTAGACGCCGGGCGCACGGAGCCGCTCTGACCCTAGCAACGGGGACGCCACGTTCGGGCCGCGTTCCCCGTTGCTGGGTCTGTTCTAATTGTATCATGATGTGCTGATTGTATCATGGTGTGCTGGCCGTGCAGCATGCAAGCTGCACGGCATTAATTGTGATGACCCAGTTTGGCTCCTGATTGGGGAGCTCACACTTATAAGCACCCTTTGGACTTCTCACAGACGCCGGTGATAGCTTCCTGTTTGCCTTTGTCAGTTGCAGAGAGTTTCCAGTCCTGCTCAATCCGGTTGTTCCTGTTCTCAGTGGTCCTGTACTCGGATATTTGTCATCTATTCCTGGAGTCTGACCGAGCACCTTTAACATCCTGTGGTGTTCGTGAGTCGCGGCGCAGCCGTGTGTTGCGGCTTGTCCGCTTACTGTTTATTATTTAGTTTATTTGTGTTCTGGAGCTTTTGCGGAGGATTCCGCTCCCACAGATCCACTCTGGTATCCAGCGGTGCTGGATAGGAGTAACGGATCAGTGGATCTTTGGTTGTCCTTTTCCCTGGCGGCTAGTCCGCACATACCTTGGTTTAAGTTAGTTAGCTTGTAACCCCTGGCCTGGTTGCTTAGTCAGAGGGCCCCTTGTTATCACCCTGTCTCGGATTTCCCTTTGTCTCCCATTAAGACCTGAGGGGGCATCGGGGTTGGGCAGACATAATCCGCCCTTCGAACGCGGCTGCCATGGGCTCAAGCAACCATAGTCTCGCAGGGGATTTCTGATAACACGGGCGAGACAACGGAGTTAGGGCGCCAGGGGTTACTAGGCTCTCCTGCTCCCACAACCAGCAAATCTTCCCAGTACTCAGACCTCTGCCATTAGATCTCCTCTGGTCTGGAGTACGGGAATCATAACAGTCAGGGCCCTGAAAATATATGTTTCCAGGAGGGCTGGAGTCAGGAAATCTGACTCGCTGTTTATCCTGTATGCACCCAACAAGCTGGGTGCTCCTGCTTCTAAGCAGACTATTGCTCGTTGGATTTGTAGTACAATTCAGCTTGCACATTCTGTGGCAGGCCTGCCACAGCCAAAAATCTATAAATGCCCACTCCACAAGGAAGGTGGGCTCATCTTGGGCGGCTGCCCGAGGGGTCTCGGCTTTACAACTTTGCCGAGCAGCTACTTGGTCAGGAGCAAATACGTTTGTAAAATTCTACAAAATTGATATCCTGGCTGAGGAGGACCTGGAGTCAGAGCCGGATTAAGGGGGGGGGCCCGGGGGATACGTACCCCGGGCCCCCCTTTCCAAAAGGGCCCCCTGCTACACCGCAGATCGGATCTCTCTTCCGATCCGATCTGTGGTGCTGAGCTCCGCTCCCCGGCTCCCTTAGAACAGATTGACATGCGGACGAGCGTCCGCATGTCAATCTGCGGTCTCCGGCTCTCCCTCCCTGCTGTGTTGGAGGGACACTGAGCGCATCGCGCGTCTCTCCTGTGTCCCTCCTGGCTCTCCCCCGGCCGGTCTAAGGAAGTGCCGTTTGTGAGCTCTGATTGGCTCACGAACCGGCACTTCCTGTATTAGACCAGCCGGGGGAGAGCCAGGAGGGACATAGGAGAGACGCTCTATGCGCTCCCTGTCCCTCCAACACATGATGGGGGGGGGGGGGAGCAGGCACTCAGGCACTGGGGGCATATACCTGCCACTGTGGGGGGCAGATCTGGCACTGGGGGGCATATACCTGGCTCTGTGGGGGGCAGATCTGGCACTGGGGGGCATATACCTGGCTCTGTGGGGGGCAGATCTGGCACTGGGGGGCATATACCTGGCACTGTGGGGGGCAGATCTGGCACTGGGGGGCATATACCTGGCTCTGTGGGGGGCAGATCTGGCACTGGGGGGCATATACCTGGCACTGTGGGGGGGAAGATCTGGCACTGGGGGCATATACCTGGCACTGTGGGGGGCAGATCTGGCACTGGGGGGCATATACCTGGCACTGTGGGGGGGAGATCTGGCACTGGGGGCATATACCTGGCACTGTGGGGGGCAGATCTGGCACTGGGGGCATATACCTGGCACTGTGGGGGGCAGATCTGGCACTGGGGGCATATACCTGGCACTGGGGGGGCAGATCTGGCACTGGGGGGCATATACCTGGCACTGTGGGGGGCAGATCTGGCACTGGGGGCATATACCTGGCACTGTGGGGGGGAAGATCTGGCACTGGGGGCATATACCTGGCACTGTGGGGGGCAGATCTGGCACTGGGGGCATATACCTGGCACTGTGGGGGGGGAGATCTGGCACTGGGGGCATATACCTGGCACTGTGGGGGGCAGATCTGGCACTGGGGGCATATACCTGGCACTGTGGGGGGCAGATCTGGCACTGGGGGCATATACCTGGCACTGGGGGGGCAGATCTGGCACTGGGGGCATATACCTGGCACTGTGGGGGGCAGATCTGGCACTGGGGGCATATACCTGGCACTGTGGGGGGGGAGATCTGGCACTGGGGGCATATACCTGGCACTGTGGGGGGCAGGTCTGGCACTGGGGGCATATACCTGGCACTGTGGGGGGGAGATCTGGCACTGGGGGCATATACCTGGCACTGTGGGGGGCAGGTCTGGCACTGGGGCCATATACCTGGCACTGTGGGGGGCAGATCTGGCACTGGGGGCATATACCTGGCACTGTGGGGGGCAGATCTGGCACAGGGGGCATATACCTGGTACTGTGGGGGGCAGATCTGGCACTGGGGGCATATACCTGGCACTGTGGGGGCAGATCCGGCACTGGGGGCATATACCTGGCACTGTGGGGGGAAGATCTGGCACTGAATGCATATACCTGGCACTGTGGGGGAATATCTGGCACTGGGGGCATATACCTGGCACTGTGGGGGAATATTTGGCACTGGGGGGAGCAGGCACTGAGGGGGCATATGTGGCACTGGGGGGGGGTATATGTGGCACTGGGGGCATGTACCTGGCACTGTGGGGGAATATCTGGCACTAGGGGCATATACATGGCACTGTAGGGGAATATCTGGCACTGGGGGCATATGTGGCATTGGGAGCATGGCCCTAGCAACAAGCACTACCCCCTAACAACGAGCATGACACCCAGTGCATGAAACCCCTGACAACGAGCATGACACCCTGAGCGTGAAAACCCCTGGCACCGTGCATGGAACCAAGAGCATGAAAACCCTGGCAACGAGCAGGTAATTTAAAAGTAATTAGAAGCCTTACTGTAGAACTTAATGTGTAATGGGCATTACGGTGTGTGGCATAATGTATCACGGACATTGCGGTGTGTGTCATAATGTATCAGGCATTACGGTGTGTTGTATACTATATCACGGGCATTGTGGTATGTGGTATAATGTCTCAGGATCATTGTGGTGTGTGTCATACTGTGTCACAGACATTGTATGTGCTATAATGTATCAGGGGCATTGCAGTGTGTAGCATAATGTATAACGGGCATTGCGATTCCTGTCATAATGTGTCACAGGCATTACGGTGTGTGGCATAATGTGTAGGGGGCATTACAGTGTGTGCATATTATGTCATGTGCATTATTGTGTGTGGAATAATGTCTAAGGGCCATTGCAGTATGTGGAATAATGTATACTGGGCATTACTATAAGGAGGAAAAATGACAAATAATGTAAGGGGCATGAATCAGGATTATTTTTCTTTCCTGTGGTGGCCAACGTATGGGCGTGCAGGTTGCAAAACTGGGGTATAAGGTAGTCTTTTCCTGCAATGCCACGCCCTCCACGCAAAGCCACGCCCATTTCGACAAAGCTACACACCCTTTTTGCCGGCGCATGCCTGCGGCGTGCACATTTTTCTACCTTTGCTAGTGCCAATTACGGGGGGTATGGGGGGGGGCGCCGAAGGATTTTTTGGCTTGGGGGAGAAAAATTTATAGTTACGCCACTGGGCTCAGCTGTCCAATAATGTATCAATGAAACAGCCTGCGTGCCCAGCCAATGACTGAGTGGCAGGCTGCTTCATTCATACTTTATTGGACAGCTGAGCCGTCGCTCAGCTCAGCTGTCCTGTCTGTGCGCCCGCTGCTGCAGTGAGGACGGGATCCGGGGAGCACAGCACAGCAGATCGGAAGAGAGATCCGATCTGCGGTGTGGCAGGGAGTGTGCTGCTTGGGGAGGCAAATATATATATATAAATATATATATATGTGTGTGTGTGTGTGTGTATATATATATATATATATATATATATATGTGTGTGTATATATATATATATATATATATATATTTATTTTCTGCCTTCTCTATTAGGGGCCCCACTCTCTTAAGTGCCCCGGGCCCCCCATGGTCTTAATCCGGCTCTGCCTGGAGTTCTCTCATTTGGTGCTGCAGAGTCATTCGCACTCTCCCGCCCGTTTGGGAGCTTTGGTATAATCCCCATGGTCCTTACGGAGTCCCCAGCATCCACTTAGGACGTTAGAGAAAATAAGAATTTACTTACCGATAATTCTATTTCTCATAGTCCGTAGTGGATGCTGGGCGCCCATCCCAAGTGCGGATTGTCTGCAATACTTGTACATAGTTATTGTTACAAAAATCGGGTTATTATTGTTATGAGCCATCTTTCAGAGGCTCCTCTGTTATCATGCTGTTAACTGGGTTCAGATCACAGGTTATACGGTGTGATTGGTGTGGCTGGTATGAGTCTTACCCGGGATTCAAAATCCTTCCTTATTGTGTACGCTCGTCCGGGCACAGTATCCTAACTGAGGCTTGGAGGAGGGTCATGGGGGGAGGAGCCAGTGCACACCAGATAGTCCTAAAGCTTTCTTTAGATGTGCCCAGTCTCCTGCGGAGCCGCTATTCCCCATGGTCCTTACGGAGTCCCCAGCATCCACTACGGACTATGAGAAATAGAATTATCGGTAAGTAAATTCTTATTATATATATATATATATATATATATATATATATATATATTAGTGATGAGCGGGTTCGGTTCCTCGGAAACCGAACCCCCCCGAACTTCACCCATTTTACACGGGTCCGAGGCATACTCGGATTCTCCCGTATGGCTCGGTTAACCCGAGCGTGCCCGAACGTCATCATCCCGCTGTCGGATTCTCGCGAGATTCGGATTCTATATAAGCAGCCGCACGTCACCGCCATTTTCACTCGTGCATTGGAAATGTTAGGGAGAGGACGTGGCTGGCGTCCTCTCCGTTTATTAATCATATTTGTGCTTAATGCTTAATTGTGGGGACTGGGGAGCAGCTGTATTATATAGGAGGAGTACAGTGCAGAGTTTTGCTGACAGTGACCACCAGTATACGTTGTCTGCCTGAAAAACACTCCATATCTGTGCTCAGTGTGCTGCATATATCTGTGCTCACACTGCTTAATTGTGGGGACTGGGGAGCAGCTGTATTATATAGGAGGAGTACAGTGCAGAGTTTTGCTTACAGTGACCACCAGTATATATAGCAGTACGGTACGGAAGGCCACTGCTCTACCTACCTCTGTGTCGTCAAGTATACTATCCATCCATACCTGTGGTGCATTTCAGTTGTGCGCAGTATATATAGTAGTAGGCCATTGCTATTGATACTGGCATATAATTCCACACATTAAAAAATGGAGAATAAAAATGTGGATGTTAAAATAGGGAAAGATCAAGATCCACTTCCACCTCGTGCTGAAGCTGCTGCCACTAGTCATGGGCGAGACGATGAAATGCCATCAACGTCGTCTGCCAAGGCCGATGCCCAATGTCATCGTAGAGAGCATGTAAAATCCAAAAAACAAAAGTTCAGTAAAATGACCCAAAAATCAAAATTGAAAGCGTCTGATGAGAAGCGTAAACTTGCCAATATGCCATTTACGACACGGAGTGGCTAGGAACGGCTGAGGCCCTGGCCTATGTTCATGGCTAGTGGTTCAGATTCACATGAGGATGGAAGCACTCATCCTCTCGCTAGAAAAATGAAAAGACTTAAGCTGGCAAAAGCACAGCAAAGAACTGTGCGTTCTTCTAAATCACAAATCCCCAAGGAGAGTCCAATTGTGTCGGTTGCGATGCCTGACCTTCCCAACACTGGACGGGAAGAGCTTGCGCCTTCCACCATTTGCACTCCCCCTGCAAGTGCTGGAAGGAGCACCCGCAGTCCAGTTCCCGATAGTCAAATTGAAGATGTCACTGTTGAAGTACACCAGGATGAGGATATGGGTGTTGCTGGCGCTGGGGAGGAAATTGACAAGGAGGATTCTGATGGTGAGGTGGTTTGTTTAAGTCAGGCACCCAGGGAGACACCTGTTGTCCGTGGGACGAATATGGCCATTGACATGCCTGGTCAAAATACAAAAAAAATCACCTCTTCGGTGTGGAATTATTTCAACATAAATGCGGACAACAGGTGTCAAGCCGTGTGTTGCCTTTGTCAAGCTGTAATAAGTAGGGGTAAGGACGTTAACCACCTAGGAACATCCTCCCTTATACATCACCTGGTCCGCATTCATCAGAAGTCAGTGACAAGTTCACAAACTTTGGATGACAGCGGAAGCAGTCCACTGACCACTGAATCCCTTCCTCTTGTAACCAAGCTCCTGCAAACCACACCACCAACTCCCTCAGTGTCAATTTCCACCTTACACAGGAAAGCCAATAGTCCTGCAGGCCATGTCACTGGCAAGTCTGACGAGTCCTCTCCTGCCTGGGATTCCTCCGATGCATCCTTGAGTGTAACGCCTACTGCTGCTGGCGCTGCTGTTGTTGCTGCTGGGAGTCGATCGTCATCCCAGAGGGGAAGTCGGAAGACCACTTGTACTACTTCCAGTAAGCAATTGACTGTCCAACAGTCCTTTGCGAGGAAGATGAAATATCACAGCAGTCATCCTGCTGCAAAGCGGATAACTCAGGTCTTGTCAGCCTGGGTGGTGAGAAACGTGGTTCCGGTATCCACCGTTAATTCAGAGGCAACTAGAGACTTGATTGAGGTACTGTGTCCCCGGTACCAAATACCATCTAGGTTCCATTTCTCTAGGCAGGCGATACCGAAAATGTACACAGACCTCAGAAAAAGAGTCACCAGTGTCCTAAAAAATGCAGTTGTACCCAATGTCCACTTAACCACGGACATGTGGACAAGTGGAGCAGGGCAGACTCAGGACTATATGACTGTGACAGCCCACTGGGTAGATGTATTGCCTCCCGCAGCAAGAACAGCAGCGGCGGCACCAGTAGCAGCATCTCGCAAACGCCAACTCGTTCCTAGGCAGGCTACGCTTTGTATCACCGCTTTCCATATGAGGCACACAGCTGACAACCTCTTACGGAAACTGAGGAACATCATCGCAGAATGGCTTACCCCAATTGGACTCTCCTGGGGATTTGTGACATCGGACAACGCCACCATATTGTGCGTGCATTACATCTGGGCAAATTCTAGCACGTCCCATGTTTTGCACATACATTGAATTTGGTGGTGCAGAATTATTTAAAAACGACAGGGGCGTGCAAGAGATGCTGTCGGTGACCCAAAGAATTGCGGGCCACTTTCGGCATTCAGCCACCGCGTGCCGAAGACTGGAGCACCACCAAACACTCCTGAACCTGCCCTGCCATCCTCTGAAGCAAGAGGTGGTAACGAGGTGGAATTCAACCCTCTATATGCTTCAGAGGATGGAGGAGCAGCAAAAGGCCATTTAAGCCTATACATCTGCCCACGATATAGGCAAAGGAGGGGGAATGCACCTGACTCAAGCGCAGTGGAGAATGATTTCAACGTTGTGCAAGGTTCTGCAACCCTTTGAACTTGCCACACGTGAAGTCAGTTCAGACACTGCCAGCCTGAGACAGGTCATTCCCCTCATCAGGCTTTTGCAGAAGAAGCTGGAGACATTGAAG
Source organism: Pseudophryne corroboree (assembly GCF_028390025.1). NCBI lineage: Eukaryota > Metazoa > Chordata > Amphibia > Anura > Myobatrachidae > Pseudophryne > Pseudophryne corroboree. Next base: position 427,783,492 of record NC_086444.1, on the reverse strand, counting down.
GAGGAGCTAAAACAGAGCGATTCCGCTAGGCATGTGGGACATGTGGATGGAGCCCTTAATTCGCTTAACCAGGATTCACGGGTGGTCAATCTGTTGAAATCAGAGCACTACATTTTGGCCACCGTGCTCGATCCTAGATTTAAAACCTACATTGTATCTCTCTTTCCGGCAGACACAAGTCTGCAGAGGTTCAAAGACCTGCTGGTGAGAAAATTGTCAAGTCAAGCGGATCGTGACCCGTCAACAGCTCCTCCTTCACATTCTCCCGCAACTGGGGGTGCGAGAAAAAGGCTAAGAATTCCGAGCCCACCCGCTGGCGGTGATGCAGGGCAGTCTGGAGCGAGTGCTGACATCTGGTCCGGACTGAAGGACCTGGCAACGATTACTGACATGTCGTCTACTGTCACTGCATATGATTCTGTCACCATTGAAAGAATGGTGGATGATTATATGAGTGACCGCATCCAAGTAGGCACGTCAGACAGTCCGTACGTATACTGGCAGGAAAAAGAGGCAATTTGGAGGCCCTTGCACAAACTGGCTGTATTTTACCTAAGTTGCCCACCCTCCAGTGTGTACTCCGAAAGAGTGTTTAGTGCAGCCGCTCACCTTGTCAGCAATCAGCGTACGAGGTTACTTCCAGAAAATGTGGAGAAGATGATGTTCATCAAAATGAATTATAATCAATTCCTCCGTGGAGACATTCACCAGCAATTGCCTCCAGAAAGTACACAGGGACCTGAGATGGTGGATTCCAGTGGGGACGAATTGATAATCTGTGAGGAGGGGGATGTACACAGTGAAAGGGGTGAGGAATCAGAGGATGATGATGAGGTGGACATCTTGCCTCTCTAGAGCCAGTTTGTGCAAGGAGAGATTGATTGCTTCTTTTTTGGTGGGGGCCCAAACCAACCAGTCATTTCAGTCACAGTCATGTGGCAGACCCTGTCGCTGAAATGATGGGTTCGTTAAAGTGTGCATGTCCTGTTTATACAACATAAGGGTGGGTGGGAGGGCCCAAGGACAATTCCATCTTGCACCTCTTTTTTCTTTCATTTTTCTTTGCATCATGTGCTGTTTGGGGACAATTTTTTTGAAGTGCCATCCTGTCTGACACTGCAGTGCCACTCCTAGATGGGCCAGGTGTTTGTGTCGGCCACTTGTGTCGCTTAGCTTAGTCACACAGCGACCTTGGTGCGCCTCTTTTTTTCTTTGCATCATGTGCTGTTTGGGGACAATTTTTTTGAAGTGCCATCCTGCCTGACACTGCAGTGCCACTCCTAGATGGGCCAGGTGTTTGTGTCGGCCACTTGTGTCGCTTAGCTTAGTCACACAGAGACCTTGGTGCGCCTCTTTTTTTCTTTGCATCATGTGCTGTTTGGGGACTATTTTTTTGAAGTGCCATCCTGCCTGACACTGCAGTGCCACTCCTAGATGGGCCAGGTGTTTGTGTCGGCCACTTGTGTCGCTTAGCTTAGTCACACAGCGACCTTGGTGCGCCTCTTTTTTTCTTTGCATCATGTGCTGTTTGGGGACAATTTTTTTGAAGTGCCATCCTGTCTGACACTGCAGTGCCACTCCTAGATGGGCCAGGTGTTTGTGTCGGCCACTTGTGTCGCTTAGCTTAGTCACACAGTGACCTTGGTGCGCCTCTTTTTTTCTTTGCATCATGTGCTGTTTGGGGACAATTTTTTTGAAGTGCCATCCTGTCTGACACTGCAGTGCCACTCCTAGATGGGCCAGGTGTTTGTGTCGGCCACTTGTGTCGCTTAGCTTAGTCACACAGTGACCTTGGTGCGCCTCTTTTTTTCTTTGCATCATGTGCTGTTTGGGGACAATTTTTTTGAAGTGCCATCCTGTCTGACACTGCAGTGCCACTCCTAGATGGGCCAGGTGTTTGTGTCGGACACTTGTGTCGCTTAGCTTAGTCACACAGCGACCTTGGTGCGCCTCTTTTTTTCTTTGCATCATGTGCTGTTTGGGGACAATTTTTTTGAAGTGCCATCCTGCCTGACACTGCAGTGCCACTCCTAGATGGGCCAGGTGTTTGTGTCGGCCACTTGTGTCGCTTAGCTTAGTCACACAGCGACCTTGGTGCGCCTCTTTTTTTCTTTGCATCATGTGCTGTTTGGGGACAATTTTTTTGAAGTGCCATCCTGTCTGACACTGCAGTGCCACTCCTAGATGGGCCAGGTGTTTGTGTCGGCCACTTGTGTTGCTTAGCTTAGCCATCCAGCGACCTCGATGCAAATTTTAGGATTAAAAATAATATTGTGAGGTGTGAGGTGTTCAGAATAGACTGAAAATGAGTGGAAATTATGGTTATTGAGGTTAATAATACTATGGGATCAAAATGACCCCCACATTCTATGATTTAAGCTGGTTTTGAGGGTTTTTTGTAAAAAAAACACCTGAATCCAAAACACACCCGAATCCGACCAAAAATTTTCAGGGAGGTTTTGCCAAAACGCGTCCGAATCCAAAACACGGCCGCGGAACCAAATCCAAAACCAAAACACAAAACCCGAAAAATTTCCGGTGCACATAACTAATATATATATATATATATATATATATATATATATATATATATATATATATATATATCTATATCCATGTACGGTCGCACTCACATCAAAATGTAGATAATCATCAACTGGGGTGTCTCCCACGAAGTCCAGGACCAAGTCCAGGCAGCCAAATATAGAGAGGAAATTAGAGGGGCACTCACCAGATTTAGCACTTTTATAAAATTTAATTCATACTTAGCAGCATATAATCAGTTCCATCAACGTTTTGATCCATTTCGGATCTTCCTCAGGATGTACATTTCAAACAGCACAAGACTTTTGTGACCCAGTTTCATGCACGGTCATCTAAAGTTGCAAGATCCATCAAGGAGCACTGGCCTATCATCTCCACAGATTCCTCTCTAGCGATGTACAACAAAGAAACGCTGATGATGTCCTACAGCAGGGGCAGAAATTTAAAGCAGCTATTGATGCATCCCAGCGGGGTGAATAAGAGTGAAGATAATACCTGGCTACACACACAGAGACCAGGTTGGTCGCACCAGTGCAGTGTTCTGTAGTAAATGGTGTGGAGTGCTAAATAAGTGCTCGTTAGACCTTATATTGCTGGTGATTGAAGAAGTAGGTACCGAGGTTATTAAAGTCCGTGATGAGATCACTGCTTTTGAAAAAGCTAGCATACAACTTTTGAGAACAGATAAAACAGACAACTGGTGTGACAAATTGCAGACCAATATTGAGGCCTTCAAGGATGAGTTAATTGCTTTCAAAAGAAAAAAATTATTAATAGTGACTAATGATTATATCAACCATCAGGTCTATCGTTGGTTATCAGGAGACTCTTCTAGTGGTAGACGCCAACGACCACAGAGATACTCTAGACCAAGGGGTTTTGATAGATTTGAGTCTACCTCTCCCTCCTCCTCTGATGTTGCCACTTCTGCCTCTCGGCCACCCAGTGGTTTTTTAGACCACCGTTCAAGAGGATACCAAGACAATTCTGTGGTAAACACAGGCCCCACCCGAGGAGAGGGGGGCACAACGTGAAGGGGGAGGAGAAGGAGAAAAAAGGATCTGTCTTCAATCTATCGAAACACCAATTATCTCCTGCTGAATTATCTTTACTCGCTTTAGGTATGTCCTTTGTCCCCACTTCCACACATGATCGGTTTCATTTGGCTGTGGATCAGTACAAATTTGGCCGTAAAATCAGACTCAAGGAGTTTTTTCACAGCAAGAACACGGTTGGGGTCGATAACTTTGACTCCAAATCACTCCGGAAACCAAGTATGTTTGATCCACAGTGTACAAATGCCAGTGTGCGAACTTATTTGAGAATGGTAGAACAAGATCTTGAAACTTATGATGTTAAACCTCTGTATAGCAATTTATCGGCTGATCAATATCAAGCCTTAAAATCACTTAGGAAGAACCAGTCAATCACTATTCGTCCTGCCGACAAGGGGGTATATTTACTAAGGTCCCAATTTTGACCGAGATGGTGTTTTTTCTTCAAAGTGTCATCTCGGGAATTTACTAAACTCAAATCCTGGCAGTGATGAGGGCATTCGTATTTTTTTGGAAGTCCAAGGGTAAAAATACGATTGAATACACCTTCGGTCAAACGCGGCTGTTTAGGTATGGTTCTCGGTCATTTACTAACCATTCGTATTTGTAATCTGTACCGTGAAAATGCATTTGCGGCCGTAAAAAAATACAAATCGTAAAAAAGTCCTAAAAAAAAGTAGACCTGCTTTTGATAAGCGTGTTTACATGTGTATTCAATTATCCATTAGTCACACCTGAATTTTTGGCCCTTTAAAAGGGTCCCAAGCACATTTTGACCAGCTCTCACTCTGAAATGGCTGCTGCCGTGTGTAGTACAGATTTATTGTTTGCTGGGGGATACCTGAGACTGCTCCATGAGGCGACAAGAAATCAGGGCCAGGTAAGTCAACATGGTCAGCAGGTTGTACAGGTGCCGCGGAGGCTGCGCAGGCCTCGTTTTTTTAGGGGTCGTTTAAACTTAAACGCATTGTCCGATGATAGGGTCATACAGATGTTTCGGCTAAATAGAAGCAACATTTTCCGTCTGTATGACCTTGTCAAACTGGACCTAGATCCTGAGACAGCACGCTCTCGCTCTGTCTCAGGCCTGCACAAACTCCTGGCTGTGTTGCACTTTATGGCTACTGGGAGCTTCCAGGCTGTGACAGGCGATGTAATTGGTATCTCCCAGCCCACCTTTTCCAAATATTTAAATCAGGTGAGTTGAAACATACATACACGTCTATGTCTAAGTGTTGCTTCTGTTATGTGTTATAACACAGTATTGTATTGATTACAGATCATGACACTCACCTTATATTTTGTAATGTCCACTCAGGTTTTGGATGTGTTGGAACCCCATATAGATGCCTCTATCTGCTTCCCTACCCAGGAGTCGCAGTGGCATGCAGTCAGGGTAGCTTTCTATGAGCTTGCTGGCATGCCCAATGTGCTGGGTGCCATAGATTGCACACACGTTGAGCTGAGACCACCTAGGGGCAGGCAATATGTTTTCACAAACAGACATTTTCGCCAATCCACTAATGTGCAGGTGGTTTATGATGCAAATCTCAAAATTATGAGTGTGGTTGCAGATTACCCTGGCGGCTGCCATGACTCCTTCATCCTCAGTCAGTCATCACTGTTCGATAAGTTTGAGGACGGACAAATGCCTGATGGCAGGCTGCTGGGTATGTTCCAAGTGTGTTGTGTGTATGTGTGGTAACTTCAAGCTCCTGATTTTTGTATGTGTTTTACCATAATCCACATGTCCTAATGTTGGCTATATCTGTATTTCAGGTGATGGTGGTTATGGCTGCTACTCTTGGCTCCTTACTCCATTGTCCCAACCTGATTCTCCTGCTGAACACAATTTTAATAATGCACATAAGTCTACGTGGAATGTGATAGAAAGATGTTTTGGGGTGCTGAAATCTAGGTTTCGGTGTCTTGATAAGTCTGCTGGGCTTTTGTTGTATAGTCCCTCAAAGGTGACTAGGATTGTGTTCTGCTGCTGTTTTCTTCATAATCTGTGTTTGAGTCAACATCTGCCACATGTTGGTGATGAAGAAAACAGCCAGCAAGTAGGTGAGTTAGAAACATCTGGTGACAGTGTGAGTACAGATGTAGGGAGGCAGGTAAGGCAAAAAGTGATTTGGCGTTATTTTAACGGTAAGTATTATTGAGTTATAAATAACCTTGCCTAACCACTTTTTAAAAATGTATTGTAGGTGTGAATGTTGTTTGTGTAGCGTTAGTGTTTGTTAATTATACTGTTCTTTACAGTTATACTGTTATTTGAATAACTTACACTGTCACTCATTAGCACATTAAACCATACACATATTGCGTGTAAAATAATGTTTTGCTTGGACACAGGCATTTTTGGTGTAACAATTCCAAAAAATTTATTTTGTAACAACCATTTCATGCATCCTTCAATATATATTTTTTGTGTGCTGGGTGCAGAGGATTGACCTGGTTCGTTGGTCCGTGTTCTGCTGGAGCGTCTAACAGGGGAGGTAACTGGGGTCTGGCTTGGTGTTGTAGTTCCGGAGTTTGAGCTGATTTGTTGGGATGCCAACACATTAATGCTTTGGCTGAGGTTGTGTATGCTTGCAGTCAGTTGGGTATTTGTGGCAGTGTTGCTGGCAATAATTCTGGAGAGGTTTTCATTCACCAGTTGGTTGTGTTGTATTATTTGTATGAGGGCTTGTTGCTGCCGCTGTTGTTCATCCATGATTCTGACTAAATTGGCTTGCATTTGACTGTAGTCTGCCCTCATCTGCTCCATTGAATTGGCAATTCTGCCAACCTGAACTATCAGTCTGCCTGAGTTCCGACTGAGTAGCGGCAGATGATGGGGCAGACTGGCAAGGTATTGGGTGTGGGTGTTCAGGCAGGCATAGTGTTGTGCCTGTTGTGTGGCCCAACTGCTCCAAAACTCAGGGGCCATTTGTTGCTGGGGTGGTGTTGGCCTCAATTGGGGGCTATGGGATGTTTGGGGTGATTGTGTTATGTCCTGCTGCGTGGTTGGCTGGGTAGGATCGATGGGCTGCAGGTGTAGTGTGTAGGTAGGCTGCTGGTCACTTTCCTGCTGTGCGTCCTCGTCTATGATGGGTGGTTCTGTATGGGGTTGATAACAGCCACTATTTAGTTTTGAAAATATTTATTTGCTTGACGTAAACATGCCTTACTTAATAATATTCATGTTGAAAATGAAACAGAGATTGTGGGCTAAAATTACCTAGGAATCTTACCTTTTTTTACACATATGTGGCTTCTAACTTTACATACTCAATTGAAAAATGAATTAGGGTATTGTCGGACTCTGTGCCATAATGAATGTGCAAACACGAAGGACTGTCGCCATTTTAAATTAATGCATTTACAGATTATGTATGACCCTTCCTTTTGTTAAACACACACAATACATTAAATGTGTTTTGGAACACACTCACAAATTGATCAAGGCAGTCAGTGTTGTGTGGGCAAATTACAACAAAGAAATAAAGCACACATTTCTATGAAAAAAACCATGTAAATGTCTTAAGGTGGCCTATGTTTAGAAATGTATATGTTGTAAATGGCAAACAATTGGATTCTAGATTTAAATTTTGTTGCTGTTTATTGTTTAATTTTTAGGAATATTACATGGTTGCTATGGGCAACATCACATCTGAAAATGTAACTGCAAAAATGACCAAAAAACCATGTGCTTGTTGTTTGTGATTATTGCCAGTAATAAGAACTAACCCAAATTTAGTATTTTTGCCAGTACACAAACAGTGGTGCAGATGAATTAACCAGGAGAAGACCTAAGGATTTGTTAAACCAGTGATATGTGCAAGGTGATAAAGGCACAAGCCAAACAGGGACGTTCAGGTTTTTTACAGTTAGGATCTGTTTTGCTTCTGCCTTGATCACCTTGCACATATCAGTGGTTTATCAATTCATTATGCCTTATCCAGGTTAATTCATAGACCACACTGTTTTAAATTTTTGTTACAATTAACTTATATGTTTACTCACCAGACAGCTGAGGCGATTGTGGATCCTCGCTTTGTGGACTCGCCAAAATTGCTTGTGGTGGCAGGGACAACACTGCGGAGATGCGCCATTGGGGTGGTGATGATGGAGCAGCAGATTCAGCCTCAAGATGACGTCTCTTGGTTGGCCTCCTAGGCACAGTCACCGAGCCCTGTGATGGGCACCTTAGTGGAGGGGGGTTTGCAGAAGAAGAACCTATGTGATAAGATAAACATTAACATTTTGTGCTTCTATGTGTTTGCTGAATATGTGAATACAGTGAATTCTTACCTGCATTCCCACCATCTGCATCACTTGGCAGTGTTGGCTGTGGCCTGGCTGTGCTGCTTCTCTGGCGTACTGTAAAAATAAGAAGAATTACCTTATGGACATACTTTTATTTAACAATGTTTTCTGAAAATCCTTCTTGTGATGTAAACATCTGGAACCTGATGATAAGTAAACTAAACGATGCTTAAGCTTTTCTGGCTGACTTCATTGGGTGTGTATACTTTAAATAAGAATAAAATTCTCTAATTAATCCATACACAAAGCCAAATAATGCACAATATTCTAATGAATAAAAATCAAATCACATAGCTTGACACAACCACAATATTGCACGCTAAGGTACCAATTTCCATTCTACAAATACACCACTAGGCTCAAATATCTGCTCAAAAATGTATCTAATATTTCACAAAAACACACAAAAAAAACCCCACAAAGGACAACCCAAAACAACACACAATAAACAAAAATCCAAATAAATCTATTTGTTTTCTAAATATACTAACAACATATTCAACACACTTCTTTTAAATACACCTAGAAAGATTTAGTACTGATATAAAATGGAAGGAAAAGGGCAAGGCAACCAGATTACAAAACAAAAAAAAACAAATTAATATTAACACTACATCAGTCATGAACAACTTGGGGCTCTCAAGATGTAGTAAAACTACACAAACCAGCATGCACTGCAACAGATGTAACATTCACTAATAACAAAACTGAGGCAATGCATGATGGTACTTGTAGTTTGCCAACACCTGTAGAGCCACAGGTTGGCCAGGCCTGCACGACATCACCAACACATTGTAACAATTAACAAACTGACAAACACAATTAGCTTGATTAAATTACAAACAACAAAGGACAACACACAGATGTTTACACTTTTATAAAAAAAAACAACAACTCACCATCCTGCCTTGGCCGGTCAGAATCCCGGACATGAGTCGCACCAACCACTTCTGGCGGAATAAGTGAACGCACAGGCTCCTCCCAATCGCGGTAAGATGCACGGAAGGGGTGTCCACCTCCGGTTTGGCGGGCTGATTTGGCCTCCTTGCCATCTTTGCCTTGACACAGCGCTTTATGTCATAAAAGCGCTTGCGACACGTGTCCTCGGTCCGCCTCACCACACCCTCACTATTCACAGCCGCAATGACCTTCCCCCACAGAACAGACTCCCTACGTGTGGATACCTTGGCAGCATCATGGCCAAACAACTGCAGATGATGCCTCACCAAAGCCATATTTTCTGAATAGCTGAATTTCACATTGCGGCCAGTCTTTGTAGTGGTGCGTGGCTGCGGAGCCACAACACCATCACTATCACTGGAGACCGCAGCAACAGCCACCCCCTCCTCCTCACTAACCTCCTCCACCTCACTCACCACCTCCCTCTCACTAACCTCCTCCACCTCACTCACCTCCTCCTTCTCACTCACCTCCTCCACCTCACTTACCTCCTCCACCCCACTGACCTCTGACTGGGACATAATCCGGACAAACTACAAATAACACTGAAAAAGAAAAACACAAAACACACTCCTCCACTACCACTACACACTACACACCACACACCCAACACACACACACACACACTCACAAACAATGACAATAGACTTGGGGGAAAAATCAACGACAAAAAAAGAAGACAAACTTTAAAATAACTACACAACAAGTATGACAAGACTACTTACACACACAGTACAGCACTCAACAATCGCAAAAAAAGCCAACAAATCCACCAAATTCTCCACAAAACTCACCAACTCCTAACACACCTTCCTCTCACCTCTCCACTAGCTAAACCCACGAGGTGCGGACAGTTTGGGGCGTTTTTATAGTAATGTGCCAGACACTCCTCCATCACGAATCAAACCAATCACGGACGAGTGACAAAAACGAAACTTAGGAAAAAAACGCGGCCGGGAACGGAGAAACACTGCCGTAACCGAAATGTGACGCAGTCGTAACAAAAACCGCAGAACACGGCCGACAAACCTCTAAATTGTCCGCATTATACCTTACAAAACCACGAATGACATCGACTTCGTAAAACACGAAAAATACAAATACGACAGCTTAGTAAATGAGGCGTAACAAATTCAAAAAGTTGCACAAATACACTTTCGATGACTTTCGTGATGATTCTCACTCCAAATCGGAACTAATACGAATCTTAGTAAATATACCCCAAGGGCGGAGCAATAGTGGTACAAGACACTTGCGACTATGAGCGTGAGATTAGACGTCAATTATCTGACAGTACTACGCGTTGTACTTCTAAACTAATACCACGGATAAAAAGAACTATTGATAATGCCCTTGACAGAGCGGTAAACTGTGGTTGGCTCAGATTGTGGAATGCCTTAGGGTTGACCATCCAGTCTGCCCAGTGATTTATGTTTTGCCAAAAATCCATAAATCCATGATAGATCCACCCGGCAGGCCTATCATCTCTGCCAGGGGTTCGCTTCTACAGCCCCTGGCTATATTTGTTGATAGCTTCTTACAGGATCTGGTGCATCATATCCCCAGTTATTTGAGGGATACGAGTGATTTTCTTGATAAAATCTTGTCCCTTGATGATTTAACAGATGACATTTTGCTTGCCACGTTAGATGTGTCTTCTTTATACACAATTATTCCGCATGACAAGGGCATTGCTGCAGTTCGGAAATTAATGAGTGAACATGTTACCACTGGGCCTCCGATAGAGATGATACTTGAGTTGCTCGAACTCATTTTAGTACATAATCATTTTATGTACAAAGGAAGCTACTATATTCAATGTGCAGGGACCGCAATGGGGTCCAATGTGGCCCCCATTTATGCAGGGGTTTTCATGCATGAGTACGAGTCGACACACATTTTTCCTAATTATGGTAATAGGATTATTTACTACAAAAGATTTATTGATGATATTTTCCTGCTGTGGAGGGGCACTGGGGAGAATTTTATTGATATGTTGAATACATTGAATTCCTTGGATAGCAGCGTCTGGTTTACGAGGCATTGCAGTCATGAGTCTATCAATTTTTTGGACGTAACTGTATTGAGAGATGGTCCGAGATTGAAAACTACTCTGTTTCGTAAGGATACAGATAGGAACACTATACTATATACTATACATGCTGCAAGTAATCACCCTCCGCATTTGAAAAACAGTCTCCCCATCTCGTAGTTCATGCGGGTGTTGAGGAATAACTCTGACCCGGATACTGCTGAAGGACAGATAATTCAAATGAAACAGCAGTTCCTTGATAGGGGTTACAATAAGCGGACTATAGAGGGCTGCCTCACCAGAGCACGAAGTAAGACATCTAAACAAATAAAAAAGAGACATGAACGGATGACTTTTGTGACCCAGTTTGATGCACGGTCATCTAAAGTTGCAAGATCCATCAAGGAGCACTGGCCTATCATCTCCACAGATTCCTCTCTAGCGATGTACAACAAAGAAATGCCGATGATGTCCTACAGGAGGGGCAGAAATGTAAAACAACTATTGATGCATCCCAGCGGGGTGAATAAGAGTGAAGATAATACCTGGCTACACACACAGAGACCAGGTTGTATTAAATGCACTGGCTGCACCACCTGTCGTGCAATGGTAACAATAACAATGGTAAGCAACAACAATGGTAAGCAACTCTTGGTGTATAGTCCCAAAAAGTCTATGTGTAATACCACAGAAATTTATACCAAAATATCACACTGATTCCATGTGTTATGAATTGGAATATTCCAGTCCCCAGTCTAATTTGATCTTAAAAATGGGCTCCAAATATCCAGTCTTTTATCTTAATTGTTCAAATTTTCTCCTTTCTCCCGATAGCAGGTCAGTTCCATATGAACCCCAAAAATAGAAGAGAAGGAAGATATATAGTGTAATACAGTTTTATTCAATAATTCCACAAAAATTAAAATGCATATAATTTAGCACAGAAAATCCACCAAAGACTAGGCAAGAAATCATACCGGATAGATGGGGGTGTCATATAGTATCCACCCAAATAAGCATGATAAATCCCACGGGTATCTCCCAGTCTTTTAGGTGCCGTGTTCTCCTCTGGATCTGCAGTATCCAAAGGATATATTGCCGGTTTTGCCGCAGTCTCCCCAATCAGCTCACCAATGCGTTTCTGCTCCCTGAGGAGCCTTTGTCAAGGTGTAAGGTGGAATGAAACTGGTCAGGGTATTTATCCCTGCCAGAGTGATCTGATTGGTCGAGAGTGTGCCCAGCCTCATTAGTGTCTAATCATATTGGTTTCACATATTTTTAACTTCTCCTTATGGTGTATCATCAAAACATTTATTAATTAGCCTCACTTACATGTTTTCATGTCCCCAAAACAGGCTATACAGAGCCTTTTGCGGCGTGCGTTCCACACCCTGGAACGCACGCCACTTCCTACATCCGCCCCTGGCTCCCTCCACTGCGGCGTGCGTTCCAGCTCCCCGGAACACACGTCGCTTCCTGTGTCTGTCCGCATCACATTTCCGCTCTCTCCGGCGGAAGTGACGCCCGTGGAACGCATATCACTTCCGCGTTCCACGGTGCGCTGTTCGAGCACCATATCCTAAAAACCTTTTATATGTGCTCATACCGCATACGTCCGCTACGGTATTATACTCATAAAAGCATAAATTATATGTTATTAAACACAGTAAAAGGTTTAAAAACAAATTCAGAAAAAACATAAAATAACTGAAAAGGTTTGAAAATTATATTAAAAGATGTTCCTAGGGGTCAAATTAGAAGGATGAGGCGTAATTGTACAGATCTCGAAACCTTCCAAAACCAGTCCAGAAGTTTACAACAAAAATTTGTGGTGAAAGGATATGATGGGGAGACGTTGAATAAGTACATTGAGGAAATAGGGGCCGTAGAAAGAGATGATTTTTTAAAAACTAATATTAAAAACAAAAAGGAAGATATAGTTCTACCTTTTATTACATCTTTTAATAGTCAACACAAAGAGGTTGAAAAGATATTCAATAAACATTGGCATTTGTTAAAATCCCATTTTAAAGAGTATTTTACCATCCAAACCAAAATTCATTTATAAAAAGGCTCCCAATTTGAAACAGAAATTAGTGAAAAGTGCTGTTGGCCCGAAAAAATCAGGAAGAATTAAAACTAAGGGTTTACACAGGTGTGGACTCTGCAATATGTGCAGACACCATACTGCCCAACCAAGTAAAATTGAAGAATTCCAATCGAACACAATGGGTAAAACTTATTGTATTTTAGATTTTATAACGTGTAACACTAAAAATTGCATATATTTAATAGAGTGTACTTGTGGGTTACAATATATAGGCCGAACATCTCGACCACTGAAGGAACGATGGGCAGAGCATCTGAGGAATATTAAAAAGGGCTATCCTAATCATTCTGTTTCCAATCATTTTAAAAAGACACATGGATGTAATTATAGGTCTCTAAAAAGGGTGATAGGTATAAAAGTAGTAAACAATCATTGGAGGAAAAGAAATGTGGATAAAATTTTAGCACAAACAGAGATTAAATGGATTCACGACATGGGAACACTGGCTCCAAAGGGTTTAAATCTTGAATTCGAACTTAAATGGTTTTTATGATTTAACAACCAGTGCATGTCATGGTTTTAAAGTCTTTTAAAAAGTATTTAATCCCGTCCTGTTGTAGAAATTACTATATATGTACTCTTCCACTTTTTAGTATTTTATATTTTTCTTAAACCTTTTATGTTTTAAAGGTATACAATTTGCACTTTATTGAATATGAGCACTGATGAATGTATTACTGTAAGAGACCTTTAGGAAGTGGTGCTGAAGCAATGTACCGTGGAACGCAGAAGGAATATTCGTTCTACGGACGCACTTCCGCTGGCGTGATCTGCAATGTAGAGAATTTGGACTTCTTTTTGTCATAGTAATCACTGTATATGTAATTTTCTACTTTTCTATATGTATAATTTTCAAACCTTTTCAGTTATTTTATGGTTTTTCTGAATTTGTTTTTAAACCTTTTAATGTGTTTAATAACATATAATTTATGCTTTTATGAGTATAATACTGTAGCAGACGTATGCAGTATGAGCACATATAAAAGGTTTTTAGGATATGGTGCTCGAACAGCGCACCGTGGAACGCGGAAGTGATATGCGTTCCACGGGCGTCACTTCCGCCGGAGAGAGCGGAAATGTGATGCGGACAGACACAGGAAGCGACGTGCGTTCCGGGGAGCTGGAACGCACGCCGCAGTGGAGGGAGCCAGGGGCGGATGTAGGAAGTGGCGTGCGTTCCAGGGTGTGGAACGCACGCCGCAAAAGGCTCTGTATAGCCTGTTTTGGGGACATGAAAACATGTAAGTGAGGCTAATTAATAAATGTTTTGATGATACACCATAAGGAGAAGTTAAAAATATGTGAAACCAATATGATTAGACACTAATGAGGCTGGGCACACTCTCGACCAATAGCCTGACCAGTTTCATTCCACCTTACACCTTGACAAAGGCTCCTCAGGGAGCAGAATCGCGTTGGTTAGCTGATTGGGGAGACTGCGGCAAAACCGGCAATATATCCTTTGGATACTGCAGATCCAGAGGAGAACACGGCACCTAAAAGACTGGGAGATACCCGTGGGATTTATCATGCTTATTTGGGTGGATACTATATGACACCCCCATCTATCCGGTACGCTTTCTTGCCTAGTCTTTGGTGGATTTTCTGTGCTAAATTATATGCATTTTAATTTTTGTGGAATTATTGAATAAAACTGTATTACACTATATATCTTCCTTCTCTTCTATTTTTGGGGTTCATATGGAACTGACCTGCTATCGGGAGAAAGGAGAAAATTTGAACAATTAAGATAAAAGACTGGATATTTGGAGCCCATTTTTAAGATCGAATTAGACTGGGGACTGGAATATTCCAATTCATAACACATGGAATCAGTGTGATATTTTGGTATAAATTTCTGTGGTATTACACATAGACTTTTTGGGACTATACACCAAGAGGGTGCGCACAGTTGCTTACCATTGTTGTTGTTTCCAGTATTTGTGGTGGTTGGGATCACCCTAGCTTCTGTTGCTGCACTTTTGAGTTGGGGCGCTGTTTTTGAATCGCTGTTGTGTCGTGCAATGGTGCCTGGCATGAGTTTTCCGCATCCTCAAACTGGAAGGCCAATCTCAATACGGTATAAGCTCCATTGCCGTATGGAGTATGTGATAGACTTACTCACTTGCCCGTGTGGGTTGTCCTATGTTGGGATGACCACATGTACTTTTCGTGAGAGAATGGCCAACCATAGGATGACGATTCGCCAGGCCCTATCGACTGGGACCACTGACAAGCCCGTTGCTCATCATTTCATGACTCTTGGACACCAGATATCAACTTTACAGTGCCGTATAATCGACTGGGTACCTCCCCTTGATCGCGGTGGAGATAGAACACTGATCCTTAAAAAACTTGAGGCAAGATGGATATTTTGTTTGTGAACTGTCTCACCCAATGGGTTAAGTGAATATAACTCATTTAGTATGTTTCTTCGTTGAGTTTGGGAGACTGCTACAACAATTTCAGTTATGACCATGAGCTCCATTATTTGGGGCTAAAAATTGTTAGAATGAACAGCAACTAATTCTGTCTTAAATATGATTAAAAAAAAATTCATATGTGTAATTCCTTTTGTGTATTTATATATATTTTGGGCTTCTGCTCCAAAAAACTAATATTTTTCTTTTGCCAAAAAAAGTTTTTCTTGCCAACACACTCTCTATTCTTTATGGTTTATTTTCATTGTGTACTTTTTATTTTATTTTTGTTGTGTTAAATTTATTGTGTTTAGAAATTGTCTACGCTCTCCAATGGGTGCAATTATCAAGTATGCTCCATCCTGACAGGCTCCTGTACCTATAAACATTAAGCTATTGAAATTGAGACCATATGGTGTTAATATGCTTAACAGATAACCATTAACTAGTGATAAAGTTTACATTTGATTATGGTATATTAATCACCCCCTGAGTATAATTAGTAACGCTAAACTAGCATGGTGCTGCAGTATACCCCGGTGACACCGCGTCCTTAGAGACGCGGTCACTGGGGCAGAAGTGACGTGGCGGGAGTAAGACCGCGTCACTACTAGGAAGTGTTGTGCGCTCCACGGGCAGTTCGTGGAGCGCACGCCGGAGCTGCCCCACGATTCAACACCTGACGTAAGTTTAGACGAAGGTGTAGGTTAATCCACTATACGGGGGTAGTTTGTGCTTGGTACCTTTGGGTTGAATAGGCTATACAGGGATGGTTACCATGGTAACCCCCCCTGCCTTGCACATATGGTTAGATCTGTGGTAATACTTTGATTTGAATTTTGGCGCCCTTTGTAGATTATTGTGGGTACATATAGTGGCCTGTCAGGCCTAGAATGTTTGATACTGCCACCTGGGCATCTGTACTATGTTGTTCTTGTGCTGTTTGAAATGTACATCCTGAGGAAGATCCGGAATGGATCGAAACGTTGATGGAACTGATTATATGCTGCTAAGTATGAATTCAATTTTCTAAAAGTCCTAAATCTGGTGAGTGCCCCTCTAATTTCTTCTCTCTCTCTCTCTCTCTCTCTCTCTCTCTCTCTCTCTCTCTCTCTCTCTATATATATATATAAAATCTGAGGGGCCCCAGGGATATCACAGTACCGAGCCCCAAGATTTCTGTTGCGGGCCCTGGGTATGGATAAATAATACTTCTATAAAATAACAATGAAGTATAGAACAGAACATGTCAGAAAAGGGGTATTTATACATGTATGTATGTTTAGTATGTTTAGTTTAGAATGTATTGATAGTGTTGGGAAATTCCAGCACACCCAATTTATGAACATTTGATAGCCACCATGGCGTGACACTAAATAAGCCAGTAGGAGCGTAAGCAAACTCATGACACATGTCAAAGTAGTCAATATTAATAAGGTTCTAATCAAACAGAGGTGTGAAACCCATATGTTTCACACCTCTGGTTAATTAGAACCTTATTAAGCAGGTCTGGACTCACCAACAACTCCAACACCCCACAAAGAACAGAATAGGCTATATAGAATCTACAGAAGGATTAGAGACAATATATATACTCAAAGCAAGTAAGTCCATGTACTGTTTACTTCAACACAAACACAAAGTGCACTATAGACTAGGGGTGGGCAAAATACGGCCCGCGGGCCGGATGCGGCCCGCGAACCGATCCTGCCCGGCCCGCTGCCTCCCACCTGCATGCAATGACAAGCGGCCCGCCAGCTTCGGGCCCAGGTCACCAGCAGCGGCTGCGAGATGATGCCTGCGGCAGCGCGGCTCTTAACCGCAGCCGGCACTATCCGATCTCTCCCCCCCTGCTCCCTGTCAGCGCAGCTCCTCCTCCCCCTGCTACTCTCACTCACCCAGCCAGGCAAAGCTCCGCCTCTGAGACAGGGGGAAGGACTGCTTGCTTTGCCGTGCGGAGAATGGAGGGCTCTCAGTAGCAGGGGTCTCTCGGGGCATGTGTCCTGGGCCCCCCTTCTTCAATGGGCCATCCCTGATTATCAGAAGTAAGAAAGAAGGAGGAAGTAGTGTCCCTGCAGGGGGCGGGCTATCCAGCACGGAGCACAGCCCTGATGCTCCTGCACTTTATTATGCATGGCAGGTAGGATGATGGACTTCCAAAGAAGTCAAAGTTTTCATGCAGTGACATTCTTTCATTTAAGGTATGAGGGACCATAACTTATATTATGTCTGTGTAACTGTAAATGATAATGTGCCTGTAACTCTGTGTATGTGTCTGTATATGTATATGTCTCTGTGTAACTCTATATGTGTCTATAGCTCTGTATATGTGTCTGTAGCTCTGTATGTGTCTGTAGCTCTGTATATGTGTCTGTAGCTCTATATGTGTCTGTGTAACTCTATGTATACTGTATGTCTGTAACTCTGTATACGTGTCTGTGTAACTATGTATATGTAGCTCTGTGTATGTGTTGGATCAGTATGATTCACCGCCACTTGGGATCCCGTCGGTCAAAATACTGACGCTGGGATCCCGATATCTCGAAACTGACAGGGGTGAGTAAGGGGTGTTCTCCCTTCTCCCCAACCCCCTAACCCTCCCTCCCCGCAACCTAACCCTTGGTACCTAACCCTAACCACCCCCCATGGCTGCCTAAACCTAGGGCCCTTTCCACAGTAGCCTAACCCTAACCCTCCGAGGGCGGTGCCCAACCCTAACCTCCCCTCCCCGCAGCCTAACCCAAACCCCCCCCTCCCTCCACCCACAGTGTGTAAAAGAGAGCTCTACCTGCTGTAATGTAAAAGGGGCTCTACCTGGTGTAATGTGTGTAAGTGTTGCTACTGTGTGGCATCATTTAAATAATGGAGACTATTGTGCAGCCTAATATGAATCTGTATGATTTTTTGGCCACGCCCCTTCCACACAAGCCACATCCCTATATTTTTGGCGCATGGAGGAGGGGGGGAGCTGCTATTTTGTGTGCGGCCCTCGAATACTGACAGGAAAGTGTCAAGTGGCCCTTCAGCTGAAATAATTGCTCACCCCTGCTATAGACTATTGGCAATCAGTAGATGTTGCATCAGATAATGCAGAGTGCAAAAAAAGACCTCCCTAGGCTGCATGACATCTTGTGGTGAAAAGGTTGCTCAGCACAGAACTACCTGGCCTGCATACAAACTAGAGATGTGCGGCTGGCACTTTTCGTGTTTCATGTTATGGTTTTGGTTCTACTGTAATTCCACTTTAGTGTTTTGGTTTTGGCTTGGTTTTGCCAAAACCACCCTTTCATGTTTTGGTTTTGATTTTGGATCTGGATGATTTAAAAAAACAACAACATAAAAACAGCTAAAATCACAGAATTTGTTTTTGTTTGTTTTTTGCTCTTACGGTATTTTTAAGCTCAATAACATTAATTTCCACTCTTTTCCAGTCTATTCTGAACACCTCACAATATTATTTTTAGGCCTAAAAGTTACACCGAGGTAGCTGTATAACTAAGCTAAGCGACACAAGTGTGCGGCACAAACACCTGGCCCATCTAGGAGTGGCACTGCAGTGGCAGACAGGATGGCAGATTTAAAAATAGGCCCCAAACAGCACATGATGCAAAGAAGAAAAAGAGGTGCAATGAGGTAGCTGGATGGCCAAGCTAAGCGACACAAGTGTGCGGCACAAACACCTGGCCCATCTAGGAGTGGCACTGCAGTTACAAACAGGATGGCACTTAAAAAAACTAGTCTCCAAACATCACATGATGCAAAGAAGAAAAAGAGGTGCAAGATGGAATTGTCCTTGGGCCCTCCCACCCACCCTTATGTTGTATAAACAGGACATGCACACTTTAACAAACCAATCATTTCAGCGACAGGGTCTGCCACATGACTGTGGCTGAAATGACTGGTTTGTTTGGGCCCCCACAAAGAAAGAAGCAATCAATCTCTCCTTGCACAAACTGGCTCTACAGAGGCAAGATGTCGACCTCATCCTCCGATTCCTCACCCCTTTTACTTTGTACATCCTCCTCCTCACAGAGTATTAATTCGTCCCCGCTGGAATCTACCATCACAGGTTCCTGTGTACTTTCTGGAGGTAACTGCTGGTAAAGGTCTTCCCGAAGGAATTCTTTTTGATGAACATCATCTTCTCCACATTTAGTGGAAGTAACCTCCTACGCCGATCGCTGACAAGGTTACCGGCTGCACTAAACACTCTTTCGAAGTACACACTGGAGGGGGGGCAACTTAGGTAAAATAAAGCCAGTTTGTGCAAGGGCCTCCAAATTGCCTCTTTTTCCTGCCAGTATACGTATGGACTGTCTGACGTGCCTACTTGGATGCGGTCACTCATATAATCCTCCACCATTCTTTCAATGGTGACAGAATAATATGCAGTGACAGTAGATATGTCACTAATCGTTGGCAGGGCCTTCAGTCTGGACCAGATGTCAGCTTTCGTTCCTGACTGCCCTGCATCACCGCCAGCGGGTGGGCTAGGAAATCTTATCCTTTCCTTGCAGCCCCAGTGGCGGGAGAAATTGAAGGACGAGCTGTTGATGGGCCACATTCCGCTTGACTTGACAATTTACTAACCAGCAGGTCTTTGCACCTCTGCACACTTGTGTCTGCTGGAAAGAGAGATGCAACGTAGGCTTTAAACCTAGGATCGAGCACGGTGGCCAAAATGTAGTGCTCTGATTTCAACAGATTGACCACCCTTGAATCTTGGCAAAGCGAATGAAGGGCTCCATCCACAAGTCCCACATACTTTGCGCAATCGCTCCGTCTTAGCTCCTCCTTCAATTTATCCAGCTGCTTCTCCAAAAGCCTGATGAGGGGAATGACCTGACTGAAGCTGGCAGTGTCTGAACTGACTTCACGTATGGCAAGTTCGAAGGGTTGGAGAACCTTGCACAAGATGGAAATCATTCTCCACTGCGCTTGAGTCAGGTGCATTACCCCTCCTTTGCCTATATCATAGGTGGATGTATAGGCTTGAAAGATCTTTTGCTGCTCCTCCATCTTCTGAAGCATATAGAGTGTTGAATTCTACCTCGTTACCACCTATTGCTTCAGTTGATGGTGGGGCAGGTTCAGGAGTGTTTGCTGGCGCTCCAGTCTTCGGCACGCAGTTGCAGAATGCCGAAAGTGGCCCGCATTTTTTTGGGCCACTGACAGCATCTCCTGCACACCCCTCTCATTTTTCAAAAAATTCTGCACCAACAAATTAATTGTATGTGCAAAACATGGGACGTGCTGGAATTTGCCCAGTTGTAATGCACACACAATATTGGTGGCATTGTCCGATATCACAAATCCCCAGGAGAGTCCAATTGGGGTAAGCCATTCTGCGATGATGTTCCTCAGTTTCCGTAAGAGGTTGTCAGCTGTGTGCCTCTTAGGGAAAGCGGTGATACATAGCGTAGCCTGCCTAGGAATGAGTTGGCGTTTGCGAGATGCTGCTACTGGTACCGCTGCTGTTGTTGCTGCGGGAGGCCATACATCTACCCAGTGGGCTGTTACAGTCATATAGTCCTTAGTCTTCCCTGTTCCACTTGTCCACATGTCCGTGGTTAAGTGGACACTGGATACAACCGCATTTTGTAGGACACTGGTGACTCTTTTTCTGACGTCTGTGTACATTCTCGGTATTGCCTACCTAGAGAAGTGGAACCTAGATGGGATTTGATACCGGGGACACAGTACCTCAAACAATTCTCTAAGTCCCACTGAACTAATGGTGGATACCGGACGCTCGTCTAACACCAACATAGCTGTCAAGGCCTCAGTTATCTGCTTTGCAAAAGGATGACTGCTGTGATATTTCATCTTCCTCACAAAGGACTGTTGGACACTCAATTGCTTACTGTAAGTAGTACAAATGGTCTTCCGACTTCCCCTCTGGGACGATCGACTGCCAGGAGCAACAACAGCAGCAGCAGCAGCAGGCGTACCACTCAAGGATCCTACGGAGGAATCCCGGTTATGAGAGGACTCCTCAGTCTTGACAGTGACATGGCCTGCAGAACTACTGACATTCCTGACTGAGGAGGTAGTTGACGTTGAGGGAGTTGGTGGTGTGGCTTGCAGGAGCTTGGGTACAGGAGGAAGAAGGGATTTAGGTGTCAGTGGACTGCTTACGCTCTTACCCAAAGTTTCACAACTTGACACTGACTTCTGATGAATGCGCTGCAGGTGACATATAAGGGAGGATGTTTCTAGGTGGTTAACATCCTTACCCCTACTTATTACAGATTGACAGAGGCAATAGATGGCTTGACACCTGTTGTCCGGATTTGTGATGAAATAATTCCACACCGAAGAGGTGGCTTTTTTGGTAATTTGCCCAGGCATCACAATGGGCTTCTTCGTCACAAGGACAACAGGTGTCTCCCCCGGTGCCTGACTTAAACAAACCACATCACCATCAGAATCCTCATCGTCAACTTCCTCCTCAGCGCCAGCAACACCCATATCCTCATGCTGGTGTACTTCAACAGTGACATCTTCAATTTCAATATCAGGAACTGGACTGTGGGTGCTCCTTCCAGCACTTGCAGGGGGCATGCAAATGGTGGAAGGA
Organism: Pseudophryne corroboree; assembly: GCF_028390025.1. Taxonomy (NCBI): domain Eukaryota; kingdom Metazoa; phylum Chordata; class Amphibia; order Anura; family Myobatrachidae; genus Pseudophryne; species Pseudophryne corroboree. The sequence goes on along the minus strand of NC_086444.1, from coordinate 427,761,477 downwards.
GCCACCTCTTCCCGTCCAGTGTTGGGAAGGTCAGGCATCGCAACCGCCGACACACTTGGACTCTCCTTGGGGATTTGTGATACCATCTCAGAACGCACAGTTCTTTTATGTGCCCTTTCCAGCTTGACTCTTTTAATTTTTCTAGTGGGAGGATGAGGGCTTTCATCGTCATGTGAAGCTGAAGCACTAGCCATGAACATTGACCAGGGCCTCAGCCGTTCCTTGCCACTCCGTGTCGTAAACGGCATATTGGCAAGTTTACTTTTCTCCTCAGATGATTTACATTTCTTTTTTTGGTTCTTTTTACTGAACTTTGGCTTTTTGGATTTTACATGCCCTCTACTATCACATTGGGCATTGGCCTTGGCAGATGACGTTGATGGCATTTCATCATCTATGTCATGGCTAGTGGCAGCAGCTTCAGCACTAGGAGGAAGTGGTTCTTCTTGATCTTTCCCTATTTTATCCTCAAAATTTTCATTCTACATTATTTTTTCAGAGTTATATAACACAACATGCAGCACTGGAATGACTGATGAGACAGGACACTACCACTGGTCTGATGCAGCACAACACAACAACACTGTAAGGGAATTGTGGTTGTTGTTATTATTATTATACGGCAGCAGTGGACATATAGCAGCAGCGTATATCGGCACTGGAATGACTGATGAGACAGGACGCTACCACTGGTCTGATGCAGCACAACACAACAATACTGTAAGGGAATTGTGGTTGTTGTTATTATTATTATACGGCAGCAGTGGACATATAGCAGCAGCGTATATCGTCACTGGAATGACTGATGAGACAGGACACTACCACTGGTCTGATGCAGCACAACACAACAACACTGTAAGGGACTTGTGGGTGTTGTTATAATTATTATATAGCAGCAGTGGACATATAGTAGCAGCGTATACTGGCCCTCATTCCGAGTTGATCGCTCGCTAGCTGCTTTTAGCAGCAGTGCAAACGCTAGGCCGCCACCCTCTGGGAGTGTATCTTAGCTTAGCAGAAGTGCGACCGAAAGGTTAGCAGAATAGTGCTGAATTTTTTTCGAGCAGGTTCTGAGTAGCTCCAGACCTACTCCTTCCTTGCGATCACTTCAGACTGTTTGGTTCCTGGTTTGACGTCACAAACATGCCCTGTGTTCGGCCAGCCACTCCCCCGTTTCTACAGGCACGCCTGCATTTTCTGCTGACACGCCTGCGTTTTTAGCACACTCCCGGAAAATGGTCAGTTACCACCCAGAAACGCCCCTTTCCTGTCAATCACTCACCGATCACTCGAGCGATATAAAACAGTCGTTCGGACATGTGTAAAACTACAAAGTTTTGTGTGAAAGTACTTAGCGCATGCGCACTGCGGCCCATACGCATGTGCAGAACAGCCGATTTTTAGCCTGAACGGCAACGAGCAATCAACTCGGAATGAGGGCCATTGTCACTGGAATGACTGATGAACAGGACACTACCACTGGTCTGATGCAGCACAACAAAACAACACTGTAAGGGACTTGTGGTTGTTATTATTATTATACGGCAGCAGTGGACATATAGCAGCAGCGTATATCATCACTGGAATGACTGATGAACAGGACACTACCACTGGTCTGATGCAGCACAACACAACAACACTTTATACAGCTACACTGGATATATGGCAGCAGAGAACACCAACACTGTGACTGGCTGGACTGATGCAGCACAATACACTGACTACACTGGACTGGACAGCACAACACAGCACCACTTTATACAGCTACACTGGATATATGGCAGCAGAGAACACCAACATTGTGACTGGCTGGACTGATGCAGCACAATACACTGACTACACTGGACTGGACAGCACAACACAGCACCACTTTATATAGCTACACTGGCAGGAGAGGACACCAACACTGGGACTGGCTGGACTGATGCAGCACAATACACTGACTACACTGGACTGGACTGAGCAGCACAACACAGCACAAGACTCGCCACCCCACTTTCCCACCCCCACACAGACACTGAACACTGAGGACACGTCCTCTCAATACACTCTCCAAGACTGGAGTGAAAATGGCCGCGACGCGCGGCTCCTTATATGGATTACAAATCCCGTGAGAATCCGACAGCGGGATGATGACATTTTGCCGCGTTCGGGTTTCCGAGTTAGGCGGGAAAACCCAAGCCTGGCTTGGAACCGAACTCGGAAGGCAAAGTCCGGTAGGGTTCGGTTCTCTGAGAACCGAACCCGCTCATCTCTATAAATAACTAAAAGTTTTGCGCTGTTTCATGCTCAGTATCAGACTTAACGTAATGGTAGCTGCCCACTGAGGCAAAATGCCACTAATGTGATGTGGCTAGCCACCAAAGGTGATTAGCTACCAGAGAGGCGTTGCCAGCCAGTAGAACTTCAGAGGACGAATTTAATTATGTTGGGGTTGATGCAAGAAGCAGAAAAAAGAGAGAAGTTGCCTATAGCAACCAATCAGCTGCTATAATTTTATAGAATGTACTTGATGGATGCTACCTCAAAGCTGGTTGCTTGCTATTGACATCCTTACAATCTATAGAGAATGCTGCAATGTAGCATAAAGAAATAACCTTATCCTATTCTCTGGTACAAATGCTTTAAAAAACTGCCATAGTATCACTAAATCCCTGACCATCAGTTTCTTCAAATCAACCAAATGCGAACCATTCAGGAAGGTGCGGTGAGGTAAATGGCTGAGGAGGTACTGGCTAGTACCAGAGCCTGATTTACACACAATATTTGGGCAATTGTTCATGTGGGCATTATACACAGGTGCAGCGGTACACACTGCTGGAAATTTTGTGAGTTTTGACTCTACAAATTATTAGAATAATACAAAGAAGATATTTCCAATATATTTGTAAAAACTCTGGCTCATAAGTTACTATGTCAGGAAAGGCTCTGCCTCACCCCACCACATGTCACTGCCATTAACATGTGCACTAATGGGATTGAAGACTGATTTAGTCGATCTATACTGTAGTAAAAAATAGGATTTTAATTACCTACCGGTAAATCCTTTTCTCGTAGTCCGTAGAGGAAACTGGGGTCCACATTAGTACCATGGGGTATAGACGGGTCCTCTAGGAGCCTTGGGCACTTTAAGAAATCAATAGTGTGCACTGGCTCCTCCCTCTATGCCCCTCCTACCAGACTCAGTCTAGAAACTGTGCCCGAGGAGAGTGAACATATCTTGAGGAAGGATGTAACAGAACAGTGGTGAGATACGAATCAGCACACACAAACAAGAGGAAAGCCAAGCTAACCAAACTAGAACAGGAACAGCAGGTAATTAAAATCCTATTTTCTCTTACGTCCTAGAGGATACTGGGGTCCACATTAGTACCATGGGGATGTACCAAAGCTCCCAAACCGGGTGGGAGAGTGCTGAGGTTCCTGCGGAACTGATTGACCAAACTGAAGGTCTTCAGAGGCCAAAGTATCAAACTTGTAAAACTTAGCAAACGTGTTCAAACCTGACCAAGTAGCTGCTCGGCAAAGCTGTAAAGCCAAGACACCCCAGGCAGCTGCCCAGGAAGAACCCACCGACCTAGTAGACTGGGCCTGTACTTTAGGAACCAGCAATCCTGCTGTAGAATAAGCCTGCTGGATAGTAAGCCTGATCCAGCGAGCAATAGACTGCTTTGAAGCTGGACACCCAATTTTCAAACAACAAGTCAGATTTCCTGTGTGACGAGCTGTCCGCTTCACATAGATCTTCAAAGCCCTCACAATATCCAGGGACATTGAGGTAACCGAGGTGTCAGTAAGCACCGGAACCATATGAAACACAGACACCACATTAGGAAAAAATTGCTGACGAGTTCTGAGTTCATCTCTATCTTCATGAAAAATCAAATATGGGCTTTTGTGAGACAACGCCCCCAGTTCCGACAGACGCCTTGCTGAAGCCAAGGCCAACAGTGTAACGGTCTTCCACGTAAGAAACTTAACGTCAACCTCCTGTAAAGACTCAAACCATTCTGATTGTAGAAACTGCAACACCATGTTGAGATCTCAAGGTGCCGTGGGAGGCACAAAGGGCGGTTGGATGTGCAGAACACCTTTCAAGAACGTCTGAACCTCAGGGAGGGAAGCCAATTGTTTCTGGAAGAAAATGGATAAGGCTGAAACCTGGACTTTTAAGGAGCCCAAACGTAGGCCCATATCCACCCATGACTGTAGAAAAAGGAGAAAACGTCCCAGTTGAAATTCCACTGCAGGAAATTTCACACCACAAAACATTTTTTTTTTTTTTAAATAAGGGGGTAATGCTTAGACGTCACCCCTTTCCTGGCCTGGATCAGGGTAGGAGTAACCTTGTCCGGGATCCCCTTCCGGGCTAAAGTCTGATGCTCAACCTCCATGCCATCAAACGTAGCAGTGGTAAGTCTTGATAAACGAACGTCCCCTGTTGTAGTAGATCAGGGGTGGCCAACCAGTCAGAGGCAAAGGGCCAGAAAAGATCCATAGGCAAGGGAAAGAGCCACTATCATGCACGCCCCGAAAGCGCGCTCGCAAAAATTGGGGTGTGGCCTAGTTGTCACAAAGCCACGCCCCATTTCTGTGCACACACCTTTCGGTATGAAGTTTGTAGGAGTGTGACCTTGTGTCATAACCTCATTTAGTCATGTTGTACAGTGCCACATACATATAAAAATGCCAAAAAATGGGTGCCACCACAGTGCCTGATAAATATATGCCCCCACAGTGCCAGATACATATATGCCCCCAGTGCCAGATACACATGCCCCCACAGTGCCAGATACATATATGCCCCCAGTACCAGACACACATGTCCCCACAGTGCAAGATACATATATGCCCCACAATGCCAAATACATATATGCCCCCACAGTGCCAAATACATGTATGCCCCCACAGTGCCAAATACATGTATGTCCTCACATTGCCAGATACATATATGCCCCACAGTGCTAGATACACATGTCCCCACAGTGCCAGATATGCCCCAGTGCAGATACTCATGCCCCCACAGTGTCAGATATGCCCTCGGTGCAGATACACACGTCCCCACAGTGCCTCCCACAGTGCCAGATATGCCCCCAGTGCAGATACACATGCCCCCACAGTGCCAGATATGCCCCCAGTGCCAGATATGCCCACACAGTGCCAGATATGCCCCAGTGTAGATACACATGCCCCCACAGTGCCAGATATGCCCCCAGTGCAGATACACATGCCCCCACAGTGCCAGATATGCTCCCAGTGCAGATACACATGCCCACACAGTGCCAGATATGCCCCAGTGCAGATACACACGTCCCCACAGTGCCTCCCACAGTGCCAGATATGCCCCCAGTGCAGATACACATGCCCCCACAGTGCCAGATATGCCCCCCGTGCCAGAAATGCCCACACAGTGCCAGATAGGCCCACACAGTGCCAGATATGCCCCAGTGTAGATACACATGCCCCCACAGTGCCAGATATGCCCCCAGTGCAGATACACATGCCCCCACAGTGCCAGGTATGCCCCCATACACATGCCCACACAGTGCCAGATATGCCCACACAGTGCCAGATATGCCCCAGTGCAGATACACATGCCCCCTCAGTGCCAGATATGCCCCAGTGTAGATACACATGCCCACACAGTGCCATATATGCCCACACAGTGCCAGATATGCCCCAGTGCAGATACACATGTCCCCACAGTGCCTCCCACAGTGCCAGATATGCCCCCAGTGCAGACACACATGCCTACACAGTGCCAGATATGCCCACACTGTGCCAGATATGCCCCAGTGCAGATACACATGCCCCCACAGTGCCAGATATGCCCCCAGTGCAGATAAACATGCCCACACAGTGCCAGATATGCCCCAGTGCAGATACACATGCTCCCACAGTGCCAGATATGCCCCCAGTGCCTCACACAGTGCCAGATACACATGTCCCCACACAGTGCCAGATATGCCCCAGTGCAGATACACATGCCCCCACAGTGCCTCATATGCCCCCAGTGCAGATACACATGCCCCCACAGTGCCTCCCACAGTGCCAGATATGCCCCCTGTGCTGATACACATGCCCCCACAATGCCTACAACAGTGCCAGATATGCTCCCAGTGCTGATACACATGCCCCCACAGTGCCTCACTCCCCCCCCCCCCCTCCAAAAAAAAAAGGTGCTGCTTACAGCGCTGCTGCTTTGAGGGGAAGGAGAGCGCAGCGTGCACCTCTCCTACCCCTCAGTTTCCGGCGGCGGTATCTATCTCCAATTCGGCGCCAATCAGAACTCGTGGTCCGGCAACCAATCAGGAGCCTTAGCTGCCGGTCTGCGAGCTCTGATTGGCTCACGGGCCGGCACCGAATTTTAGATAGACACCGTGCGCTGTGTCGGGCAGCGGTGGCCGGGAGCGGATCGAGCCGCATGCGGAGGATGAAAGAGCCGCATGCGGCTCGAGAGCCGCGGGTTGGCCACTGCTGACATAGCACATGCCCCAAAGTAAAAAAAATGGGGAAACTAATATGATCCCCAGTTTACCAAAGGACTTGTTTACTGGAAGTCCCAGCCCCAATTTTAAGTTGATCCTTTTCTAAATTTAGTAATATTGGGGGTCATTCCGAGTTGTTCGCTCTGTATTTTTTTCCGCATCGCAGCGATTTTCTGCTTAGTGCGCATGCGCAATGTCCGCAGTGCGACTGCGCCAAGTAAATTTGCTATGCAGTTAGGAATTTTACTCGCGGCTTTTTCATCGTTCTGGTGATCGTAGTGTGATTGACAGGAAGTGGGTGTTACTGGGCGGAAACTGCCCGTTTTATGGGTGTGTGCGGAAAAACGCTACCGTTTCTGGGAAAAACGCGGGAGTGGCTGGAGAAACGGAGGAGTGTCTGGGCGAACGCTGGGTGTGTTTGTGACAGTAAACCAGGAACGACAAGCACTGAACTGATCGCAGATGCCGAGTAAGTATGGAGCTACTCAGAAACTGCTAAGAGAGGTGTAATCGCAATATTGCGAATACGTCGTTCGCAATTTTAAGAAGCTAAGATTCACTCCCAGTAGGCGGCGGCTTAGCGTGAGTAAATCTGCTAAAAGCAGCTTGCGAGCGAACAACTCGGAATGAGGGCCATTATTTGTGTCACTATCACACTGTAATTTTATCCTGAAGTGCTGTACAGTATCTTTACAATACATTATGAAAATATCTATGTATATTGGTTTTATTACATTATTTTATTGCTGTTTCCTAGGTGATGCCATTAAAAATATTTTTTTAAATGAAAAGTAAACTAACTTACCTTCTACAAAGACTGTGGCCCTCATTCCGAGTTGTTCGCTCGCAAGCTGCTTTTAGCAGCTTTGCACACGCTAAGCCGCCGCCTACTGGGAGTGAATCTTAGCTTCTCAAAATTGCGAACGAAAGATTCGCAATATTGCAAAAAGACTTCTCTGTGCAGTTTCTGAGTAGCTCGAGACTTACTCTTCCAGTGCGATCAGTTCAGTGCTTGTCGTTCCTGGTTTGACGTCACAAACACACCCAGCGTTCGCCCAGACACTCCTCCGTTTCTCCAGCCACTCCCGCGTTTTTCCCAGAAACGGTAGCATTTTTTCAAACACTCCCATAAAACGGCCAGTTTCCGCCCAGAAACACCCACTTCCTGTCAATCACATTACGATCACCAGAACGAAGAAAAAACCTCGTAATGCCGTGAGTAAAATTCCTAACTGCATAGCAAATTTACTTGGCGCAGTCGCACTGCGGACATTGCGCATGCGCATTAGCGACTAATCGCTCCGTTGCAAAAAATAAAATAACGAGCGAACAACTCGGAATGACCACCTGTATGCACCTTGCACACACTCTAGTTTTATATATGTCTTTTCAGCAAACCTGAAGATAGGAGTTACTATTGGGATAAATAGCTGGATTAGAAAGATGCAGTGCCATCTGCTAGGAAGTAAAATGTCTGACCACTAACACTGCCTGGAAACACATGACAGGATCAGCTCTCAAGTATTCAAATAGGGTAATTACGAAGTATGCCATTGGGGGTCATTCCGAGTTGTTCGCTCGCAAGCTGCTTTTAGCAGCTTTACACATGCTAAGCCGCCGCCTACTGGGAGTGAATCTTATCTTATCAAAATTGCGAACGAAAGATTAGCAGAATTGCGAATAGACACTTCTTAGCAGTTTCTGCGTAGCTTCAAACTTACTCGGCATCTGCGATCAGTTCAGTGCTTGTCGTTCCTGGTTTGACGTCACAAACACACCCAGCGTTCGCCCAGACACTCCTCCGTTTCTCCAGCCACTCCCGCGTTTTTCCCAGAAACGGTAGCGTTTTTTCGCACACACCCATAAAATGGCCTGTTTCCGCCCAGAAACACCCACTTCCTGTCAATCACATTACAATCACCAGAACGAAGAAAAAACCTCGTAATGCCGTGAGTAAAATACCTAACTGCATAGCAAATTTACTTGGCGCAGTCGCACTGCGGGCATTGCGCATGCGCATTAGCGACTAATCGCTCCGTTGCGAGAAAAAAATACAGAGCGAACAACTCGGAATGACCCCCATTGTGCCATGTGTGTTAGCTACTCCAGAATTGTTCTATATTAATGCAATATAAAACATTACTTTATTACCTTGTGCAATGCCAAGTAGGGATACATAGGAGACATTTCTTAACCTAATCAATGTTTGCCGACATTCTGGCTGCCCTCTTCGGGACACATCGTGGGAACATGATGCTGAATAGGGGGTGGAACAGGGGGAGCGACCACATCATCGTGGATCCTCCCCGGCTACACAATATTGCATTGTAACTAAGGAACTAGGGCCCTCATTCCGAGTTGATCGGTCGCAAGGCGAATTTAGCAGAGTTACACACGCTAAGCCGCCGCCTACTGGGAGTGTATCTTAGCATCTTAAAATTGCGACCGATGTATTCGCAATATTGCGATCACAAACTACTTAGCAGTTTTAGAGTAGCTCCAGACTTACTCTGCCTGTGCGATCAGTTCAGTGCTTGTCGTTCCTGGTTTGACGTCACAAACACACCCAGCGTTCGCCCAACCACTCCCCCGTTTCTCCGGCCACTCCTGCGTTTTTTCCGGAAACGGTAGCGTTTTCAGCCACACGCCCATAAAACGCCGTGTTTCCGCCCAGTAACACCCATTTCCTGTCAATCACATTACGTTCGCCGGAGCGATGAGAAAGCCGTGAGTAAAAATACTTTCTTCATAGTAAAGTTACTTGGCGCAGTCGCAGTGCGAATATTGCGCATGCGCACTAAGCGGAATTTCACTGCGATGCGATGAAAAATACCGAGCGAACGACTCGGAATGAGGGCCTACATCTTTTTTTGTGAGCAATTTACTATAATGCTACTATACAAGCTCAAGGTGTTAGATGATAAAAGTGAGCTTCCACTCTGGGACTGAAAGGTCAGCCTACAGTGCATCTGGAAAGTATTCACAGCATTTCACTTTTTCCACATTTTGTTATGTTACAGCCTTATTCCAAACTGTAAAAAAAAATATTTTTCCCTCCAAATTTTGTTGATTGCATGTACTGTAGCAACTTTTTGCTGCTCGTGCGATCAACTTGACGCCGCCTATGGGGGAGTGTATTTTAGCATAGCAGGGCTGCGATCGCTTGTGGAGCCCTGCTATGCTAAAAAAGTTTCCTGCAAAACAAGACCAGGGTCAGACCTACTTACCCTGTGCGACGGATCCAGCGAAGAAGGTCCTGGTATTGACGTCAGACATCCACCCTCCAAATGCCTGGATCCGCCTGCGTTCGCCTCACCACGCCTTGAAAACGGTCAGTTGACGACTCGGACGCCTCCCACCTGTCAGTCTTCATGCGATCGCCGCTGCAATCACTTTCTGCGCTGGCGGCGTCGCTGCCCGGCGACCAACATCGCCGGGCAACGCCACGCATGCACATTGTGGGCGCTGTGCAGCCGCAGTCCTGATCCGTTCGCACCACAGAGAAGAATCGCTGTGTGCGAACGGGTCGGAATGACCCCCAATACCCCATAATGACAACATGAAAAAAGTTTTTTTGAGATTTTTGCAAATGTATTAAAAATAAAAACCTATAAAATCACACATACATAAGTATTCACAGCCTTTGCCATGAAGCTCCAAAATGCTCCTACAGCTTAATTGGAGTCCACCTGTGGTAAATTCAGTTGATTGGACATGATTTGGAAAGGCGCACACTTGTCTATATAAGGTCCCACACTTGACATTGGATGTCTGAGCACAAACCAAGCATGAAGTCAAAGGAATTGTCTGTAGACCTCCGAGACAGGATTGTCTCGAGGCACAAATCTGGGAAGGGTACAGGAAAATATCTGCTGCTTTGAAGGTCCCAATAAGCACAGTGGCCTCTATCATCTGTAAATAGAAGGAGTTCGGAACCACCAGGACTCATCCTAGAGCTGGCCGGCCGTATAAACTGAGAGGGGGAGAAGGGCCCTAGTCAGGGAGGTGACCATGAACCTGATGGTCACTCTGTCAGAGCTACAGTATTCCTCTGTGGAGAGAGGAGAGCCTTCCAAAAGGACAACCATCTCTGCAGCAATCCACCAATCAGCCATGTATGGTAGAGTGGCCAGACGAAAGCCACTCCTTAGTAAAAAGCACATGCCAGGTGTCATGTTTGGAGGAAACCAAGCACCGCTCATCACCAGGTCAATACCATCCCTACAGTGAAGCATGGTGGAAGCAGCATCATGCTGTGGGCAGGGCCGTCTTTTCGTATGGGCTCATTGGGCACTTGCCCAAGGGCCCCAGGAGTATAAGGGTCTTAGGCTGAAAGCTGAGGGTCCCTTCTTTCCAGGGGTACCAGATTTTTGAAAATAGGACCTGGGGAACCGGAGATATCCCACTGCAAAGTAGTGGTCCCCATCCAAGCCTGTTAATTGCTCTTCCCAGCCAGATATCTTGGGTTCTGTTTGATTTATAGTCTTTCTGAGGGTATATGCCAAAATCTGGGACTCTCCCCTTTTGGTGTACATTGGCAGCTTGTCTCTACTATGCCCAGAGCCAGAGATATCCGCCTTCCAGCAGCTGGACCCTGCTCCAGCTCCACATGCCTGGTATGCAGTTTTATATTTTCTTTGATGGATTGCTCTGGCTCCTGGACTCTGATCCCCAAGTCCCCAGCACCTCCTGACAGGTGGGACTCTCTAGTGTTTTATCCCATTCAAAGCTAAGAAATCTATTTCCAGGAACTGGAGATATCTGCAGTCCAGCAAGCTGCCCTGCCTCCGGAAAATGCTGAATATTAAGCCCACTCCACTATCCACCCCTCTCCTGCATATTAAACACCCCCTACCAACCAGGAAGTCATGTACCAGGGCCCCTTCATTCAGCCCTATACCCCATTATACAATTTAGTGTTCTCCCTCTTGCCCCATCTGAAACCATCTGTGCAGTAAAGGACTAATTAGCAGAAATTACTGCTCCAGGCCCTACATGCTGAGCGGAAGATAGAACATGCCCTACCGCCCGCAGGACATCAAAGCTGCCGCTGATAGCACCCCCAACCACTACCACTGGAGGATAGGTCGGGGCCCCAGTGCATTGTTTTGTCCAGGGGCCCACACTGCTGTTAAGACGGCCCTGGCTGTGGGGATGTTTTTCAGCGGCAGGAACTGGGAGACTAGTCAGTCAGTCAGGATAGAGGGAAAGATGAATGCAGCAATGTACAGAGACATCCTGGATGAAAACCTGCTTTAGAGCGCTCTTGACCTCAGAATGGGGCGATGGTTCATCTTTCAGCAGGACAACAACCCTAAGCACACAGCCATGATATCAAAGGAGTGGTTTCAGGATAACTCTGTGAATGTCCTTGAGTGGCCCAGCCAGAGCCCAGACTTGAATCCGATTGAACATCTCTGGAGAGATCTGAAAATGGCTGTGTACCGACGCTTCCCATCTAACCTAATGGAGCTTCAGAGGTGCTGTAAAGATGAATGGGTGAAACTGCCCAAAGATAGGTGTGCAAAGCTTATGGCATCATATTCAAAAAGACTTGAGGCTGTAATTGCTGCCAAAGGTGCATCAACAAAGTATTGAGCAAAGGCTGTGAATACTTATGTACATGTGATTTCTTAGTTTTTTATTTTTAATAAATTAGCAAAAATCTCAAAAACATTTTTTTCATGTTCTCATTATGGGGTATTGTGTGTAGAATTTTGAGGGCAAAAATTAATTTATTCCAGTTTGGAATAAGGCTATAACATAACAAAATGTGGAAAAAGTGAAGCGCTGTAAATACTTTCTGGATGCACTGTATGTGGCTTAATTAGTTGGAAATTAGATGTATTATTCAGAAGATATATGGTTATATAAAATATATAGAACAGCACAAGACAGAATTGGTAATTATAAATGTATGTATGTTTAGGATGTTAATATGTATAATAAGAATTTGCAGGGAAGCGAGTTCCATAGAGTGTGAGCCTCATGACTAAAAGCTCGACCACTAATGAATTACAGGTGACCCTAGGTACTGCTAAAAGTCTACAGGTCATAGTAATCGAGTGGAGCAGTATGGCATCAGAAACTTTAGGTACCTAGGGCCCTGGTCATGTAGGGCTCTTAGGGGGAGATTCAAATGTTTGAAAAGTCGGTTGGGTGTGTTTTTTCCTGTCTATTAGATAGGAAAAAACTGACTCCCAACTGACTTTTCAAACATTTGAATCTCCCCCTTAATGTCAGTAAACCAACCGTGAAAACGGTTCACCATCTTACAGATATCCAGTGGAGGGAGTACCCAATCGAACAATGTATGTGTTATTTATGCTAACCTGTCAATAAAAAAAAAAGACAAATCTCTTGGGTGTGCAAATGGCAGCTGCCTATGCTCAGTGCCATCAAGAGTTCAGGTGGCACCAGGTACTGGGTAAGGGGGTGTGGTCAAATCTGGGAGGTTTGGCCACACACCCTCCTCAAAAAATGTTGTAAAAAATTGTATGCATCTTAGTGAGACTGTGGCACTTTTCCAGTTCCAGAGTCTGCTGCACATGTGCAGGTCTCCAGGGCAATGGTGTGGCTGCCATTTTCTGAGTCATTCTTCTACGGAGCAACATGTGGGGAAAATGGCCATTGCTCCATTTTCTAGATGATTTGTATAGTGCTGAAGCTGCCTATGCGGTACCCAGAGAGGTGAGTATATCAAGAAATGGGTGTAGGGTGTACAGTATGGGCCCCCAAGGGCCCATGTGCACTGCACACCCTGCACTCATTATAGATACGCCACTGAAGCTCATGCCTAACATATTTCATCCCTCTACCTCCAATAATGATTTGCTCTAAAATAAATCTTTTATTCGCATGCTCAATAAGAAAAAATGATTGCATCATAATGGTTGAATTTGTACCAGAAATTGAAGTAAAAGAAAAAAAAACGACCCAAAATTATATGGTATCCGGTCTCTAGGTCGACCACACTTAGGTTGACAATGTCTAGGTCGACCACTATTGGTCTATAGGGTCTCTAGGTTGTCATGTTCTAGGTTGACAGGTCAAAAGGTCGACATATGTTTTTCACAATTTTTGTCTTTTTTTTTACTTTTTCATACTTAACAAACCACGTGGACTACAATTGGGAATAGTAACCTGTGCTGAGCGCTCTGGTAGTGGAGTGAGGCACCTTGCCCTTCGCTCGCCATGCAAGGGGACACGGTGCACTAATTGGGGTTCCCGGTGACTGTACGGAGAAATCAACACCAAAAAAAAAACCTCATGTCAACCTTTTGACCTGTCGACCTAGAACATGTCGACCTAGAATCCCTGTAGACCTAGTTACTGTCAACCATTACTGGTTGACCTTCCATACCACACCCAAATTATATATAAGGCCACATAGGCCCAATACACATATTTGTCGACCAAATAATATAATATTTGGTAGCACGGACGGTGTAATGATTAGCATTACTGCCTCACAGCACTGAGGTCATGGATTTGATTCCCACCATGGCCCTAACTGTGTGGAGTTTGTATATGCTCCCCGTGCTTGCGAGGGTTTCCTCCAGGTGCTCCGGTTTCCTCCCATAATCCAAAAATATACTGGCAGGTTAATTGGCTCCCAACAAAATTGACCCTAATGTGAATGTGTCTGTGTGTACACGTTTTAGGGAATATACATTGTAAGCTCCACTGGGGCAGGGACTGATGTGAATGGCCAAAATATTCTCTGTAAAGCGCTGTGGAATATGTGTGCGCTATATAAATAACTGATGATAATAATAATAATAATAATATTAAAGTAATATTATTTTGACAGTAGGCAAAAACAAAACAACAAACCACGTAACAGTCTGGGGGAGCTGTTCCAAGCTCCAGCCATATACCCACAAAGTAGCGCCACAGGGAAGTCAAGATGTGGATTCATCATGGTGGAGCGGCGGCATCGTACCACCTCACGGCAAGTGTGAAATACAGACTATAGAGAGCATTTACTATACATTTACTATAGCATTCACTATACATATGTCAAAGGAAACATTGGGGGTAATTCCAAGTTGATCGCAGCAGGAATTTTGTTAGCAGTTGGGTAAAACCATATGCACTGCAGGGGGGGCAGATATAACATGTGCAGAGAGAGTTAGATTTGGGTGGGTTATTTTGTTTCTGTGCAGGGTAAATACTGGCTGCTTTATTTTTACACTGCAAATTAGATTGCAGATTGAACACACCACACCTAAATCTAACTCTCTCTGCACATGTTAAATCTGCCTCCCCTGCAGTGCACATGGTTTTGCCCAACAGCTAACAAAATTCCTGCTGCGATCAACTTGGAATTACCCCCATTGTGCTATCAAGCGTGATCCACTATGTAAATTCTATGGACTTTTTTTTTTACCTCAATTAACTTTTTAATCTGTGATTACAAAATATATTAGTTAATTGGAGGTGAGGTGTTAACCCATTTGCCAGCTGTTTTTGTAGAGATATATAATTATTTTAATTAACATTAAATAATGTGTGATACATTTGCAATTGTGTCAGCAAATCTAGAACTTCCTTGTGATTTACTATATATACCTACTATACAATTATTTTAAGTCATTTTAATATAAACATATTTTCAGAATTGATTGGTGTGACACCACTAAATAATATTTTGTTCTAGTTAACAGGAGGCAGGATTTCAAAGAGTATCTAAAAGAAAAACTTTGGGAGCACCACTGTCACCACAGCGGCCTTGTGTCTGTTTGGAACTATCACCTCTGACATAGATTGTGAGCAGGTGGTTAAGGGTTGAAAGAATCAACAATGATGCAAATCCCCTTGAATATCCTCCCCAGCAGCTAATAAACCACTGGCGTATCTATAATGGACGCAGGGTGTGCTATCACACCACACACCCTGCCCACACACCGCACACCCTGCACCCATTTAATTATACTTACCGCTCCATTGGTCCAGCACTGGCTGCAGAGCTGCAAACTTCAATGGGAAAATGGCCACCACTGCCATTTTCCGGTGATTTGAGCATGCGTAATAGAGATGTCCCCAGTAAATCAGCACGACCATGTTCCCGGAGACCTGCGTATACGCAGCACAATGTCAGAGTCTACTGCAGATGACAGGGCCCGTCGTCATCACCTTGTTTTCAATATGAACCAAGGAGCACTGAGTGTTTAAAAAAGTTTTAAAACACCTGTTCCAACTTTCCTTTAGTTTACTGAAATCCTCTTTTACTATACTATGGGCCGATCAGATCCGAACTGCGCATGCGTATGCACTGCGCCGGCGCGCCGCACGACTGCAACGGGCATCGGCGCCCTGCGACGGGATGGTGTGAAGGATCTATTTGCACAGGCACTTGCAAAGAGAATGACAGGAAGAGGCCGTTTGTGGGTGGTAACTGAGAGTTTTCAGGGAGTGTCCGGAAAAACGCAGGCAAGCTCAAGCATTTTCAGGGAGGGTGTCAGCTACGGCCCAGAACAGCCTGTTCTCATCACACTGGAAGAGTAAGTCCTGGGCTGCGCAGAGACTGCACAAAATCAGTTTGTGCAGCTCTGCTACACATGCAATTGCACACTTGCATAGTGAAAATACACTCCCCCTGTAGGCGGCGACTATCTGATCGCAGGAATGCAAAAATCGCTGCCTAGCAATCAGATCTGAATTACCCCCTATGTTTTGCATAACTAACATTTTTATAAATCAAAACAACTTACTATTTTTCTCATCAGGACAGTAGTCTTTTAAAGCATAGAGCTGTAACTGGGTTCAAATGCTCCCAGTCTGCCTCTGCCCACTGAGCATGCAACATCATGAAGTGATGTCATGATGTGCACAGGGGGTGGAGTCGGCAGCCCTGGTAAGTGCAACGCAGATCAGTGCATCCTGGAGGATGCTCTATTTGGCTGCACAGACTGCAGTGTGCCGTTTGGAGCTATCTAGCTAGATGCATCATCACTTGGAGACTGATAAAATGGAAAGTGATAAACTACCAGCCAACCAGCTCCTAACCGATATTTTTCAAGCAGGACCTGTGACATGGCAGGTAGGAGCTGATTGGCTCGTGCTTTTTCTCTCTCCAATTTACACTCTCCAAGCAATGATGCATCTAGCCCATCATCTGTTCCTGGTGACTGGGTGCAGTTCCAGACACCCTGCTATCCAGAAGTAACGGCAGTAGGACGGCGACAATGCCAGCCACCAGGGACATGTGGTGAGTTAAATGGCTCAGGAGGCACTGTCTAGCGCCAGAGCCAGATTTACACGCAATATATGAGCCAAAGGGTACATGTAGGCATTATACACAGGTGCAGCAGTATAAACTCCTGGAAATTTGATGAGGATTGATTAGAGATGTGCTGAAAAGATATTCAGGTGTGGCACTGCCTCACCTTCCATAGACTTTTTACTCCAGAGGTTTGGCTATAAAACTGATTAGAATAATGCAAAGAAGATATTTCAAACATATGCTTTGTATTTTTCATATACTTTATACAGTCAAAACTTTTGCACAAACGTTAGTCTGACAGGAAAGGCTCTGCCTCACCTGCCTCACCCCACCACACGTCACTGCCAGTCACAGGGCCCTTGCGCTCTGCATGGTCACACATGTCGCACACGACACCCCTAGTTACAGCCCTGTTATAGCATACCTCTCAACTTTTGTGTGGAGTCATTTGGAATCCTCGTGCGTGCTTAAGGCGAGCTCCCGAAATTAGTGGGTGGGGCCTCATGGCTAAGGGGGCATGGTCTTGCTGGAAATGATGCACCTGTGAGCCATGCCTCCATTTTCATGATGGTGAGGAGATGCTTAGTGCTCCGTGAGCTGCTGGCCAAACCCCCAGTCAACTCTCTCATGAATAAAGAATATGTACACATAGCATCTGCTAAGAGCAGTGAGTGAGAAGGTGTAAAAAGAGGTATAAAAGACAAAATTTTTTAATTATTTTTTTTAAATGGGGTGGAAAATAACACAGTGACTTACGTGTTATTTCAAATCTTAGATGTGGGAAAATAAACTAAAACTGTACCCTGCAGCCATCTTGTAGATGCTCCTGAAGGTCATTCTGCAGTCTGTGAAAGTGATTGGAGCAATCTCAGGACAATCTGATCAGCGCTGAACTCACCAGTGCTGTCAGCTTTGCCATTTCTGTGCAACGTCATGACTGTGTGCACTCAGTGAGCGGGGGCCAGCAGAGGACTGCTACTGCTACTCTCCCTCAATCACCGAGAAAAGACATTTGCAAACAAAACAGTAAGAATGTCCTCCGGCAACCAGACTTCGGATCTGGAGGGATATATCACATACAGCCTGCATACTGATAAGTGAAAATGCTTTCTATTCCAAAAAATAAGTTCACTTCTGCTCGATGTACAGTTCACCAAAAGTGAAAAAAACTGCCACTATATTGGGGTGCACTGCCACTAACACTCGCCAAGCTGTGCTTTATGGGCCCTACACACTGGCAGATAATACTGAAAGATATGAACGATCTCGTTCATTAATGAACGAGATACCGTTCATATCTTTCAGTGTGGAGGCGCCAGCAATGAAGGATGTGCTGCCCCGCGCTCGTTCATCTCTGGTGTCCCGTCGCTTGTGCATGCAGGCCAATATGGACGAGATCGTCCATATTTGCCTGCACTGCTATGGAGCCGGGTGACGGGGGGAGTGAAAAAACTTCACTCTCCTCGTCACTGCCCCTCCGCCGTCGGGTTGCCCGTTGGCCATATCCGCCGTCGTGCAGCTTGGCGGCGGATCTATCAGTGTGTAGGGCCTATTAGTATATGATAATTGTATGCATGTTGCTCATAACTCATAATTGCATCAGTGATGACATAAGGGAATCCAGTCTGCATTGCCCCTCACAGCACAAACCTGTGTGAGCTTCTACTTAAGTGGAAGATTTTTGAAACCTGCAAGAGAGGACAAGTGGAGTGACTCAGGACAAGCCATCAGGGGATGTTTAAAACTAGAATATTATAAGTTCCTTGGATGCATTCCTTGTAGCTATATGTACATAGGGTACAGTATTAATCATCTTCAACATCAGGTTTCACAGTACAAGCAAATTTACTTTTTTATAAATGAATGTGTCTTTTTGACTCTTTTTCCATTTATACTGTATTGGCAAAACCAAATGACAGTATATAAAGACTATGAGAAGATTTCCCCCGAACAAGGGTGGGGAAAGCTGGGCACTTGCCTTGGGCGCCAATATCCTGTAATTTTTTTGGTGCAGTTTTTTGCTTTTCCCATGCACCGCTGATCGAAATCTCTGTGATCTGAGCCAGACAGACAAGAAGTGTGTTTGCCTTCACTCTTTTGTATGAGGCTATGCAGCTGCACTGGCAAAGCATGTGAAGCTACAACAGGATACCGCCCCAGCCAGCCACACAGACATGAGTCCAGTACTCAGGATAAAGGTAAGAGACTAAGGTAAGAGACATTTAAATGTGGTAATACAGTACATCGGGTGCGAAAAACGTCCATTTTTTGCACTTTTTTCCGATGTTGAATATTTTTTTTTCAACAGACTATCCAATTAGATCGCCTGTAGTAAAATAAATTTTATCACAAAAACACATAAATTCAGTGAAACCTGTGCTTTTACTTATGGGGATTTGGATTTGTGAAACAAAATCCCAGATAAGCCATAAACCATACCGACGCCGAAATCCCGACAGTCGGCATACCGACAACTATTCTCCCTCTTGGGGTGTCCCCGACACCCCTGGAGGGAGAATAAATTGCACGGTGCGCGCAGTGAGCCCGCAAGGGGCTCTTTTGCGCTCAACCCGCTGCCTGCATGCCGGCGGTCGGGATCCAAAGCACCGGCATAACATACTACACCCAGTGGTGCAAGTAGAAAAAAGTCCTACGGGTACTGTGTGCGCGCGCCGAAGGCGCGCGCGCAAAAAAATGGGTGTGGCCAAATGACACATGGGGCGTGGCCAATGAAAATGGGGGCGTGATACACATATGGGAGGAGGGGCAGATACACGTATGACCCCAATAGTGCCAGATACACGTTGCCCCACAGTGCCAGATATACATTGCCCCACAGTGCCAGATACACATTGCCCCACAGTGCCAGATACACATTGCCTCACAGTGCCAGATACACATTGCCCCACAGTGCCAGATACAGAAATGCCCCCAGAGTGCCAGATATACATTGCCTCACAGTGTCAGATACACATTGCCCCACAGTGCCAGATACACAAATGCCCCCACTGTGTCAGATATACATTGCCCCCCGTGCCAGATACAGAAATGCCCCTACAGTGCCAGATATGCCCCCAGTGCCAGATATCCCCCAGTGCCAGGTATACATGCCCCCCCCCCAGTGCCAGATATCCCCCAGTGCCAGGTATACATGCCCCCCTGTGCCAGATATCCCCCAGTGCTAGGTATATATGCCCCCCTGTGCCAGATATCCCCCAGTGCCAGGTATACTAGAGATGAGCGCCTGAAATTTTTCGGGTTTTGTGTTTTGGTTTTGGGTTCGGTTCCGCGGCCGTGTTTTGGGTTCGAACGCGTTTTGGCAAAACCTCACCGAATTTTTTTTGTCGGATTCGGGTGTGTTTTGGATTCGGGTGTTTTTTTCAAAAAACACTAAAAAACAGCTTAAATCATAGAATTTGGGGGTCATTTTGATCCCAAAGTATTATTAACCTCAAAAACCATAATTTACACTCATTTTCAGTCTATTCTGAATACCTCACACCTCACAATATTATTTTTAGTCCTAAAATTTGCACCGAGGTCGCTGTGTGAGTAAGATAAGCGACCCTAGTGGCCGACACAAACACCGGGCCCATCTAGGAGTGGCACTGCAGTGTCACGCAGGATGTCCCTTCCAAAAAACCCTCCCCAAACAGCACATGACGCAAAGAAAAAAAGAGGCGCAATGAGGTAGCTGTGTGAGTAAGATTAGCGACCCTAGTGGCCGACACAAACACCGGGCCCATCTAGGAGTGGCACTGCAGTGTCACGCAGGATGGCCCTTCCAAAAAACCCTCCCCAAACAGCACATGACGCAAAGAAAAAAAGAGGCGCAATGAGGTAGCTGTGTGAGTAAGATTAGCGACCCTAGTGGCCGACACAAACACCGGGCCCATCTAGGAGTGGCACTGCAGTGTCACGCAGGATGTCCCTTCCAAAAAACCCTCCCCAAACAGCACATGACGCAAAGAAAAAAAGAGGCGCAATGAGGTAGCTGACTGTGTGAGTAAGATTAGCGACCCTAGTGGCCGACACAAACACCGGGCCCATTTAGGAGTGGCACTGCAGTGTCACGCAGGATGTCCCTTCCAAAAAACCCTCCCCAATCAGCACATGATGCAAAGAAAAAGAAAAGAAAAAAGAGGTGCAAGATGGAATTGTCCTTGGGCCCTCCCACCCACCCTTATGTTGTATAAACAAAACAGGACATGCACACTTTAACCAACCCATCATTTCAGTGACAGGGTCTGCCACACGACTGTGACTGATATGACGGGTTGGTTTGGACCCCCCCAAAAAAGAAGCAATTAATCTCTCCTTGCACAAACTGGCTCTACAGAGGCAAGATGTCCACCTCATCATCACCCTCCGATATATCATCGTGTACATCCCCCTCCTCACAGATTATCAATTCGTCCCCACTGGAATCCACCATCTCAGCTCCCTGTGTACTTTGTGGAGGCAATTGCTGCTGGTCAATGTCTCCGCGGAGGAATTGATTATAATTCATTTTAATGAACATCATCTTCTCCACATTTTCTGGATGTAACCTCGTACGCCGATTGCTGACAAGGTGAGCGGCGGCACTAAACACTCTTTCGGAGTACACACTTGTGGGAGGGCAACTTAGGTAGAATAAAGCCAGTTTGTGCAAGGGCCTCCAAATTGCCTCTTTTTCCTGCCAGTATAAGTACGGACTGTGTGACGTGCCTACTTGGATGCGGTCACTCATATAATCCTCCACCATTCTATCAATGTTGAGAGAATCATATGCAGTGACAGTAGACGACATGTCCGTAATCGTTGTCAGGTCCTTCAGTCCGGACCAGATGTCAGCATCAGCAGTCGCTCCAGACTGCCCTGCATCACCGCCAGCGGGTGGGCTCGGAATTCTGAGCCTTTTCCTCGCACCCCCAGTTGCGGGAGAATGTGAAGGAGGAGATGTTGACAGGTCGCGTTCCGCTTGACTTGACAATTTTGTCACCAGCAGGTCTTTCAACTCCAGCAGACTTGTGTCTGCCGGAAAGAGAGATCCAAGGTAGGCTTTAAATCTAGGATCGAGCACGGTGGCCAAAATGTAGTGCTCTGATTTCAACAGATTGACCACCCGTGAATCCTTGTTAAGCGAATTAAGGGCTCCATCCACAAGTCCCACATGCCTAGCGGAATCGCTCCGTGTTAGCTCCTCCTTCAATGTCTCCAGCTTCTTCTGCAAAAGCCTGATGAGGGGAATGACCTGACTCAGGCTGGCAGTGTCTGAACTGACTTCACGTGTGGCAAGTTCAAAGGGCATCAGAACCTTGCACAACGTTGAAATCATTCTCCACTGCGCTTGAGACAGGTGCATTCCACCTACTATATCGTGCTCAATTGTATAGGCTTGAATGGCCTTTTGCTGCTCCTCCAACCTCTGAAGCATATAGAGGGTTGAATTCCACCTCGTTACCACTTCTTGCTTCAGATGATGGCAGGGCAGGTTCAGTAGTTTTTGGTGGTGCTCCAGTCTTCTGTACGTGGTGCCTGTACGCCGAAAGTGTCCCGCAATTCTTCTGGCCACCGACAGCATCTCTTGCACGCCCCTGTCGTTTTTTAAAAAATTCTGCACCACCAAATTCAAGGTATGTGCAAAACATGGGACGTGCTGGAATTTGCCCATATTTAATGCACACACAATATTGCTGGCGTTGTCCGATGCCACAAATCCACAGGAGAGTCCAATTGGGGTAAGCCATTCCGCGATGATCTTCCTCAGTTGCCGTAAGAGGTTTTCAGCTGTGTGCGTATTCTGGAAAGCGGTGATACAAAGCGTAGCCTGCCTAGGAAAGAGTTGGCGTTTGCGAGATGCTGCTACTGGTGCCGCCGCTGCTGTTCTTGCGGCGGGAGTCCATACATCTACCCAGTGGGCTGTCACAGTCATATAGTCCTGACCCTGCCCTGCTCCACTTGTCCACATGTCCGTGGTTAAGTGGACATTGGGTACAACTGCATTTTTTAGGACACTGGTGAGTCTTTTTCTGACGTCCGTGTACATTCTCGGTATCGCCTGCCTAGAGAAGTGGAACCTAGATGGTATTTGGTAACGGGGACACACTGCCTCAATAAATTGTCTAGTTCCCTGTGAACTAACGGCGGATACCGGACGCACGTCTAACACCAACATAGTTGTCAAGGCCTCAGTTATCCGCTTTGCAGCAGGATGACTGCTGTGATATTTCATCTTCCTCGCAAAGGACTGTTGGACAGTCAATTGCTTACTGGAAGTAGTACAAGTGGGCTTACGACTTCCCCTCTGGGATGACCATCGACTCCCAGCAGCAACAACAGCAGCGCCAGCAGCAGTAGGCGTTACACGCAAGGATGCATCGGAGGAATCCCAGGCAGGAGAGGACTCGTCAGAATTGCCAGTGACATGGCCTGCAGGACTATTGGCATTCCTGGGGAAGGAGGAAATTGACACTGAGGGAGTTGGTGGGGTGGTTTGCGTGAGCTTGGTTACAAGAGGAAGGGATTTACTGGTCAGTGGACTGCTTCCGCTGTCGCCCAAAGTTTTTGAACTTGTCACTGACTTATTATGAATGCGCTGCAGGTGACGTATAAGGGAGGATGTTCCGAGGTGGTTAACGTCCTTACCCCTACTTATTACAGCTTGACAAAGGCAACACACGGCTTGACACCTGTTGTCCGCTTTTCTGTTGAAATACCTCCACACTGAAGAGTTGATTTTTTTGGTATTTTCACCAGGCATGTCAACGGCCATATTCCTCCCACGGACAACAGGTGTCTCCCCGGGTGCCTGACTTAAACAAACCACCTCACCATCAGAATCCTCCTGGTCAATTTCCTCCCCAGCGCCAGCAACACCCATATCCTCCTCATCCTGGTGTACTTCAACATCTTCATCTTCAATCTGACTATCAGGAACTGGACTGCGGGTGCTCCTTCCAGCACTTGCAGGGGGCGTGCAAATGGTGGAAGGCGCATGCTCTTCACGTCCAGTGTTGGGAAGGTCAGGCATCGCAACCGACACAATTGGACTCTCCTTGTGGATTTGGGATTTCGAAGAACGCACAGTTCTTTGCGGTGCTTTTGCCAGCTTGAGTCTTTTCAGTTTTCTAGCGAGAGGCTGAGTGCTTCCATCCTCATGTGAAGCTGAACCACTAGCCATGAACATAGGCCAGGGCCTCAGCCGTTCCTTGCCACTCCGTGTGGTAAATGGCATATTGGCAAGTTTACGCTTCTCCTCCGACAATTTTATTTTAGGTTTTGGAGTCCTTTTTTTACTGATATTTGGTGTTTTGGATTTGACATGCTCTGTACTATGACATTGGGCATCGGCCTTGGCAGACGACGTTGCTGGCATTTCATCGTCTCGGCCATGACTAGTGGCAGCAGCTTCAGCACGAGGTGGAAGTGGATCTTGATCTTTCCCTAATTTTGGAACCTCAACATTTTTGTTCTCCATATTTTAATAGGCACAACTAAAAGGCACCTCAGGTAAACAATGGAGATGGATACTAGTATACAATTATGGACTGCCTGCCGAGTGCAGACACAGAGGTAGCCACAGCCGTGAACTACCGTACTGTACTGTGTCTGCTGCTAATATAGACTGGTTGATAAAGAGATGTCTATGTAACTATGTATGTATAAAGAAGAAAGAAAAAAAAACCACGGTTAGGTGGTATACAATTATGGACGGACTGCCTGCCGAGTGCAGACACAGAGGTAGCCACAGCCGTGAACTACCGTACTGTACTGTGTCTGCTGCTAATAATATAGACTGGTTGATAAAGAGATGTCGTAGTAGTATGTATGTATAAAGAAGAAAGAAAAAAAAACCACGGTTAGGTGGTATACAATTATGGACGGACTACCTGCCGAGTGCAGACACAGAGGTAGCCACAGCCGTGAACTACCGTACTGTACTGTGTCTGCTGCTAATATAGACTGGTTGATAAAGAGATGTCTATGTAACTATGTATGTATAAAGAAGAAAGAAAAAAAAAACACGGTTAGGTGGTATACAATTATGGACGGACTGCCTGCCGAGTGCAGACACAGAGGTAGCCACAGCCGTGAACTACCGTACTGTACTGTGTCTGCTGCTAATAATATAGACTGGTTGATAAAGAGATGTCGTAGTAGTATGTATGTATAAAGAAGAAAGAAAAAAAAACCACGGTTAGGTGGTATACAATTATGGACGGACTGCCTGCCGAGTGCAGACACAGAGGTAGCCACAGCCGTGAACTACCGTACTGTACTGTGTCTGCTGCTAATATAGACTGGTTGATAAAGAGATGTCTATGTAACTATGTATGTATAAAGAAGAAAGAAAAAAAACCACGGTTAGGTGGTATACAATTATGGACGGACTGCCTGCCGAGTGCAGACACAGAGGTAGCCACAGCCGTGAACTACCGTACTGTACTGTGTCTGCTGCTAATAATATAGACTGGTTGATAAAGAGATGTCGTAGTAGTATGTATGTATAAAGAAGAAAGAAAAAAAAACCACGGTTAGGTGGTATACAATTATGGACGGACTGCCTGCCGAGTGCAGACACAGAGGTAGCCACAGCCGTGAACTACCGTACTGTACTGTGTCTGCTGCTAATATAGACTGGTTGATAAAGAGATGTCTATGTAACTATGTATGTATAAAGAAGAAAGAAAAAAAAACCACGGTTAGGTGGTATACAATTATGGACGGACTGCCTGCCGAGTGCAGACACAGAGGTAGCCACAGCCGTGAACTACCGTACTGTACTGTGTCTGCTGCTAATATAGACTGGTTGATAAAGAGATGTCTATGTAACTATGTATGTATAAAGAAGAAAGAAAAAAAAACCACGGTTAGGTGGTATACAATTATGGACGGACTGCCTGCCAAGTGCAGACACAGAGGTAGCCACAGCCGTGAACTACCGTACTGTACTGTGTCTGCTGCTAATAATATAGACTGGTTGATAAAGAGATGTCGTAGTAGTATGTATGTATAAAGAAGAAAGAAAAAAAAACCACGGTTAGGTGGTATACAATTATGGACGGACTGCCTGCCGAGTGCAGACACAGAGGTAGCCACAGCCGTGAACTACCGTACTGTACTGTGTCTGCTGCTAATATAGACTGGTTGATAAAGAGATGTCTATGTAACTATGTATGTATAAAGAAGAAAGAAAAAAAAACCACGGTTAGGTGGTATACAATTATGGACGGACTGCCTGCCGAGTGCAGACACAGAGGTAGCCACAGCCGTGAACTACCGTACTGTACTGTGTCTGCTGCTAATATAGACTGGTTGATAAAGAGATGTCTATGTAACTATGTATGTATAAAGAAGAAAGAAAAAAAAACCACGGTTAGGTGGTATACAATTATGGACGGACTGCCTGCCGAGTGCAGACACAGAGGTAGCCACAGCCGTGAACTACCGTACTGTACTGTGTCTGCTGCTAATATAGACTGGTTGATAAAGAGATGTCTATGTAACTATGTATGTATAAAGAAGAAAGAAAAAAAAACACGGTTAGGTGGTATACAATTATGGACGGACTGCCTGCCGAGTGCAGACACAGAGGTAGCCACAGCCGTGAACTACCGTACTGTACTGTGTCTGCTGCTAATATAGACTGGTTGATAAAGAGATGTCTATGTAACTATGTATGTATAAAGAAGAAAGAAAAAAAAACCATGGTTAGGTGGTATACAATTATGGACGGACTGCCTGCCGAGTGCAGACACAGAGGTAGCCACAGCCGTGAACTACCGTACTGTACTGTGTCTGCTGCTAATATAGACTGGTTGATAAAGAGATGTCTATGTAACTATGTATGTATAAAGAAGAAAGAAAAAAAAACCACGGTTAGGTGGTATACAATTATGGACGGACTGCCTGCCGAGTGCAGACACAGAGGTAGCCACAGCCGTGAACTACCGTACTGTACTGTGTCTGCTGCTAATATAGACTGGTTGATAAAGAGATGTCGTAGTAGTATGTATGTATAAAGAAGAAAAAAAAACCACGGTTAGGTGGTATACAATTATGGACGGACTGCCTGCCGAGTGCAGACACAGAGGTAGCCACAGCCGTGAACTACCGTACTGTACTGTGTCTGCTGCTAATATAGACTGGTTGATAAAGAGATGTCTATGTAACTATGTATGTATAAAGAAGAAAGAAAAAAAAACCACGGTTAGGTGGTATACAATTATGGACGGACTGCCTGCCGAGTGCAGACACAGAGGTAGCCACAGCCGTGAACTACCGTACTGTACTGTGTCTGCAGCTAATATAGACTGGTTGATAAAGAGAAGATGTCTATGTAACTATGTATGTATAAAGAAGAATGAAAAAAATCCACGGTTAGGTGGTATTACAATTATGGACGGACTGCCTGCCGAGTGCAGAGACACAGAGGTAGCCACAGCCGTGAACTACCGTACTGTGTCTGCTGCGACTGGATGATAAATGATATAAAAAATATATATATATCACTACTGCAGCCGGACAGGTATATATTATATATTATATAATGACGGACCTGCTGGACACTGTCTGTCAGCAGAATGAGTTTTATTTTTATAGAATAAAAAAAAAAAAAACACACAAGTGAAGTCACACGACGAGTGTTTAACTTTTTCAGGCAATCACAATATAAGTATACTACTAACTATACTGGTGGTCAGTGTGGTCAGGTCACTGGTCAGTCACACTGGCAGTGGCACTCCTGCAGCAAAAGTGTGCACTGTTGGCTCCTGCTATAACCTATAACTGGCACTGCAGTGCTCCCCAGTCTCCCCCACAATTATAAGCTGTGTGAGCTGAGCAGTCAGACAGATATATAATATATATAGATGATGCAGCACACTGGGCTGAGCCTGAGCAGTGCACACAGATATGGTATGTGACTGAGTCACTGTGTGTATCGCTTTTTTCAGGCAGAGAACGGATATATTAAATAAACTGCACTGTCTGGTGGTCACTCACTATATAATATTATGTACTCCTGGCTCCTGCTATAACCTATAACTGGCACTGCAGTGCTCCCCAGTCTCCCCCACAATTATAAGCTGTGTGAGCTGAGCAGTCAGACAGATATATAATATATATAGATGATGCAGCACACTGGGCTGAGCCTGAGCAGTGCACACAGATATGGTATGTGACTGAGTCACTGTGTGTATCGCTTTTTTCAGGCAGAGAACGGATATATTAAATAAACTGCACTGTCTGGTGGTCACTCACTAGTAAACTCTCTGCACTCTCTACACTTCTACAGTACTCCTCCTAGTCCTAAGCTCCAGTAAATCTCTCTCTCTTATAATCTAAATGGAGAGGACGCCAGCCACGTCCTCTCCCTATCAATCTCAATGCACGTGTGAAAATGGCGGCGATGCGCGGCTCCTTATATAGAATCCGAGTCTCGCGATAGAATCCGAGCCTCGCGAGAATCCGACAGCGTCATGATGACGTTCGGGCGCGCTCGGGTTAACCGAGCAAGGCGGGAAGATCCGAGTCGCTCGGACCCGTGAGAAAAAACATGAAGTTCGGGCGGGTTCGGATTCAGAGGAACCGAACCCGCTCATCTCTAAGGTATACATGCCCCCCCAGTGCCAGATATCCCCGAGTGCCAGGTATACATGCCCCCCTGTGCCAGATATCCCCCAGTGCCAGGTATATATGCCCCCCTGTGCCAGATATCCCCCAGTGCCAGGTATACATGCCCCCCCAGTGCCAGATATCCCCCAGTGCCAGGTATACATGCCCCCCTGTGCCAGATATCCCCCAGTGCCAGGTATATATGCCCCCCTGTGCCAGATATGCCCCCAGTGCCAGATATCCCCCAGTGTCAGGTATACATGTTTCCCTCCCCCCTCCTCCCCTGCTCACCGCTGCTGCTGCCGTCTGTCTGTGTGAGGGGAGGAGAGCGCAGCCTGCGCCTCTCCTTCCCCTCAGTCTCCTGCGGGTGTCTCACAGTTTAATTCAGCGCCGATCCGTGAGCCAATCAGAGCTCGCACCGCGAGCTCTGATTGGCTCATGGATCGGCGCTGAATTAAACTATGACACCCGCCGGAGACTGAGGGGAAGGAGAGGCGCAGGCTGCGCTCTCCTCCCCTCACATCAGCGGCGGGTCGGCGGGGACGGCGGGTCGGCGTGAAGCAGCAGAGGGAGGGAGGGAAGTGGAGCGGCGGCCCGTCGGTGTGGGTACGGCGTACCCACGGCTAAATTCTAACGGGTACGCCGTACCCACCCGTACCCGCCCACTTGCACCACTGACTACACCCTTCCCCAGGATAGCTTATTGGGGCTAATTGGATATCACCCCCTGTGGGTAATTGGGTAGCGCCCAAGGGGGAAGGCAAGGACATGAGGATTTGGGATGTTGAGAAGGCAGAGAAATATGGAGCTAAAGGGGCTCAGGGGTAGATGACTCTGCTATTGAGGAGAAGTAAGAGGAATATGGAGAGAAATATACGTTTGGTGTCTGACTAGTATTTTTTTAATTTGAATAATCAAGCAGACTTATTTATAAGTAGAGGTAGGCCCCCTCCTCTTCACAGCACTGTAGACTCGCATTGTGCCAAAGTCTACTGTGCACGTGCAGGTCTCCGAAAAATTACTACTGCGCATGCGTGGCAGCCATTTTGCCAGTGATTTTTTACCGCGATGGAGCTCCGACACAGGAATCTGGAAAGGTAAGTAGTAAATCATGGGTGCACACATTGCATTTGTTAAAGAAACACCAATGGCTACCATATTATTCCTATATACGTATTAAGAGTATATGGTGAAATTTAACAAATAAAGTGCATTACAGGTTGAGTATCCCTTATCCAAAATGTTTGGGGCCAGAGGTATTTTGGATATCGGTATCAGAGGTATTTTGGAATAATTGCATACCATAATGAGATATCATGGTGATGGGACCTAAATCTAAGCACAGAATGCATTTATGTTTCATAAACAAAGTGTGTGTACATTCACACAAATCATTAATGTTTCATATACACCTTATACACACAGCCTGAAGGTCATTTTAGCCAATACTTTTTATAACTTTGTGCATTAAACAAAGTGTGTGTACATTCACACAATTCATTTATGTTTCATATACACCTTATACACACAGCCTGAAGGTCAGTTAATACAATATTTTTAATAACTTTGTGTATTAAACAAAGTTTGTGTACATTGAGCCATCAAAAAACAAAGGTTTCACTATCTCGCTCTCGCTCAAAAAAGTCTGTATTTCGGAATATTCCGTATTTTGGATTATATTTGGATATGGCATACTCAACCTGTATTATATTCAAGTGCAGATTATTAAGGGAACACTGACAGTACATCCTGCTGTTTGCCCTTTTGGAAAGGTGGATGAATGCCAAAGCAAGAACCATAAAGTATTTATTTATGGTGTTTCTAAAACAAACTCATCACATTTGCTTTTGGTGAGCAAAATGAGCAATAAGTGTTTTCTGAAAATATATATTTTTTTAGGGAAATAAAACCTATACTTTCTGTGTGTATCATAAAAAAATAGTAATATTGATGAATGTGAAAAGTGCAAACTTCGAAAAATGGCCTCAGCATAGGGGTGAGTAAACCCTCATCAGCAAAGGAGTGAAAGCTGTCAGAAAGAATCTATTTGAAAAAAGAATTCAAGGGCCAAATAGGCCTGAAGAATAAATAAGCGTCCTGGTTTTTTCAGGAGAGAAGCCTTGGGCTAGGAATTTGGGGAAGGGGGGAGGGGAGGGGGAAGGGGAGGGTAGAGCAGAGAAATTCCTAAGCACATCCTGTAGGACAAGGGGGAGGAGAGTTACCTGTGAGGTACAAAAGATCAGGAAAGGCAGGCAGGCTTCCTCTTCCATGCTGGACAAGGATCCAAGAAGGCACCTCAGCTCCGGGATCCAAGGAAGGTTTAAGTACCATTTTACTTATTATTATCCATCCCACCCCCCCCCCCTTTAGTCTACCATTTGCAGCACCCTCGGTCATCTGCAGGCCCAGCATCCCCGCACACTCCATCTTATTAACAACAGCGGCTAATCCCCACTATGCCCAGGCCTCGGAGGTTTGCTCCCCCCCCTCCCCGGCGGCTCATACAGGCGGACACAGGGCCGTCCACGCCAGCGCGCAGCTCTGCTCCCCCTCGCAGGCTCCGGCCTGCGTCGGCGGGACCAGTGCACGGATCCCCCCACCACACTTGCCTAGCGCGCGGCGGGCCTGAGCCAGGCTCCGGAGCGCTAGGCCAAAGTCCGCCGGATGCCCTCCTCGATCGCGTCACACCCGGCGCCGGCCAGCTGCAGCCGAATACCGCGGCCCCCTCCCGCCTAGTGCCCGGCGATCGCCCCACACCCATCGCAGCCCAGCAGCAACTGCATACCATAGCTCCGGCCGGGCTGGCCCCCCCACCGGAGCCCGTGCATCCGCTCTTCATGCCGCCCAGCACAGCGCAGCCCAGCCAAACTTTCCCCCCGCAGCTTACACGAGGCACCCCCCCCACACACACACGCAGGCATCACAGGCTGTGTTTACACAGCCAGCAGGCACAGCAGCAACGCAAGTAGGATGGGGGCAGTAGCTTGCAACACTCCCCCCCCCCCCCCTGGTGGCAGGCAGGGCAGCACCTCCCCACAGCCCATTATCCGCAGTGGGCAAGCTGCTGGCCCACCGCAGCCCACTCCACCTGGTATCAGCCCCCGCCATATCCACCAGGCTGTGCGGGCACTAACCAGTACCAATACCCATATCAGTTCGGCAGCCAGCCTAGCCCAAGCGTACTGTCCACTCCCTTAGAGCTCGGTCCGCAGCCATACCAAGGTCAGGCAGTACAGGCGGGGGTCGGCGGAGTTTTCGGGTCAGAAGTCCTCGAGCAAAACCGAGAAACGCAAGCCCTCCCCCTGCGCAGCAGCAGCAACCCCCCGAGGAACAGCCTCGGTCGCAAACGGCGGATACTTTACATGTTCCCTCTGCAAGATTACAGGTCCCACGCAGCGAAGGATATAGCCAACAGGAGGAAGGGGCATCGTCGGATCAAGTCGCGGCGGGCGCGCAGCACGACGGGGGACAGAAGGTAACGGCGGAGATGGTCAGCCAGGCACCCTCGTCTTCAGGAACAGGTGAGCAAAAATCTTCCTCCAGCAGCAGCGCTTCATACACAGACTCTA
Organism: Pseudophryne corroboree; assembly: GCF_028390025.1. Classification (NCBI taxonomy): domain Eukaryota; kingdom Metazoa; phylum Chordata; class Amphibia; order Anura; family Myobatrachidae; genus Pseudophryne; species Pseudophryne corroboree. The sequence continues at coordinate 427,729,591 of NC_086444.1, read as the reverse complement.
GCGACTCATCTAGCTCAGCAGAAAGGCGCCGGCAGTTCAGAAAATATTTTAAGCGCAAGCGTAGCAGCAAGAAGAGTAGCAAAGACGCAGGGAAGAAAGGGGTTGCAGGGCCAGAATCTCAAGAAAACATGGTTCACTGCGTCAATACAGCAATATTGAGGGGCATTAGGCCAAAAATAAAGGATGGCATACGCAAGGGGAAGTTCATGGACGTCTTCGCAATGACGGAGGACGCAAAGCGCAGCCTAGACGCAGCGAAGGAAGCAGGCCCCGGGGCAGAGGAGGTGCGAAGAGATTACGCGCATTGGGCGGAAGGTATGTATGTTTTTGCGGCATGCTACATCGAGTCAAGGCCGAACGAAGCCATGAACATGCTCCGGTACATGCACATGATACATAGCATGTACATGACGGCCAGAGCATGGGTTTGGAGGCACTATGACGAGAAATTTAGAAAGAAACAGGACGGGCTGAAGGTTATTAGCTTTGGGGTGAAAGACGTGGAAGTGTGGCTGGAGGTCACAAATCAGGCAGCGCAAGCAGATGAGAGCAGACAGCCCTTTCTACCAAAGACAGGCGGAGGCGCCGCGGCAAAAGGGAAGTGCTATGCTTTTAATTTCGTGTTGTGCAGCAGAGGAGCAGGTTGCCGCTACAGACACTCATGCGTGCTCTGCAGTGCAACTCACCCAGCCAAGGACTGCAGTCGAGCCCAAGGCAAAAGGGGGGATAAACAGGGCACCCTCCCCAATAAATACTGAAGCCTTAGGGCGGTGGCTAGGCCGCTACCCACTAAGAGGGGAGGCGGCCTTTTTGGGGAGGGGGTTCACCGAGGGATTCTCGTTGCCCATAGCAAGGACGGTAGCAGCGGTCGCGAAGAAAAATCTAAAGTCAGCAAGGGATTACCCAGAAGTGGTCAGGGCCAAAGTAGCCGGAGAAATTCAGCGGGAGCGCATGTGTGGCCCATTCCCCTCACCGCCGCTAGCGGACCTGTGCATCTCACCATTAGGGGTCGTTCCTAAGAAGGAGCCAGGGAAGTTTCGGCTGATTCAGCACCTGTCCTTCCCGGAAGGGGAATCGGTAAATGACGCCTTGGACCCCCAGGCTTGTAGTGTATCATACCAATCATTCGAGCAGGCTCTGACAATGGTGCAGGGCTACGGTGAAGGGGCGCTGCTAGCAAAGGTGGATATCGAGTCCGCATTACGCCTGCTTCTGCTCCACCCAGATTCCTTCAAGTACATGGGTTTTAAATTGGTCGATCAGTACTACATAGACAAATGCTTACCAATGGGTTGCTCAATTTCCTGCGCTTTCTTCGAGCGATTCAGTTCATTCCTAGAATGGTGCGTGAGGGCAGGGACAGGCTCGGAAGGGATCGCACATTACCTAGACGACTTCCTGCTAATGGGCCCTAAGGGCAGCCAGGAGTGCAAGGAACTCTTATTCTCAACAAGGGCTCTTTTTCGGCAGATCGGGGTCCCGATCGCGGTCGAGAAGACCGAGGGGCCCACATCGAGGCTGGCGTTTCTGGGCATAGAAATCGACACGGAGCTTGGCCTTTGCCGGCTACCGGCGGAGAAGGTAGATAAGCTGAGGGACAGGCTGCAGGAATGCGCAGGGGCGAAAAAAGTTACTCTTAAGCAAATGCAGTCCCTCTTGGGGTCGTTGAATTTTGCGTGCAGGGTCATCCCCATGGGCAGGGTGTTTTGTCGCAGGTTAGAGAAAGCAACCAGCGGTATCAAAAGGCCGAGATATAGGATACGTATATCGAGCGACCTGAGGCAGGACATGCAGGTATGGTTAGAATTCCTAAAGGGCTTCAATGGGGTCAGGATATGGCTGCCCAAGCCAGTCCATAGCGCAGGCCTGCAATTGCACACCGACGCCTCCGGGGCAGTCGGCTTTGGGGCCTACTTCAGAGGGGAATGGTGCGCACAACCCTGGCCGGAGGCATGGCGGGTGGCCTGGTGGACTAAAAACATGCTGCTGCTAGAGCTCTTCCCGATAATAGTAGCAGTGGAGTTATGGGTGAACAGGCTGGCAAACAAGAGCATAGTATTTTGGTACGATAACTTGGGGGTGGTGCAGGCGATAAGCAATCAGAAGGCGGAGTCACCACAGGCGCTTAAGCTACTGAGGCACCTAATGCTACGCTGCTTGCAAAAGAACATAGACTTCGCAGCGCGCCACGTCCCGGGAGAGAACGAGATTGCAGACGCGCTTTCAAGGTTACAGTGGGATAGATTCAGGTCGCTCGCGCCTGAGCCAAGTTGGTAGGCTTACAGTGTCCCGATTATGTCTGGCAGATTATCAAGCCGGTCTAGCAAAGCTAGCGCAAAGGGCCGTAGCACCGCGAATACTGAAGACATACGAGGCAGCCTTCAGCGAGTGGCAGGCATTCCGCATAGGAAAAGTAGAGGCGGGTAAGAACGCTCGCGAGGAGCTGATGGAGTACGTGTGGCAGGGGTATAACAGGGGGCGATCTAAGGCGGCCATGTCCGCAGCACTAGCAGGGATAGCATACTTCTCAAATCTAGAAGGGGGGGAGGACCCTACGAAGTAATTTTTGTTGGCAAAGGCCCTAAAAGGGTGGGCGAGAGAGCAAGCGGGGCCAGGCGACGCGCGTAGGCCCATAGGCCGCACCATGCTTTAGAACTTAATAGAAGTGGTCAGCCGCATCGCGGCAGACGAGTATGAGACAGGGCTCTTCCGCCTGGCATTCTCCCTCGCCTTCTTCGGAGCCTTCAGGGTAGGGGAGCTAGTAGTGAGCGCCAAAAGCTCAAAGGATTCGGGCCTGTTGTCAGGTAACATAGCGGTGGAAAAGGAGAGGGTGCTCTTCAAAATCCACAAGTCAAAAACTGATCAGTTGGGACGGGGGCGCTGGGTATCCATAGGCAGACAGGAAGAGGAGAGCACGTGCGCAGTGACACTAGCAAGTAAGTACGAACAGAAGCGCCCTCAAGGGCACTGGCCCCAGTGGCTGGTGCATGGTAACGGTTCCCCTTTGACTAAGTTTCAGTTCCAAAGCATATTCAAGAAAGGGCTGCAGGCGTTGCAGCTTCCCATCGGGCAATACGGGACCCATTCCTTTAGGATAGGGGCAGCAACTTGCGCGGCGGCCGAGGGGTCATCAGCGGGTGAAATAAAAAATTTAGGCAGGTGGAAGTCAGGAGCGTACAAGGTATACCTGCGCGCGGGAAAGCAAGACTAGGGTGCAGGCGCGAAACCCAAGGCTTTAAGCTGCCCGCCATTAACTGGGGGAATGAAGGACTTTACCAATTTTGCCCTCAAACAAAAAGAGGTTTTGTGGTTTTCGCCTTCATATGGGTCGCGCGAAAGTTCGCACTGTAGGTCCGTGTGGAACACGGGTTAACGGCAATGTGTAATTTTGCTTTGCAGGAGGGCCAGCAAAGGCCTTGCGAGTGTGGATGGTCGGACACTCATACATTTACTGGGCCAGTAGTCACAAATCAGCAGGGAGTTTGGCGCAAGGGTGGGGGGCAGAATTGGAGTGGATAGGCATCAGGGGTTTGAGGTGGAACGGGCTACGGGAGCTGTTGCTGAGGAACGAGCAGGAAAGAGGTAGACCAGATAGGGTGGTAGTGCACCTAGGGGGCAACGATCTAGGAAAAGGCAAAGGGAGCGAGCTAATTATAGCAATCCAAGCCGAGATAGAATGGATGAAGGGGCGGTGGCCTAAGGCGGGGATCACATGGTCAGATATAGTCCCAAGGGCTCAGGGGGGTCCGGGATTAGAAAGGGTCAGAAGAAAGGTTAACAAGGCCGTAGCCCGCCTTTTGACGGGAGAAGGCGATACAATCGCCGGGCACCCGACGTTAAGGTTCGGGGAGGAAGGCATGTTCAGGCGGGATGGAGTGCACCTGACAGAAAGGGGTTTAGCGATATTCTTGGAGGACATCGCAAAAAGCGTCAGTAGGAGGCTGGTGGTCGCAGCGGGTGGCGGGCCTGGGTTCTAGGAACCAGGCTATGGCGGCAAGCAGTGCTCCTCGGCGGTCTGTAGTAGCGCAACATCGGTTGGCCGGCACTTCCCCCAGATACTCGGCGAGTTTGTAGTGGCCTCAAGGGCCGACACGGTCGTCATCTTAAGGGTGGACCGGTGCTATGCCAATGGTGGGAAGTGGTACCGCTCAGCTAACTTGCGCATGGGCGGGACTTAGGTTCCGCCACATTGTTTAATTTTAAGAGGAACTTAATATTGAGACTGGAGCCGGGGGCACGCACTGCTTTCTCGCCACCCACTTATTAAGAGTACCAATTCCAGTTCGATCAATAAATTTGGCTGTGACCTTTTAAATCGCAATTCAGTTGTCCGAGTGATTATTGGGGAGAAAGGTGGTAGGGGGTGAGGGGCGAGTGTATTAATAAAACCAATGGATGGCTTAAAGAATTCAAGGGCCAAATAGGCCTGAAGAATAAATAAGCGTCCTGGTTTTTTCAGGAGAGAAGCCTTGGGCTAGGAATTTGGGGAAGGGGGGGAGGGGAGGGGGAAGGGGAGGGCAGAGCAGAGAAATTCCTAAGCACATCCTGTAGGACAAGGGTGGAGGAGAGTTACCTGTGAGGTACAAAAGATCAGGAAAGGCAGGCAGGCTTCCTCTTCCATGCTGGACAAGGATCCAAGAAGGCACCCACCCTCCCGCCCTGGTGATGGGCCAGTTCCGGCACATAGGCAGTAGACATGTTGAGTAACTGGAATTTTAGAAATTTTTATTTTCGGTGGAGGCACCGTCAGGCCATTTCGAAGTTTAATTATCACCTGACATGAGAGGTCCAGCAGGCGTGGCAAGCAGTGCTCCTCGGCGGTCTGTAGTAGTGCAACATCGGTTGGCCGGCACTTCCCCCAGATACTCGGCGAGTTTGTCGTGGCCTCAAGGGCCGACACAGTCGTCATCTTAAGGGTGGAGCGGTGCTATGCCAATGGTGGGAAGTGATACCGCTCAGCTAACTTGCGCATGGGCGGGACTTAGGTTCCGCCCCGTTGTTTAATTTTAAGAGGAACTTAATATTGAGACTGGAGCCGGGGGCACGCACTGCTTTCTCGCCACCCACTTATTAAGAGTACCAATTCTAATTCGATCAATAAATTTGGCTGTGACCTTTTAAATCGCAACTCAGTTGTCCGAGTGATTATTGGGGAGAAAGGTGGTAGGGGGTGAGGGGCGAGAGCATTAATAAAACCAATGGACGGCTTAAAGGATTATCTAACTGCTCTAATTGTGACCGGGAATATCTGTGTGTTTGGAAGACAGCGAGAGGTGAGAGTTTCCATAAACATAGTAAGTATTAGTGCTTATACTGTACAGCCACCGCTTTCTTTCTGCAGATAAAAGCACAATAGGGGTGCAGTTAATTTGCCGGCAGTCAGGATCCTGGCGGTCAGAATGCAGATGTCGGAATCTCGACAGCTGACAATACTGACAGCCGGAATCCCGGCCCACAGGGGCTATTCCCACTCATGGGTGTCCACGACTCCCAAAGAGCGGGAATAGAACCTGTGGCGAGCGCAGCAAGCCACCAACCCCCACAGCGTGGTGAGCGCAGCGCGCCCACAAGTGGACTCTTTGCGCTCACCCTGCTGCCGGCTTACTGACTGCCGGTATGCCGTTGTCGGTATACTGACAGCCGGCATCGCAACCGTCGGTACATCATACTGAACACTTAATTTCAATTCATTTTAAACAGAGGATTTGCCAGAAGGAACAGAAATATTATTGTAACCATCACTGTTTAATATCAGACCTTTCAGCAACGTGAAATCGTGAGTTATTACTCATAAAGGCAACACTATAATAGCAAACTGACATCAGACTTGTACTGCTGTACTTATTATACTTAATAAACAAAGGCGTTAATTTTGTCCGTGTAATTAACAGATTTAGTTGGTGTCTAAAGTAGTAGGTTTGATTACTAAGATACAATCTATATGAACCATAATCCTGCTGCATACTACAGTATCATATATCTGACCTAACAGGAACAATTTGAAGCATATTCAGTATTACGGGAGGCAGTCAATTCAATATTATGGGAGGCAATGCAATACTGGCGGTCGGAATCCCGACCAACGGCTGGTTTCCCAACTCGGGTAGTGGTCCACGCGACCACCCAAGGGGGGATAGAACACTGCGCTCGCCACTGCTGTCCCATCTATTGGGATCCCGGCATCGGTCTCCTGACAGCCGGGATGTCAGATGTCATACTGATCCCAGTATTACAGCTTGATGGATATTCGGCACTGCAGACACTTTGAAAATCCTTCTATATAAAAGCTATTATTATTATTATTATTATTATTATTATTATTATTATTCCAATCACTACCAGCCAGGTTGGTTTTGCCTTGTAAATGATTGCTGCTTTAAAAAAATGGGCAGACTCGCACAAAGTATCCGCACCTCCGGAAACTCTGAGGCTATTATTAGCCCCAGGACCAAAAATGTCTCTTTTAGGATTGAAGGAGGCAGTGGCATAACTAGAGGCTTGGAGGCCCTGGCAAACTTTCAAGGTGGGCCTCCTATTTTCTTTCTGATAACCCTGATCATATATGAATAATTTTGTTACCATGCCTATTAGTAATACGTGAGGTGAAGATAGTGTCAAAGCTTTGTAAGTGTATCGGCCGGGCTCCACTAACCCAGCTGCTAGTCGTTAGCAGTGACGGCTGCTGCATGAAGGGTTAAAACATGCTTTATGAACTCTTATGTGTTTGCAATGGATGCGTGCTGCCCTGTGTTAGATGCCTTTGTCTCTCATACAGATACCAGGCTTGTGTGGGTCTGGCATCCAAGGTCAGCTCTATACTAGATGAAACCTGCTTTTTCTACTTCTGTGTGTTACTAAAAGATCCTTTGTTAAGTTCCGTCTGATGCAACGTATATAACATCTGCCTAGCAACTGCTATATCCAATTATGTTATGTCAAGTATTAACCACCCCTACGTACCCCACCCAGGAACCTACCCCTAAGCCAATGAGCCCTTTTACACTTGTCAGTTACACCCATATGCATTGCCTTATATACTTTTGTTAACCTCATAATAAAACAGTGTGAATTTCTACTGCTTGTGTGTGCATGTACCTTGTGGCTAAAAGTTCACACTCCAGACGTCTAAGAGGCCATCACATCGAGGGTTTAAGAACTTAAGGGCAAATCCTTTCAGCTGGGGGCTATGTCCGGAATTCAGTGATCGTCCCTGAATGGTAAGGATAGAGAATTTATTGTCTGTCTTTGCCATACAGGATTGCGGTCATACACTGAAGCTGAATCCGTGTCAGTGTTCCGGGAACACGTGACAAGGTAATATTTAAGTCCGGGACTTAATATTACGAAGTTTTATGTAAAAGCATAAAACAGGTATCAGGGATACCATAGAATCTTTAATGTCTGGGACTTAAAGATACGTCTGAGAAAGGACCAGGCGTCCAAGCGCAATTCTCCAAAGACGTCAGTATCTGGGATACTTAAAAAACATAGACCTGGGGTCTATACGTAACGTAGAGAATACCCCGATTTGATCGCCTATATATTTTTGTATGTTTGTAGTGAGATAAGTTCTTATATTTGGTCCAGACGGCTGGTAAGTTTTCGTCTGCCAGATATCTTTACTCAAACACTTTTCTTGCTTCCTGTTTAAAACGCTGTATTTTTCTGACATCTTGTACGAAGGTAAGCGTACCCGTCAAAAGATTTCATGTTCTCATTATACAGATAATATTGTGATATTGTCAATGACTAATTAACTGGTTAAGCTGATGCATGTATAAGTAGAGTGTTGTATATTTTAGATAATTTTCTTTTAAAAGTTGTACTGTTGATTTATATTACTGTCTGACAATGGGCTCTAGTCAGAGTAAAAAACTGCATATCCCCCGCCCCTCCCTGGTGAGACATGCAAGATGTATGTTGCCCGTAACTCTACCTCAGAGTATTATTTAGTTAACCCATGGGTGGATAATTTAGCGGGATGGACAGAGAAAGCAGGACAGGACCCATTCCTACGGGAAGGCAGTAATTACCCTTTCTATATGGAGATTTAAGAAAAAATGTCAGTTTAGCACAGAAGCGAAACTGCAGAGAACTGTAAATCTTTGAAAATCCCTCTCGCCTCCCCCCTTTGCATTCCAATGTATCCTGCGCTCAGAGACACAAATCTCTTGGCAGCAGTAACCCTTTCACACTAAATGGGATCGCCTCCGGCTTCACTGCTGGAGGGTGCGTCCACTAGCTCTATCCCTAACGCACCAATAACCCAGAGTTTAGATAATAGTAAAACACTGTCCCAAGCCCACTATTACCCTCGATGGCTGTATATCTTATTTGCGCAAAGCTTGCAAAGGACGCAGCTATACACATATGAAGGAAGTTTTTTTTTTTTTTGCCTGTGTTTTTTTTGCCTGTCGCTGTAGCTTGTAAACAGAAACCTTCATAGTCTGTTACTGCGTTTTGGAAAAGGTTTAAGGACTGCTGGACAGATGACGCTGGCTTACCTTTGCTTAACTCAGAAAGCTTACTCACTTCCCCACTCACTCATAACTATCAGAACTCCAGACGCACCCCGCAGTCAGGGAACATTCCAAAGACCCCGCGCACTGACGGGGCCCGGAGGAGGGTATCCCAGCCTTTATTCAACTCTCCCGTCATAGTAAAGATTAATCTCTGCTGCCACTTATTATAAATGGAAGTAAAATTCCCTTTTTAGTGGACAGCGGTGCAGCAACCAGTGTTTTGTGTTCTGACTTATGTAGTATCCCCTCTCACCAGAAAAGATAGAAGGTCTCCGCCCCATGATACAGCAATTCTTACAACAGGGTATCTCAGACATATTGTATCACCATACTGTACTCCTGTGAACCCTGTTGCCAAAGCTGATGGTAGTATAAGATTTGTACAGAATCTCAGAGCGATCAATCAGCCAATTGTCCCAATTGCACCAATTGTTCCAGATGTAAACTCACTCATTTCTGCAATCCCTGCGGATGCTGCGTTCTCTGTAATTGATTTGAAGAATGCCTTTTTTTTCAGCATACCTGTAGATTCACAGACACAATTACTTTTTGCCTTTTCTTTTGAGGGTAAACAACTTACCTGGTGCAGATTATTGACGCACCTGTTGTCTCCAGGCCACATTGAGGCCCTGGCAACCTCACCATGGTTCAGTCCTGCTACAGTATGCAGATGATCTGCTGCTCTGTAGTAAAACTGAGGAGGCCTGCCGAGTGGATGGTGTTTCATTACTAAACTGGCTTTGTGAATGTGGACACAAGGTGTCCAAAATAAAAATGCAATGGTGTAAAAAGCATGTTGATTACTTAGGTTTTGTGCTCACTCAGGGAGAGAGGAAAGTCAGTCCACAACGCATACAGTCTGTATTGGGCCTGGTCACCCCAACTACCCAGAGGGAACTACTGTCCTTCCTGGGTATGGTAAATTACTGCAGACAGTGGATATCTGATTGCTCTTATTATGATAACATTTTGAGACAAGCCACACTGAAGGACAAACCTAAAACTGTACAATGGTCACAAGAAATGTTAACTGCATATGAAAGTTTAAAATGTATGTTGATAAAAAGTCCGGCACTTGGCCTCCCCAGTTATGTGCTACCTTTCCATCTATATGCAAGGGACAATTGTAAAACCATGGCGGGGGTGCTCACACAGTTTCATGGAGGGAAGTTGCGCCCCGTGGCATTTTTTTTTTTTTTTTCAAAGTCATGCCAGTGTCTGTGCAAGGTATGCCTGCCTGCCTCAGGGCTTTGGTAGCCTGTGCAATGGTTGCAGAAATGGCCACTACCCTCACTTTAGGCCACATCACAGTACTCCACACCACACATGATGTCCTGGCAATACTTAAAGGCTTACACACACAGCACATGTCAGCACAACGCCTTAGTGGATATGAAGTACTCCTTTTGAGTAACCCTACCCTTACCATCAAGTACACTGCCAGTTCTTCTGGCCCTGCACCCATTCTCAATGCCCTTTTAGGCTTGAAAGGTCCCGAGGATGAACCACCCGACCTACATGACTGTGCTGCTTCCATTGAAGCTGAAACTTCTCCCAGACTTGACATGTCTCCCGTTCCCATACCAGGCGCAGACATTGTTTTTGTTGACGGCTCCTGTAGTAGGCTCAATGACAATACATACCAGGCTGGCTATGCCATTGTCACCCTCCCTGATACTGTGTTGGAAACCCTACCAATACCTTATCAGTCCGCGCAAGCTGCAGAACTCATTGCACTCACTAGAGCATGTCCCTCCCTTGACAACGTCCATCTGCTCACTCAACTTCAAGCTGCTGCGACTAATACTGATCTCTCCGACTGGACTTACCCAATCCTGCAGAAAAAATCCTAAATCAGGATTAATCTGCAAAGAGGGGAAACCCTGTATACCCCAGTCCAGTGCCCCTTTGCTCGTTGCCCAGTGCCGTGGTGTTGGTCACCGTGGTGAAGCCACAACACTCCTCCTACTAACCAATGATTTTTATGTTACTAATGCCAAATCACTTGTGGACCAGTATGTTAGCAGATGCATCACTTGCCTCAGGAACAACCCTAATAAAGCTAAACACCAGCATCTTGAATACCCCACAGAAAACTCTAGGATACTCACCCTTTGAAATACTAATGGGTAGACCCTTTTCCTACACCCTGGGCTAAGAAACCACTAGTAATACAGGAAGGAGATCTAGAACTTATAAGGGAAGAGTATGTCAGGTCCCTGATAACAAAACTGAATGAAATTGAACATGAGGTTGTTTGTAAAAACCCTTTGAATCCACAGGAACCTACACACCCCTTTAAAGTCAGAGACAGAGTCGTGGTGAAGGTGCTCCCCAGGAACAAGAGCCCAGGAGACTTCACCTATGGTCCAGAGACAGAGGTCGTAGCAGTTACCCGGACAGCAGTCCTGACAGAGGAAAGTCCTACCTGGATCCATGCATCCCGAGTAAAAAAAAAGGTTCCTAGACCAGACCTAGAGAGGGAAGCAAGTGATTCCAGTGAGGTACGAACCGGGGCAGACAGCCCTGACCTCCCACCTAGCGAAGAAAGAAGAACAGAAGAAGATGAGGAACCTGTCCCCTATCTCTATCCTGGGGACTATCTCGATAGCCCTACTGGCCCTCATTCACCTCACAATATGTGAAGTCGACATCACACAAACAAATGGATCCCCACCTTGTGGTATAATTGCTCTAACACACACGTAGCCACATATATCCTTGACTATTTTATGTTCCCCAAAATTGCTGATGACAAATATTATATACAACAAAGGAGGAAATCAGGAATGTCTGAGACAGTATATATTTGTGTTACTGACGAATGGTACTATGACATTAGATATTATGGATCTAATTGTAATTCCTGGGAAGCTGTGGGGTGGAATACAGGAGCAGATTGGAAATATGGCCCATCATTTGCAAAAAATAGATATAGCAAATATCCCCAAAACAAACCTTTAAAAGCCCCATATTGCCACTTCTAAAGATATGGTGGCTATTACTAACCCTACCTTTGAAGACACCCTAGCTATTGAAACTGGTTTCTCTGACATTAATTTTGGTTGGAATGGATGAAGTATAGTGCTAACAAACACAATAAAAGCAACTGTTATGTCTGTGGCAAATCTAGGCCCCACCTAGGTACAGTGCCCCTTAATATACCCCTAGAACAGGAAAATTGTTTTTTTTTCAGCCTTTTTAATGATCACCGATGACCCCACTCCTCCCTCTAATACTCCTGCTAATCGAAAGAAAAGAGCACTCCCAGGAGGTAGCTTTGACCCCCACGTATACATTGAACTGTAAATAAAAACGTAGCCTGGATTAATTATATATATTATAATCAACAAAGATTTGTTAATGATACCAAAGATGCTCTTAAAGGTATAGCTGAACAGCTAGAAGCCACTTCCCAAATGACATTCCAAAATAGAATGGCCCTTGACATGATCCTAGCAGAAAAAGGCGGTACATGTGTTTACATTAGTAAGGTGGAAGGCTGTTGTACATATATTCCTGACAACACTGGTCCCAATGGTAAGGTTACTTTAGCCATAAACAAGTTAGAAACCTTATCCATAGAACTTAAGAAAAATTCAGGTATTGATAACCCATGGAGCCAATATTTTGGGTGGTTTGAAAATTGGAAACAGGCTCTTGTGCAAATAAGCATATTTATACTCATAACTTTAATTCTTTTAGGCATTATAGTTTATTGTATAATTCCCTGTGGAAAGAAACTTACCTCCAAAGGCATTGATAAGGCCCTGATGTATTATGACATAACCACCAGTCCTGTCACCTCCTCTGATAGTGAGGGACCCGACGATTATGTCCAATATCTCAAGAACTGGAGAAACAAGAAAGGAGCCTCACTCAAGAATCATGTCATATAATAATCATGATTCTAAGAGGGGATTGAAGGGTTAAAACATGCTTTATGAACTCTTATGTGTTTGCAATGGATGCGTGCTGCCCTGTGTTAGATGCCTTTGTCTCTCATACAGATACCAGGCTTGTGTGGGTCTGGCATCCAAGGTCAGCTCTATACTAGATGAAACCTGCTTTTTCTACTTCTGTGTGTTACTAAAAGATCCTTTGTTAAGTTCCGTCTGATGCAACGTATATAACATCTGCCTAGCAACTGCTATATCCAATTATGTTATGTCAAGTATTAACCACCCCTACGTACCCCACCCAGGAACCTACCCCTAAGCCAATGAGCCCTTTTACACTTGTCAGTTACACCCATATGCATTGCCTTATATACTTTTGTTAACCTCATAATAAAACAGTGTGAATTTCTACTGCTTGTGTGTGCATGTACCTTGTGGCTAAAAGTTCACACTCCAGACGTCTAAGAGGCCATCACATCGAGGGTTAAAGAACTTAAGGGCAAATCCTTTCACTGCACATAGCATGTGAGGCCGGTTAAAACATGTAAACAAACCTTTAATGTTACATGTAATATGTGTGACTGCTGGCTGACCTCTGGGATCGTTAGTGCTTTGTTTCACAACTGCGGCAGCACTCGGGAAGCAGCACTCAGCTTCAGTTCTTCTGACCGTGTAAACCCACCCCCAGACTCCCATTGGCTAGTTACAAAGGAGTCTGGGGGCGGGCTTATACAGGAAGAGGAGATGAATGCTGCCGCAGCTGTGAAACACAAACTGGGATATTCAGTCATCCACACAGTTTTTCCAGATCGTAGCCGTGAAAACACATAGGTCCATGACTTTTCACAAATTCTATGGGGTAATTTACTAAAGGTTCTAAAAATGAAAAGTGATTTTGCCCATAGCAACCAATCAGATTCTGTCTATCATTTTCTAAGATGCAATAGATAAATAATAGACAGAATCTGATTGCTTGCTATGGGCAACAGCCACTTTTCAATTTTAGAACCTTTAGTAAATTTACCCCCAAGTGTTTTCGCCTGAAAACCAAAATATTTTGTTACGGAAAACAGGGCCTAATTGAATTGCCTGAAAAAAAGATCAGTACTAAAAACAATTATTCAGAAAATACCACAGTTTTTTTGCACCAGAAAAATGTTTGGGTCCAGTTGAATACCTCCCATAGTGTTGCCGATCCCTGGGGCCATCATATTATTTTCTAAGAAGTCACATCTGTAAGTGAACTGAATAGCAACTTAACAGTACTGTGTACACAGAAATTAATTGCCAAATCACGTATATACTGTAGTGTACAGTATTTAGTAACTGATTTTGGATTGGGCCCCCTTCACCATGGCAGGGACGGTTCCCGGCCTACTAGTACACTGAGCGAGAAAGTGCATTGCCCCCCCCCCCCCCCCCCCCTGCACGCACCCCTGGAAAAGTGGCCATGGCTATGCAACGTTGTATTATCAAGCTACTAATAAATATGTTTTCATACCCCCTCTACACACACAATTAGCAGTCTTACGCATAGTGCCCACAGTAGTGTTCCTTACAAATGTCTTCAGTACAGTGTCAGATACACATAATGACCCCAGTAGTGCAGTGCCAGATACACATATGCCACCAGAAGTGCCAAATACACATACACCCTCAATAATGTCAGATACACATTATATGCAACCAGTAGAGTGCTAGATACACATATGCCCCCAGCAGAGCCAGATACACATATGCCCCCAGCAGTGCTAGATACACATAATATGCCCTCACATTGTCAGATACACGTGTCCCCGCAGTGGCAGATACACATAATATGCCCCCCACAGTGCCAGATACACGTGCCCTCAGAGTGCCAGATGCACATACGCCCACAGTGCCAGATGCACGTGCCCCCTTCAGTGCCAGATGCACGTGCCCCCACAGTGCCGCCACGGTGCCAGATGCATGTGTCCCCCACCGTGCCAGATACACGTGCCCCCAGATTGCCAGATACATGTGCCCCCCAGTGCTAGATACACGTGCCCCCAGAGTGCCAGATACACATGCCCCCCACAGTGCCAGATGCACGTGCCCCCAGAGTGCGAGATGCATGTGCCCCTCACAATGCCAGATGCACATGCCCCCACAGTGCCAGATGCACGTGCCCCCTACAGTGCCAGATACACGTGTCCCCACAGTGCCAGATGCACGTGCCACCACGGTGCCTGATGCATGTGCCCCCCACAGTGCCAGATACATGTGCCCCCGACAGTGCCCGATACACGTGCCCCCCCAGTGCTAGATACACGTGCCCCAGAGTGCCAGATACACATGCCCCCCACAGTGCCAGATGCACGTGCCCCCCACAGTGCCAGATGCACATGCCCCCCCCACAGTGCCAGATACACGTGCCCCCTGTAGTGCTGCTCATCGTTTTGGGCCTCTCCCGCTGCTGCTGCCACTGCTGCTTCTGTGTAAGGGGAGAAGAGCACAGCCCTCAGTCCGGCGGCCATCTGCCTGAAATCAGCCGCTGCTCCGTCAGCCAGTCAAAGCACGCTGTCTGGCAGCAGCTGCTGCTGCTGGTCCGCGAGCTCTGTTTGGCTGACGGACTAGCGGCTGTTTTAAAATTGCACCCAGAGTGGCTGCTCCTAAGGAACGTGCCTGGAGCTGGCACTGCACTTTGGACATTTGCCAGTCTAGCAATCCTGTAGCTATGCCTCTGGAAGGAGGGGTGGGGGTGGAAGGAGCAGCATATTGTGTATCGTAGGAGAGGGACTGCCCTCTTGGTTGCCGTGCAAAATAATATCGGACACCACCTTGTGTCATTAGTGCCAAGGACTGCCTATACCTAATATAGAGATTCCCTTATTTACTATAAGTTTGGCAATATGCTGTACATTACTGTTTTAAAATAAAATGTTATTGTGTCTAACGATTAGTATATCTTTTATTTTGGGTTAATCCCTAATATAATGTAGCACAGAGTTTTAAATCTGATGATACTAGTGAAGCTACTGTAGTATGACTTGCTTTTTTACATGAATGTATTGTGCTGTGATATTATATAATAATTGCTACACTTGCTAATAATTACAGGTTTGGAATTTATATTAAAATAACCTTGTAGTGTAGCTCTGGTGCTCTAAACAGTTATGCAATAGTATCTGCATAACTGCTTTTTAGTGCATCTATAATGATTACAATATCCGTAGCTGTATTCCTGTATAATTATTACATTTAAGAAGAATGGATGGTGGTGTATGTGTTTACCATTGTTATACTTTTCTCATTGGTTGTGGAGTATACAGTGACTGATTACATCATGGCTGGCTGGGTGCCCACTGTGCAGACGCAGGAAACACCTGGGTGAGAAACTTTCTATATGGTAAGCAATGTGTGTTATGTTGTCCATTATAAACGTTTTAGCAATAAAATAAATGTTGGAGCATCGGATAATGATTAGGTAAATCCCAGAGAGCTATGATTACTTTTGGGAAGGCACAAGGGCAATTACTAAAGGAGCACTGGAAAATGGACAAGGGCGCTTCCTAGTGTGTTAATATGGAAACAATACGGACTACAAGGCCAGTATGACTCCGCCAAGACATTTTCCACAGGCAAAAAAAATTGTGTTCAATCATACCAAAGACATCAGAAATTTCTAGTGATGTGCACCGGAAATTTTTCGGGTTTTGTGTTTTGGTTTTGGGTTCGGTTCCGCGGCCGTGTTTTGGGTTCGGACGCGTTTTGGCAAAACCTCACCGAAATTTTTTTGTCGGATTCGGGTGTGTTTTGGATTCGGGTGTTTTTTTCAAAAAACCCTAAAAAACAGCTTAAATCATAGAATTTGGGGGTCATTTTGATCCTATAGTATTATTAACCTCAATAACCATAATTTCCACTCATTTTCAGTCTATTCTGAACACCTCACATCTCACAATATTATTTTTAGTCCTAAAATTTGCACCGAGGTCACTGGATGGCTAAGCTAAGCGACCCAAGTGGCCGACACAAACACCTGGCCCATCTAGGAGTGGCACTGCAGTGTCAGACAGGATGGCCCTTCAAAAAAATTGTCCCCAAACAGCACATGATGCAACGAAAAAAAGAGGCGTAATGAGGTAGCTGTGTGACTAAGCTAAGCGACCCAAGTGGCCGACACAAACACCTGGCCCATCTAGGAGTGGCACTGCAGTGTCAGACAGGATGGCCCTTCAAAAAAATTGTCCCCAAACAGCACATGATGCAAAGAAAAAAAGAGGCGCAATGAGGTAGCTGTGTGACTAAGCTAAGCGACCCAAGTGGCCGACACAAACACCTGGCTCATCTAGGAGTGGCACTGCAGTGTCAGACAGGATGGCACTTCAAAAAAATACTCCCCAAACAGCACAAGATGCAAAGAAAAAAAGAGGCGCACCAAGGTCGCTGTGTGACTAAGCTAAGCGACACAAGTGGCCGACACAAACACCTGGCCCATCTAGGAGTGGCACTGCAGTGTCACGCAGGATGGCCCTTCAAAAAAATACTCCCAAACAGCACATGATGCAAAGAAAAAAAGAGGCGCAATGAGGTAGCTGTGTGACTAAGATAAGCGACCCAAGTGGCCGACACAAACATCTGGCCCATTTAGGAGTGTCACTGCAGTGTCAGACAGGATGGCACTTCAAAAAAATACTCCCCAAACAGCACATGATGCAAAGAAAAAAAGAGGCGCAATGAGGTAGCTGTGTGACTAAGCTAAGCGACCCAAGTGGCCGACACAAACACCTGGCCCATCTAGGAGTGGCACTGCAGTGTCAGACAGGATGGCACTTCAAAAAAATACTCCCCAATCAGCACATGATGCAAAGAAAAAAAGAGGCGCACCAAGGTCGCTGTGTGACTAAGCTAAGCGACACAAGTGGCCGACACAAACACCTGGCCCATCTAGGAGTGGCACTGCAGTGTCACGCAGGATGGCCCTTCAAAAAAATACTCCCCAAACAGCACATGATGCAAAGAAAAAAAGAGGCGCAATGAGGTAGCTGTGTGACTAAGATAAGCGACCCAAGTGGCCGACACAAACACCTGGCCCATCTAGGAGTGGCACTGCAGTGTCAGACAGGATGGCCCTTCAAAAAAATACTCCCCAAACAGCACATGATGCAAAGAAAAAAAGAGGCGCACCAAGGTCGCTGTGTGACTAAGCTAAGCGACACAAGTGGCCGACACAAACACCTGGCCCATCTAGGAGTGGCACTGCAGTGTCACGCAGGATGGCCCTTCAAAAAAATACTCCCCAAACAGCACATGATGCAAAGAAAAAAAGAGGCGCAATGAGGTAGCTGTGTGACTAAGATAAGCGACCCAAGTGGCCGACACAAACACCTGGCCCATCTAGGAGTGGCACTGCAGTGTCACGCAGTATGGCCCTTCAAAAAAATACTCCCCAAACAGCACATGATGCAAAGAAAAAAAGAGGCGCAATGAGGTAGCTGTGTGACTAAGATAAGCGACCCAAGTGGCCGACACAAACATCTGGCCCATCTAGGAGTGGCACTGCAGTGTCAGACAGGATGGCACTTCAAAAAAATACTCCCCAAACAGCACATGATGCAAAGAAAAAAAGAGGCGCACCAAGGTCGCTGTGTGACTAAGCTAAGCGACACAAGTGGCCGACACAAACACCTGGCCCATCTAGGAGTGGCACTGCAGTGTCACGCAGGATGGCCCTTCAAAAAAATACTCCCCAAACAGCACATGATGCAAAGAAAAAAAGAGTCGCACCAAGGTCGCTGTGTGACTAAGCTAAGCGACACAAGTGGCCGACACAAACATCTGGCCCATATAGGAGTGGCACTGCAGTGTCACGCAGGATGGCCCTTCAAAAAAATACTCCCCAAACAGCACATGATGCAAAGAAAAAAGAGGCGCAATGAGGTAGCTGTGTGACTAAGATAAGCGACCCAAGTGGCCGACACAAACATCTGGCCCATCTAGGAGTGGCACTGCAGTGTCAGACAGGATGGCACTTCAAAAAAATACTCCCCAAACAGCACATGATGCAAAGAAAAAAAGAGGCGCAATGAGGTAGCTGTGTGACTAAGATAAGCGACCCAAGTGGCCGACACAAACACCTGGCCCATCTAGGAGTGGCACTGCAGTGTCAGACAGGATGGCCCTTCAAAAAAATACTCCCCAAACAGCACATGATGCAAAGAAAAAAAGAGGCGCACCAAGGTCGCTGTGTGACTAAGCTAAGCGACACAAGTGGCCAACACAAACACCTGGCCCATCTAGGAGTGGCACTGCAGTGTCACGCAGGATGGCCCTTCAAAAAAATACTCCCCAAACAGCACATGATGCAAAGAAAAAAAGAGGCACAATGAGGTAGCTGTGTGACTAAGATAAGCGACCCAAGTGGCCGACACAAACACCTGGCCCATCTAGGAGTGGCACTGCAGTGTCAGACAGGATGGCCCTTCAAAAAAATACTCCCCAAACAGCACATGATGCAAAGAAAAAAAGAGGCGCACCAAGGTCGCTGTGTGACTAAGCTAAGCGACACAAGTGGCCGACACAAACACCTGGCCCATCTAGGAGTGGCACTGCAGTGTCACGCAGGATGGCCCTTCAAAAAAATACTCCCCAAACAGCACATGATGCAAAGAAAAAAAGGCGCAATGAGGTAGCTGTGTGACTAAGATAAGCGACCCAAGTGGCCGACACAAACACCTGGCCCATCTAGGAGTGGCACTGCAGTGTCACGCAGTATGGCCCTTCAAAAAAATACTCCCCAAACAGCACATGATGCAAAGAAAAAAAGAGGCGCAATGAGGTAGCTGTGTGACTAAGATAAGCGACCCAAGTGGCCGACACAAACATCTGGCCCATCTAGGAGTGGCACTGCAGTGTCAGACAGGATGGCACTTCAAAAAAATACTCCCCAAACAGCACATGATGCAAAGAAAAAAAAGAGGCGCACCAAGGTCGCTGTGTGACTAAGCTAAGCGACACAAGTTGCCGACACAAACACCTGGCCCATCTAGGAGTGGCACTGCAGTGTCACGCAGGATGGCCCTTCAAAAAAATACTCCCCAAACAGCACATGATGCAAAGAAAAAAAGAGGCGCACCAAGGTCGCTGTGTGACTAAGCTAAGCGACACAAGTGGCCGACACAAACACCTGGCCCATCTAGGAGTGGCACTGCAGTGTCACGCAGGATGGCCCTTCAAAAAAATACTCCCCAAACAGCACATGATGCAAAGAAAAAAAGAGGCGCAATGAGGTAGCTGTGTGACTAAGATAAGCGACCCAAGTGGCCGACACAAACACCTGGCCCATCTAGGAGTGGCACTGCAGTGTCACGCAGTATGGCCCTTCAAAAAAATACTCCCCAAACAGCACATGATGCAAAGAAAAAAAGAGGCGCAATGAGGTAGCTGTGTGACTAAGATAAGCGACCCAAGTGGCCGACACAAACATCTGGCCCATCTAGGAGTGGCACTGCAGTGTCAGACAGGATGGCACTTCAAAAAAATACTCCCCAAACAGCACATGATGCAAAGAAAAAAAAGAGGCGCACCAAGGTCGCTGTGTGACTAAGCTAAGCGACACAAGTGGCCGACACAAACACCTGGCCCATCTAGGAGTGGCACTGCAGTGTCACGCAGGATGGCCCTTCAAAAAAATACTCCGCAAACAGCACATGATGCAAAGAAAAAAAGAGGCGCACCAAGGTCGCTGTGTGACTAAGCTAAGCGACACAAGTGGCCGACACAAACATCTGGCCCATCTAGGAGTGGCACTGCAGTGTCACGCAGTATGGCCCTTCAAAAAAATACTCCCCAAACAGCACATGATGCAAAGAAAAAAGAGGCGCAATGAGGTAGCTGTGTGACTAAGATAAGCGACCCAAGTGGCCGACACAAACATCTGGCCCATCTAGGAGTGGCACTGCAGTGTCACGCAGGATGGCCCTTCAAAAAAATACTCCCCAAACAGCACATGATGCAAAGAAAAATGAAAGAAAAAAGAGGTGCAAGATGGAATTGTCCTTGGGCCCTCCCACCCACCCTTATGTTGTATAAACAGGACATGCACACTTTAACGAACCCATCATTTCAGTGACAGGGTCTGCCACACGACTGTGACTGAAATAACTGGTTGGTTTGGGCCCCCACCAAAAAAGAAGCAATCAATCTCTCCTTGCACAAACTGGCTCTACAGAGGCAAGATGTCCACCTCCTCCTCATCGTCCCTTTCACTGTGTACATCCCCCTCCTCACAGATTATTAATTCGTCCCCACTGGAATCCACCATCTCAGGTCCCCGTGTACTTTCTGGAGGCAATTGCTGCTGGTGAATGTCTCCACGGAGGAATTGATTATAATTCATTTTAATGAACATCATCTTCTCCACATTTTCTGGAAGTAACCTCGTACGCCGATTGCTGACAAGGTGAGCGGCTGCACTAAACACTTTTTTTGGAGTACACACTGGAGGGAGGGCAACTTAGGTAGAATAAAGCCAGTTTCTGCAAGGGCCTCCAAATTGCCTCTTTTTCCTGCCAGTATACGTACGGACTGTCTGACGTGCCTACTTGGATGCGGTCACTCATATAATTCTCCACCATTCTTTCAATGGTGAGAAAATCATATGCAGTGACAGTAGACGACATGTCAGTAATCGTTGGCAGGTCCTTCAGTCCGGACCAGATGTCAGCACTCGCTCCAGACTGCCCTGCATCACCGCCAGCGGGTGGGCTCGGAATTCTTAGCCTTTTTCTCGCACCCCCAGTTGCGGGAGAATGTGAAGGAGGAGCTGTTGACGGGTCACGTTCCACTTGACTTGACAATTTTCTCACCAGCAGGTCTTTGAACCCCTGCAGACTTGTGTCTGCCGGAAAGAGAGATACAACGTAGGTTTTAAATCTAGGATCGAGCACGGTGGCCAAAATGTAGTGCTCTGATTTCAACAGATTGACCACCCGTGAATCCTGGTTAAGTGAATGAAAGGCTCCATCCACAAGTCCCACATGCCTAGCGGAATCGCTCTGTTTTAGCTCCTCCTTCAATGTCTCCAGCTTCTTCTGCAAAAGCCTGATGAGGGGAATGACCTGACTCAGGCTGGCAGTGTCTGAACTGACTTCACGTGTGGCAAGTTCAAAGGGTTGCAGAACCTTGCACAACGTTGAAATCATTCTCCACTGCGCTTGAGACAGGTGCATTCCACCTCCTTTGCCTATATCGTGGCCAGATGTATAGGCTTGAATGGCCTTTTGCTGCTCCTCCATCCTCTGAAGCATATAGAGGGTTGAATTCCACCTCGTTACCACCTCCTGCTTCAGATGATGGCAGGGCAGGTTCAGGTGTGTTTGGTGGTGCTCCAGTCTTCTGTACGCGGTGCCTGAACGCCGAAAGTGGCCCGCAATTCTTCGGGCCACCGACAGCATCTCTTGCACGCCCCTGTCGTTTTTTAAATAATTCTGCACCACCAAATTCAAGGTATGTGCAAAACATGGGACGTGCTGGAATTTGCCCAGATGTAATGCACGCACAATATTGCTGGCGTTGTCCGATGTCACAAATCCCCAGGAGAGTCCAATTGGGGTAAGCCATTCTGCGATGATCTTCCTCAGTTGCCGTAAGAGGTTTTTAGCTGTGTGCGTATTCTGGAAAGCGGTGATACAAAGCGTAGCCTGCCTAGGAACGATTTGGCGTTTGCGAGATGTTGCTACTGGTGCCGCAGCTGCTGTTCTTGCAGCGGGAGGTAATACATCTACCCAGTGGGCTGTCACAGTCATATAGTCCTGAGTCTGCCCTGCTCCACTTGTCCACATGTCCGTGGTTAAGTGGACATTGGGTACAACTGCATTTTTTAGGACACTGGTGAGTCTTTTTCTGAGGTCTGTGTACATTTTCGGTAACGCCTGCCTAGAGAAATGGAACCTAGATGGTATTTGGTACCGGGGACACAGTACCTCAATCAAGTCTATAGTTGGCTCTGAATTAACGATGGATACCGGAACCACGTTTCTCACCATCCAGGCTGCCAAGGCCTCAGTTATCCGCTTTGCAGCAGGATGACTGCTGTGATATTTCATCTTCCTCGCAAAGGACTGTTGGACAGTCAATTGCTTACTGGAAGTAGTACAAGTGGTCTTCCGACTTCCCCTCTGGGATGACGATCGACTCCCAGCAGCAACAACAGCAGCGCCAGCAGCAGTAGGCGTTACACTCAAGGATGCATCGGAGGAATCCCAGGCAGGAGAGGACTCGTCAGACTTGCCAGTGACATGGCCTGCAGGACTATTGGCTTTCCTGGGTAAGGAGGAAATTGACACTGAGGGAGTAGGTGGTGTGGTTTGCAGGAGCTTGGTTACAAGAGGAAGGGATTTACTGGTCAGTGGACTGCTTCCGCTGTCGCCCAAAGTTTTTGAACTTGTCACTGACTTATGATGAATGCGCTGCAGGTGACGTATAAGGGAGGATGTTCCGAGGTGGTTAACGTCCTTACCCCTACTTATTACAGCTTGACAAAGGCAACACATGGCTTGACACCTGTTGTCCGCATTTGTATTGAAATAATTCCACAACGAAGAGCTGATTTTTTTTGTATTTTGACCAGGCATGTCAATGGCCATATTCCTCCCACGGACAACAGGCGTCTCCCCGGGTGCCTGACTTAAACAAACCACCTCACCATCAGAATCCTCCTTGTCAATTTCCTCCCCAGCGCCAGCAACACCCATATCCTCATCCTGGTGTACTTCAACACTGACATCTTCAATTTGACTATCAGGAACTGGACTGCGGGTGCTCCTTCCAGCACTTGCAGGGGGCGTGCAAATGGTGGAAGGCGCAAGCTCTTCCCGTCCAGTGTTGGGAAGGCCAGGCATCGCAACCGACACAATTGGACTCTCCTTGGGGATTTGTGATTTCGAAGAACGCACAGTTCTTTGCTGTGCTTTTGCCAGCTTAAGTCTTTTCTTTTTTCTAGCGAGAGGATGAGTGCTTCCATCCTCATGTGAAGCTGAACCACTAGCCATGAACATAGGCCAGGGCCTCAGCCGTTCCTTGCCACTCCGTGTCGTAAATGGCATATTGGCAAGTTTACGCTTCTCCTCAGACGCTTTTAATTTTGATTTTTGGGTCATTTTACTGATCTTTTGTGTTTTGGATTTTACATGCTCTGTACTATGACATTGGGCATCGGCCTTGGCAGACGACGTTGATGGCATTTCATCGTCTCGGCCATGACTAGTGGCAGTAGCTTCAGCACGAGGTGGAAGTGGATCTTGATCTTTCCCTATTTTTTTTAACCTCCACATTTTTGTTCTCCATATTTTAATGCGCACAACTAAAAGACACCACAGGTATACAATGTAGATGGATGGATACTTAGTATACTTATGGACGACGAGTGACGACACAGAGGTAGGTACAGCAGTGGCCTACCGTACTGCTATATACAGTATAATGGACCTGGTGGACACTGTCAGCAGACTGCGTTTATACTTAGTAAAAAGAAAAAAAGACACCACAGGTATACAATGTAGATGGATGGATACTTAGTATACTTATGGACGACGAGTGACGACACAGAGGTAGGTACAGCAGTGGCCTACCGTACTGCTATATACAGTATAATGGACCTGGTGGACACTGTCAGCAGACTGCGTTTATAGTATAAAGAAAAAAAGACACCACAGGTATACAATGTAGATGGATGGATACTTAGTATACTTATGGACGACGAGTGACGACACAGAGGTAGGTACAGCAGTGGCCTACCGTACTGCTATATACAGTATAATGGACCTGGTGGACACTGTCAGCAGACTGCGTTTATAGTATAAAAAAAAAGACACCACAGGTATACAATGTAGATGGATGGATACTTAGTATACTTATGGACGACGAGTGACGACACAGAGGTAGGTACAGCAGTGGCCTACCGTACTGCTATATACAGTATAATGGACCTGGTGGACACTGTCAGCAGACTGCGTTTATACTTAGTATAAAGAAAAAAAGACACCACAGGTATACAATGTAGATGGATGGATACTTAGTATACTTATGGACGACGAGTGACGACACAGAGGTAGGTACAGCAGTGGCCTACCGTACTGCTATATACAGTATAATGGACCTGGTGGACACTGTCAGCAGACTGAGTTTATAGTATAAAGAAAAAAAGACACCACAGGTATACAATGTAGATGGATGGATACTTAGTATACTTATGGACGACGAGTGACGACACAGAGGTAGGTACAGCAGTGGCCTACCGTACTGCTATATACAGTATAATGGACCTGGTGGACACTGTCAGCAGACTGCGTTTATAATATAAAAAAAAAAGACACCACAGGTATACAATGTAGATGGATGGATACTAGTATACTTATGGATGACGAGTGACGAAACAGAGGTAGGTACAGCAGTGGCCTACCGTACTGCTATATACAGTATAATGGACCTGGTGGACACTGTCAGCAGACTGCGTTTATAGTATAAAAAAAAAGACACCACAGGTATACAATGTAAATGGATGGATAGTATACTTATGGACGACGAGTGACGACACAGAGGTAGGTACAGCAGTGGCCTACCGTACTGCTATATACAGTATAATGGACCTGGTGGACACTGTCAGCAGACTGCGTTTATAGTATAAAAAAAAAGACACCACAGGAGTGTTTTTCAGGCAGACAAACGTATACTGGTGGTCACTGTCAGCAAAACTGTGCACTGTACTCCTGCTATAGCTGCTCCCCAGTCCCCACAATTAAGCAGTGTGAGCACTCAGCACAGATATATCATGCAGCACTGCACACTGAGCACAGATATGGTATGGAGCGTTTTTTTCAGGCAGAGAACGGATAAAAAACTGGTGGTCACTATTAGCAAAACTCTGCACTGTACTCCTCCTAACAGCTGCTCCCCAATCCTCCCCACAATAAGCTAAGCAATCAGATCAACTGTATATAACTAGTATATAAACGGAGAGGACGCCAGCCACGTCCTCTACCTATCAATCTCAATGCACGGGTGGAAAATGGCGGCGACGCGCGGCTGCTTATATAGAATCCGAATCTCGCGAGAATCCGACAGCGGGATGATGACGTTCGGGCGCGCTCGGGTTAGCCGAGCAAGGCGGGAGGATCCGAGTCTGCTCGGACCCGTTGTTAAAAAGGTAAAGCTCGGGTGGGTTCGGTTTCTCGGAAACCGAACCCGCTCATCACTAAAAATTTCACGCACAATAACAACTGAAATAAAATACTTATCTAGAAACTCCATCCAGAATCAGGGAGCTAATACACTAGTTGCCCAGTGACCCAATGTGTTTTAGCACATACTGTACGCTAAAAAGCAATATTATGACTTCAGAGATATATATGTGAAATGTATAAAAAAAAAACATACACCAATAGCGTAGTATTTTAATGTTTTGAATATCATACAGTATACATAAGTGACAACTGTCTACGTATCATAGGTGAAAACACGGGATGTAGTTATGTAGTTAATACCGACACCGGATCACAATCCCGACAGTCGGCATGCCGATTAACAGGGACTATTCCCACACGTGGGTGTCCACAACACCCTAAGGGTTATTTCACATGCTGCGGTTTTGCCCGGATGGCAAAAAGCCGGACAAACTTTGTCTGGCTTTTGCCATCCGACAGTGTCTTTCACACACATGTTTAATGCTGTGCGCAGGCATAGCAGCGGGAGCGGCTTGAAAAATAAAACGTGTGTGAACGGCCGGCACAGAAGCCGGACTTTTCAGTGGATATTTCCGGCTGCAACCCAGCATCACAGCCGGGGCCGTGCTGTGTGAAAGGACCCTACACCTTACATTATTAATTACAATACCGCCACGGCAAAAAGCCGTTCGTTTTTTTCCCGTCTGGCAAAAACGGCGCGTGTGAAATAGTCCATAGAGTGGGAATAGAACCTGTGGTGCGCACAGCTCACCACCGAGCCTGCAAGGTGCCGTTATGGTGACCGCCGGTCACACGAACCAAACCCGAAAATACAATAGGCTTATCTGTTTTGCAGATGTGCTGTAGTCTATGGTTAAGATCCGTGTGGAAGAATCTGCAATATATAAGGGTATTTAAACCAGCATGAAGTACTGTAATGGGGGTACACACCTAGAGATGCGTGCTGAGCGATCTATCACAGATCTCTCAGCACACATCTCTCCCCCAGCTCAGCCCCCCTAGTGATGTGTGCTGAGCGAGGGAGGAAGGGGGGGGGGGGGGTCGGGGGTCTGCTCACTTCACAGTTCACACAGCGCTGAAGTGAGCGACCTGCTAGATTGAGCTTATTCTAGCATCGGCTATAGCCCCGTGCATCGCTATCGCTGGAGGCATACACACAAGAGATCCGTGCACGAGATCTTAAGAGATTTTAAACACGAACCTCTCTGTGTGTACCCCCCTTAAGTGAGGTTATCTGTCTGTACTCTAATGGATATGGATCTTGAAAGATTTTGTAATAAACTGAATTTTCTGGTCCAATCCATTAGCGATGAAGGGTGCGAGTTGCCGACTTGCCGTTGCCACCTCGTCAAATCGCTCTAAGCTCAAATTCACACAATTTTGCGAGTTCGGGTTGCTGTGCATACTCACACCCTATGTTCGTAGCTAATTGGATTGACAGCTGTGACTGAAATGAGGAATATGTTTGAGAGGCCGATTTAAAAAAAATAAACATACAGATATTTACCAGCAAATGGAGAGTGCCTTCTTGTTTGCAAAATGTTAAATACTGTGACCTTCTGCGGTATTTTGCTTAGTAGAGTGGTCAGTGCTGCAATATTTGGGTGCTCAAATAAGGGTACCATACAGCATTGCTGGGTTTTCAGTAGCAAATGATGCTGTACTGTTGGCAGCATAAACTACAGAAAATAAGAACAACATAACCCCCATTCAGGGCAATACTTCACTTCTTCATCTGTCAAGAGCAGCTAGTCTGCGTACAACTTCACACAAAGTCTCAGCCCTGCTTGTTGCAGCCCCACCTGTGCTGTATCCTCTGAGCAGCACATAATTACACACCTCTTTTTAAACTTATGTGGGAAGATCCCACACTCACAGCATAAAATTAGTCGCTCACCATCGTCACCTAGCTTCATTCTACCACAATACAAACATTATAAGATAGATAGATAGATAGATAGATAGATAGATAGATAGATAGATAGATAGATAGATAGATAGATAGATAGATAGATAGATAGATAGATAGATAGATATGTAGTGGAGACCGGCGGCACTCAAGCAGACTCAAATCATGTAGACAAAATGCGGTTAGTTTATTCCGACATGTTTCGGAGAACTCCCCGTCCTCAGGGCCTAACAAGCCAAACTAAACCACAATGGAACCTTAAATACCCTCCTAAACAGTAATGGGACATACATACACAACTATACTCACCTGTGTCACGGCGCCAAACGTCCGCCCGGGAGTCCCGCAGCACGCCGGTGTCGCCCACCGATGACATCACCTGTGGAGATCGCGCCGGACCGTCGCCAAGGCAACAGAATGCTCCTGCGTGCAGCTCCACTGTACGTCCCCGCCGGAAGCGTACCTGCGCGTCACAGGACCCCGCGCAGCCGATTGGTCCATGGCACAGGGGAGTGACCATAACAGACTGAGAATGTAAACAAAAATGAGTTAGACAAAAAAGTGAACATACAATATAAATCAAAAACATGGTGAACATACATATTAAAAGAGCGGTTGCAAAGGACAATAGTCCCTCAAACCCAAAAGCACATCTAGCTGATTATTCCGAAATTAGCCCTAGTTAAATAAGCAGCTATACTAACTATGCCGGGGCCCTTGTAGGGGAAGCTGGGAAAAGTTATAGGTAACACTGCAGTCCCAAGTTTTCATTAAGGCCCCCTGGGGACATTGTACCCAGTGTAAAGATCCAGCGTGTCTCCCTCTGTAGTAGTGTCCTACCCCTGTCTCCTCCCCTAAGCGAACTGGGCACCTGATCAATAATGATGGCTCTAATACTAGCCACGCCATGTTTAGCAACTAAACAGTGGCGGGCAAAGGGTTGATCACTACTCCCTTTTTTCATGTGCCTTCTTGATGGCACTTCTATGGAGGGCCATACGCTCGCGGAACTGTCTTATGGTCTTGCCCACATAGGCAAGACCACAAGGGCATGTGAGTAAGTAGACCACATGTGTAGATGTACATGTGAGTCGGTGTTTAATGATAAATTTCTTGCCAGTCATTGGGTGATTAAAAGATGTGCCTGTAATTAATGTGTTGCACGTTGCGCATCCTAGCCATCTGTAACAACCTTGTTTAGACCTTAGGAAATGCTTTTCTTGGTGCTTAGTGAGGCTAGACACATCCAGCTTAACTACATAATCACCAATGTTTCTGCCACGTGTATAGCTTGGCAACAAGGAGGTATGTGCTAGAGATGTCAACGCTGGATCAGTCTGAACCATGGGCCACAAACGTTTAGCTCTTTTTGTCCTATCATCAGATCCAACAGTATACTTATTGACCCAAGGTAACCTATGTTTTGATAAGGTCTGTGTCTTAGGCCTAGGGCATAGCGCTGTTTCACGAGGGGTGTCCATAGCCCTCTTTCGAGCCTGTTGCAAGGCTTTCAATGGGTAACCCCTTTCTGCAAATTTAACTAGCATGGCTTCCATAGCTTTATCTGTCTCTACCGGGTCTGTTGTGATCCGGCGGACACGCATGAACTGCGAAAATGGCAAGCCTCTGCGTAAAGCAGGCGGATGGTGACTCTGAAAACTCAGTAATGTGTTGCGATCTGTACTTTTGACATAAAGGGACGTAGCCAGCTGACCATCTTGTATGGTGATGGTGACATCTAAATAATTGATCGATTTATCATTAATTACATAAGTAAATTGTACCGCATGTTGCGTGTCATTATTTTCCTCCCACAGTGAAATCAATTTGTCCTTAGGGCCCCGCCACAACACGAGCAGGTCATCAATGTAGCGTAGGTACAGGATGACCGCTGGTGCTACAGCGGGGTCCAGGGAAAACATTTTCTTCTCCACCTGGTACATGAACGCATTCGCGTACGTTGGGGCCACAGCACATCCTGCGACCTGTAACCAGATTTTGCCATTGAAGATAAAATAATTACATCTAAGAATGCGATTTAGTAGTGATAGAAAAAAGGACACCTCTGGGCCTGTTTAGGCCTCATTGTCCTGAATCAACAATCGAACCGCCTCCACACCTGCATCATGTGGGATGCAGGTGTAGAGGCTGGTAACATCAGCACTACAGAGTAACGTGCCCTCAGGTAAAGGGCCCAATCGCTGCAATTGGAGCAACAGGTCTGTCGTGTCTTTCAGATACGAAGGTAAGGCCTGTACACAAGGATTAAGAAAAGAATCTAGATAGACTGATATAGGATGGTATAAGGACCCCCTGGCCGACACAATGGGGCGACCAGGGGCATCCACCAACCTTTTATGAACCTTGGGCACAGTGTAGAAAAGTGGTACCCTCGGGTGTTCAACCTGTAGACTTTTACAGACATGTTTAGTGATCAAGCCCTGGCCCATAGAGGTATCAAGAAAAGTATCTAATTCTAACTTATAACTTCGGGTAGGGTCCATAGTGAGGCGTGCATAGGTATTCGAATCACCGAGCTGTCGCTCGCATTCTTTAACATAATCGGTGAGATCCTGTATCACTGTGGACCCCCCCTTGTCTGCTTTACTGATTACTATATCTAATCGTTGGGAAAGTCCGTTAAGAGCATCTAGTTCGGGTTTAGATAAATTTAATTGTATGTCCCTCCTTGGGCCTGTCTGGGCCTCAGTCTCCAACATTCTAGTAAAAGTACGAATCGTGGGGTTGAGGCTGGAGGGGTCAAACTGCGAACGAGGGGCTATCTTTTGGAGTTGTGGGGGGATCTCTTGACTAGAGCTAGTCGCATTGTCCTCCTCTCTGTGGTTGAAGTACTCCCGTCTCCGGAGAGTTCTCCCTAAACGCTGTACTTCCATCTTCCTCTCCAAGGCATCGGGGAAGGTGGTAGGGACGAAAGAGAGGCCTTTGGATAATGTCCGATATTCAATGTCCGTCAATGGTGTGGAGGACAAGTTAAATACCGTCTCTTTTAGTTTCGCGGGGGCTTGGGAGCGTATGTATCTTTGATTTTGCCCCGCCCTCCGCGTCCTCGTCCGCGCCCTGTGCCTGGTGCGCGAGTGGACTGTGCTTGCACCCCCCGTGGGTGCTGACCTAAAGGGAATTGTCCCTCTGACGTGCTTGTCCTGCCAGATGCTCCTTCCGAATCGCTTGCTGAGGTACTTGTACCACCACGTGGTTCACGCCATCTGCGTGTTTGTTGGCGTCGGTTGGGATATTTGGAATCCTGTGTTGTACGAGTTCCATTCAACCAGGGATAAACTTGCCGCTGCTGATAATCCCTCTGGACTGTAATATGTTTCTCTTTTTTAAAAACGCACCAAATCCTGTCTGTATTGTTCGACTTGGCTGTTAAGTCGAGTCATCCAATCAGTTTGGGTATCTAGTTGGAGTGTTGGCTTGTGCTCACCCTCAAATGCTAGGAGCTGCTCTCTGATGTTATTGAGCTCTCTAGTGGACTCCTCCACTACTAGCAATATGAGGTCCATAGAGCATTTATTAAGGATTGCCACCCACCGGCGACAAAATGAGGTATTGAAACGGCCAATTGTGGGTGTATTGCGAATCCTAAATCCACGCGGGATCATATTACTCCGATAGTAATCAGACAAGCTTATTCCATAGTACGTAAAATCACATTCTTTTTGCTTCATTCTAAGCCATTTTCTATACAGCTCGTCATTAGAACTTTTCACAGAGTCATCAGCGAGTCGTCTGTCCACCAGAATAGCTCTAGCCTCCACATCCGAAAAACTGAGACGCTCACTTGCATCACGCTGTATCAAGTCCAGAGCACTATCCACCTCAGAATTGATATCAGACATAATCAATGTCACCGAGGGTTACCGTTGTTATGCAGGAGTAATGATTATGATATGGGTTCTCACAGGAATAACCAGCCAGACGCCAGGTATTTGGGTGCAACCAACTCCAAAGAAAAGAAACTTAGTCCTGTAGGTAGTCACATGTACTGGTAACAAAAAAGGGGAGGGGTGCCTTGGCTGAAATCAAAGTTATCACTGGCAGCCGCCGTAACCCTGAAATTCCACACATAGGATGTGATAATCCCGGCACTCCCTGTCCCACTGACAACGTGCTGCGGTGCCCTCCTGGAGAAGCAATGCTGATCCTCTAAATATGTAGTGGAGACCGGCGGCACTCAAGCAGACTCAAATCATGTAGACAAAATGCGGTTAGTTTATTCCGACATGTTTCGGGGAACTCCCCGTCCTCAGGGCCTAACAAGCCAAACTAAACCACAATGGAACCTTAAATACCCTCCTAAACAGTAATGGGACATACATACACAACTATACTCACCTGTGTCACGGCGCCAAACGTCCGCCCGGGAGTCCCGCAGCACGCCGGAGTCGCCCACCGATGACATCACCTGTGGAGATCGCGCCGGACCGTCGCCAAGGCAACAGAATGCTCCTGCGTGCAGCTCCACTGTACGTCCCCGCCGGAAGCGTACCCGCGCGTCACAGGACCCCGCGCAGCCGATTGGTCCATGGCACAGGGGAGTGACCATAACAGACTGAGAATGTAAACAAAAATAAGTTAGACAAAAAAGTGAACATACAATATAAATCAAAAACATGGTGAACATACATATTAAAAGAGCGGTTGCAAAGGACAATAGTCCCTCAAACCCAAAAGCACATCTAGCTGATTATTCCGAAAGATAGATAGATAGATAGATAGATAGATAGATAGATAGATAGATAGATAGATAGATAGATAGATAGATATTTGGGTATATAATATATACATATACTGTATACAGGGTATATATACATTTGTGTATATATACATATGTACATATATATTTAATTTTTATTGTCAAATATAGAATGAGCAGATACAAATACACATACATTGTTACATCCAAAGAAGCAAAAACCAGGACCAGAGGTCCAGATACAGTATAACAGAATATTTGGACCAGATACAAACCATTTGACAAAATGTTATGTTTGAACCCTAATAGATATGAACAGTAAGAGTTACATTGGAGCAGAAGGATATAGAAACCAAATACAGGTTGAGTATCCCATATCCAAATATCCGAAATACGGAATATTCCGAAATACGGACTTTTTTGAGCGAGAGTGAGAGAGTGAAACTTTTGTTTTCTGATGACTCAATGTACACAAACTTTGTTTAATACACACAGTTATTAAAAATATTGTATTAAATGACCTTCAGACTGTGTATATAAGGTGTATATGAAACATAAATAAATTGTGTGAATGTAGACACACTTTGTTTAATGCACAAATTTATAAAAAATACTGGCTATAATGACCTTCAGGCTGTGTGTATAAGGTGCATATAAAACATAAATGCATTCTGTGCTTAGATTTAGGTCCCATTGCCATGATATCTCATTATAGTAAGCAATTATTCCAAAATACGGAAAAATCCGATATCCAAAATACCTCTGGTCCCAAGCATTTTGGATAAGGGATACTCAACCTGTAACTGGAAGGTGAGAGAAAGAGGTGAAAAAAGGAAAGAGAAAAAAGAAGGACCACCATGAAAAGCCAGATCAACTGGCCAGTATAATAAAGACACTCATAGCACATATTGCAAGTATAAGACCTAAATATTTTAGACCCATAGACGAAACACAGTCATGTAAACTGGATAAGATCCCAATACGACCCGTAGAAACATATACCTCGAATATGACCCAGACCATGCTACACAACTATGGCCCTCATTCTGAGTTGTTCGCTCGCTAGCTGCTTTTAGCAGCAGTGCAAACGCTAGGCTGCCGCCCTCTGGGAGTGTATCTTAGCTTAGCAGAAGTGTGAACTAAAGGATCGCAGCGCTGCTACAAAAAAAGATTGTGCAGTTTCTGAGTAGCTCGAGACTTACTCGTAGCTAGCGACCACTTCACACTGTTTAGTTCCTGTTTTTATGTCACAAACACACCCTGCGTTCGGCCAGCCATGCCTGCGTTTTTCCAGGCACGCCCGCGTTTTTATCTGTCACGCCTGCATTTTTACACACCCACCCAGAAACACCCACTTCGTGTCAATCACTCTGCGGTCAGCAGTGCGACTGAAAAGTGTTGCTAGACCTTGTGTGAAACTACGTCGGCTTTTGTGAAAGTACGACACGCGTGCACAGTGCGCACCATACGCATGCGCAGAAATGCCAATTTTTCACCTGATCGCTGCGCTGCGAACGAAAGCAGCTAGCGATCAACTCGGAATGAGGGCCAATACCCGTTCAAATCTTAGGAGTGGAAGTCTTAGCATACGTAAACCAAGGACCCCAAAGTGTATCAATTTAGTAGATCTGTCATGAATTTTTCCAACATTTAGCCACTACACACCTATCTGTATTGAGAATGTGAGACATAAGCTTATATGCATCTGAACTGAGGTCAGAAATTGGGAGACCTAATAATGCTGAGAAAGAAAAGAGACCATAGCGCCTGATGCAAGAGAGCCATATAGAGAATGTCAATTTGGTAGCCGGAGTGCAAACCCGTGCCTCCTGGTTTGGTTTACTTAGTAATAAAAGAGATACTAATGTGGAGACCCTGGCTTCTGCCAATTTAATATGTATCCACTGTTAATTGACTGACTGAGAAAACCAGGTAAGTGCCTGACTTAAATGAGTCGCATGATAATATTTTCGAATATCAGGCAAACCTCTACCTCCCCCTAGTGGCCTTCTAATTAAAGTAGACGTTTTAAGTCTAGGTTTGTCTAACCATATAAATTTAAGTATGTCCCTCTGCATCCGACCCAAAGCCTCCGTGGGAATAGATACCGGTATAGTTTGCATCAAGTATAATAACAGTCTAGGCAGTACATTCATCTTTAACGTAACTATACAGCCAAACCAACCAATTATCTGGTTCCTCCAGGCCCTTAAATCACCCATAATGCTAGTAAAAAGAGCAGGAAAGTTTTCCTTTTTATATGTACATATATATTTGTTTATATATACATATGAACAGGGTTGTTCAGACATCTGCATAAATGAATATATATATATATATATATATATATATACATACATACATACACTCGTTTATGCAGATATCTTATGAACCCTGGAATACTTCATGGTACCAGATAATGTGGTTTTAGTATCTAAGAAACTGCACATTTCATGTGATTTTCATTTTCAACAGTATCTAGAGTTTAGAGAATGGTGCATAATTGAAAATAAATCTATTGAATGCAGTGACGTGCAGTGAGATCAGTGGCTGGGGAGGAAATGGCAGCTACCACCCCCCATTCCCCCCCCCCCCCCCCTATAGAGGGAAAAAAAAATAAAAAGTGTAGTCCCCCACACATCACTAAAACCAGCACCAGGCAGAACCAGCCAGGGAGGATACTGCCATAGCAGGGGAGACCCTCAGTGTGGGGTCCCCCTGCCATAACAGTAATCACCCCCCAAGCCAGTCAGCCCGGGGCTGGAATTCCTCGGAAAGTGGGGACCCTAAAAAATAAAAATGGGATCCCCCCTCCCGAGCAACAACCAGCGCTATGCCCCGCACCCCTGGTGGCGGTGGGTGCGGGGTTCATTGTGTGTTAATATTGTTCTTTACAGGTGGCCTACAGGTCCCAGCAAGCCTGCCCCAGCATGCTGGCACTTGGAGAACCACAAGTGCCAGCATGCCCAGACATAAAGGGCCCGTTGGCACCTGTAGTGATTGGCTCGCGGCGGCCATCTTGAATTTCAAAAATGACACTGAGGCGCCATTTTTGAAACTGGTACCGCTCCGCTGCCAAACTCTGCAGAATACAGGTATACTATCACGTTCAGTGCTTCCCAAACACATACAGAGGAGTAATGATTAGTTTAATATAAAGGAGATACTTATGACAGAATTTGTGTCATAAGTATCTTCTTTGTATTATTTTAATCATTAATGACAGGGGAGGCACTGCCTCTACTGCCTCCCCTGACTGCACGTCGCTGATTGAATGGCAGTTCTCTGGCAGAAAAAAATAATTGTTAATGACAAAATGACAAAGTTTAATGGCCAGACTGGTTCAAGCTGATTAAAAGGTGTCACTAACTCAAATAATCATGAGTTATAAAAGTGGTATGCAGAAGAGCATCTCTGAATGCACAGCAGATCGAATCTTGAAGCAGATTGGTTACAGCAGAAGACCACTTCAGCAGGCCGCAGCCCTTGTCATATGACACTTCTAATCTTCCCAATCACCTGTTATGCATGCTAAATGATCCAGATATAAATAACACAAAGGATCTTGTAGTGACGTCTCAGCAAAATTAGCACTAAAAGAGTAGCTATAGAACAAACCCATGCTGTCACTGTAAAGGGTAAACAGGTGACAGCCAACAACAATTTATATGTACATATATCCAGCTGTAAGTCTCGATCTGACTTTGTGCCATCAAATGGGCACTTATGATTTTGCAATATAGGGGTATATTCAATTGCTGTCGAAACTGCCGTCTTGTGGGAAAGATGGCAGTTTCCGACTGATTTAGATCAGAGGGGGTTCCGACCTATTCAATAGGGGCTATATACATAAGTATTCCCGACTTGTCGTAAAAACACGTGGATCGGCGGAATAGCCGTGGATCCACGTGCTTTTGTCGGAAACGCGGCCAAATCCATCAGGTTTTGGCCCCGTTTCCGACATTCTCAATCCGACTTTAAAAAAAGATTGAGGAGATGAGACGGGGGTGATGCTGTAGAAGCGCAGCTGGATGCGGCTGCCCTCGGTCACCTGCAGCTCCCT
Organism: Pseudophryne corroboree; assembly: GCF_028390025.1. Taxonomy (NCBI): domain Eukaryota; kingdom Metazoa; phylum Chordata; class Amphibia; order Anura; family Myobatrachidae; genus Pseudophryne; species Pseudophryne corroboree. Next base: position 427,693,276 of record NC_086444.1, on the reverse strand, counting down.
GCTCACTGACAGCCGGGTCTCCTGGTTGCTGCTCACCAGCTTGAAGTCCAGGATGAGGGGCAGCTGCTCCAGGCCTGGGGAGGGGGAGACGGCCTGGGCGGCGCACGGCGCCGGGGTGAGCAGCAGCAGCAGCACGGGGAGAATGAGGACACCTGGCACTGGGCTGTGTGGCAGCACAGACGGGACACCGGGAACGGCCTAATCCGACAGTCGGATTTAACATAGTAACATAGTTGTTGAGGTTGAAATAAGACAAATGTCCATCGAGTTCAACCTGTATTATAATTTTATAATAATTAAATGCTGTATCTTTGGTTATTTTTTTTAGCTAGGAATCTATCTAATCCACTTTTAAACTTATTAATTGAATGTACCAATACTACATTCTCTGGCAGAGAATTCCAAATCCTTACTGCTCTTACTGTGTAGAACCCTTTTCTCCGTTGTATATGATATTTTTTTTCTTCTAACCTCAGGGGGTGTCCGCATGTCCTATGTAGCGATTTTTTGATAAACAAATCGTTTGATAAATCCTTGTATTGTCCCTTTATGTATTCACAAATATTGATAATGTCTCTTTTCCAGTGTAAACATATCTAACCTTTTAAGTCTTTCCTCATAATTCAGGGTCAAGATTCTCGCTCGCTTCCTCGTAGAAGCTAATTAAGTTAGTTAGACATCATCTGTTCCTTACAAACCCATGCTGACTTTTGCTAATAAACTTAGTTGCCTGTAGATGATCCTCCATGCTATCCCTCAAAATGCCTTCTAATATTTTACCCACTATAGAGGTTAAACTAACTGGTCTGTAGTTTCCAGGATTATTTTTAGTTCCCTTTTTAAGTAAAGGCACTACCTCCGCTATGCGCCAATCCTTTGGTACCATGCCTGATCTAATTGAACTAATGAAAATCAAGTATAAGGGTTTTGCTAGCTGTGTCCTAAGCTCCATAATAACCCTTGGATAAAAACCGTCTGGGCCTGGTGATTTATTAATCTTTATTTCGCTTAGTCTCTCCAGGACTACTTCCTCACTTAAACAAGTATCTAGCCAAGAGTCATTACCTTCACTGTCGTTAAGCACTACTGTCACCTGCGCATCCTCCCTGGTGAATACTGAGGAAAAATATGTGTTCAATATTTCCGCTTTTAATCTGTCATCGTTTGTCATAGCTCCCAATTCATCTTTTAATGGGCCCACGTTCTCCTTCTTCAACCTTTTACTGTTTATATATTTATAAAACTTTTAGGATTGGTTTTACGCTCTATAGCGATTTGCTTTTCGTTTGCAATTTTAGCTGCTCTTATTACTTTTTTGCATCTTTTATTGCATTCCTTGTAATACTGAAATGACTCCTCCCCTCCATTAGATTTAAATGTTTTGAAAGCACGCCTCTTATTAGCCATTGCTTCTTTGACCTTCTTATTAAGCCACATTGGTTTGTGTTTAGTACTCCCACGTTTACTGCTCATTGGAATGAATTTGTGAATATTGCTTTCAAGCAACCCTTTTAAAGCATCCCACATTTCCGAAGTATCCTTGCCATGAAACAACTCTTCCCAGTCAATGCCGTTTAGTGCCTGTCTCAGCATATTGAAGCTAGCTTTTAGTTGTTAAGTGTTCCTGATCCCCACCCCATCCTCCCCCAGCCGCCCGCTGCGTCAGGAACATTTAACTGACTGTCGCTTTGCAACAAGCCCCGTCAGCAGACTAGGTATTGTGGACTCACCATCCCCCCCCCACCCCTGTATACCTACAGAGGGGGAACCGATCAACTGTCTGGAGCTCATACGTCTGCATTGCCATCGATGGGAAAGTACGGTCAATACCTGCAGCGGGTGAGAACTAATCTTTGGTCAGGGGTGAGCATAACGTCTCCACTCCACTTTATTTACAGCTGTGGACTTCATGCTTTTAGGAAAAAATCCTTCCCACTGATTTTGGATTTATCAGCTTTATACTATCAATATATTGACCTCAACTCTGCTAATTTCATTTAAGCTTCATTTTATATTACATCTAAATTGCTATGCTTCATTCACTGCCATCTTAGATTGTTTATATTGATTTTTATTTTTGGTTACAAATGTTTATGCAGTAATTATTGCTATTTTATGTGTATTCTTAATAAATTGCATGTTATTTTATAAGCACTCCTTGTTTGAGTCTATACAAACATTACGCTATTTTTAATGGTATCTTATCTATATTTACAAGTGTCTTTCTAGAATTACTCTTACCGATTGTTAATTTCCTTCCTCCATTTCCACCCCATCATACTTAATACCGCCTTCCTCACTACTATCACTATTTGACGTAATAAGTCTTTCTATATCCCGCCCCCTAATGTTAGTATCTTCCCTTATGCTATGGACATCCTTTTCTATATACCGTATTGTTGTGCAGCATTTACCTGTCTCCTCTTCGTCCTCCTCGGCAGCTGAGACGTTCCATTACAGCTGCGGCCGCCGAGGCACTTCACTCACTGCGAGATTTGAGCTGGAAATTTTGGTTTTCTGTGACCCCTGCCTTTCATGCACCTGAAAAGTGCTGCCAGAGTGATTAGCAGCTTCCACTGTGTTTGCAGTTGAAAGAGACATTGTATGGGATCAGCATTTGGAAGGCATGCTGGTGCCTGTAGTGTTACTTGGAGATCCCAAGGGTGGCTCCTAGGTATGCTAGCCCTCAAATTGGGTGTATTTCTGTGTGTGTCTTTATCATGAGGCCTTACAATAGACAATTACATGGCCCTAAGTTGGTACTGTTATCATGCAGTCTAAGGACTCCAGGAAGTAATGAAGCGGCCTGGCAGCTTACCATGTATTTGCAAATGCATGCAACAGATATCTCTGAATTTCTATTACCATATAGTTTTCAAGTATTGTTTCAAATACTATTTAGTGTGCAGGGGGATATCTGGGGGAAAAGGACCCTTATTTTTGTTTTTTTGGAAACCAGTACTGGTCAGGTGACTTGGTGGGACCATGCCCTTAAATATCTTCCACTAAACCTGATTTCAGGACCTTACAGTGAGAAAAAAAAAAAACAGGACCTCTCTCTCTCTCCAGATGTCCTCTATCCCTCTCCTCTTCCTCTGTATGGTGGCAATAGTAAGAACTATTAGAATCAATCTGTGAAGATACAGAGTTCCAAATCACTCAGGCAAGGTGGTGGATGAATAGCCAACAGTAGTTTATTGAACAGAATGGGTTATAAGCAGTTCCGCACACTTCTGTAATCCAATCCCACCTGACAATTCCATCCACAAACTCCTGACAGAACATCACTTCTTAGACTAGGAGCAGAACATTTCTTCCAGCAATACAGTCCCAGACAGTGGCGTAACTACCATAGGTGCAGGGGATACAGCAACTATGGGGCCCATGCCTGTAGGGCCCACTGCTCCCTTGCATCCAGTCACGCTGCTGCAGAATGCAGGTCACAGTGACTGATGCGGTGCTGTACTCACTGTTCTGCTGGGACATCTGTGGGAGAAGGCATGAACATCCCAGCAGGGCTGACAGCACCATTGCTGATTGCTGGATGGGTCTGATCTCTCCTCACTCCCACCAGTGCACATGTGCTGCATTGCCTGCCGCCGCTACTGTTCTGTAGAGGGGGGACATTTCAGCTTTCAAGCTGTCTTAAGGGGTTGCTGGCCGCCGCTGCTGCTCTGGAAATGAGGTTTAGTATGCTGGCTTTCTGGTGAGTGTGATGGAGGGAGGGGAGATTGGCAGGCTGTTATCCCCCCCCCCCCCCCCAACAAAAACTATATATATATATATATATGTATGTATATATATGTATGTATGTATGTATGTATGTATGAAGCGCAGCGGAATTTGCTGCGCTATTTAAGAACCTGTTAATAAATAAATAAATAAATATATATATATACAGGTTGAGTATCCCTTATCCAAAATGCTTGGGACCAGAAGTATTTTTGATATCGGATTTTTCCGTATTTTGGAATAAATGCATACCATAATGAGATATTATGGCGATGGGACCTAAGTCTAAGCACAGAATGCATTTATGTTTCATATACACCTTATAATCACACGCTGAAGGTAATTTTAGCCAATATGTTTAATAACTTTGTGCATTAAACAAAGTGTGCGTACATTCACACAATTCATTTATGTTTCATATACACCTCGTACACACACCCTGAAGGTCATTTAATACAATAAGGAGATTTATGGTAGACTTACCACTGTTAAATATCTTTCTGCGAAGTACATTGGGTTCCACAGGGAAACATCGGATGTAGAGAGGATCTTGATCCAGAGAGGCAACAACAGGCTAAAGCTTTAGGCTGTCCCAGGATGCATTGTGGGGCCTCCTCTATAACCCCACCTCCAGGTACTGTGAGCTCAGTTTCGTTAACCAGTCCAATGTAGGAGCAGGTAAAAGAGAATGCAGATGTTAGTCACATAGAACCACATTCTCACGACAGGAGAAGGGACCAGCGGCTAATGCCATACAAACCCATAGAAGCTGGGAGCGTCAGGGTGGACGCCCTGTGGAACCCAATGTACTTCGCAGAAAGAGATTTAACAATGGTAAGTCTACCATAAATCTCCTTTTCTGCAGCAGAGTACATTGGTTTCCACAGGGAAACATTGGGTGATGTCCTAAAGGGACGGGACGCGCCTTAGCAGGTATGAGAACCTGGCATCCAAAGAAAGCATCCTGGGAGGCCGAAGTATCAAAGGCATACAACCTAATGAACGTGTTCACGGAGGACCACATAGCCGCCTTGCACAATTGTTCAGCGGACACGCCACAGCGGGCCGCTCGAGAAGGTCCAACAGACCGAGTAGAATGGGCAATAATAGCAGCAGGAACTGGGAGTCCAGCTGAAGCTTGTACATTCACCATTCTAATCCATCTGGCCAGGGATTGCTTATTCGCAGGCTAGCCACGTTTGTGAAAACCAAACCGTACAAAAAGGGAATCTGACCTCCAGATAGAGGCAGTCCTATCCACGTATATACGGAGAGCCCGTATCACATCCAAAGACCGCTCTTTGAAGGACAAACCAGAAGAGATGAAAGTCGGAACCACAATCTCTTGGTTTAGGTGAAAAGACGATACCACCTTAGGTAAATAACCAGGGCGAGTTCTAAGAACTGCCCGGTCATGGTGAAATATCAGGAATGGTAGACAACAGGAAAAAGCGCCTAGGCCTGACACCCTCCTAGCAGAGGCAATAGCCAGTAGGAACAGGATCTTGACCGTGAGCCATTTAAGGTCCACTGACTCAAGAGGTTCAAATGGAGACTCTTGCAGGGCAGTCAGGACAACAGACAGATCCCATGGAGCCACAGGAGGGACATAGGGAGGCTGAATCCGTAAAACACCCTGAGTGAAAGTATGAACGTCAGGAATAGACGCAATTTTTCTCTGAAACCACACCGACAAGGCAGATATATGAACCTTGAGGGAGGCCAGACGAAAGCCGAAGTCCAGGCCTTGGTGCAGAAAAGCCAGAAGTCTGGAAGTTCCGAATTTGTATGCATCGTAATTCTTAGCAGCACACCAGCTGAAGTAAGAATTCCAGACCCTGTAATATATTCGTGCAAATGGCAATTTTTCGGGCCTTTAGCATAGTTTGGATAACCACCTCGGAGAATCCTTTGGCTCTCAGGAGTGATGCTTCAAGAGCCACGCCGTTAAAGCCAGTCTGGCCAGGTCTGAGTAGACACAAGGGCCCTGAACAAGGAGGTCTGGGCGTTGAGGAAGTAGAAGAGGACGCTCTATCGATAGACCCTGCAGGTCTGAGAACCAATGCCGTCTGGGCCATGCCCCGTAGTATTCCTCCTTCTTGTTTGAAGTTCCGTAGTATCCTGGGCAGGAGTGACACTGGAAGGAACACATAGGGCAGCCGAATGTTCCATGAAATTGCCAGTGCGTCCACGAACGCTGCTTGAGGATCCTTGTTTCATGATCCGAAGACCGGAACTTTGTGATTGTGTTGAGACGCCATCAGGTCTACATCTGGTAGGCCCCATTTGTCCACTAGGAGTTGAAAGACTTCCTGATGAAAACTCCACTCTCTGGCATGCATGTCCTGATGCCTGAGGAAATATGCTTCCCAGTTTAGGACTCCCGGAATGAACACTGCCGATATTGCTGGCAGATGGCGTTCTGCCCAACGAAGGATTTTTGACACTTCCATCATTGCCATGCGGCTTCGAGTGCCTCCTTGATGGTTTATGTATGCCACCGTGGTGACCGTACTTGAACAGGCCTGTTCTTTAACAGAGGTAGGGCGAGAGACAAAGCATTGAACACTGCCCGTAATTCCACAAATGTTTATTGGGAGGAGTGATTCATCCTGGTCCACTGACCCTGGAAAGAATGTTGCTCCAACAACACGCCCCAGCCCCTCAGACTGGCATCCGTAGTCAGTAAGACCCAGTTGGGGATCCAGAAGGGACGGCCCCTGTTGAACTTCTGGTCCTGTAGCCACCAGGTCAGCGGTAGACGAACCTCCAGAGTCAAGGAGATTATGTGAGACCTGATCCGATGAGGTAGGCCGTCCCACTTGGAAAGGATTAACCTCTGCAGAGGGCGGGAATGAAATTGAGCGTACTCTACCATGTCAAAAGCCGACCCTATCAGGCCTAGTACTTGCATCGCCGAGTGTATCGACACTCTTGGGCGAGACAGGAAGTATCTTATCCTGTCCTGAAGCTTCAGGACCTTCTCTGGAGACAGAAACAGCCGTTGACTGTGTGTGTCCAGCAGTGCCCCCAGGTGCACCATGCAACAAGCAGGGACCAGCGAGGACTTCTTCCAGTTGATGAGCCATCATGGGCTTGTAGGAAGTTTACCGTCAGTTGCAGATGACTGAGGAGGACATTGTGGGAGTTTGCCAGGATCAGCAAGTCGTCCAGATACAGCAGGATCATTAATACCTGGCGACGGAGATGAGCCGTCATCACGGCCATAACCTTGGTGAAAATCTGAGGGGCCGTGGCCAGTCCAAACGGTAGAGCCTGGAAATGATAGTGAAGGTTGCCAATAGCAAACCACAGATATTGCTGATGCGATATGGCAATAGGTATATGCAGGTAAGCATCTTGTATATCCAGGGATACCATATAATTTCCGGGTTCCATGGCCAGTACAATTGAGCGCGGTGTTTCCATACTGAACTTGGATACTCTCACAAACTTGTTCAGTGAGTTGAGGTTGAGTATAGGCAAGAAAGACCCATTGAGTTTCGGTACTTGTAAACAGGGTCGAGCAGTATCCTCTGCCTTTCTGGGATATAGGTACCAGCACCACCACTCCTGTATCCATAAGGAAACTCACAACCATTTGTAGAGCTTGCAGCTGTAACGGATCTGAAGGGATAACCGTTGTGCAGAACTGGCGAGGGGGATGCCTCATGAAAGAGACTGCGTACCCGTGAGAGACAACTTCTCGCACCCATGCGTCTGAAGTGGTCTTTAACCAGACCTGGGTGAATCCCAGAAGTTGGCCTCCCACCCCGGGATCCCCCAGGGGGAAGTTTGTCCCATCATGCAGCAGGCTTGTGGTGTTTAGAAGCAGGCTGATGGGATGCCCAGGATTGTTTGTCACAACTGAGGGTTTTAGCTGACAGGAGGAAGCCTCAGTTGTAAGGGCTGAGAGGAACTTAAACCGGGAAGGCTTAATCAGACCCCTGGACATGTAAGTGTTAAAAGGAAACCCGAAGGTGTGACCATGACAACCAGGTAAAAGTAAATTAAAAGTTTATTGACAAACTCCGTGTAACAACAGACAGCAAATGATGACACTGGCAATAAATAATATTCCTGGAACACTTTAACCATGGAAGGTGTAACAGAGCACTGGTAGGTTAAGAACAGCTGTTAAAGTCCTTGATGGAAAAACCTTACCAGGCCTGGCTGTAGTAGTGCAGATAACCAAGGAACATGCCAGTAGATGGAACAGATGAAGCTGGTAACTTGAATCAGCTGTTGTGTTTGCTGGATAGAACCAGCCAGGTGGTAAGACACGGAGTGGATGCTGAGTGGGATCAGCCAGGTGATAAAGTCACTGAGTAAATGCTGGATGGAACCAGCCAGGTGATGATACACGGAGTGGAAACTGCAAGATGCTAGGGAGCGTGGAAACAGAGGAGTTGAAGGATGGTTACCGGTGGTAGTGGATACTGCTGATAAGTAGGAATCCGCTGGAACAACACCGGCACTTTAAGGATACTGGAATCTGCTGGAAGCAGATGGGTTAATAGCTGGAAGCTGGATCAGCCACGGAGGACTGCAGAGTCAGGCTGCACCGCAGGATGGTAGGCAGTTGCGGGTCTCTTAGTGGATGCTGGAGACAGGAGCTGGAACCTGGAAAAACAAAAAACAACCACAGGAGAGAGAGACTGGAACAAGGTATGACAAACAAAGCACTGACGATTTCCTGGCTCAGGCACAGGATACTTATACCTGCAGCAATGGAGGCATTGGCTGGGCAATTATGCAGATTTCCAGAGGCAGTGGATTGGTGGAACTGAGACATGTGATTGGATCCAACATGGCTGCGCCCATGTTAGAACTTGGAGGGAAAGCTGGTTTGGAAACCATGTGGAAACATAACAGTAATGGCGGCGCCGGCCGCAGAGGACAGGAGACGCCATGCAGGATTCAAACATGGCGCCGCTGTGACAGCGTCTCAGCGTGACAGGAGGGATATGCAGAATGTGGACACAGATGAGATCCGGCCTTGGAACGCTGAGCCAGCCTCAGGAGACATCTGAAAGGCAAGTAATGGCGTCCAGATACCCGGATCGTGACATTGTTTAGCCTTGGGCTTTGTAGTTTTGGAAGCACAAGATTGTCTCGGGTATGCCTGAGCTTTCCTTTCCCTTGAGGCCGAAAGGAGCGAAAAGTGGTACCTTAGCAGCCGCCAAGTCAGCCACAATTTTATTGAGATCTTCCCCAAACAGGATGTCTCCCTTAAAAGGGAGTACATCCAAGGTCTTTTTGGAGTCCAGATTCACCTTCCATGACCTCAACCACAGAATACGACGAGCCAGGATGGACGTAGTCGATGCCTTGGCCACCAAAACACACCTGCCTCAGTGGACGCCTCCTGAATGTAATAGGCGGCGGTGGTCATGTGAGACAGGTACTGTCTGGCAATGTCCGATATATCCTGAGGCAGCTCTGCCTCTAATGCCTGAACCCATGTTTCAATTCTTTTTTTTTTTTAAGTCCAAGTGGGTCTACGTAAAGCACCTGTAAGGGAGTAAATAGACTTCAGGCATCCTTTAACACGCTTAACTGTCGGTTCCTTCAGTGAGGTGACAGTGATGACAGGCAGAGCAGACGACACCACTAGACAGGTGACATGGGAATCCACCGGTGGTGAATTTTACCACTTGTTACACAACTCTGTAGGGAGAGGATAGTGAGCTACCATGCTTTTAGACAGGGAGAATTTAATTCCTGGAAAAGACCAGGGTTCTTGTTGTATGTCCACTAGATGGTCAGAAGTAATAACGTTTTAGTTACCTTCTGACATTCATCATCAGTGATTTGTAGGATCTGCTTAATAGCAGCCACTAAGTTAGGGACATCAACCTGAGTAGTGGATTCCTCATCAGAAGCAGCTGTGTTAGTGTCTGACAGGACAGTATACTCCCCATCCTCATCAGAAGAATCTTCTGAGAGATTAGTGGATTGTGAGGAAGAAGTAGCCCGCTTTAGATGACCCCGTGATGCGAGAGTGTCTTGGGGCAGTTTAATGTCTATCCAAGGAGTGACTCCATTAGTGCAACTGGGTAGTCAAACTATCCGCCCAAGGCGGATTTACCACAGGGACAATATGTGGCTGTAATTGCACAGGAGGTCCCATAGGGGGCGTAAGGCATGTCACAAGCGTACTGAGCATAGTTAAGAACGCAGCCCAAGGTGGCTCCTGATTGGTTACAAGAGCTGCAGACTGACTGGGAGATGTATGGCACATAGTACACAGACCTTCATACAAAACTTCCCCCTCAGGCAAATCCTTGGCGCATGTGCTGCAGGATGCAGGAGCGTCCACGGATTTCCCGCCGTCTGTTTTAGACATTATTAGTGAATGCAACTACAGAGCATATTAGTACGATACAGCCAGATAGAGTACAATACCTGTGAATAAATCCCCTAGTATGTGACTGCGAACACATTACACAAACACCAGCGAATAAGTCCGGTATTATGTGACTGAGCCCGCAGTACACAACACCAGCGAATAAATCCGGTATTAGGTGACTGAGTACACAGTAGAGTACCCTTTAATCAGTAAATACTGTGAAGCACTATATAATAAGAATTTACTTACCGATAATTCTATTTCTCATAGTCCGTAGTGGATGCTGGGACTCCGTCAGGACCATGGGGAATAGCGGGCTCCGCAGGAGACAGGGCACATCTAAATAAAGCTTTTAGGATCACATGGTGCGTACTGGCTCCTCCCCCTATGACCCTCCTCCAAGCCTCAGTTAGGTACTGTGCCCGGACGAGCGTACACAATAAGGAAGGATCTTGAATCCCGGGTAAGACTCATACCAGCCACACCAATCACACCGTACAACTTGTGATCTGAACCCAGTTAACAGTATGATAACAAAAAACGAAGTAGCCTCTGAAAAGATGGCTCACAACAATAGTAATAACCCGATCTTTGTAACAATAACTATGTACAAGTATTGCAGACAATCCGCACTTGGGATGGGCGCCCAGCATCCACTACGGACTATGAGAAATAGAATTATCGGTAAGTAAATTCTTATTTTCTCTAACGTCCTAGTGGATGCTGGGACTCCGTCAGGACCATGGGGATTATACCAAAGCTCCCAAACGGGCGGGAGAGTGCGGATGACTCTGCAGCACCGAATGAGAGAACTCCAGGTCCTCCTTAGCCAGAGTATCAAATTTGTAAAATTTTACAAACGTGTTCTCCCCTGACCACGTAGCTGCTCGGCAAAGTTGTAATGCCGAGACCCCTCGGGCAGCCGCCCAAGATGAGCCCACTTTCCTTGTGGAGTGGGCCTTTACAGATTTAGGCTGTGGCAGGCCTGCCACAGAATGTGCAAGTTGGATTGTGCTACAGATCCAACGTGCAATCGTCTGTTTAGACGCAGGAGCACCCATCTTGTTGGGTGCATACAATATAAACAACGAGTCAGATTTTCTGACTCCAGCTGTCCTTGAAATATATATTTTTAATGCTCTGACAACGTCCAGTAACTTGGAGTCCTCCAAGTCGCTAGTAGCCGCAGGCACCACAATAGGCTGGTTCAAGTGAAAAGCCGAAACCACCTTAGGGAGAAAATGAGGACGTGTCCGCAGTTCTGCCCTGTCCGAATGGAAAATCAGATATGGGCTTTTGTATGATAAAGCCGCCAACTCTGAAACTCTCCTGGCTGAAGCCAGGGCCAATAGCATGGTTACCTTCCATGTAAGGTATTTTAAATCTACCGATTTTAGAGGCTCAAACCAATGAGATTTGAGAAAATTCAAAACTACGTTCAAATCCCACGGTGCCACTGGAGGCACTATTGGGGGTTGTATATGTAGTACACCTTTGACAAAAGTTTGTACTTCAGGCACTGATGCCAATTCCTTCTGGAAGAAGATTGATAAGGCCGAAATTTGAACTTTAATGGACCCCAATTTTAGGCCCATAGACAATCCTGCTTGCAGGAAATGTAAGAATCGACCCAATTGAAATTCTTCCGTTGGAGCCTTCTTGGCCTCACACCACGCAACATATTTCCGCCAAATGCGGTGATAATGTTGTACAGTCACTTCCTTTCTAGCCTTAATCAAGGTAGGAATAACTTCCTCTGGAATGCCCTTTTCTTTTAGAATCCGGCGTTCAACCGCCATGCCGTCAAACGCAGACGCGGTAAGTCTTGGAACATACAAGGTCCCTGCTGAAGCAGATCCCTTCTTAGAGGTAGAGGCCACGGATCCTCCGTGAGCATCTCTTGAAGTTCCGGATACCAAGTTCTTCTTGGCCAGTCCGGAGCCACCAGTATTGTTCTTACTCCTCTTTTCCGTATAATTCTCAGTACCTTTGGTATGAGAGGCAGAGGAGGGAACACATACACTGACTGGTACACCCACGGTGTTACCAGAGCGTCCACAGCTATTGCCTGAGGGTCTCTTGACCTGGCGCAATATCTGTCCAATTTTTTGTTGAGGCGAGACGCCATCATGTCCACCTTTGGTTTTTCCCAACGGTTCACAATCATGTGGAAGACTTCTGGATGAAGTCCCCACTCTCCCGGGTGAAGGTCGTGTCTGCTGAGGAAGTCTGCTTCCCAGTTGTCCACTCCCGGGATGAACACTGCTGACAGTGCTATGACATGATTCTCCGCCCAGCGCAGAATCCTTGCAGCTTCTGTCATTGCTCTTCTGCTTCTCGTGCCGCCTTGTCGGTTTACGTGGGCGACTGCCGTGATGTTGTCCGACTGGATCAACACCGGCTGACCCTGAAGCAGCGATTTTGCCAGGCTTAGAGCATTGTAGATCGCTCTTAGCTCCAGTATATTTATGTGAAGGGACGTCTCCAGGTTTGACCACACGCCCTGGAAGTTTCTTCCCTGTGTGACTGCTCCCCAGCCTCGTAGGCTGGCATCCGTAGTCACCAGGACCCAGTCCTGTATGCCGAATCTGCGGCCCTCTAACAGATGGGCACTCTGCAACCACCACAGGAGAGACAACCTTGTTCTTGGTGACAGTGTTATCCGCTGATGCATGTGCAGATGCGATCCGGACCATTTGTCCAGCAGATCCCACTGAAATGTCCGTGCATGGAATCTGCCGAATGGAATCGCTTCGTAAGAAGCCACCATCTTTCCCAGGACTCTTGTGCATTGATGTACTGACACAGTTCCTGGTTTTAGGAGGTTCCTGACAAGTTCGGATAACTCCCTTGCTTTCTCCTCCGGGAGAAACACCTTTTTCTGAACCGTGTCCAGAATCATTCCCAGGAACAGCAGACGAGTTGTCGGGGTCAATTGAGATTTTGGAAGATTCAGAATCCACCCGTGTTGCTGAAGCACTACCTGGGTTAGTGCTACACCGACTTCCAGCTGTTCTCTGGACTTTGCCCTTATCAGGAGATCGTCCAAGTAAGGGATAATTAATACGCCTTTTCTTCGTAGAAGAACCATCATTTCGGTCATTACCTTGGTAAAGACCCGAGGGGCCGTGGACAAACCAAACGGCAGCGTTTGAAACTGATAATGACAGTCTTGTATCACGAACCTGAGATACCCTTGGTGTGAGGGGTAAATTGGGACATGCAGATAAGCATCTTTTATGTCCAGGGACACCATGAAGTCCCCTTCTTCCAGATTCGCTATCACTGCTCTGAGTGACTCCATCTTGAACTTGAATTTCTGTATGTACAGGTTCAAGGATTTCAGGTTTAGAATAGGTCTTACCGAACCGTCCGGCTTCGGTACCACAAATAGTGTGGAATAATACCCCATCCCCTGTTGTAGGAGGGGTACCTTGACTATCACCTGCTGAGAATACAGCTTGTGAATGGCTTCCAAAACCGACGTCCTTTCTGAGGGAGACGTTGGTAAAGCAGACTTTAGGAACCGGCGAGGGGGAGACCTTTCGAACTCCAACATGTAACCCTGAGATATTATCTGCAGGATCCACGGGTCCACTTGTGAGCGAGCCCACTGATTGCTGAAAATCTTGAGTCGACCCCCCACCGCTCCTGAGTCCGCTTGTAAAGCCCCAGCGTCATGCTGATGGCTTTGTAGAACCCGGGGCGGGCTTCTGGTCCTGGGCAGGGGCTGCTTGCTGCCCTCTCTTACCCTTTCCTCTGCCTCGCGGCAGATAAGACTGTCCTTTTGGTCGCTTGTTTTTATAGGAGCGAAAGGACTGCGGCTGAAAAGACGGTGTCTTTTTCTGTTGGGAGGGGGTCTGAGGTAAAAAAGTGGATTTGCCGGCAGTTGCCGTGGCCACCAGGTCCGAAAGACCAACCCCAAATAATTCCTTTTGGAATCCGCATCACCTGACCACTGTCGCGTCCATAAACTTCTTCTGGCAGATATGGACATCGCGCTTACTCTTGATGCTAGAGTACAAATATCTCTCTGAGCATCTCGCATATAAAGAAAAGCATCCTTTAATTGCTCTATAGTCAATAAAATACTGTCCCTATCCAGGGTATCAATATTTTCAGTCAGAGAATCCAACCACACTACCCCAGCACTGCACATCCAGGCTGAGGCTATTGCCGGTCGCAGTATAACACCAGTATGTGTGTATATACTCTTCAGTGTAGTTTCCAGCCTCCTATCTGCTGGATCCTTGAGGGCGGCCGTATCAGGAGACGGCAACGCCACTTGCTTTGATAAACGTGTGAGCGCCTTATCCACCCTAGGGGGTGTTTCCCAGCGCGCCCTAACCTCTGGTGGGAAAGGGTATAATGCCAATAACTTCTTGGAAATTAGCAGTTTTCTATCTGGGTTAACCCACGCTTCGTCACACACGTCATTCAATTCCTCTGATTCTGGAAAAGCTACAGGTAGTTTTTTCACCCCCCACATAATACCCCTTTTTGAGGTACCAGCAGTATCAGAGATCTGCAAAGCCTCCTTCATTGCCGTGATCATATAACGTGTGGCCCTATTGGAAAATACGTTTGTTTCTTCACCGTCGACACTAGATTCATCTGTGTCGGTACCCGTGTCGACTGACTGAGGTAAGGGACGTTTTACAGCCCCTGACGGTGTCTGAGACGCCCGTAATTCCATAACTAAAGCCATCCATTCCGGTGTCGACTCCCTAGGGGGTGACATCACCATTACCGGCAATTGCTCTGCCTCCACACCAACATCGTCCTCATACATGTCGACACACACGTACCGACACTCAGCAGCCACACAGGGAATGCTCTAATCGAAGACAGGACCCCCTTAGCCCTTTGGGGAGACAGAGGGAGAGTTTGCCAGCACACACCAAAAACGCTATAAATGTATATAAACAACCCTAGAAGGTGTTGTTTTTGATATAAGCGCTTTTAATATATCAATATCGCCAAATTATGCCCCCCTTCTCTTTGTTACCCTGTTTCTGTAGTGCAGTGCAGGGGAGAGTCCTGGGAGCCTTCCTCACCAGCGGAGCTGAGCAGGAAAATGGCGCTGAGTGCTGAGGAGAATAAGCTCCGCCCCTTTTTCGGCGGGCTTTTCTCCCGGGTTTTAAGAAAACTGGCCTGGGTTAAATACATACATATAGCCTTAATGGCTATATGTGATGTATTTATTTTGCCACTAAAGGTATTTAATATTGCTGCCCAGGGCGCCCCCAGCAGCGCCCTGCACCCTCCGTGACTGAATCAGTGAGACGTGTAGCAACAATGGCGCACAGCTGCAGTGCTGTGCGCTACCTTCATGAAGACTGAGGAGTCTTCTGCCGCCTGCTTTCCGGACCTCCGTCTTCAGCGTCTGTAAGGGGGATCGGCGGCGCGGCTCCGGGACGAACCCCAGGAGGACCTGTGTTCCGACTCCCTCTGGAGCTAAGTGTCCAGTAGCCTAAGACTCCAATCCATCCTGCACGCAGGTGAGTTGGAAATCTCTCCCCTAAGTCCCTCGATGCAGTGATCCTGTTGCCAGCAGGATTCACTGAGATTTAAACCTAAAAAAACTTTTTCTAAGCAGCTCTTTAGGAGAGCCACCTAGATTGCACCCTTCTCGGACGGGCACAAAAACCTAACTGAGGCTTGGAGGAGGGTCATAGGGGGAGGAGCCAGTACGCACCATGTGATCCTAAAAGCTTTATTTAGATGTGCCCTGTCTCCTGCGGAGCCCGCTATTCCCCATGGTCCTGACGGAGTCCCAGCATCCACTAGGACGTTAGAGAAAAGGACCCTAACTCACCTAGTCCCTTAGGGTACAGAATACAGTGATATAGTTGGGATACACTGAAAGTGAAATCCACACAACAGATACAGGCACACACAGTCACAGTGACAATGCAGATAATTATTTTAGTAATACAATAAAACTGCACTGGACTAGTATATGTATATTATATATAACAATGCACTGTCTGAGACCGGATGTATATATCAGAATACTCGTACAATATATTCTGGCACAAGTACACTTGTTCTTAACGAACGCTGTCTTAATATTGACATGTAGAATACATAAGTGCTTGTAAAACCATGGCGCTGATGTACAGGCGGGTTTACAAAGGAGACCTTATCCTGCAGTCCCGGAGACCAATCGCATCTATTTTAGAAACTGGCACCCAGCGTCTCAGTCAGGGAGGGAGAGTGTGAGGCAGCTCCAGGGTGGGAACACCAGCAGTAGACGGCGCCCTGGGCCGGGGGAGAGGATACAGGTCAAGCGCCGGTTCCCCTATGCTGGACTTCACCACCTGGTACTATGGAGTCTTATTAAAATGGATATTAGTATATCCGACCTGTACTCCTATGCCCTGGTGGGTATAGTGGGGTCCCTGCTCGGTTACAGTGTCCACGCCAGCGTCTCAGTCCATCTCTCTAGACTGCGACAGGAACACGATTTAGTGTCGGGTCTCGCCTGGGGGACCCCCTTACCTCCTCTTCGTAGCAGCAACGCGAACCAGGAGAGCGTCTGCGACCGTGTGCCTAGAGCCGGAGCGTCTCCGCCGCAAGTACCCGGGAACAGGCCACAGGAGAATGCAACGCCGCTTGGGAGGTGATGGAGCTGCAGCGCTGAAGTGTTACCATGACATACAGCGCTGACAGCCCAGTTTTGAAGAAATTTTCTGTCAGAAAAAGCTTTTTCAGGGCTGCCCAGTGCAGCCCTCCTGTTAGTGACTGCTTCTACAGGCACCAACTCACTTCCTGTGGAAACCAATGTACTCTGCTGCAGAAATGTTTAATAACTTTGTGTATTAAACAAAGTTTGTGTACATTGGGCCGTCAGAAAACAAAGGTTTCACTATCTCACTCAAAAAATTCCGTATTTCGGAATATTTGGGTATGGGATACCTAACCTGTATCTATCTATCTATACACTGTGTCCTTCTAGTGCCGTCACAACTGTGCCCTGGTGCCCAACTCAAAGAGATACAACACAGCCATTTCTACTAGGGTTGCCAGTCTCCCCTCATTTTATCAAACTTGGGATTCAAGATTGAAAAAAATGTCAATCCTGGGATTCCTGGAATTGAATTGATGACCCACCCCCGCAGAAAACAAATCTAAAACTTTAATGACTCCACCCTAGCCCCCACCCTCAGCTGTCGCGGAGTGCAGGGGGTCCCTTTCAGAATTTTGCTATGGGTGCCAGAATGGTCCTAGATGAATCCAATATAATGGGTTCCACAGCAGATCCTTGACAGAATATTATTTCTTAGCCTAGGGTCAAAGAATCTCCCCTCAGTTCTCTGGGTAACTCTACTTATACCCCCAGAAACCTCAGATTGCAGGGGTATGTTTTACTTTCTTTGTTTTAGCGTCTTAAGGCATTGGAACACAATACACATATTCTAATCACGGTGATTACATCAGCCAGAAAGCCATCCTGTCTGGCCAGTTTACTGTTGGACACTAGGGAGTAAACAAAAGGGACAATAGTCCCTTAAATGACTCAACCTTTGAGTGTCCACATTGGTGTAAGTAACAATAGAAAACTATGGCTAACATGAATACATTACCTAGAGTGTAACAGGTAATATAACACAAGGGCATATATTACAGTATTAAGGCCGATTCAAACACAGTATGGAGGTGAGCAGGGACATACTAAGGGGAATGAACAAACTGTATGTGTAGGGGATATGGGAATAAAAAGTACATATTTGATGTGGGAAATGTGGCATAATTATATTAATTGTCACAGACCTCTAATTTTCTCACATTCCTCTCCCACTTAATAGACCCAATGCCCACTAAATTGAAGGTACAGCCCTCAATGTCCAAGCCAGGCTGTTGGGACAATCTAGTAAGTGATTTCTATATCATCCAAATCAGCGTAAGGGAAACTCTATGACTGTTGCTCTGAGACAGCATTGGAAACAGGCTGTGCAGCTACTTCTCATCTCCTCGATTGCAGATGGTGTTTCCTCACATCCACACAGCTGTAGGACCCATACTCACATGGGTCACTGTAACATCCTTTATCCGGGATTTCCAATAAATACTGTGACCTTGCACTCACTTGCCAATTCCTTACCCTCCAAGCCCGCTAATGGCTAGTTGTAACACAGATGGTCCCAGTGTTTCACTTCATTGCATCCACTTGGTCAAGGTTGGCCTCCCACAGTGTAACATACTGGGCAGACGGTTCTTGGCACTCTCTCACCAAGTCCTCATCTTCCATCTCAGCAAAAGGGAAGTTGTAGTGCAGTAGGTGCCCTGATTGTGGGCACTGTTTTTATCACTTTGGCGCTAGCCTCCCCAAGCTGCTTACCTTGGGTCATAGAGGACATTATATGCAGGGAATATAGTGAGGGGATCAACTAGGGGATATAAGATGATGTGCTCTAAATTTCATATTTGCTAGGTGTCAGACATTGCAGCTATTGGCATTTGGGTTACTGATGTTAATACGTGTGCCAGGAACAGAGATGAATATGGAATGAACACACACAATGCACACTGGGCCATGTAGGATTTCTTTCGCTGTAAAGTACTAGTTTTAACCAATTTTGTCGGCTGACTGCAGTGAGAATTGATGGTATATGGACTGAGCTAATCCTTTGTTCTTATGCGTTAAGATGAGGAGCTTGCATGAAGTAATGTGCATAGCAATAACCTGACTATCAAATTCTGGGTATCAATATGGACATGGATTCTCTCCAGATTGTGGAGAACTTTAAAGAACATACTGAACACTGCAATCGGAAGCTGAGATTATTATCAAAATTTATTGAATGGTTTTGTTATGCTCACTTATCTGCACCAATACATTATATTGTCACTTTTTATAAATCTGTTATATTTACACCTGTAAATATTAGAACCTTGCATTTGTTTACTATTAGTCCACTGGCTTAAAAGATGGAATTTAAACCAAGATTACAACCTAGGACATTTAGAGCATAGTTGTATTGGGGTGTGCTTAGAGACAGCCAGTTGTTGGAAGGGTAACACGGTGTGTGCCTGTCCTGCCTTATAGGAAAGACTACATTTCCCCTTGTTTAAGTTCAGGCTGTAACTATAAGCTAGCAGTTATCTTCAAGAAGAGCGTACCATAATAGAAGTGAGGAGTATAGTACCCATTTCTGCCGTTCACCCCCAGACAATAGACATACTGGTGGGAATACAATAGGCTCAGGTTTTGGAAAATCACAGATATTCTGCAATTTTCCCATCAGTGTTATAAAAGGCAAAACCTGCCCGAGTTTACAGATTCCGTAGTCTTTTGTGTCTAATTATATAATTATTTGAATTACAAAACACAAGGAGCACTTCAGATTTTCTTCCAGCCTAAAGACCTACATGACAAATGTCTGTATTGTCTACAATAGCACATTCCTTTCACTTGGAAAGCTAAGAGATTTCCTTTTACTGAGCAAGTACAGAAACAAATCTAGGCAGACACACATCCGTTCTAGAGTTCCTTATAGTTTCTTACAGTACTTAGCCATCTCCCGTCACTGTTGCAATCTCTTATACAAGATCCATGTGCAAATATATGGAAAGTATATTGAAATGTTCAGTCATCACTTGCATATATTAAGGATTGCACTTCTAGCAACAATATATATATACACACACACACACACACACACACACACACACACACTATACAAACATACACATTCAGTGTATATTATATATGTGCATATATATATACACACACATACATGCACACACACTTAAATATGGGACAGTTGATAGTATCAGTTATTCCACAACTTTGGAAGCTTATCATATCCCATAAACAGTTGTCTTGTTGTTAGGTCAGTTCTTCCATTTCTCAGTTGTCATGAAGCAGGAATCTCTTCACCATTCTCAGGTTCATCAGGAAGAGAGTTATCATTAGAAATTATTGCTGGCAGCCGGTCTCCCCATTGACATCTTCTGGCACAACGGTATAGATCCCTAAGAAAATACAGATGCCATTGTAAACAAAAATCTGCTAAATACTCTGGAGGTCAGAGTGCAAATCATCAGACCCACAGTGCAAATGCATGTTTGCACCCACATCCTATGATCTGCACGGGAATGGAACTCAGGGTTGACAGTGGCTAGGTCGACAATAGAAATAGGTCGACACGACCATTAGATCAACATGAAAAAAAGGTCGACATGAATTTTTCATGTTTTTTTGGTGTCGTTTTCTTCGTAAAGTGACCAGAACACTCTGCCTCTTGAAGAAGCCGCCTGGGGTGTGGAGAAACGCCTTGAGGGTACAGAAGAAAGGGACACCTTTGACCATTAAAGTGTCCCAAGGAGTGAAATACACGCTGCCATCGGCTGCTTGTCACAAGTTGCCGGTGAGCTACTCAGCCTGCGATTTAATTATCTCACGTTAACCTCCCCTGTACTTGGAACACTGCAATATTCTGCTCGGCTGGGCACTGCTCATTTGAGCTGGGGGATCTGCACGGCGGTCCGGCGCACTCACACTGTGCCGCACTGAAGAGAACGGTTCTTAGCTGAACGTACCGCAGACGGATGTCTCACCCATGCACAGGGTGATAACAAGCGGCTTTCAACTACCTATCCTGTGCAGTAAGAGATTACAACGTCTCAATGAGTAACAGCAACCGGTTGGTTTTATTATTTGCTCCATGGAAACAGCTATCTAAATTTGGACACCTCTATATGGTCATAGACGCTTATCACATCATTTGGAGGATATATTCCCATTTGAACTGTTAGATATGGAATTAATTTGAGAGACTAATTCTATCCAACAGAGAGTGGCTCTCTCCCATATTTCAGCATCCCTTTCACACATTAATACATCATATGTTTGTATTTATAGAGGCTTATAATACCTCAGTTATATGCTTTGGGAATTGTTGTGGTCTTTTAGTAAGTCTGTTATTGTTTTTATGTTAATAAATTGTTTTTTATCTACATCATTGGTATTGTGCGCCGACCTGGTGATTTGTTTTAGTTTACATGAAAAAAAGGTCGACATGAATTTTTCATGTTTTTTTGGTGTCGTTTTCTTCGTAAAGTGACCAGGAACCCCTCGCATGGCTCGCCATGCTTCGGGCAAGGTGCCGAGCGCAGGTTACCGTTCCCAATCGTAGTCCACGTAGATCGTAAAGTATGAAAAAGGTTTTTTTTTTAAATGTGAAAAACTCATGTCAACCTTGTTTAGGTTGACCTAATGGTCGTGTCGACCTATTTCTAGTGTCGACATATTCACTATCGACCAATGGGTATCGACATAATGGGTGTCGACCCAGAGTCCAGATATCGATCTGCACACAGGTACTTCAATTACTAAGGAGGTGCACAAGTTAGCGAACAAGATGGTGGTATTTGAGTGTGAGCATACGTTTGCGATGGCATGGGGATGGAGTTGGGGATAGTGAACTAACCAGAATGAAGTTGGTGTATCCAGGCACCAGTGCAGATGTAAGATTTACTTTTGAGAAAAATAAGATTTTACTTACCGATAAATCTATTTCTCGTAGTCCGTAGTGGATGCTGGGACTCCGTCAGGACCATGGGGATTAGCGGCTCCGCAGGAGACAGGGCACAAAAATAAAAGCTTTAGGACTAGGTGGTGTGCACTGGCTCCTCCCCCTATGACCCTCCTCCAAGCCTCAGTTAGGATACTGTGCCCGGACGAGCGTACACAATAAGGAAGGATTTTGAATCCCGGGTAAGACTCATACCAGCCACACCAATCACACCGTATAACCTGTGATCTGAACCCAGTTAACAGTATGACAAACGTAGGAGCCTCTGAACAGACGGCTCACAACAATAACAACCCGATTTTTTTGTAACAATAACTATGTACAAGTATTGCAGACAATCCGCACTTGGGATGGGCGCCCAGCATCCACTACGGACTACGAGAAATAGATTTATCGGTAAGTAAAATCTTATTTTCTCTGACGTCCTAGTGGATGCTGGGACTCCGTCAGGACCATGGGGATTATACCAAAGCTCCCAAACGGGCGGGAGAGTGCGGATGACTCTGCAGCACCGAATGAGAGAACTCCAGGTCCTCTTTAGCCAGGGTATCAAATTTGTAGAATTTTACAAACGTGTTCTCCCCCGACCACGTAGCTGCTCGGCAGAGTTGTAATGCCGAGACCCCTCGGGCAGCCGCCCAAGATGAGCCCACCTTCCTTGTGGAATGGGCCTTGATAGATTTAGGCTGTGGCAGGCCTGCCACAGAATGTGCAAGTTGAATTGTGCTACAAATCCAACGAGCAATCGTCTGCTTAGAAGCAGGAGCACCCAGCTTGTTGGGTGCATACAGTATAAACAGCGAGTCAGATTTTCTGACTCCAGCCGTCCTTGAAATATATATTTTCAATGCCCTGACAACGTCCAGCAACTTGGAATCCTCCAAATCGCTAGTAGCCGCAGGCACCACAATAGGCTGGTTCAGGTGAAACGCTGAAACCACCTTAGGCAGAAACTGAGGACGCGTCCGCAGTTCTGCCCTGTCCGAATGGAAAATCAGATATGGGCTTTTATACGATAAAGCCGCCAATTCTGACACTCTCCTGGCTGAAGCCAGGGCCAGTAGCATGGTTACTTTCCATGTAAGATATTTCAAATCCACCGATTTGAGTGGCTCAAACCAATGGGATTTGAGAAAATCCAAAACTACATTAAGATCCCACGGAGCCACTGGGGGCACAACCGGGGGCTGCATATGTAGTACTCCTTTTACAAAAGTCTGGACTTCAGGAACTGAAACCAATTCTTTCTGGAAGAAAATCGACAGGGCCGAAATTTGAACCTTAATGGACCCTAATTTGAGGCCCATAGACAATCCTGTTTGCAGGAAATGTAGGAATCGACCCAGTTGAAATTCCTCCGTCGGGGCCTTCCTGGCCTCACACCACGCAACATATTTTCTCCAAATGCGGTGATAATGTTGTGCAGTCACCTCCTTCCTGGCTTTTACCAGGGTAGGGATGACCTCTTCCGGAATGCCTTTTTCCCTTAGAATTCGGCGTTCAACCGCCATGCCGTCAAACGCAGCCGCGGTAAGTCTTGGAATAGACACGGTCCCTGCTGAAGCAGGTCCCGTCTTAGAGGTAGAGGCCACGGATCTTCCGTGAGCATCTCCTGAAGTTCCGGGTACCAAGTTCTTCTTGGCCAATCCGGAGCCACGAGTATCGTTCTTACTCCCCTTTGCCGTATAATTCTCAGTACTTTTGGTATGAGAGGCAGAGGAGGAAACACATACACTGACTGGAACACCCACGGTGTTACCAGAGCGTCCACAGCTATTGCCTGAGGGTCTCTTGACCTGGCGCAATACCTGTCCAGTTTTTTGTTGAGGCGGGACGCCATCATATCCACCTTTGGTTTTTCCCAACGGTTCACAATCATGTGGAAGACTTCTGGATGAAGTCCCCACTCTCCCGGGTGTAGATCGTGTCTGCTGAGGAAGTCCGCTTCCCAGTTGTCCACTCCCGGAATGAACACTGCTGACAGTGCTATCACATGATCTTCCGCCCAGCGAAGAATCCTTGCAGCTTCTGCCATTGCCCTCCTGCTTCTTGTGCCGCCCTGTCTGTTTACGTGGGCGACTGCCGTGATGTTGTCCAACTGGATCAACACCGGCTGACCCTGAAGCAGGGGTTTTGCCAGGCTTAGAGCATTGTAAATCGCTCTTAGCTCCAGTATATTTATGTGAAAAGACATCTCCAGGCTTGACCACACTCCCTGGAAGTTTCTTCCCTGTGTGACCGCTCCCCAGCCTCTCAGACTGGCATCCGTGGTCACCAGGACCCAGTCCTGTATGCCGAATCTGCGGCCCTCTAACAGATGAGCACTCTGCAACCACCACAGAAGAGACACCCTTGTCCGTGGAGACAAAGTTATCCGCTGATGCATCTGCAGATGCGATCCGGACCATTTGTCCAGCAGATCCCACTGAAAAGTTCGTGCGTGGAATCTGCCGAATGGAATCGCTTCGTAAGAAGCCACCATTTTTCCCAGGACTCTTGTGCATTGATGCACAGACACTTTTCCTGGTTTTAGGAGGTTCCTGACAAGTTCGGATAACTCCCTGGCTTTCTCCTCCGGAAGAAACACCTTTTTCTGAACCGTGTCCAGAATCATTCCCAGGAACAGCAGACGTGTCGTCGGGGTCAATTGAGATTTTGGAAAATTCAGAATCCACCCGTGCTGTTGCAGCACTACTTTGGTTAGTGCTACTACGTCCCCCAGCTGTTCTCTGAACCTTGCCCTTATCAGGAGATCGTCCAAGTAAGGGATAATTAATACGCCTTTTCTTCGCAGAAGAAACATCATTTCGGCCATTACCTTGGTAAAGACCCGAGGTGCCGTGGACAATCCAAACGGCAGCGTCTGAAACTGATAATGACAGTTTTGCACCACGAACCTGAGGTACCCTTGATGTGAAGGGCAAATTGGGACATGCAGGTAAGCATCCTTGATGTCCAGGGACACCATAAAGTCCCCTTCTTCCAGATTCGCTATCACTGCTCTGAGTGACTCCATCTTGAACTTGAATTTTTGTATGTACAGGTTCAAAGATTTCAGATTTAGAATAGGTCTTACCGAGCCGTCCGGCTTCGGTACCACAAATAGTGTGGAATAATACCCCTTTCCCTGTTGTAGGAGGGGTACCTTGACTATCACCTGCTGAGAATACAGCTTGTGAATGGCTTCCAATACCGTCGCCCTGTCTGAGGGAGACGTTGGCAGAGCAGACTTTAGGAACCGGCGAGGGGGAGACTTCTCGAATTCCAACCTGTAACCCTGAGATACTACCTGCAGGATCCAGGGGTCCACCTGTGAGTGAGCCCACTGTGCGCTGAAATTCTTGAGTCGACCCCCCACCGCCCCTGAGTCCGTCATGCTGAGGGCTTTGCAGAAGCCGGGGAGGGCTTCTGCTCCTGGGAGGGAGCAGCTTGGTGCACTCTCTTACCCTTTCCTTTGCCTCGGGGCAGATATGACTGTCCTTTTGCCCGCTTGTTCTTATAGGAACGAAAGGACTGCGGCTGAAAAGACGGTGTCTTTTTCTGTTGGGAGGGGACCTGAGGTAAAAAGGTGGATTTCCCGGCTGTTGCCGTGGCCACCAAATCCGATAGACCGACCCCAAATAATTCCTCCCCTTTATACGGCAATACTTCCATATGCCGTTTGGAATCCGCATCACCTGACCACTGTCGCGTCCATAAACTTCTTCTGGCAGATATGGACATCGCACTTACTCTCGATGCCAGAGTGCAAATATCCCTCTGAGCATCTCGCATATAAAGAAAAGCATCCTTTAATTGCTCTATAGTCAATAAAATACTGTCCCTATCCAGGGTATCAATATTTTCAGTCAGGGAATCCGACCAAACCACCCCAGCACTGCACATCCATGCAGATGCGATGGCTGGTCGCAGTATAACACCAGTATGAGTGTATATACTTTTCAGGGTAGTTTCCAGCCTCCTATCAGCTGGATCCTTGAGGGCGGCCGTTTCAGGAGACGGTAACGCCACTTGTTTTGATAAGCGTGTGAGTGCCTTATCCACCCTAGGGGGTGTTTCCCAGCGCGCCCTAACCTCTGGCGGGAAAGGGTATAATGCCAATAACTTCTTTGAAATTAGCAGTTTTCTATCGGGGTTAACCCACGCTTCATCACACACTTCATTCAATTTCTCTGATTCAGGAAAAACCACAGGTAGTTTTTTCAGACCCCACATAATACCCCTTTTTGTGGTACTTGCAGTATCAGAGATATGCAAAGCCTCCTTCATTGCCGTGATCATATAACGTGTGGCCCTACTGGAAAATACGTTTGTTTCTTCACCGTCGACACTAGATTCGGTGTCCGTGTCTGGGTCTGTGTCGACCGACTGAGGTAAAGGGCGTTTTACAGCCCCTGACGGTGTCTGAGACGCCTGGACAGGTACTAACTGGTTTGCCGGCCGTCTCATGTCGTCAACTGATTTTTGTAACGTGCTGACATTATCACGTAATTCCATAAACAAAGCCATCCATTCCGGTGTCGACTCCCTAGGGGGTGACATCACCATTACCGGCAATTGCTCCGCCTCCACACCAACATCGTCCTCATACATGTCGACACACACGTACCGACACACAGCAGACACACAGGGAATGCTCTTATCGAAGACAGGACCCCACTAGCCCTTTGGGGAGACAGAGGGAGAGTTTGCCAGCACACACCCAAGCGCTATAAATATATAGGAACAACCCTACAGAAGTGTTGTTTCCTTTATAGCAGCTTAATATATCAATATCGCCAAAAAAGTGCCCCCCCCTCTCTGTTTTACCCTGTTTCTGTAGTGCAGTGCAGGGGAGAGTCCTGGGAGCCTTCCTCGCAGCGGAGCTGTGCAGGAAAATGGCGCTGTGTGCTGAGGAGATAGGCCCCGCCCCCTATTTCGGCGGGCTCTTCTCCCGGTGTTTGTGAGACCTGGCAGGGGTTAAATACATCCATATAGCCCCAGGGGCTATATGTGATGTATTTTTAGCGTCACGTGATCGGGCTGCAATCTCTGTGTGAGCTGTGAGCTGTGAACTGCCGCTCTTGGGAGCCGTACCTCACGCTGGAAACAAGTGTGCTATTTACGTGCCCACACGGCTGGAAAAAGAGAGAGGGAGCGCTCCCCCGGCTTGTAAGTCCTATTGGATCCATTTTACAATAATCCGAACATTGGTCTCTAATTTGCAACAGCCCCCGAAAATTGCTATATACGGGAGGTAGGAGTTAAACTTACCAGTGATTTTTTTGCACAACTAACAATGGAATAAGATTGGATCCAATTATCAAATGGACTAACATGATAAATACTAATGAATGATTATAACAAGATTGCATGCCCTTACTAATTGATTAACTAATCAGACTTTTTATGCTATTTTAATATTGATTACTATATCATTGATTATATCATAATTTTTGGTTATTTATGTGTAAATATATGGCCATATATGCTTCTTTTTTAAATAATAAATATACATATGTTTAATTTGATGTGACTGGACAGCGCTTCCTATTAAAACCTCGGTTTTAATTTTTTGTGATTTTGCTTGCTAAAGGGGTTTCTGCAATAAGCCCTTATTAGGAAGCTGCAGCCCAGTCCCAGATTTACATCTGCTAACGAAAGAAGGATCAGGCGCCGAGTATATTTTGTGTTGTATTATCATTGCTGCCCAGGGCGCCCCCCCCCAGCGCCCTGCACCCTCAGTGACCGCTGGTGTGAAGTGTGCTGACAACAATGGCGCACAGCTGCAGTGCTGTGCGCTACCTCATGAAGACTGAAAAGTCTTCAGCCGCCGGTTTCTGGACCTCTTCACTTTTCGGCATCTGCAAGGGGGTCGGCGGCGCGGCTCCGGGACCGGACTCCATGGCTGGGCCTGTGTTCGATCCCTCTGGAGCTAATGGCGTCCAGTAGCCTAAGAAGCCAATCCATCCTGCACGCAGGTGAGTTCACTTCTTCTCCCCTAAGTCCCTCGTTGCAGTGAGCCTGTTGCCAGCAGGACTCACTGAAAATAAAAAACCTAATAACTTTTTCTAAGCAGCTCTTTAGGAGAGCCACCTAGATTGCACCCTGCTCGGACGGGCACAAAAACCTAACTGAGGCTTGGAGGAGGGTCATAGGGGGAGGAGCCAGTGCACACCACCTAGTCCTAAAGCTTTTATTTTTGTGCCCTGTCTCCTGCGGAGCCGCTAATCCCCATGGTCCTGACGGAGTCCCAGCATCCACTAGGACGTCAGAGAAAATAGTATTAGAATGAGATGAGGAGTGTAGAGGGTGCATTTTTAGAGGTTCTTCATGATGTGTGCTTGGCAATTGCTATTCCACAAAAGCACTGCAAAGCTGGTGGCCTTAGGGTCTTTTTAATGAGACTCGTTTTACATCTCTACGTAGCACTTTAATAGAGAAGTGCATTTTCAGGGGTACTCTGAGTAATGTAATAAATAGTACTGTACATAAATGAGTTATTTATGTAACTAAGGCAGCACAAATATGCCTCCTTTCTTGATTAATGTAAGCCTAACTAACAATAAAACTAAGCAGCATTTTAAGTGAGAACTGAAAAATGTTGATTACTGAAAGTGCATGAGAATGGACGTTGATGTGATGTTCATAGTTTGGCACAGTTTGCCTCTGGATTTTAGAGGTGTCTCCGTTATATGGATGGTAGACGTGCATTTTGATGTGTGCTGGGAAGACCATACAGATACACTTGTACAGCATTTTGTGGCGCAGGTTGGCTGAGTTTTTTAAATGATCTGCACACGTCTCATCCTAATTTAAAAAAAATAGGTAATATTTGTTTTGAACTAGTTTGGATAATACTGAATATGTGAAATTGCAAATTAATTCCTGGCAACTAGGGGAGCAAATACTGTGTGTGTGTGGCCAATGAACACAGGCAGTCAGAGCATAATCCTTTAGAACGTACTTCCCATGTCTCCGAGCGGTGATGACATCATAATGCAGTTTCCCATCAGAACCACATGTGTGACAGTGCACATGGCGTGGTCTGCGCAGCACTGGCTCAATTACACGTGGCCAGTGATCATTATTTCCATCAACACTGCCACGGGACAATATTAGAAAGGAAAACTTCTCCCAGCGCCAGGGTGGGTTCTGTGATAAAAAGCAAGAAAAAAAACATATTGTGAGATTAAAGTTAGCAGGGAATGGAAAGAAATACAAATAAAGTAATATTATCAGCCAGAGTACTAACATGAATATGCTCACCCAGCTCAGTGGCAATGGTTGGTACTGCTGCATAAAGTTACAGGGCATCTGGATACTTTTAGCAAGTTTGGGACATTCCAGCTGATGTGGGCACTGTCAAGAGTGGTAAAATTTTACTGGTCGATATGTTTGTACAGGTCATATGGGGGATGCAGGTTACATGAATGTAAGCCACAGTAAAGAACTGATCTATAATTATAAATAATATATATATATATATATATATATATATATATATATACACACATACATACACACACACACACACACACACACACACACACACACACACACACACACACACATAGAAGAATAGTTGATTGTCTACATGGAATTCCTTGGAAATACTGTAGCAAAGGCCATTAGAAGAATAGACTTCTATCTTTGCCCAGAAATCTATAGTATGAAAATTAAACAATTGTATCGGAATATATATTTTTATATAAAATAGGATTTTAATACCTAGCGGTAAATCCTTTTCTCGTAGTCCATAAGGGATATTGGGGACAGATTAGTATGATGGGGTATAGACGCGTCCAAAGGAGCCAGTGCACTTTAAATTTCTTCAACTGGGCGTGCTGGCTCCTCCCCTCTATGCCCCCTCCCACAGGCAGTATAGGTAAACAGTGCCCAAAGGAGAAATTACATACTTGAGAGAAGGAACATAACAACAAGTGTGGTGAGATTTACACACCAGCACACCAGAACATAACCAGGCCAGCAACAGAAACAGCAACAGCTGAACAGGCAACACATAACAGAGAACCTGGAGAAAGTCACTGCAGAGGCGGGCGCCCAGTGGGGGTCATTCCGACCCGATCGCTAGCTGCAGTGTGTCGCAGCGCAGCGATCGGGTTGGAACTGCGCATGTGCCGGCACCGCAGTGCGCCGGCGCATGGCAGCCGTCGTTACCTAGCGAGCGCCTCTGAGACAGAGGCGGCCGCTAGGCGGGAGGGGGCTGAACGGCGGCGTTAAGCCGCCGTTTAGGGGGAGCGGTCCGGCCCGCGGCGGCTGCGTGATGTGTCACGCAGTCGCTGCGGCCAGCGAGAGCGACGAGTAACTCCCGGCCAGCCGCAGGAGCTGCGCTGGCCGGGAGTTACTCCTCAAATACAAAGGCGCGATGCTTTTGTATTTGTGCAGTGGGGCCAGCACTTACATGCAGGGCGGACTAGCCCTGTGCTGGGCATCCCCCCGCATGTCTGAGTTTACGATCGTAGCTGCTACGATCAACTCGGAATGACCCCCAATATCCCTTATGAACTACGAGAAAAGGATTAATTAAAATCCAATTTTCTCTAGCATCCATAAGGGATATTGGGGACAGATTAGTATGATGGGAATGTCCCAAAGCTTCCAGAACGGGCGGGAATGTGCGGAGACATCTGCAGCACTGCCTGCCCAGAGTGGGTATCCTCTTTGGCCAGCGTATCAAACTTGTAGAACTTCACAAAGGTGTTCTTCCCCAACCAGGTAGTAGCTCGGCATAGTTGTAAGGCAGACATATAGGCCTGTTGGATAGTAAGCCGAATCCAATGAGCGATGGACTGCTTTGAAGCAGGGCAACCCATTTTCTGCACATCATATAGCACGAACAAGGAGTCCGTTTTTCTGATCCGAGCCGTCCTCTTGACATGGATTTTCAAGGCTCCCACTATATCCATTGCCTCCGGAGGGGCAGAAGAGCCAGAACTGGATGGAATCACAAGAGGTTGATTCAAGTGAAACACAGAGACCACCTTCAGCAGGAACTGCTGTCTAGTCCTGAGCTCAGCTCTGTCCTTGTAAAAGACTAAGTACGGACTTTTACATGATAAGGCCCCCAATTCTGAGACACGTCTAGCAGAAGCCAGGGCCAGTAACATCACCATCTTCCATGTGAGGTATTTGTCTTCTATGGTCATCAGAGGTTCAAACCAGGAGGACTGCAGAAAGCGTAACACCGCATCCAAATCCCAAGGCGCCGTAGGTGGCACAAACGGAGGTTGTATGTGAAGCACCCCTTGCAAGAAAGTCTGAACTTCTGGCAGGATAGCCAACTTCTTCTGGAAGAAGACGGAAAGAGCTGAAATCTGGACCTTAATGGATCCAAGACGTAAGCCTTTATCCACTCCAGACTGTAGGAAACTAAGGAATCTTCCCAAGTGGAATTCTGCAGATGGATATGCGCATTCCTCGAACCAAGAGACATATCTTCTCCAGATATGATGATAGTGTTTTGATGTCACAGGTTTTCTGGCTTGCACCATAGTCTCAATGACCTTTTTGGAAAGCCCGTTGTGAGCTAGGATGTTCCGCTCAACTTCAAGGCCGTCACCGCTGTAAGTCCGGGTAGACAAATGGTCCTTGCTGAAGAAGATCCCTGATTAGTGGCAGAAGCCAATAGTCTTATTATTATTATTATTCTATGGACATGTCCAGAAGAGCCGCATACCACGCTCTCCGGGGCCAATCTGGTGCAATCAAGATTGCTTGTACTCCGTGATGTCTAATACGCTTGAGCACCCTTGGGATCAACTGAATCGGAGGAAATAGGCCAAGGCGATATCAGCACATCAACCGAGCTTGCCTGAGGGTCTCTGGTTAGCGAGCAGTAGCAGCGAAGCTTCATGTTGAGGCGAGACGCCATCATGTCAATTTGTTGGCATTCCCACCTGTCGACGATCTGTTGAAACACATGAGAGTGTAATCCAGACTCCCCCGGGTGGAGATCGTGACGACTCAGGAAGTCCGTTTCCCAGTTGTCCACTCCCGGAATGAAAATTGCGGACAGTGCTCTTTCTTTCCGCCAAGAAAAGTAGTTTTGGACACTTCTAGCATGCAGGCCTTGCTTTTTGTCCCTCCTTGTCAATTGATGTACGCCACTGCCGTGGCGTTATCTGACTGAACCTGGATCACCTGATCCCGGAATAGAAGGGAGACCAGAATCAGAGCATTGTAGATAGCCTGAAGTTCCAGTATGTTGATCGGAAGTAGGGCCTCTTGGGCAGACCACCTGTCCTGGAACTGCACCCCCTGGGTGACAGCTCTTCATCCTCTCAGACTCGCATCTGTCGTGAGGAGTATCCAATCTTGAATCCCGAAGCGTCGACCCTCCAGTAGGTTGAAAGACAGTAGCCACCACAGGAGTGAAATCCTGGCCTGGGGTGACAGCCGAATCATCCGATGCATCTGAAGATGGGAACTGGACCACTTGTTCAGGATGTCCAATTGGAAGGGTCTGGCATGGAACCTTCCAAACTGTATCGCCTCGTATGAGGCCACCATCTTTCCCAACAATTTTATTCAAAGATGAATGGAAACTCGAGGAGGTCGGAGAACCATGCGAACCATTTCTTTAAGTGTTCTCACTTTGTCCTCTGGGAGGAACACTCTCTGAAGTACAGTATCCAGTATCATGCCCAGAAACAGGAGCCGTTGAGACAGCTCCAGGTGGGACTTCTGTCTGACCACGGGTGGATTCTCAATTTACAGAAGTTGGATAGTGCGATCTATATGGAGCAGTAGAAGTTCCCTGGAACTCTCTTTTATCAGGTGATCGTCCAGGTAAGGGACAATGTTGACCCCCTGGACTCTGAATTAAAACATCATTTCCGCCATCACCTTCGTGAACACCCTCGGAGCTGTAGACAGGCCGAAGGGTAACACCTGAAACTGGTAGTGATCGCTCAGTAGGGCGAACCGCAGATAGGCCTGATAAGGAGACCAAAGTGGGATGTGGAGGTACACTAGGAATTCTTGGTGTTCCAGGCCTGCGATCACAGCTCTCAAAGATTCCATCTTGAATTTGAAAACCTTTAGGTAAGGATTCAAGGACTTCAGATTCAAAATTGGTCTCACAGACCCATCTGGTTTTGGCACTACGAACACACTGGAGTAGTAACCTTGTCCTTGCTGTAGCAGGGGTACTGGACCAATAACCTGGGACTGGACCAACTTGTCGATGGCCAGTAGTAGCGTAACACACATATTTTCAATAGCTGGTAAGCTTGATTTGAAAAATCGTTGAGGAGGAGCACCGTCGAACTCCAGCTTGTAACCCTGAGAGATACGGCCCCTTACCCAGGCATCTTGGCAGGAACCGTCCTAGATGTGGCTGTAGTGACGTAACCGAGCTCCCACCAGGAGATCCCCTCGGTTTGGGTGGGCACCGTCATGCCGAAGTCTTTGTGGAAGCTGAACTGGTGCTCTGCTCTTGAGAACCGGCAACGGCTGGTTTCTTAGGCTTATCTCTGGAGCCTCAAGCTGCGTTGGAGGCACTCCTGGCTCTAGACTGAAATCTGGAGGACCAAAAGGACCGAGTAGACTGTCCCGGGTAGGCACGCCTAGCAGGCGGAGCCCCTGAAGGGAGAAACGTGGATTTCCCCAGCAGTAGCTTTGGAGATCCATGCATCCAACTCACCTCCGAAGAGCCATTCCCCTGTGAAGGGAAGAGATTCCACATTACGTTTGGAGTCAGCGTCTGCAATCCACTGACGCAACCATATGGCTCTGCGTGCAGACACAGCCATAGCAGTTATCCCAGCATTAACACTGCCAATCTCTTTAAGGGAGTCCCTGAGGACTCTTGCCGTGTCCTGAATGTGATTTAGGAAAGTTACAGTAGTCACTAAAGTCATATCACCCAAAAGACCCTCCTGAATTTGAGAAGCCCACATATAAATTGCATGTGTCATCCAGCAACCAGCAATGACCGGTCTTTGAGCTACACCTGCAGCAGTGTAGATAGATTTCAGAGTGGTCTCAATTCTCCTATCCCCAGGGTCCTTTACTGTAAAGAATCCCGGAGCTGGGAGTACCGCCTTCTTAGAGAGGCGAGACACGGAGACGTCTACTGCTGGAGATTCTTCCCAGAATTTCCTGCCTTCAGGGGCAAAAACCTTTTGGACACCTGATATTTTTTTATCTGGATTTTTCCAGGCTAATTTAATTAAATCATCCAATTCCCTGGAATCAAGAAATGTAACTATCAGTTTGTCTTGTGGGAGGAAAAATTACTGCTGATTAGTAGCGTCCTCCAGGGGGAGCTGTAACACATCCCATATAGCCAATATGAGGGGTTCAATACCCTGTGTAGGGGTGGAATCCCCACTAATGGGATCCACATCATCATCAGTATCCGACAGGATTGCAGGTAAAGCATGTTTTTGTGCACCTGTAGTAGACATGGGGTGATGGGGAACATCAGCCTTGGCAGCTAGGTTTGCTACTGCTTGTTGCAGTTCTTGTATTTTATTGGCAGTGAGTTGAGATGATATATCAGTCATCATAGTTTTGATAGCCCCAGCCATGAAGGCTCTGGACTCTCCCCCACATTGTTATCAGCATTTTGTGATGACTGACTACACTGCTCACATGATATGGAGCCAGATTAAATAGGGGAGAATCTGGCATTACATTCACTGCATAACTTCTGTTTCACCATTATGAAATACAGATACAATACACATACAACACAGACTGATTACAATACAAGCCTGCTCTAATGCATGTGAGAGGTGACACAGAAGAGAGGACCCCAGCACACCCAACGCTGTACAGCCCCAGTGAGGCTGTCTCACCACCGACGATCACCTTCAGGCTTTGTTAGGGGTGTGCGGCATGCTGCGGCAGCTAAGGCGCAGTGCCCCGCTGAACAAATAGCCCCTCAGGACAGTGGTCCTGCAGCAGGGAAGCGGCTCTACACCTCACGAGGCCGGGGACCACCCCCCTCCTAACTCCCATGGCACAGGTATGCTGTTGCCCAAACAGCATAGTGAAAGAAATAAAAGTTTAAAAGACGAAGAAAAAACTCTGGAGCTTGCAGAGTGTGCATCCTCTCCTGAGGGCACTTTTTTTCCAAACGGGAGGGGGCATGGAGGGGAGGAGCCAGCACACCCAGTTGAAGAAATTTAAAGTGCACTGGCTCCTTGACCCGTCTATACCCCATTGTACTAATCTGTCCCCAATATCCCTTATGGATGCTAGAGAAAATATGTTTACACAAAGTTACAAATATATAAATAGATTGGATTATGTCCCAGAGGCATTTGTGCTTTCTGTAAATGAGCATTCTCTTATTTGTGAACTCTATTAATAACTATATGTTTAATGTGTGGAATTAATATATACAAATATCAGCAAAGAGCTCTTCCATTTCTTACCGGTGCAAATACATAAGGTGGCCGATCGTCCAAAATTTGCTTGTCACCTCTCTGTGTGAAGAAAGAAAGCAATTGTTGAATTACTACAGAAAGTGTTGTACCAGACCTGCAGATCTAGCACAATCACACTCCGCCATCCCAGAGCTTTCTCAAAAGTGCTCAGTTGAGCGGTTTTGGTGCTTTATTTTATACCGGGATAGATGTATTATACAGTGATAAGAGCGGAGAAGTCTGTCAGTGGAGAAGTGTGCCTTGGCAACCAATCAGTTGTATAATGTTATAGACTGCACATGATAAATGATTACTTCAAAGCTGATTGGTTGCCATGGGCAACTTTTTCACTCTTATCACTGCTTCATACATCTACCCTTCAGTCTCTTAACACTAAAGGGGGGTACACACGGAGAGATCCGTGCTTAAATTCTAATCAGTCTGACTAGATTGCGTAGAAATTAAGCACGGATAACTCCGTGTGTATGCCCATAGCGATAGGGCCGCGCATCGCTATCGCTGACTCTAGATTTGGTATGCATGCAGGCTAAATCTAGTTAGGGTGAAGTGAGTGCCCCACCCCGCTCAGCACACATCGCACTGTGTAATGAGCGGGGACAGAGATGTGTGCTGAGCAGTCTGTGCTAGATCCCTCAGCACACATCTCCCCTGTGTGTAAGGGGCTTTAGGCATCACCAAAAAGCTGAACTGCAGCAAACTATCACATAATAAAACACAAAAGTCAATAAGCAAAGGATAGGACTTACGTTCAGGACTATATTGCGAGCCTCCATCAGAAGCTGGTGGCCTTCTACCGTACCATTTTCCACCAGCACCTAAAAGGCAACAACCATAACCATCGATACTACTGTATATGTATAATTAGGTGGAAAGTTTCAAAAGATAAGCAAACTAACCAGGAAGCCCCCAGTTTTCCTCCATAAAGTTTGGATAGTTCTTTCACGCGTAGTAAAGCTTGGGAGCTCATTTAAAGAGTATGCCGAGAATACAAGGTCATACTGCACCTGGAAAAAGTGTCAAAGCATAAAGGAGTATAAGTTTTATATATATATATATATATATATATATATATATATATAGTGGGTAAACACAAAATTAGAGGCAGGAAATGAGCATTGTAAGAAACTAAGCAGTACCATGATGCTTCAGAACAGGGAAATGCCACAGAGAATCGGCTAACAGGCACATTAAATAGTATGTAAACAACAGTGAACATTGGGGGTTATTCAGGTTTATTAGCAAACCAAAAAACCACACCAATAGGCAAAGCCACGTTGCACTGCAGGTGTTGCAGATGTAATATGTGCAGAGAGGTTTAGATTTGGGTGGGTTACATTGTTTCTGTGCAGGGTAAATACTGGCTATTTTATTTTTACACTGCAATTTAGGTTTCAGATTGAACACCCCCCACCTAAATCTAACTCTCTCTGCACATGTCACATCTGCCCCACCCGCTAACAAACCTGAATAAGGCCCATTTCCTTCAGATTACATAGACTACCTGCAGGAACTTCTCTATAAGAGCAACTTACCTTGGGAGAAACCGGCAGAAACTGTCTGAAATGAACGCCAGATATGTGCATATGACCTGTTTCTATACCACCTGCCAAAAGATAAAGAGCAGAAAACCATTTTTATGTAAGTGGCAATAATAGAGATACTGTAAGCCTATAATGGATAAGTAATATTCGGGTCACAGACACTAACCTTTTAATAACAGTTCGCTTAGTGTGTTCATAGATGCAGAGGCATCAACACACACATATTCTTTCAGACTATTTCCCCATACAGCATTGGCTGCCCTGAGAAACAGAGAAGATATATGAGAGAGAGAGAGAAACAGAGAAGATATATGAGAGAGAGAGAGAGAGAGAGAGAGAGAGAGGGGGGGGGGAGGGGGGAGGGAGAGAGGAAAAGCCATGAGCTAAAACAACAACAAATTATTTCCTTACTCCTATGTACGTCCATCAGCTCCATCATTTAGTTATTTACCGTTATTTATATAGCCCACACAGTGCTTACTAGACAATATTTCAGACAGTCACATTAGTTCCTATCCCGCAGAGCCGGCCTTAGGCATAGGCAAACTAGGCAAATGCCTAGGGCATTTGGTATGCTTAGGGGCACCCTAAAATGATATGCGGCATGCCTATATTGTGTGTGTGACTGTGGCTGTATCTGCATACGAAATGCTATATTGCAGTGTATTCCTGGAAATCACTGTAATGTAGCATTTTGTATGCAGATACAGCCACAGTCGTACACAGAATATAGGCATGCTGCATATCATTCAGAAGCTGCTTGTGCATCCTAGCCACATAGTAATGGAAATAAGATGCATTTTCATAAACAAAAGGCGCCCGACGTTAGCAGAGCTGCCAGCTGACTCATACCAGGCATCTCCTGCAGAACTAGCGGCGGTGCTAGGGGGCACCAGTCAAAATCTTGCCTAGGGCATCATATTGGTTAAGGCCTGCTCTGCTATCCCGGTACAGTTTACAATCTATATTCACTACATCAAAAGTCAATTAACTCACCAGTATGTGTGGGAGGCCAATGCACCTGAAGGAAACTCACACAGACACAAGAGGAACATAAAAACTCCACACAGATAGTACTTTGGTCAGGAATTGCACTCATGACCTCACGGCTGTGAGGCAGTAATGATAACCACTATGCTAAGCATAGTAAAGGCTATCTTGAAATTCTTAATCCCCAGCATGAATTATATTATGTGAATGCACTTGGTCTGTTTGTATTCTGTGTACATACAGACAGATCAATGGATGTTAAATTCATTAAGTACTTTTGAGCACGAGCAATTCATGCATAGAAGCATAGAAAGAGGCATAACACAGCCAAACAGAATAATAAGGGTCTGGAGCTCGCCAATTCTAAGTTCAACCTTCATACTAGAGTGCCTGGTAGCTGCTCTCACCATGAAACTGAGCCAATGCCAGAACCAAAATCCATCAGCGTCTGGGGCTTGAATTCAGGAACACGTTGGCTAATCTGCATGAGACAATACACATACACATCACTTTCAGATTTAAGAAACTTCCTTAAATAATGAAATTCTATTGTACATTAAGCCTAATGCAAGTCTCTCAGATTTCAATAAAATCACAACTTTGCCTAACAATTGATGGCAATGAGGAAAGACTATGGGGTCTATTTAATGCATGTCGGATCCTTTCCGACGGAGAGGATCCGACAATACAGTATTCAATTTGCGGGCAAATCCGACTGGTTTTGCCCGTTTTCGACAATACCAATCCAAAGTTGGATTGACATTGTCGAAAAACGGGAATAAAACCTGTCGGATTTGGCCACAAATACGACGGAACACGTGGATCCGTGGCTAATCCGCCGATCCAAGTGTTTTTTGACAAGTCGGAAAACCGTCAGCCCCACTGAATAGGTCAAATCATGATTCGACATAAAAAGTCGGAAACTGCCGTTTTTCCAACTAGACGGCAGTTCTGACTGCAGTTGAATAGACCCCAATGGGTGGAATTCAATTAATGGTGAAGGGTGCAAATTGCTGTTGCCGTGGTGTTTAAACGCTGGCAACAGCAGCCCGACTCCTTCCCCCGATTTGCTCAACAGTGCTGAGAACCCACTGCCGTAAAGCTTTGGCCAGGCGAATCTATTCACCCTAAATTGAAAATCCTTCCTATAGTCACCTTTTTAACAAGAACAATAATAATAATAATAATAATAATAATAATAACAATTAGACATTTTACTTCACTGCTGTATAAAATGAAATATATTAGTAAATCTATTTTTAAATATAAAATAAATATGAAATTGGAACATTTCAATAATTATAATTACAAAAAAATATATAGTATATAAGTAAGTAGGTGCTAACGTTTAAAGAAAGTAGGAACATGGGAATCTGTGACTAAACGTATATATTCCACATTGTATATGATGTGGGTGCTGACATGAGGAGCAAGAGGATGAGCAATCAGAAGTGTATTTTTGTGTGCCAAAATTAAATTTGGGGTATATAAAAATAGGTATAAGTATATATGTGGGTCATTTTAGGGGATTTAAAATAAAAGAAAAGTGGAAGTTGAAATTACTGGTAAAATTACAGTGAATCCATTTTCGCGGACAAATGAATAGGCACTTTTGCGAATTTACTGCGATTCACAGTGCATTTGGCTTTTTGAGGCTAACTGAATTCAGTCCTATGTCTGAAAGGGGTATTAGAGACTATAAAGGAATATTAAGGTAACTGATAAAGTAAGACGTTGTAGTCTTACTTTATCAATTACAGTACCAGTCAAAAGTTTGGACACACCTTCTCATTCAATGGTTTTAATTTATTTTAATTATTTTCCATATTGTAGATTAATAGTGAAGACATCAAAACTATGAAAGAACACATATGGAATTGGGATTCGGTCTTTAGGTCGACAGTAAGTAGGTCGACACTGTCTAGGTCGATCACTATTGGTCGACAGTAAGTAGGTCGACAGGTATTCTAGGTCGACATGACAAAAGGTCAACATGAGTTTTTCCCAAAAAAAATTCATACTTTACGATCCACGTGGACTACAATTCGGAATGGTAACCTGTGCCGAGCGCTGCGGTAGCGGAGCGAGGCACCTTGCCTGAAGCATGGCGAGTCACTGTACGGAGAAAACAACACCAAAAAAAGTAAAAAACAAACAAAACCTCATAGTCGACCTTTTCTCATGTCAACGTAGTACATGTCGACCTAGAAACCATTCCGACCTACTTACTGTCGACCAATAGTGGTCGACCTAGACACTGTCGACCTAAGTCTTATCTACCTAAGATACCACACCCCACACTACCTCATGAAGCTGATTGAGAGAATGCCAAGAGTGTGCAAAGCTGTCATCAAAGCAAAAGGGGGCTACTTTGAGGAATCTAAAATATAAAACATATTTTGATTTGTTTAACACTTTTTTGTTTACAACATAATTTCATGTGTTCTTTCATAGTTTTGATGTCTTCTACAATGTAGAAAATAATTCAAATAAATAAAAATCATTGAATGAGAAGGTGTGTCCAAACTTTTGACTGGTACTCTACCTTGATATTCCTCTATAGTCTCTAATACCCCTTTCAGACATAAAAAAAAACTGAAAGAAAAACGTGGGTGCCATGCAACGGCAGCAAATAATTTTTTTGCAAGCACAGTAAATACTGGCAGCTTTTGCATGTAGACCACAAATACTGGGCAGCCTTATTATTACACTACAAATCAGCGCTGGGATGTAATAAAGTACGAGTTCGGCGGCCGTGTAGGATGGTGGCTGAACTCAGACTTTTTTTTTCTAAAGGGGCAATCATGTACAAGGCTAAACCATGCCTTGTACGTGACAGCCCCTTTAAAAAAAAACGTTTGAGTTCGGTCAGCATCCTGCACAGCCGCCAAACTCGGACTTCATTACTTCCCGCCCAAGATTTGAGTTTGGACACCTCCTCTCAGATCTAAACCTCAGCCCAAACTACACAGCAGCACGGCATTGCCATTGCTAAGGTTGAAAGTTCTTGCTTCTTTTCTTTACTCAAGGCTCAGAATCAAACTCTAGATTTTATAACAAAGAACTGCCTCGCAAAAATAAAATATTCCAAACAGCACCCATTATGTTGCGTTTGTATGTTCGTCCCATGTGTGCTAGTTGTAAAACGTGGGGGGTGATTGAGACCTGATCGCTGCCGTGCGTTTTCGTACAGCGGTTGATTAGTGGTTAACTGCACATGCACCGCAATGCGCACGCGCATCGGCAAACAACTACAGGCATTGCCTGTCAGCAACAGGCTGGTGCCAAAAATGCAATCGCACAGCCATTCGCATGCTGATTGACAGGAAGAGGCCGTTTGCAGGTAGTAACTGACCGTTTTCTGGGAGTGTCAGAGAGTGCAGACGTTCCCAAGCATTTTCAGGGAGGGTGTGTGACGTGAGCTCCGAACCCGATCAGCCTGTTCTCATCGCACTGTAGGAACAAGTCTTGGGCTGCACATAGTGGTAAAATCTTTCTATGGCGAGTGAGGTGCGAATGGATTTGCAGCTGTCCGCTGACTGAGTTTTTGTTTTTGTAGCTCGGCGTACACATGCGATCGCACACTTGCACGGCGAATATACACTCCCCTTTGGCGGAGAATATCTGATCGCAGGACAACAATTTTAGCAGCCCAGAAATCAGGTCTGAATCACCCCCTTGGTGAACTTGTGCACTGATGACTAGGTGGCAACCGAAATAGCTGATAAACTTAGGCCGATGACGTGCTGCTTTGGAGGCTTTAAACCATCTGATAGAATGTGTAGTCACAATTTCAGGAACAGGATGTCCAACTCCAATGTGAGCCTGGCAAATCAAAGTAATACCCCTTTTATACCGCGTTTCCAGTTCCAGCCCGCGTAATTGAACATGAGTTTCAAGCCGTGTCACAGCAGCATGAAACCCGTTTACACCGCAGGCTGGACCCGGGATATTGCTGGAGCTTTGAGATGACATCCTCTCCAAGCACCTGGACTGCCACTCTACCTATACAGTGAACGGGACCTGGGATGGACAACCCGACTTACCTGTTCACCAGGGTTGCACGATTTAAATCAAATTATTAAATCATGATTTAAATCAAAACGTTAAAAACCTGCAACTTTTGCTTAGAAAGAGATAGACGTGTAGGTGGGGGCAGTCCTTTTTTTTTTATTTTTAGCTCAGTTGGGGAGAATAATGGATGGTGTATAGGAAATTCTACCAAGTATATACTACCAAGTGACGTACGGTGAAATACTATGGCAGACTGTTTGGAGTCCTTTCTGAAAAACTGGCCCATTCTTGTTAGAGAATGTGATGAAAACAAAGGTGAAATCCCACAAGACATTACAGGTTGAGTATCCCACATTTTTGGTTCCCCTACTGAGATAATAACACAAATACAGGTTGAGAATCCCTTATCCAAAATGCTTGGGACCAGAGGTATTTTGGATATGGGATTTTTCCGTATTTTGGAATAATTGCATACCATAATGAGATATCATGGTGATGGAACCTAAATCTAAACACAGAATGCATTTATGTTTCATATACACCTTATACACACAGCCTGAAGGTTATTTTAGCCAAATATTTTTTATAACTTTGTGCATTAAACAAAGTGTGTCTACATTCACACAATTCATTTATGTTTCATATATACCTTATACACACAGCCTGAAGGTAATTTAATACAATATTTTTAATAACTTTATGTATTAAACAAAGTTTGTATACATTGAGCCATCAAAAAACAAAGGTTTCACTATCTCAGTCTCACTCAAAAAAGGCCGTATTTCGGAATATTTGGATATGGGATACTCAACCTGTATATGTATATTATATATCTATATAATATATCTATATATACACATAATATATATGACATTATCTCAGTAGGAGACCCAAAAATGTGGGATTTTGGATAAGGGATACTCAACCTGTATTAACAAAGTTAATAACTTTGGTATTAAGCGGAGAGATGTAGATTATTTGGCTTGATTGAAACCTGTAGCTGTAGCCCTGGATCGTGCACAAAAACGCAACTGCACAATCAGTGAGGTCGTACAAGTGTGGAAGAAGCTGTTAGATGATCTTGAAGAGATTGGACACCACAGCAATGAAGTAAAGATGGTAAAAGCTAAAATTGCACTCACAGATGTCCACTCGCTGGCTAATCTACTTGATCCTACGTACAGGGGGAAAAAAGCTTAGTCCTGCTGAAATTGAGACTGCTATAGCGTTTGCTCATGTCAATAATCATCAAGTTATGCCGGTCATCATCAACTTCAGTGCACACATGAAACCATTTGCACCATACATGTTTGAAGTGGACACTTTACACCAAGTATCTCCTCTAGCCTGGTGGATGTCCTACGCAGCTCAACTTCAGTTAGACACTTCTGCAGTAAATCTTGTGAAGCAGATGTTCACCACAGTTTCATCAAGTGCAGGAATTGAAAGGATTTTTTCAACATACGGTTTTGTACAATCCAAAACACGCAACAGATTGGGAAATGAAAAAGTAGCTAAGCTGGTTGCATGATACAGAGCCTTTTCTGTTGAGGACAAACGTGAGCACATGGACAAAGACATGTACATGTGTGACTCAGGCTCAAACAACTGATTGAGTGAAATACAGAGCCTAATTGTACTTCTTGATGCAACGGTTTAGTGTATTTATTCTGGTACGGTGTTCATTTTGTTACTGTAATCACTTCAAAAATTGTTCATGTATTACTAAAACAAGGTGTAAACATCTAAAATTAAAGTTTACATTAAAAAAATGTTTTATACAAAAAAATAAGAATTTACTTACCGATAATTCTATTTCTCGTAGTCCGTAGTGGATGCTGGGGACTCCGTAAGGACCATGGGGAATAGCGGCTCCGCAGGAGACTGGGCACAAAAGTAAAGCTTTAGAACTACCTGGTGTGCACTGGCTCCTCCCCCCATGACCCTCCTCCAAGCCTCAGTTAGGATACTGTGCCCGGACGAGCGTACACAATAAGGAAGGATTTTGAATCCCGGGTAAGACTCATACCAGCCACACCAATCACACCATATAACTTGTGATCTAAACCCAGTTAACAGCATGATAACAGAGGAGCCTCTAGAAAAGATGGCTCACTACAGCAATAACCCGATTTTTTTTGGTAACAATAACTATGTACCAGTATTGCAGACAATCCGCACTTGGGATGGGCGCCCAGCATCCACTACGGACTACGAGAAATAGAATTATCGGTAAGTAAATTCTTATTTTCTCTGACGTCCTAGTGGATGCTGGGGACTCCGTAAGGACCATGGGGATTATACCAAAGCTCCCAAACGGGCGGGAGAGTGCGGATGACTCTGCAGCACCAAATGAGAGAACTCCAGGTCCTCCTCAGCCAGGGTATCAAATTTGTAGAATTTTACAAACATATTTGCTCCTGACCAAGTAGCTGCTCGGAAAAGTTGTAAAGCCGAGACCCCTCGGGCAGCCGCCCAAGATGAGCCCACCTTCCTTGTGGAATGGGCTTTTACAGATTTTGGCTGTGGCAGGCCTGCCACAGAATGTGCAAGCTGAATTGTACTACAAATCCAACGAGCAATAGTCTGCTTAGAAGCAGGAGCACCCAGCTTGTTGGGTGCATACAGAATAAACAACGAGTCAGATTTTCTGACTCCAGCCGTCCTGGAAACCTATATTTCCAGGGCCCTGACAACGTCTAGCAACTTGGAGTCCTCCAAGTCCCTAGTAGCCGCAGGCACCACAATAGG
The DNA here is from genome assembly GCF_028390025.1 of Pseudophryne corroboree. Classification (NCBI taxonomy): domain Eukaryota; kingdom Metazoa; phylum Chordata; class Amphibia; order Anura; family Myobatrachidae; genus Pseudophryne; species Pseudophryne corroboree. Next base: position 427,648,953 of record NC_086444.1, on the reverse strand, counting down.
TTGATTCAGGTGAAACGCTGAAAACCACCTTAGGGAGAAACTGAGGACAAGTCCTCAATTCCGCCCTGTCCGAATGGAAAATCAGATGAGGGCTTTTACAGGATAAAGCCGCCAATTCTGACACGCACCTGGCCCAGGCCAGGGCCAACAGCATGACCACTTTCCATGTGAGATATTTTAACTCCACATATTTAAGTGGTTCAAACCAATGTGACTTTTGGAACCCAAAAACTACATTTAGATCCCAAGGTGCCACTGGAGGCACAAAAGGAGGCTGTATATACAGTACCCCTTTCACAAACGTCTGCACTTCAGGGACTGAAGCTAGTTCTTTTTGGAAGAAAATTGACAGGGCCGAAATTTGAACCTTAATGGACCCCCATTTCAGGCCCATAGACACTCCTGTTTGCAGGAAATGTAGGAATCGACCTAGTTGAAAATTCCTCCGTCGGGGCCTTACTGGCCTCGCACCACGCAACATATTTTCGCCAAATGCGGTGATAATGTTTTGCGGTTATATCTTTCCTGGCTTTGATCAGGAAAGGAATGACTTCATCCGGAATGCCTTTCTCCTTCAGGATCCGGCGTTCAACCGCCATGCCGTCAAACGCAGCCGCGGTAAGTCTTGGAACAGACAGGGTCCTTGCTGGAGCAGGTCCCTTCTTAGAGGTAGAGGCCACGGATCCTCCGTGAGCATCTCTTGAAGTTCCGGTTACCAAGTCCTTCTTGGCCAATCCGGAGCCACGAATATAGTGCTTACTCCTCTCCATCTTATAATTCTCAGTACCTTGGGTATGAGAGGCAGAGGAGGGAACACATACACTGACTGGTACACCCACTGTGTTACCAGAGCGTCTACAGCTTTTGCCTGAGGGTCCCTTGACCTGGTGCAATACTTGTCGAGTTTTATAAACATGTGGAAGACTTCTGGGTGAAGTCCCCACTCTCCCGGGTGGGGGTCGTGTCTGCTGAGGAAGTCTGCTTCCCAGTTGTCCACTCCCGGAATGAATACTGCCGACAGTGCTATCACATGATTTTCCGCCCAGCGAAGAATCCTTGCAGCTTCTGCCTTGCCCTCCTGCTTCTTGTGTCACCCTGTCTGTTTACGTGGGTGACTGCCGTGATGTTGTCCGAATGGATCAACTCCGGGTGACCTTGCAGCAGAGGTCTTGCTGAGCTTAGAGCATTGTAAATGGCCCTTAGCTTCAGGATATTTATGTGAAGTGATGTCTCCAGGCTTGACCATAAGCTCTGGAAATTCCTTCCCTGTGTGACTGCTCCCCAGCCTCGCAGGCTGGCATCCGTGGTCACCAGGACCCAGTCCTGAATGTCGAATCTGCGGCCCTCTAGAAGATGAGCACTCTGCAACCACCACAGGAGAGACACCCTTGTGCTTGGTGACAGGGTTATCCGCTGATGCATCTGAAGATGCGACCCGGACCATTTGTCCAGCAGGTCCCACTGGAAAGTTCTTGCGTGGAATCTGCCGAATGGGATTGCTTCGTAGGAAGCCACCATTTTTCCCAGAACCCTTTCATTGATGTACTGAGACTTGGCTCGGTTATAGGAGGTTCCCGACTAGCTCGGATAACTCCCTGACTTTCTCCTCCGGGAGAAACACCTTTTTCTGGACTGTGTCCAGGATCATCCCTAGGAACAGAAGACGAGTCGTCGGAATCAGCTGCGATTTTGGAATATTGAGAATCCAATAGTGCTGCCGCAACACTACCTGAGATAGTGCTACACCGACCTCCAACTGTTCCCTGGATCTTACCCTTATCAGGGAATCGTCCAAGTAAGGGATAACTAAAATTCTCTTCCTTCGAAGAGTATCATCATTTCGGCCATTACCTTGGTAAAGACCCGGGGTGCCGTGGACCATCCATACGGCAGCGTCTGAAACTGATAGTGACAGTTCTGTACCACAAACCTGAGGTACCCTTGGTGAGAAGGGTAAATTGGGACATGAAGGTAAGCATCCTTGATGTCCCGAGACATCATGTAGTCCCCTTCTTCCAGGTTCGCAATCACTGCTCTGAGTGACTCAATCTTGAATTTGAACCTCCGTATGTAAGTGTTCAAGATTTTAGGTTTAGAATCGGTCTCACCGAGCCGTCCGGCTTCGGTACCACAACAGTGTGGAATAATACCCCGTTCCCTGTTGCAGGAGGGGTACCTTGATTATCACCTACTGGGAATACAGCTTGTGAATGGCTTCCAAAACTGCCTCCCTGTCAGAGGGAGACATCGGTAAAGCCGACTTTAGGAAACGGCGAGGGGGAGACGTCTCGAATTCCAATTTGTACCCCTGAGATATCACCTGAAGGATCCAGGGGTCTAATTGCGAGTGAGCCCACTGCGCGCTGAAATTCATTGAGACGGGCCCCCACCGTGCCTGATTCTGCTTGTAAAGCCCCAGCGTCATACTGAGGGCTTGGCAGAGGCGGGAGAGGGCTTCTGTTCCTGGGAACTGGCTGATTTCTGCAGCCTTTTTCCTCTCCCTCTGTCACGGGGCAGAAATGAGGAACCTTTTGCCCGCTTGCCCACGAAAGGACTGCGCCTGATAATACGGCGTCTTCTTATGTTGAGAGGCGACCTGGGGTACAAACGTGGATTTCCCAGCTGTTGCCGTGGCCACCAGGTCTGAAAGACCGACCCCAAATAACTCCTCCCTTTAATAAGGCAATACTTCCAAATGCCGTTTGGAATCCGCATCACCTGACCACTGTCGTGTCCATAACCCTCTACTGGCAGAAATGGACAACGCACTTAGACTTGATGCCAGTCGGCAAATATTCCGCTGTGCATCACGCATATATAGAAATGCATCTTTTAAATGCTCTATAGGCAATAATATACTGTCCCTATCTAGGGTATCAATATTTTCAGTCAGGGAATCCGACCACGCCAACCCAGCACTGCACATCCAGGCTGAGGCGATTGCTGGTCGCAGTATAACACCAGTATGTGTGTAAATACATTTTAGGATACCCTCCTGCTTTCTATCAGCAGGATCCTTAAGGGCGGCCATCTCAGGAGAGGGTAGAGCCCTTGTTCTTACAAGCGTGTGAGCGCTTTATCCACCCTAGGGGGTGTTTCCCAACGCACCCTAACCTCTGGCGGGAAAGGATATAATGCCAATAACATTTTAGAAATTATCAGTTGTTATCGGGGGAAACCCACGCATCATCACACACCTCATTTAATTTCTCAGATTCAGGAAAACTACAGGTAGTTTTTCCTCACCGAACATAATACCCCTTTTTGGTGGTACTCGTATTATCAGAAATGTGTAAAACATTTTTCATTGCCTCAATCATGTAACGTGTGGCCCTACTGGAAGTCACATTTGTCTCTTCACCGTCGACACTGGAGTCAGTATCCGTGTCGGCGTCTATATCTGCCATCTGAAGTAACGGGCGCTTTAGAGCCCCTGACGGCCTATGAGACGTCTGGACAGGCACAAGCTGAGTAGCCGGCTGTCTCATGTCAACAACTGTCTTTTATACAGAGCTGACACTGTCACGTAATTCCTTCCAACAGTTCATCCACTCAGGTGTCGACCCCCTAGGGGGTGACATCACTATTACAGGCAATCTGCTCCGTCTCCACATCATTTTTCTCCTCATACATGTCGACACAAACGTACCGACACACAGCACACACACAGGGAATGCTCTGATAGAGGACAGGACCCCACTAGCCCTTTGGGGAGACAGAGGGAGAGTTTGCCAGCACACACCAGAGCGCTATATATATACAGGGATAACCTTATATAAGTGTTTTTCCCCTTATAGCTGCTGTATTTTTAATACTGCGCGTAATTAGTGCCCCCCTCTCTTTTTTAACCCTTTCTGTAGTGTAGTGACTGCAGGGGAGAGCCAGGGAGCTTCCCTCCAACGGAGCTGTGAGGGAAAATGGCGCCAGTGTGCTGAGGAGATAGGCTCCGCCCCCTTCTCGGCGGCCTTATCTCCCGTTTTTCTGGGTATTCTGGCAGGGGTTAAATTCATCCATATAGCCCAGGAGCTATATGTGATGCATTTTTTTTTGCCATCCAAGGTGTTTTTATTGCGTCTCAGGGCGCCCCCCCCCAGCGCCCTGCACCCTCAGTGACCGTAGTGCTGAGAGCAATGGCGCACAGCTGCAGTGCTGTGCGCTACCTTGTTGAAGACAGGACGTCTTCTGCCGCCGATTTTCCGGACCTCTTCTGTCTTCTGGCTCTGTAAAGGGGCCGGCGGCGCGGCTCTGGGACCTATCCATGGCTGGGCCTGTGATCGGTCCCTCTGGAGCTAATGTCCAGTAGCCTAAGAAGCCCAATCCACTCTGCACGCAGGTGAGTTCGCTTCTTCTCCCCTTAGTCCCTCGATGCAGTGAGCCTGTTGCCAGCAGGTCTCACTGAACATAAAAAACCTAAAACTAAACTTTTCACTAAGCAGCTCAGGAGAGCCACCTAGTGTGCACCCTTCTCGTTCGGGCACAAAAATCTAACTGAGGCTTGGAGGAGGGTCATGGGGGGAGGAGCCAGTGCACACCAGGTAGTTCTAAAGCTTTACTTTTGTGCCCAGTCTCCTGCGGAGCCGCTATTCCCCATGGTCCTTACGGAGTCCCCAGCATCCACTAGGACGTCAGAGAAATCCTATTTAAATCTCAAAAATATGATTTAAATCAATAAAAACTGATTTAAAATCAAATAAATCCAATATTATTATTTTTTTTACAAATCCGATTTTTATGCAACCCTGCTGTTCACACTGTTCTGTAACCAGGGTCCTTCTTGGGACCAACCCTATAAGATAACCGGGTTGGTTTTCTGGGTCACTGGACCTGGGTTAAACCTTTCACCCCGAGTAGCGAACCAGGTTAACCCACAAATAGCAAGAGATATTGAGCAGGTGTAAAAGGGGTATAACTCACCTAGCATGGTCAGCTCAGATAATAATAATAATAATAATAATAATAATAATAATAATGTTATTTATATAGCACTTTTCTCCTAACAGGACTCAACAGGAGGAGTGATGGACAGGAGATGATATGGGGGGACTAAGACAGAGGAGGTGATATGGGTGAGTGATGCATAGGAGGTGATATGGGGGAGTGATGCATAGGAGATGATATGGGGTAATGAGGCAGAGGAGGTGATATTGGGGAGTGAGGCAGAGGAGGTGATATGGGGGAGTGAGGCACAGGAGGTGATATGGGGGAGTGAGGCACAGGAGGTGAGATGGGGGAATGAGAGGAGCAGGGAAGTGAGGCACAGGAGTGAGAGGTGCAGGGGTTAAGATAGAAGCAGAGGCTGAAGTGGTAGAACGGAATGAGTGGAGCAGGGGGTGAGATGGAGTGAGGCACAGGGAGTGAGATGGGTAAGTGAGGCACACGGGTGAGATAGGGAATGAGAGGAGCAGGGGGTGAGGTAGGGGAGTGAGGCACAGGAGAGAGGTGCAGGGGTTAAGATAGAAGCAGAGATTGTAGGGGTAGCAGGGAAGGAGAAGTGTAGGGGGTAAGTAAAGGGGAAAAAGATGCAGGTGATCAGACACAAAGGAGAGTATATAGGGAGTGAGAGGGTTACCTAGGATGAAGATATGGACACATGAGGAAAGTGACAAAGGAAAGAAGGGACACATGGAAGACATAAGAGAGGTGAGCAAAGGTTGTTCAACATATCCTGCTACATTGCAAACCACATCTAAAACTGTGTGTGTTGGGGGAGAACTGCTCTGGGCATTGTGTGTGTAAGTGGCACTGCTAATGTGGGCATTGTGTGTGTAAATCAAAGAAAAAAGTTGAAAGCGCTGTCCACAATAAAAGAGTTTTTTATTTGATTAAAAAATTATAAAATCACTATTCACATATATCCTTATCAATACTGATCTAAAGGTTTAGACATTGAAACATATTACGAACCATAGCTGTTTTCCAGTGGTACCTATTAGTGAAACAGTTTAAACACAGTGGGTAACTTGCATTAACTTGACACAGTTAGTGCAGTGAAGTGAGCAAGCCTACGGGTGAAAACGCGTTTTGGCACGGCTGGAATCAGCATGGCAATGTCGCCTTGTGAAAGTTAGAATCACTGGTCCTACAACCAACATACGCTGCTCCGTCCAGAAGTCCTGCTGCCTTTAGAACGGTAATCTTCCTATTTTCAGCTAGCTCTCATCCACGGATTGTGGTGCAGCGTCCTTGCTCTGTCCTATGATATCAAGGCGCTGCAACCGCTCTAACGTGGAAAGCAGCACAGCTACTAATCTTTTTTCCGGCCAGTAATACCCGAAGCGCTGCTGTTTTCATATTTGCCGTCCGCTGCACCGGTCCTAGTGACCAGAGTACATGACGAAAAGAGATCTCAGCGGCTGGACTGGGTTTGCGGTCATAAAAACTTTTCATTCTAGCTGGGTTTGCTGCTACTTTTTAGCCCAACACATATTGTTCAGTGACCTATGGTCAAATGTTAGAGAAAATAAATTGTATTAAAACATCTCTAATAACAACCCTATCCTTTATTAGAGATGTTTTAATACTGTGTAGGTTTCTAGGATCAATATTTATAAGGTTGCGGTTAGCAACTACAGGTATATGAATGGATCCTGAAAGCGAAAGGGTTAATGAACAGAAGGACCCTATTAAGATACTGATTGAGATCTCACTGAGGATAAAAGCAGTGAATAGGAAAGGGAGCACATTCTTCTGAGGAAACAGCCATAGACATACGGCTGAGAAACGCGTCAAGAGTGTCCCCTGTGTATGTGGACCTTATTGTGAAATCCCTGTCGGCAAGACACCTGGCAAAATTTCGGGAACTGTGCAAACAGCGCGCAGCCGCTGACAGATACCGCCGGAGCGAACTAGCCCGACAGACCACACCACCGCAAGTTTTCTGTGGTACTGTTCTGGGAGAGGCGGTCCGCGAGAGCCTCGGTGCAGGAGAAGCAGCCGTGTGCTGCCTAAGACACCCACGGACGCCCGGCGGGAGCAGTAGCCGATAAGAACAGGGGTGAGATCAGCCGTGCATGCGGCCTCCATTTATTGAATAAGAACTCACGAATGAACTGTGGAGCATGCATATATAAACAGTTCTACTGTATATAATTAACTATCACCAGACGGGGACGCCCGTCAGAACGGCAATTTATTCAGTATTAACAGCCGCCAATTAAGGGATTGTACTAAGAAAAGTAGCTACTTTATCTCCTTAATTCTGACATTGCGTGCTCTAAATCTGTGGCTTTGGATGTATTAATGTCCCAGCGGGAGGAGATATATAATTCAGATTCATGGTGAACATATCTCTCCGGATATGTCTGGGACTGTGAACATTTAACCCTTCCAATTACGTTTATAGGAGGCTGCTTAAAGGAGTGAACCATCAAAAAGGAATAAACACTGAGTGGATTAGTATATGACATCTAACACAAGTGTATAATTAGATGTAGAGTGTGTCAATTTAATGCAAGTTACCCACTGTGTTTAAACTGTTTCACTAATAGGTACCACTGGAAAACAGCTATGGTTCGTAATATGTTTCAATGTCTAAACCTTTAGATCAGTATTGATAAGGATATATGTGAATAGTGATTTTATAATTTTTTAATCAAATAAAAAACTCTTTTATTGTGGACAGCGCTTTCAACTTTTTTCTTTGATTTATATTTAAACTATTGGGACTCAACAAACCCAATATTGAAAGCAGCAGTGCACAATTGAGAGGAGGTGTATTTTTAAGGAGCTGCACAGCTGACACACACAAGAGCTTAGCGCTTTCTAAATTTGAGATTGTGTGTGTAAGGTGCACTGCTACTGTGGGCATTGTGTGTGTAAAGGGCACTAATATGTCGGGCAATGTGAATACGATTGAGCTACTGTGAGGCGTTACTTTGAATTGGGGGTACTGTTGTGTGGCCACACCCCTTCCTAGTGAGGCCACCCCCCCCTTCTGTGGCACGCGTGCCTTCGGCGCGCGGCTGGTGAGGGAGATGAGTTCCCCCACCTCTCCAGGACCACTTAAAGCCCTGTATCAAAGTATTTATTACACACTGCGAATAGACTTATGACATTCTCTAAATGAGGCTCATATTGAAACACATAAAGGAGTAACTATCAAAGCAACAGGAGACCCTTTTAAATCACAGAAATGAGACAATGGCAAAATAACTGATAGAGGCAGCTAATATATGCCGCTTTCAGATCGCAATGCCGCGTCCCACCCGGGAATTGGAAACGTGTCCTTCCCGGGTAGGACCCGGCTCTGGACCCTACACACCGCAATCCAGACCTGGAAACATGCTGGATTAGGTTGCCATCCAGGGACGGAGCCGGCGTCGGGTGCAGAGGTGGCGCTGTGAGATGAGATAATCTCCGCGCAGCCTCTCCCAATGCAGTGTACGGGTACTGGGTCTCAACGACCCGTGTAACCCATACACACTGCGCCTGACCCGGTAATTACCTGGGTATAACACTTCTTATAATCTGGGTTGAATTACCGGGTCAGGCGTCCTGGGAATGCGTCCATGTCCCCTTTCACACCGCACAACGACCCGTGTTGACCCGGCAATATACCGGGTCGAAACTGGGTTAGTTGTGCGGTGTGAAAGGGGTAATACGTACAGAAACCTGTAATTCTACACGAATTATGGAATTACACTGAATTTAACAGGAAGGCAATCAAATCATTTTGTCAAAATAGTGCTAGTGTAAACGTAAAGAGAGCGAACACTCTTGACTTAGATGATTGTGTACTGTATGTGTCTGAAGTTTGGCTTTCACGTTTCCTCACCTCTTGAAGGACTCTAGACACAGCAGCAAATCCTGCAGCAAAACGTGCGGCCAAATACACCAAGCCAAACTGATTTGTGTAGCTGCATCAAAGACATAAAAACGATTTATGAATTCGGAAAAACATACATGACACATCTGCATTTAATATTATTTAATATGATCCATGTTTTAAATCCAGTGGACAGAACTGGCCTCTAAGCTAACTTAGCTATTTATCTCTTCAAAATTTAACAGTTTTGTTTTTGCATCAGATTTGCATTACATAAACTATGAAATAAGTTATGTTTCGGTCTTCACCTTTGTAAACTATTCTTGAAGAAGAATCTGTTTGCCATACAGTAAAGGGTTACTTACTTCAAAGGCTGCCAGTGATAGGTATTCTTGCGCAAAGTATTCAGTATTTGATTTTTTAACTTTTCTTCCTGTTGGTGACTGTTCAACTCTGTCAGAGACATAAGGGTTATAAATAATCTGCGAGAGAAACTCACTTTACCATTTGTAGAGTTCATGCTTCTAACTGGCCCTACACACTGGCCGACATCACTGCACGATATGAACGATCTCGAGATAACGTTCATATCGTGCAGTGTGGAGGCACCAGCGATGAACGATGCGCGGCCCCGCGCTCGTTCATCGCTGGTGCCATGTCGGCTGTGCATGCAGGCCAATATGGACGATCTCGTCCATATTTGCCTGCACGTCTACGGAGCCGGGTGACGGGGGGAGTGAAGAAACTTCACTCCCCCGTCACTGCCCCCCCGCCGCCGGGTCGCCCGTATCGGCGGTCGGGCAGCTCGGCGGCACATCGCCGAGTGTGTAGGGCGTATAAGAGAGAGTTCACAAGATTTCATCTATTCTACACACAGTCCTTAGTACCAGGGTTCCTACTACATTCATGTATGGCAGAATGCATGTCTTCTCTTGTATACATTAAAGTAGTCTCTATGGGATTTGCCATTGCCATACTCTTTAATGTACCTTAGGTCACTGGTAAATGGATACACACTAAAGATTGCACATTTTTAGTTTCAAATAAACTGATTTTTTTTATTTTTTTTATTTTTAATACCAACTTGAAAGTTTAGGGGAAAACAATTGTTTACCAAGATACATCTCCCATTCCCCCACCAAAATAATAGATAAGTGCACTTGTTCCACATCTCATGTGTGGTGAGCCCTATTAAATAATATATAAACATGCACTGTGGGGGAAATATAAGAATAAGGCTAAGTTGTATTAAAGTTTGTGCCTAGATAAGGAACAGACTTTGTATAATGCTGGGTACACACCATTCAACGGTGCGACCCAGTGAAGTGATGTAATGATACATTGTACCACTGTACACACTGGGGGTTATCTTAGAAAAATCTGCTACCACTAAAATCACATGCTGGGGGCCACCCAGCACAGGGCAAGACCGCCCAGCATGTGTGGCGCCACCCTGCGATGCGTTTGCAATTCAGTTGCGATCGCATCACAATAACCTCAAATAGAGGTTGACCCCTGCCTACACAACATGTATCCGATCGCAGGAAAGGCAGGTGACATCATCGGCCGGCCCCGAAATGCCCTGCGCTTCCTGCGACACTACCCCCAACACTGCATCACCGGTCCCGGATGCCAGTCGCCTGTCAGTCAAAATCTTTCCGGGGTGCGATTGCATAATTATTTATTGGGCACTTGCATAGTGGCCGTGGCACGTGCCCAGACGGCCGAAAATCATTCGTTTGTTATTTTCGGCCGTCTATGACAGGGTTTCAATAAGGTCCACTATATGATCTGCTTTACGGCGGCACAATCCAATGGAACGATTCAATGAATAGCCAGGAAAGATGGATTGGGGGTACACACTATAAGACGTGTATGATATATTGTTCCAATGCGCGTCAAAACAATATATCGAATGACAGTTCATATAGTGTGTACCCATCTTAAGATTTAAAAGACAAACAAACAAAAGACTACAGAATATATTTGTGACTGGATCTCCCATCTTTCACAACTAACATGTTTTGTGGGACATATATTTAATGTTTAAATTAGTACCATATACATATATGTACACTGTCTGAGGTACAGTACCCAGTTATTTTATAATGCAAACAAATTCCCCCAGCACACTGCAATGGACCAGCAAAAGAGACACGCATTCTACCAGTGACAGGCCAATGAGCATCTAGGCCACGGCATTGTGCGTTTTGTAATAAACACCTACGCAGCCACATTGCCCCTATACAACCGCTTGTGTAAGGTGCCATCATCACTGTCAGCGTGCACCTGCATACCTGGCGTGAGAGATTCCTCTGTAATCAGTCTGCTTACCTCATAATAGCCTGCAATTCCTTCTGGATGCCCAAGGCACCGTTATCCTACATGCATGTAGCCTGTTGCCACGGAATTACACCAATTTCGTCACAAGTGGAGATGCAGCTCAGTTTTTTCCAGCTTTGACTAAGCAGCCAATCTTCAGGAATGTGTATGTCCGCCTCGGACGCATGCACATTATTTATTTATTAACAGTTTCTTATATAGCGCAGCATATTCCGTTGCGCTTTACAATTAGAACAACAGTAATAGAACAAAACTGGGTAAAAACAGACAGACATAGAGGTAGGAAGGCCCTGCTCGCACGCTTATTATGAAATATCACAGATGAAGCTCCTTGTGTGCGACTCTGAAGCAGACCTAAAATGTTCAAGAATGTCGCTCTAAACTGCCTAATGTAAATTACAGTGAAATACAATTACCTGAATCAAACTGCAAGGTAGCTCTAAGCTTATGTTCTAGTTCTGCAGCTTTTCCTCTCAACTCATTATCCTCAATCGGTCGTTTCCGACTCCATAAGTAGTTGTTAAGGGAGGCAACACTCTCCTCCAGCTGTCTGACAGTGCATCCTGAAACAATAAACAAACAACTGACTGGAAGAATGCCAACAAAATGAAGTTTCAGTTTCAGCATGTAGGACAGCTTGTCCGGCCACCAAATTACTATTAACCTTTACCTGTCGGCAAATTACACAGTGCTTTACAGAAAATGGTTTGTACATTTCTCACATCAGTCCCAGCAAGTGAAGCTCGGACTGTAAATTCTCTACCACTCAAACACTGTGATTACTTACATCCAAGGTGGATTAGCATATTAATATACTGCACTTTTTTGCCCTGTGGCAGAACCCCATATGTTTTTGAGAAGAACACTGTTGATGCCTAGTGGGAATCCATGTCTTCAGCATTGTGAATCAGCAATGCTAACCACTGTACTATTATTAATATCCTTTATTTATATGGTGCCACAAGGGATCCACAGTGCCCATTACACAGTACATAATTAAGTGAGCAAACAGGAAATCAGCACTTAAGGGGGGTACTCACGGAGCGATATTCTAAGCAATCTGACTAGATTGCTTAGAATTTCAGCATTATCGCTCCGTGTGTACCACTACCCCCTACGGCGATAGCGATGCGCAGCCCCGCGCATCGCTATCGCTGCTGCTAGATTGGCCTGCATGCAAGCCATTACAGTTTAAGACAATATAGGACAGGTATGGAAAACCAGGGGTTAGGTGCCATCAAAGGGAGTATGGAATATAAGATAGTGTAAGTAAGGAAAGGAAAGAAGGCCCTGCTCTGCGAGCTTACAATCTAAAGATGAAGGGCTGACAGACCAGGGTGACACAGAAGGGGTAGACAGTGAGGATAGACAAGAGGGTTAGGAGGAGAGTTGTCTGCGTTTGATGAAGAAGTGGGTCTTGAGAGCCTGTTTGAAGTTTTGTAGAGAGGTGGAGAGTCGGATGGGGAGAGGTAGAGATAGGGAGCAGCACATGCAAAATCTTGTAGGTAGGAGATGGGAGGAAGTAATCAGTTGGCAGGAGAGACAGCGTGCATTAGCAGAGCGAAGGGGACAGGTGGGAATGTAAAGGGAGATAAGGTCAGAGAGATTCTGAATGGGAAAGGTGCAAGAGAGGGGAAATGGATGTAGTACATTTGGTGAGGAAGATGAGACAGGCAGCAGCATTGAGGATAGATTGGAGTAGAGAGGCATTTTTCAGGGAGACCAGACAGGAGGATAGTCCAATAGTCCAATCTGGAAATGACCAGTGAGTGGAAGAGGGTCTTAGTAGCGTTCTGAGTGAGAAAGGGTCTGATCCTGGAGATGTTTTGAGATGGAAACGACAGATTTGTGAGAGGTACTGAATATGTGGTTTGAAGGATAGGGAGTAGTCAGGAATTACTCCAGGACAGCGCACTTGGGGACTAGAGCAGACAGTAGTGCCATAAATGGACAATGAAATTGTGGGAGGTGAGGTTATGCGGGAGGGAGGAAAGATGAACAGCTCAGCCTTAGATGTGTTAAGTTTAAGAAAGCGCTTGTACATCCAGGAAAAGATAGCAGAGACACAGTTGGAGATACAATGAGGAGAGCAGGGGAGAGGTAGATTTGAGTATCATCAGCATAGAGATGATATTGTACTACAGTTGAGTATCCCATATCCAAATGTTCCGAAATACGGAATATTCCGAAATACAGACTTTTTTGAGTGAGAGTGAGATAGTGAAACCTTTGTTTTTTGATGGCTCAATGTACACAAACTTTGTTTAATACACAAAGTTATAAAAAATATTGTATTAAATGACCTTCAGGCTGTGTGTGTATAAGGTGTATATGAAACATAAATGAATTGTGTGAATGTACACACACTGTTTAATACACAAAGTTATAAAAAATATTGGCTAAAATTAACTTCAAGCTGTGTGTATAAGGTGTATATGAAACATAAATGCATTCTGTGCTTAGATTTAGGTCCCATCGCCATGATATCTCATTATGTATGCAATTATTCCAAAATACGGAAAAATACAATATCCAAAATACCTCTGGTCCCAAGCATTTTGGATAAGGGATACTCAACCTGTACTAGCACATAAAGAAGACAGAGAATATGTTGTAAATGTGATTCAGGCTGGAATTACATGATAACATTTTTCTTTTAAAAAACAAACCCCAAAAAAGAGCTTTTGATAATACTCTAAGGTGTATACTGTCAGGTCCTGCAGTCTCCTTCCTTGCTCTTACCTAGTCTGATGGTCCAAGTCTGCATACCAGCCTTACCAGTTCCAGCTCAGAGTCCAAAGTCCAGCTGGTCCCAGCCAGCATACCTGCATAACTGGATACCTGTATAACCTAGACCGGCATATCTGCACTGTCAGTACAAGTGCTGCTCCTAGTGTTCCCGTTTCAGCCAGGTCCTCTTCATTACTGTTTCCAGTCTGTTTTTTCACAGTGACGCTCCTCTACTGCTCTAGCCATTGTCCATACCTCATGCGTAAGATCTATACACACCCAACCAGCTTCCTGCATTCTAAGCTCACCTTTGAACAGGCCCACGTATAGTCTCTGGAAACACAAGAATCCAAAACAACCCTGACAGTTTGCACTGGCCCAAATGGACGCAGATGGAAATCAGAGTCTTAATTCAACTGCTCTACAAAGACATGTAAACAGGCTTGGAAGCCAGAAATCTACTCAGCTGCAGGTCATGCAGTTTCTTCAAGTGATTTTGACTAGACTTGACAATATTCAGATATCACTTAATAACACCATGCCACATCCAAGCACTGTTCCAGTTCCGTCTGCTTCACCGAGCATGCCAACACCTAATTCAGTTTTCTGACTGCAACTGCCAAACCAGAGTAAATTTGACGGCAACCCAAAGGTTGCTGGGGTTTCTTGAACCACTGTGAAATACATTTTGAGCTACAGTATTACCTACCAACTTCCCAACAGCAAGATCCAAAATCGCATACATCAATTCTCTGTTGTCAGTTTCCCCATTGCGGCTGTGAGCAGATCCGCTCCTGTCAAAACATGCTGAATTCATTGCAACCTTTTGAAAATTTTTCGATGAGTCTGGCAGACCATCTTCCACCGACATTCTCCAACTTCGCCAGGGGCTGCAAGCTGTTGGACAGTATACAGTTCAATTTCAAACTCTGGCATCGGAGCTGTTGAAATGATGAGGCTCTATTTGCAGCATTATTGAAATGGTTGTCAGATAGAATAAAGGATGAGTTGGCTATTCGAGACCTTCATCCTAAGTTGGACCCTCTGATCTTGTTGTGCGCAAAAATTGATCTACATATCAGAGAGGGAGCTATTGAAAAGTTCAAGGGAGATCACTGTAAGCCACGGCCTGTTTCTCATCCTCAATCCCCTCCTGGGGAGCAGCCAATGCAAATCATTCGTTTACGTCTATCCACTGAAGAACATCAATGGCAGTAGTGAGAGAAGTTATGCTTATACTGTGTAGCTCCTAGTCATTTCCTCAACTCCTGTCCTCTACGTCCAGGAAATGATCTGTCCTACCTTGCAACGGGGGAGTCAGGTCGGGGGTGCTTACTAAAAGTCCTCCATATTTACATTGTGTCCTAACTGTAATCCTGCTGAATCCTGCTGTGCCCCCCAAAAAAAGAGTTTACTGGTCTCTTGTACCCATACATTCTTCTGACTCTAGGGGTGCACCACCAGTGTATCAAGACTTAACAACTATTTATACATGTAAAAATAATCCTGTCCTATACAGCCCTTTTATAGTCCTGCTTAAATACTAAGTAGCACAACACTAGGAGAAAAAAAAAAAACCAGTGCACCAACCAACACCCCCATTGTTTCTCCATCCTACTGAATGCACAAGATTCCAAAAAATTGTCTGCACTAGTGGATCAGCTGCCAATTTTCTCACTTCTTCTGTAGTACAAGAAATTTGTCTTTCCATGTAAGTTCTGCCCTGGTCCGCAGTGGATAGGAGTCACATTTCACAAATTAGACCTGAGGGGCACTTACAACTTAATTAGAATCCGAGAGGGCGATGAATGGAAGATCATATTTAGGGGGTTATTCAGAGTTTTTACAAACCCAAAAAGTTAGCAATTGGGCAAAACCATGTTGCACTGCAGGCAGGGCAGATGTAACATGTGCAGAGAGAGAGAGATTTGGGTGGGTTATATTGTTTCTGTGCAGGGTAAATACTGGCTGCTTTGTTTTTACAGTGCAATTTAGATTTCAGTTTGAACACACCCCATCCAAATCTAACTCTCTCTGCACGTTACATCTGCCCACCTGTAGTACAACATGGTTTTGCCCAATTGCTAACAACTCCTAATAACCCCCTAAATACCAGAGACAGCCACTACAAATACCTTGTTATGCCCATAGTGCTTGTGCAATGCCCTGGCAGTGTTTTAACATGTTGTCAATGAGATTTTCAGGGATGTGCTGTACAAATATGTAGTGGTCTACCTAGACGACATCCTCATCTTTTCTCGAGATCTAGAATCCCACCATGAGCAAATAAAGGAAGTTCTTCATCGTCTTCGGGTTAATCATCTCTATGGAAAATTGGAGAAATGTATCTTCACGGTACCCACCATTCCATTTCTGGGGTACATTATCTCTGGAACTAATCTTCAAATGGATCCTGAAAAAGTCCAGTCTATCCTCAACTGGTCCCTTACAACTTCTCTTAAAGAGGTCCCGAGATTTTTGGGATTCGCCAACTACTATCAAATGTTTATCGGAGGGTTTTCTACATTAGTGGCTCTAATTACAGCTCTCATGAGGAAGGGTGCTGATTTTACACAATGGTCCAAAAAAAGCTTTATCAACGTTCCAGCTACTTAAACAAGCTTTCTTGTCAGCTCCTGTGCTATATCAACCAGATGGAAATAACCCTTTTGTACTAGAAGTGTATGCATCTGCAGTGGAAGCTGGTGCCAATGTGCCGATGATAGGAAATGACAGCCTTGCAGTTTCTTCTCCCAAAAATTCTCACCCACTGAGAGGAACTATTCTTTGAAGGACCAAGAACTTCTTGCAATCAAACTTGCTCTTGAAGAATGGAGCCAATCACCCTGTGTCAATACCCACTGACCATTAAAATCTCTCGAAGTCAGCCCAGCCCTAAACCCCCATCAGGCCAGATGAGCCTTATTCGTCTTAAGATTTAACTTCAAAATTGCATTCCGTTCAGGATCCCAAAACCGAAAGGCTGGCATATTGTACAGGTCCAAGGTGCTGAAGGAAGAGTCTACTTCTACAGAGGAACATTCTATCATCAATTCTCTTGCTTTTGCTACTGCTCAAGTTAAATCAACTCCACCACCAATAAAAAAAAAATTCGTCTCCCCAGCCCTTCGTAAGAAATCGTTGTCCTGGGCTCATTCCTCTTGCTTCGCTGTTTATTCCACAATATTGAAGACTTATAAGTTTATTTAAAGATCTTACTGGTTGCCAACCATGAAGTCTGATATCGCCTCATGTACAAAATGTGCTCAGCATAAGGTCTATCGTCAAGTTTAGGCCAGTTCTCTTCAGTCGTTGCCTGACACCAGTCGTCTCTTTACACGTCAATAGACTTCATAACAGATCTGCCCTCCTCCAAGGCATATAACACTATCTGGTTCATGGTAGGCTGGTTCTTTTAAATGGCTCAGTTCACTCCTCTCTCTGGTCTACGATCAGCTGCTGAGTTAGCCCAGCTTTTCCTCTGCAAAATATTCCGTCTCTCTTCCTACAGAGATAGTCTCCAACCAGAGCATCCAATTTACGGACAAATTCTGGAAAACATGGTGTTCAGCCCTTCAAGTTAAATAAAAATTTCTCATACGTCCTAGAGGATGCTGGGGACTCCATAAGGACCATGGGGTATAGACGGGATCCATAGGAGACATGGGCACACTATAAGACTTTGAATGGGTGTGAACTGGCTCCTCCCTCTATGCCCCTCTTCCAGACCTCAGTTAGACTTTGTGCCCAGAGGTGACTGGACACACACTAGGGGAGCTCTATTGAGTTTCTCTAAAAGACTTTATGCTAGGTTTTTTATTTTCAGGGAGACCTGCTGGCTACAGGCTCCCTGCATCGTGGGACTGAGGGGAGAGAAGTCAGACCTACTTCTACTTAGTTAAGGGCTCTGCTTCTTAGGCTACTGGACACCATTAGCTCCAGAGGGTTCGATCACTTGGTTCGCCTAGCTGCTTGTTCCCGGAGCCGCGCCGTCACCCCCCTCACAGAAGCCAGAAGAAAGAAGCCGGGTGAGTATGTGAAAAACAGAAGATTTCAGTGACGGCAGAAGACTTCAGTAATGGAGGTAACACACAGCGGTCGCGCTGCGCTCCATGCTCCCACACACCAACGGCACTCACAGGGTGCAGGGCGCTGGGGGGGGAGCGCCCTGGGCAGCAAGTTACTAGAAATTTAAAAAATAAGAATTTACTCACCGGTAATTCTATTTCTCGTAGTCCGTAGTGGATGCTGGGAACTCCGTAAGGACCATGGGGAATAGACGGGCTCCGCAGGAGACTGGGCACTCTAAAGAAAAGATTAGGTACTATATGGTGTGCACTGGCTCCTCCCTCTATGCCCCTCCTCCAGACCTCAGTTAGGGAAACTGTGCCCGGAAGAGCTGACATTACAAGGAAAGGATTTTTGGAATCCAGGGTAAGACTCATACCAGCCACACCAATCACACCGTACAACTTGTCAGTTAACAGTATGAACAACAACTGAGCCTCACTCAACGGATGGCTCATAACAATAACCCTTATTTAGGCAATAACTATATACACGTATTGCAGAAAGTCCGCACTTGGGACGGGCGCCCAGCATCCACTACGGACTACGAGAAATAGAATTACCGGTGAGTAAATTCTTATTTTCTCTGACGTCCTAGTGGATGCTGGGAACTCCGTAAGGACCATGGGGATTATACCAAAGCTCCCAAACGGGCGGGAGAGTGCAGATGACTCTGCAGCACTGAATGAGCAACACAAGGTCCTCCTCAGCCAGGGTATCAAACTTGTAGAACTTTGCAAAGGTGTTTGAACCCGACCAAGTAGCCGCTCGGCAAAGCTGTAAAGCCGAGACCCCTCGGGCATTCCTTGTGGAATGGGCTTTTACTGATTTTGGATGCGGCAATCCAGCCTCAGAATGAGCCAGCTGAATCGTGCTACAGATCCAGCGAGCAATAGTCTGCTTTGAAGCAGGAGCACCCAGCTTGTTGGGTGCATGCAGGATAAACAGCGAGTCAGTCTTCCCGACTCCAGCCATTCTGGAAACATATTTTCAAAGCCCTGACTACGTCCAGCAACTTGGAGTCCTCCAAGTCCCGAGTAGCCGCAGGCACCACAATAGGTTGGTTCAAATGAAACGATGATACCACCTTTGGGAGAAATTGGGGACGAGTCCGCAATTCTGCCCTGTCCATATGGAAGATCAGATAGGGGCTTTTACATGACATAGCCGCCAACTCTGACACACGCCTAGCCGATGCTAAGGCCAACAGCATGACCACTTTCCACGTGAGATACTTTAGTTCCACGGTCTTAAGTGGCTCAAACCAGTGGGATTTCAGGAAATCCAACACAACGTTAAGATCCCAAGGTGCCACTGGTGGCACAAAAGGGGGCTGAATATGCAGCACTCCCTTAACAAACGTCTGAACCTCAGGCAGTGAAGCCAGTTCTTTTTGAAAGAAAATGGATAGGGCCGAAATCTGGACCCTTATGGACCCTAATTTTAGGCCCATAGACACTCCTGACTGTAGGAAGTGCAGGAATCGACCCAGCTGGAATTACTCTGTAGGGGCCGTCCTGGCCTCACACCAAGCAACATATTTTCGCCATATAAGGTGATAATGCTTTGCTGTAACGTCCTTCCTAGCCTTTATCAGCATAGGAATAACTTCATCCGGAATGCCTTTTACCGCTAGGATCCGGCGTTCAACCGCCATGCCGTCAAACGCAGCCGCGGTAAGTCTTGGAACAGACAGGGCCCTTGTTGCAGCAGGTCCTGTCTGAGAGGCAGAGGCCATGGGTCCTCTGTGCGCATTTCTTGCAGTTCCGGGTACCAAGTCCTTCTTGGCCAATCCGGAACAATGAGTATTGTTCTCACTCCTCTTTTTCTTACAATTCTCAGCACCTTTGGTATGAGAGGAAGAAACACATATACCGACTGGAACACCCACGGTGTCAGTAGCGCGTCCACAGCTATCGCCTGAGGGTCCCTTGACCTGGCGCAATATCTTTTTAGCTTTTTGTTGAGGCGGGACGGCATCATGTCCACCTGTGGCAGTTCCCATCGATTTGCAATCTGTGTGAAGACTTCTTGATGAAGTCCCCACTCTCCCGGGTGGAGGTCGTGTCTGCTGAGGAAATCTGCTTCCCAGTTGTCCACTCCCGGAATGAACACTGCTGACAGTGCTTGCACGTGATTCTCCGCCCAACGAAGAATCTTTGTGGCTTCCGCCATTGCCACCCTGCTTCTTGTGCCGCCCTGGCGGTTTACATGGGCGACCGCCGTGATGTTGTCTGACTGAATAAGCACTGGTTGGTCTCGAAGCAGGGGCTCCGCTTGACTCAGGGCGTTGTATATGGCCCTTAGTTCCAGTATATTTATGTGCAGACAAGTCTCCTGACTTGACCACAGCCCTTGGAAGTTTCTTCCCTGAGTGACTGCCCCCCATCCACGGAGGCTTGCATCCGTGGTCACCAGGACCCAGTCCTGTATGCCGAACCTGCGGCCCTCGAGAAGATGAGCACTCTGCAGCCACCACAGAAGAGACACCCTGGCCCTGGGGGATAGGGTGATTAACCGATGCATCTGAAGATGTGATCCGGACCATTTGTCCAGTAAGTCCCATTGGAAGGACCTCATATGGAACCTGCCGAAGGGAATGGCCTCGTATGAGGCCACCCTCCTTCCCAGGACTCGAGTGCAGTGATGCACTGACCCCTGTTTTGGTTTTAATAGATTCCTGACCAGTGTCATGAGCTCCTGAGCTCTCTCTATCAGGAGATAACCCTTTTCTGGTCTGTGTCTAGGATCATGCCTAGGAGAAGCAGATGAGCTGTAAGAACCCACTGCGACTTTGGAATATATAGAATCCAGCCGTGTTGACGTTACACTTCCAGAGAAAGTGATACGCTGTTCAGCAACTGCTCTCTTGATCTCGCTTTTATGAGGAGATCGTCCAAGTACGTGATAATAGTGACACCTTGCTTCCGCAGGAGCACTATCATTTCCGCCATTACCTTGGTGAACATTCTCAAGGCCGTGGAGAGACCAAACGGCAACCTCTGAAATTGGTAATGACAATCCCGTACCGTAATTCTGAGGTACGCCTGATGAGTTGGATAAATGGGGACCTGAAGGTATGCATCCTTTATGTCCCGAGTCACCTTTCAGGCTTGCAATAACCGCTCTTAGCGATTTCAACGTGAACTTGAACCTTTTCAGGTATATGTTCAGGGATTTTAAATTCAATATGGGTCCCACCGTACCGTCAGGTTACGGGACTACAACATGGTCTAATATTTAACCCCCTCCTTGTTGAAGGAGGGGAACCTTGACCACCGCCTGTTGAAGATACAATTTGTGAATTGCAGTTAACACTGTTTCCCTCTCGTGGGGGGAAGCCGGCAGGGCCGTCGGTGAGGGGGCATCTTCTCAAAATCCAGCTTGTATCCCTGAGACACAATATCTATTGCCCAGGGATCTAACAGGGAGTGAACCCACTTGTGGCTGAACTTACGAAGGCGTGCCCCCACCGGGCCCAGCTCCGCCTGTGGAGCCCCAGCGACATGCGGTGGATTTTTGTAGAGGCCGGGGAGGACTTCTTTTCCTGGGAACTAGCTGTGTTGTGCAGCTTCTTTCCTCTGCCCCCGCCTCTGGCAAGAAAGGACGCATCTCGGACTTTCTTGTTCCTTTATTTGAAAAGCTGCATTTGATAATGTCGTGCTTTCCTAGGCTGTGCAGGAATATAAGGCAAATATCAGAATTACCAGCTATAGTTGTGGAGACCAGGTCCGAGAACCCTTCTCCACACAATCCTCAGCCTTCCATATGCCTCTTAAGTCGGCATCATCTGTCCATTGCATATTCTACAGGACACGTCAAGCAGAAATCGACATAGCTTTGACTCTAGGACCCAGTATACTCATGTCTCTTTGGGCATGTTTTATATATATATATATATATATATATATATATATAATCTCTCTTAAGACAGCATCTTTAATATATATATCTCTATATATCTCTATATATACATATATATATCTATATGCATACTAGGGTCTCAATCTCTGCTGATAAGGTACCTGTCCACGCTGCCACAGCGCTATAAACCCATGCCGACACAATCGCCGGTCTGAGTAGTGTACTAGAATGTGCACGCTATCTGCAGGATCCCTGAGAACAGCTAGTGCTACCGTCTGGGCAAACGTGACACCCTAGGGGGAAGATTCCCATCACATCCTGGCCCTAGTGGGGAAAGGATACTGCCTGAGAATTCCTTGTAGGAAGCTGCAGTTTCTTGTCTGGAAATTCCCGTCCTTTTTCCTCATGAGAGGAGGGAAATTTACCTCAGCTTTCTTCCCCTTAAACATGTGTACCCTTGTGTCAGGGACATGAGTCATCAGTGATATGCAAATCATATTTTATTACAATAATCATATATTGAATACCTTTCAACCATTTTGGCTGTAACTTTGCATTATCGTAGTCGACACTGGAGTCAAACTTCGTGTCGATATCAGTGTGTATTATTTTGGATAGTGATCATTGTGAGACTCTGAAGGTCTCTGCGACATAGGGACAGACATGGGTAGATTTCCTGTCTGTTCTCTAATCTTTTGTGCAATAAATTCACCTCAGCACTTACACATATCCAAACAGGTGTCGGCGTTGTCGACTGAGACACCCTCTCACACACTTATTTTCTCTATCTCCTCCTTAGGGGAGCCTTTTACCTCAGACATGTCGACACACGCGTACCGACACACCACACACACAGTGTGTGCTCTATTTGAAGACAGTTCCCCCACAAGGCCCTTTGGAGAGACAGAGAGAGAGTATGCCAGCACACACCCCAGCGCTATATAACCCAGGGATTACACTACAACTCAGTGTTTACCCAGTAGCTGCTGTATATACAAATTTGCGCCTAAATTTATGTGACCCCCCCCCCTCTTTTCACCCTTTGTGTATCTGGATACTGCAGGGGAGAGCCTGGGGAGCTTCTTTCCAGTGGAGCTGTGAATAGAAAATGGCGCTGGTGTGCTGAGGAAGAAGGCCCCGCCCCCTCAGTGGTGGGCTTCTGTCCCGCTTTCTGTGAAAAAAATGGCGGGGTTTTTCACATATATACAGTGCCAGACTGTATATATGTATTTTATTGCCAAAAGGTACTTCAATTGCCCCCCCCCCCCCAGCGCCCTGCACCCTGCACCCTACAGTGACCGGAGTGTGTAAGTGTGCTGGGAGCTACCTTAAATGAAGACAGGAGTCTTCTGCCGCCGATTTCGTCGTCTTCAAGCTTCTGTTCTTCTGGCTCTGCGAGGGGGACGGCGGCGCGGCTCCGGGAACGGACGATCGAGGACAGGTGCCTGTGTTCGAACTCTCTGGAGCTAATGGTGTCCAGTAGCCTAAGCACAAGCTAGCTGCAAGCAGGTAGGTTTACTTCTCTCCCCTTAGTCCCACGTAACAGTGAGTCTGTTGCCAGCAGAAGCTCACTGAAAATAAAAAACCTAATAAATACTTTCTTTACTAGTAAGCTCAGGAGAGCCCACTAGGAGCACCCAGCTCTGGCCGGGCACAGATTCTAACTGGAGTCTGGAGGAGGGGCATAGAGGGAGGAGCCAGTGCACACCAGATAGTACCTAATCTTTTCCTTAGAGTGCCCATGTCTCCTGCGGAGCCCGTCTATTCCCCATGGTCCTTACGGAATTCCCAGCATCCACTAGGACGTCAGAAATACAGCTGACATGCAGACTCCGTACCTGGGCACCGGTACGATACCCCCGCCTGAGATCGCAGCGGCCAGGCTGCGCGCCATTGCTCCCACACACCAACGGTTGTTACGAGGGTGCAGGGCGCTAGGGAGGGAGCGCCCTGAGCAGCAATGTGCATATTTCACTTGTTGGGGGGGACAGGACACCTATACAGTGTCTATACACTGTATAGGGACCCCCGTTAATATACATGATGTTATATTTTTTGCGGGCTGGAGCGCGCCGGGAGGGGCGGGGCTTAGCCTTCACTTCAACATACAGCGCCATTTTCTGCTTGTCCTCGCCAAAAGCTGAGGGGGCACAATGTTGAGTGCTGTTTAGAGAGAAAATAGCGCTATTTTGGACAAATGGGCTGGTGTTCTGTGTTATAAATATATATATATTTATATCTGTCTGTTCCCTGTCAGATACCCACTATAATTTAGTCGACATAGGTCGACAGGTGTGCGTGCTCTGTCATTTATGCGGATCACGGTCGACATTGCCGGCTGCTGTTGGTACTTGATTCTGTAGATGCAGTGTCAGCAAGTCGGTAGTTGTATACTGTACTTGTCAAAGTAAATTCTGTGTCAGCACCGACTGTTATTACTGGGTGTTAATTAACATGCAGTAACTACCTATACCTGTATATATGTTCTAGGTATATGGGGGGTACAGTTCCGTGGGCCTGTAGCTCGTGCGCAGACATGTTAGTACATATAGGGGAGTGTTATTGAACTTATTGTGTATCTTCCTTCAGTCCCCTCTGAGTTATTAGTATGTTATTTTGCATGATTACTACTCCCTGCTGTCGACGAATACTAGGTTTTCTGTCGACCTTAATGTTTCCTGGCAGATCCACAACTGGGGCTTCAGTACATGCTCATACACAGTCAGAATACAACTAGGGACCCGTTGGTTCCGGGTAATCCGCTTATATGTGTATGTATATATATATATATATATATATATATATATATATATATATATTTAGGATATGTGTGTAGTTGTGTATTACATTATGTGTATTCATATTACATTGTTAATGGATGCAGCAATAATAGTATTCCTTCTCATGTGCTGGTCGCTCTGTTGGTGAAGCTCTAGGTCGGCCGTGACGAGTTGGTGTCAGAAAGAAGCCCGAATGGTTATTCTTTTCCGCTGCGGATAGAATACTGTGAAAATCAACTCCTGGTCGGCACGGGGCCCTGTCGCAAAGGATCGTACACAGGAAGCTAAGTGATATTTTATTCTTTACTCTGGAGTTATGTACATTGGGGGTCATTCCGAGTTGTTCGCTCGGTAAATTTCTTCGCATCGCAGCGATTTTCCGCTTAGTGCGCATGCGCAATGTCCGCACTGCGACTGCGCCAAGTAAATTTGCTATGCAGTTAGAAATTTTACTCACGGTTTTTTCTTCGTTCTGGTGATCGTAATATGATTGACAGGAAGTGGGTGTTTCTGGGCGGAAACTAGCCGTTTTATGAGTGTGTGTGAAAAAACGCTACCGTTTCTGGGAAAAACGCGGGAGTGGCTGGAGAAACGGAGGAGTGTCTGGGCGAACGCTGGGTGTGTTTGTGACGTCAAACCAGGAACGACAAGCACTGAACTGATCGCACTGGCAGAGTAAGTCTTGAGCTACTCAGAAACTGCACAGAGAAGTCTTTTCGCAATATTGCAAATCTTTCGTTCGCAATTTTGATAAGCTAAGATTCACTCCCAGTAGGCGGCGGCTTAGCGTGTGCAAAGCTGCTAAAAGCAGCTTGCGAGTGAACAACTCGGAATGACCCCCATTGTCTGCACATGGGGGGAATGTGGTATCCGGAAAGGCATCCGATAGATTTACCCTGTAGAAAGAGGGGATGTGTCTTATGTTGATCCTTTTCTATAACATGGAGACAGGTTGCAGTGCGAATGCAGTAGAAATGCCGAGGCTGAATCCGAGAGGTACTGGAGTATTTCCCTGGGATGGTGTACCGCTGTAGGGGTGGCCTCGGTTCGGTCAATCTTGGCAGATACCGCGGGTAAGTCAGCTACGTGAGTTGGATTACCTCACAACGGTTGGTGACGCGTTCGGTTGTGGGATGCGGTCAGTTTAACCGGTTGGATACCTTTCTTTTTTCCTCTTCGGGGCAAATTGTGGAGGGTGACAAGGTAAGAGTTCTGCAGCCTTGTTAGGTTCGCAGAAGCGGATGTTGTTGTCTGTTGTCTAACACATCCACCGCATGTCGGTGGTCTATCTGACTGGAGGCCACTCCGGTGGGAACTCGTCTACTACTCTTCAGTCAGTCCGAGACTGGACTTGGACCTGGGAGTTACTCATAGAAGACATGCTGGAGTTTACAGATGATTTCCCTCACTGACTTTTTTTGAATAGGTCTTAGCGATTCCCCTCTGGAAGGGGAGGTAGTACGCGACGCCATACCAGAGTTGCGTCAGGTTCAGGACATTGTCCTGCTATCCAAAAAAAAAAAAAAGTAGAATATAAAGTTTCTACTTATGAAGGTGCTTCAGCACGTAAAGGTAGAAAAGGGGTTACATGCGTTTTCCTCACATTTAGCTTACCTAGGTTGATATCCAGGTTGTCTTTGTCATTTCACCGGAGTGATGGCAGTATCCTGGGGTTCTTTCAATAGTAAGACCCATTGTTATTATGTACTGAGATACTCCCCTGATTACGGCGAGGTCAGGTCACAAGTGGTGCAAATCGTCGTTTTCTCTATGACTGTGCTTCAACACAGGGGAAGCCTGTTATTCCCAACGATGCAGACGTCGGAGGGAGGTGGGTATCAGAGTAGATACGGAACGGTTGAGGTTCTGTGTGTTCCTGTGGAAGGAGGTCTGAGGATCCGGAGTCGGATCAGATTTGCAGTGACAATCCATCAATATGTTCCGTTGATGAAGAAGATAGGTCCGGCCTAAGAGGCCTTTTCGGGGAGCTGGTCAAATGCCAGAGTGGTTTTCACGGGGCCAGTTGGAAATGTGGCCCGGGTCTCACCTGCACTGGAATATATTCCTAATGGCCAGGATATCGCTCTTCTGCAGTCTGCTCAGTTCTCACCTCCTAGAGGGACGTAGGTTCAAATCCAGGATGAGATCCTGGTGTCCATGCATGCAGATTTCTGAGACTGGGGAGCAGTCCTTGCAAGGGAAGTATTTCTAGAGGAAAGGGTCAAGCTGCGAAGCTTATCTGCGATAAGCTTTCTTGATTTAAGAGCTATTTTCAATGAACATATGCTTCGTTTTCTGCCCGTGTTAATTCTGTAGGACGATTTGACTGCAGTGGTGTAAGTAAGCCGCTAGGGCGGAACAAGGAGGAAAGCGGCAATGGCAGAAGCCGAAAAAGGGTTTTCTGCTGGGTGGAAAGACTGGTAAATGCTATGTTAGCAGTCTTCGTTCCGGATTTGAACGACGGAGAAATAGATTCCTCTGCAGACGTGATCTCCATCCGGGAGAAATCCAGTCGTCATCGAGAAGTTCTCACTGAAGTGACAAGTCTTTGAGGAGTGCCTCAAGTGGACAAGTTGGCGTCTCGCCTCAACGAGAGATCTCAGGGATATTGTTCCGGGTCAGGGGACACTCAAGCTATAGTAGTGGACGTCCTCGGGACACCTTGGGTGTTTTCAGTCGGTCTATGTGTCCCCTCCGTTTTCACTCTTCGAAAGGTGATAAACGTAGGAAGAACAAAGGTTCAGGCGATCCTCATTGTTCCGGTCTAACCAAGGAGGGCTTGGTATCCAGTTCTTCCGGATTTACTCATAGAAGATCCATGGCCTCTTCCTCTACGTGAGGAACTGTTACAGCAAGATCCGGGCGTGTATCAAGATTTACCGCGGTTGCGTCTGACGGCGTAGCGGTTGAACGCTATATCCTAGCCAGAAAGGGTATTCCCAGTGAAGTCATTTCCACTCTTCTTCAGGCTAGAAAAGAAGTAACGGCAAAGCCTTACCATCGTGTTTGGAGACAATATGTGTCTTGGTGTGAATCCAAAAAGGCTACTACGGAAGACTTTCAGCTGGGTCGTTCTTCTCCATTCTTTGCAAGCGGGTGTGAGGGCAGGCCTAAAGTTAGGCTCCATTTAAGTGCGTTGTTGGCCTTATAAATTTTCTCTCAAGAAAGAATTGGCAACCTTTCCGGAAGTTCGGACCTTTGTGAAAGGAGTGCTACACATCCAACCATTTGTGCTCCTGTTGGCACCGTGGGACCTTGACGTGTTGTTGCGTTTTCTTGTCTCACACTGTTTGGAACCTTTGTGTTAAAATTTCTCTTTTAGAAAGTGGTCATGCTATTGGCTTTGGCGTACGCAAGGCGGGTGTCGGAAGTAGCGGCTTTGTCTCACAAGAGCCCTGTTTGATCTTCCATGTGGATAGAGCGGAATTGAGAACTCGGATAATAGTTCTGCCAAATGTGGTTTCTGGGTTTCGCAGAAATCAGCCTATTTTGATGCCGGTGGTTACTTAGGCATTAGCTGATTCAAAGTCTCTCGATGTAGTCAGGGCTTTGAATATTTAGGTCGCCAATTTGGCTCAGATTGGGGAAACAGAGGCTCTGTTTATCTGGTATGCTTCCAGCATGATTGGGGCACCTGCGTCTATGCAGTCTGTTACACGCTGGATCTGTGATACGGTTCGGTGTGCTCGTTCTACGGCTGGATTGTTGTTACCGAAGTCGGTGGTGACCCATTCTACTAGGAAAATGGGTTCTTCTTGGACGGATGCCCGAGGAATCTCGGCGGTTCACCTTTGCCGAGCGGCTGTTTGGTCAGGTTCAAACACTTTTGCTATGCTCTACAAGTTTGATACCCTGGCTGATGGGGACCTTTGTTTGCTCAATCGGTGCTTCAGAGTCATCCACACTCTCCCGCCCGGTCTTGAGCTTTGGTATAAACCCCTTGGTCCTTACGGAGTCCCCTGCATCCTCTAGGACATATGAGAAAATAGGATTTTAATACCTACCGGTAAATCCTTTTCTCTTAGTCCGTAGAGGATGCTGGGCGCCCATCCCAGTGCGTACTGTGTCTGCAGTTATTGGTTATGGTTACACTCTTGTGGTGTTTCTTTTCTGTCAGGCTGTTGCTGACGTTGTTTCATGCCATGGCGTGCGGTGTCTTCTTATTGGTTGTGTTGACACACAGGTTGTGTTACATATTCTCTCAGCATGTGGCTGTGTATGTTTTCATACCGTTGGCTGGTATTCTATTGAATGCCACGTTTTGCGGTATGTTCGTGGTGTGAGCTGGTATGACACTCACCGTGTTTAAACAATAAATTCTTTCGTCGAAATGTCCGTCTCCCTGGGCACAGTTTTCTAACTGAGGTCTGGAGGAGGGGCATAGAGGGAGGAGCCAGTTCACACCCATTCAAAGTCTTATAGTGTGCCCATGTCTCCTGCGGATCCTGTCTATACCCCATGGTCCTTACGGAGTCCCCAGCATCCTCTACGGACTAAGAGAAATGGATTTACCGGTAGGTATTAAAATCCTATTTTTCTTCTACTTACCAGCCATAAACAAATGACCTTGAAACAATGTATCACTTCCTCTTGGCAAAATTGGGCCAAATTGCTACCATGGGCTGTTCCACAGCCAACGAGTTCTCTATATGGATCTTTCTCAAGGCATTGAGAAAGATACCCAAATATCGAAACGCATTGGATGTAGAACACCGAGATATTGAGGACTGAGAGACCCAGAGAACCTAACACTGGGGTATACCCTATTTGCTCTGAAACGATTCCGGAATGTTATGTTGAGCTGGAGTTTAGAACTTTTACCACTGATGCCAGAGTCCCTCAGATTAGTCACTCTGAGCCTTGGGATTGTTTTTGTTTTCTTACATTTTTGGTAATAAATTGTTACTTGGAATCTCTGGAGGATTATTTGTGGTTGATAATCCGTGGACACAAAGAAATCTTGATGAGAATGATCTGCAGGTACATTGTGTGAGTATGATACGCCTTGAGTTCAAAGAAATCTTTGTATGTGCAAATCTCTATTGATTTAGTGAGTGGGGTACGCCCCTTTCCTCATTTTGGTCACAAGGTGTTGGTAGCACCTAGGAGGTATATGTTGGAATCACCATAGAAAGAGTATAAATATACCTGTATGTGCACATTCACATTCACCATTTAAGCGAGTACTGTACGTCCTCATATGAACAGAAGGTTATTAGGACTCCTTAAAGCCTAGTGTGTGTTAGGGTGTGAACTATATATAAAGAAGTTACTACACATTTTTTTGGAAACATTGTGAAAAAGAATTTGGAAGTTTTATTTGTATATCAATAAGGAAACGCCCTATGTATATGGTTCATTTGATGACATGTTGGAAATTTAGGACCTTTGAACTCCACCGACTTATTTTGATTTCCTGTTTTTCGGGACAGGCCACAGGTGTTATTTGGGCTGCTTGACATTTGCACCTCTACCCTCTTCTGTCCTTGTTTAACTTTTCTGAATCTATCCTAGACCGGCATAAATTATCTGCACTGTCAGTACAAGTCCTGCTACTAACGTTCCCGTTCCAGACAGGTCCTCTTCATTACTGTGTCCAGTTCAGTTTTCTGCAGTGACACTCCTCTACTAGCCATTGTCCACACCTCATGCGCAAGAGTTATATATGACTGCCCAGCTTCCTGCATTCTAACCTCACCTCTGAACAGGCCCAAGCACTGTCTTTGGGAACACAAAAATCCAAAAGCCTGACATTTTCAAACTTAACATTTCTACTATCTGCCTGCATATAGAAGGCAGTGACACTGAGTTATTGCATACAAATGCTGGTGAGCTCTATAAACATGATTCATAGGAACTCCCAAAATCACACATTCAGCAGTCCTCATGCTCTGCCCTGTGCAGATGTAAAGCAGGTGACTGCATACAGCCGAGTCCTCTTGCCAACAAATGATCTTCCTTCATTCCAGTACTGATTATGTAGACAAAATAGTGATGGCCCACTGCAATAGCTTGATTTAATAAGAAAGAATTTTAATTGTACATCTGCCTCATGGTTTTTCTGAACGAGCCAGTAATGAATGAAAAATGTGCATACCTTGTCTCCCACCTACACGCTCTCTTTAACCACTTGCTGGCTTGGTCGCATGTTATCTGTCCATGACGCTTCACACGCAGCGCACTATGGCCCTCATTCCGGCAGGCGAAGCAGAATCCCCGGAAACAGCCCCGTTAATTGGCTTCTGACTAGCCCTGTGCTGGGCGTACCCCCGCATGTCAGTGTGCCTGATCACAGCCCTGCTAAATTTTGCAGGGCTACGATCAGGTCTGAATTAGGCCCTATGTGCTATATACATTACTGGTAGTAATAATAATAATAATAATATTTGGCAGAAATTGTTGTTTTGACATCCTCTCTTAAATAAAACAAATTAGTTAAAATCTCAGATGGGTGGTGGACATTTCATTTTTTTTTTTTGGGGGGGGGGGGGGGTGATTTCATGTGGAATGACCCAATTCTGAACGGTTTTGTGGGGCAAAAATTGCCAGTTAAGTGGTTAACAATGTTTTCCAAGGAGACTCTTTCTCTCCTAAAATGCATGAGGCCAGGATTGATGTGATCCATAAGATGACAAAGACCCGTTTAACTGTGCCACCTATAGACCAGTCTCCTTTCCTAACCTAGATTTCGAGATATATGCAAAGATCATAGCAAATCGCCTGAATGCCCTCCTCCCCTCCCTGGTCCACTAAAACTAAATCGGCTTTATACCAGGTCGCCAGGATGGGAATAATGCCAGATGTGCGGCTGCCCTCATCCATGTTGCAACCTCCAGGAGATCTCCTAACGACATGCTTTCCGTCAATGCTGAAAAGGCGGTCGACAGGATCTCCTGGAGTTTCATGAGGGCTGCCACTGAAGTGTTTGGATTCACTGGCGATTTCCTCACAGGTGTCCTAGCATTACATTCTGCTACCTTTCATAGGGTTCTTGTCAACCCGTTATTAGTAATGGCACATAGGGGTCAATTCAATTCTGTGAGAGTTTGTCTTCAAATTCCTGACTTTACAAACTCCTGTGCATCACGGGAATTTGATTGTCAGGAATTTGTTTTTTAGTCGACAATTCAATTCAGAGAGGGATATTGTAATTAGTCTGACTTAAATCTAATTGTCGGGAATTTGCAAACTCCCAGGAATTTGCAAACTCCCAGGAATTCAATTGTCAGGAATGTGGATTTTTTTTGTTTTTTTTTTAGTCTGCAATTCACTTCAGGGAGGGATATTGTAATTAGTCTGACTTAAATATGCAAGTCGGGGGAAGGGACAGGGAGGAGACTTATTTTCCCTCCTTTTACTCCCAGGAATGCAATGTTAAGGCAAGACTTTGGAGTAGAAGCCACAACCATTTTGGTACGGACATGAAAGGAATGGTAGCAGCAGTGGGAAGCAGTATATTGTTCTGTGGAAGTGTGGAAAAACATCAATCATCGCTTTATAATGTGACTTAATTGTCGTTGGCACCAGTAGGCTAAGCTTGCTGGCACTGTGACAGCCAAAGGCAGGGAATCTCTAATAATCACACGTAACTGTGATTGGTTTAGGGCGGCTTGCTTGGCATCATCAATATGGAAGTGTAATGGTTGAAGATCTTGGGCAATCGACTTTAGCTGTGTTTTCTTTAGCATATCACTTACTATCTTCCATTCCTCCGGAATGTGTTACAGTATTTAGGCACTGGTATGGTATTCTTTTAGGCTTCATTCTACAGACATGTCCAAACCACTTTAAACGCTGTCTTTTAATAATAAGATTTTACTTACCGATAAATCTATTTCTCGTAGTCCGTAGTGGATGCTGGGACTCCGTAAGGACCATGGGGAATAGCGGCTCCGCAGGAGACAGGGCACAAGAATAAAAGCTTTAGGATCAGGTGGTGTGCACTGGCTCCTCCCCCTATGACCCTCCTCCAAGCCTCAGTTAGGATACTGTGCCCGGACGAGCGTACATAATAAGGAAGGATATTGAATCCCGGGTAAGACTCATACCAGCCACACCAATCACACCGTACAACTCGTGATCTGAACCCAGTTAACAGTATGATAACAACGAAGGAGCCTCTGAAAAGATGGCTCACAACAACAATAACCCGATTTTGTTAACAATAACTATGTACAAGTATTGCAGACAATCCGCACTTGGGATGGGCGCCCAGCATCCACTACGGACTACGAGAAATAGATTTATCGGTAAGTAAAATCTTATTTTCTCTGACGTCCTAGTGGATGCTGGGACTCCGTAAGGACCATGGGGATTATACCAAAGCTCCCAAACGGGCGGGAGAGTGCGGATGACTCTGCAGCACCGAATGAGAGAACTCCAGGTCCTCCTCAGCCAGGGTATCAAATTTGTAGAATTTAGCAAACGTGTTTGCCCCTGACCAAGTAGCTGCTCGGCAAAGTTGTAAAGCCGAGACCCCTCGGGCAGCCGCCCAAGATGAGCCCACTTTCCTTGTGGAATGGGCTTTTACAGATTTAGGCTGTGGCAGGCCTGCCACAGAATGTGCAAGCTGAATTGTACTACAAATCCAACGAGCAATAGTCTGCTTAGAAGCAGGAGCACCCAGCTTGTTGGGTGTATACAGGATAAACAGCGAGTCAGACTTTCTGACTCCAGCCGTCCTGGAAACATATATTTTCAGGGCCCTGACAACGTCAAGTAACTTGGAGTCCTCCAAGTCCCTAGTAGCCGCAGGCACCACAATAGGTTGGTTCATGTGAAAAGCAGAAACCACCTTAGGGAGAAATTGAGGACGAGTCCTCAATTCTGCCCTGTCAGAATGAAAAATTAAGTAAGGGCTTTTATATGATAAAGCCGCCAATTCTGACACACGCCTGGCTGAAGCCAGGGCTAACAGCATCGTCACCTTCCATGTGAGATATTTTAAGTCCACAGTGGTGAGTGGTTCAAACCAATGTGACTTAAGGAACCTCAAAACAACATTGAGATCCCAAGGTGCCACTGGAGGCACAAAAGGAGGTTGTATATGCAGTACCCCTTTTACAAATGTCTGAACTTCAGGTACTGAAGCCAGTTCTTTCTGAAAGAAAATCGACAGGGCCGAAATTTGAACCTTAATGGACCCTAATTTTAGGCCCATAGACAGTCCTGTTTGCAGGAAATGGAGGAAACGACCCAGTTGAAATTCCTCTGTAGGGGCCTTCTTGGCCTCACACCACGCAACATATTTTCGCCAAATGCGGTGATAATGTTTTGCGGTTACATCCTTCCTGGCTTTGACCAGGGTAGGGATGACTTCATCTGGAATGCCGTTTTCCTTCAGGATCCGGCGTTCAACCGCCATGCCGTCAAACGCAGCCACGGTAAGTCTTGGAACAGACAAGGCCCCTGCTGGAGCAGGTCCTTTCTTAGAGGTAGAGGCCACGGGTCTTCCGTGAGCATCTCCTGAAGTTTCGGGTACCAAGTCCTTCTTGGCCAATCCGGAACCACGAGTATCGTTCTTACTCCTCTCCTTCTTATGATTCTCAGTACTTTTGGTATGAGAGGCAGAGGAGGGAACACATACACTGACTGGTACACCCACGGTGTCACCAGAGCGTCCACCGCTATTGCCTGAGGGTCCCTTGACCTGGCGCAATATCTGTCTAATTTTTTGTTTAGACGTGACGCCATCATGTCCACCTTTGGTTTTTCCCAACGGTTTACAATCAGGTGGAAGACTTCTGGGTGAAGTCCCCACTCTCCCGGGTGAAGGTCGTGTCTGCTGAGGAAGTCTGCTTCCCAGTTGTCCACTCCCGGAATGAACACTGCTGACAGAGCTATCACATGATTTTCCGCCCAGCGAAGAATCCTTGCAGCCTCTGCCATTGCCCTCCTGCTTCTCGTGCCGCCCTGTCTGTTTACGTGGGCGACTGACGTGATGTTGTCCGATTGGATCAATACCGCCTGACCCTGAAGCAGGGGTTTCGCTTGACTTAGGGCATTGTAAATGGCCCGTAGTTCCAGAATGTTTATATGAAGAGATGTTTCCATGCTTGACCACAAGCCCTGGAAGTTTTTTCCCTGTGTGACTGCTCCCCAGCCTCTCAGGCTTGCATCCGTGGTCACCAGGATCCAATCCTGAATGCCGAATCTGCGGCCCTCTAGAAGATGAGCACTTTGCAACCACCACAGGAGAGACACCCTTGTCTTTGGTGACAGGGTTATCCGCTGCTGCATCTGAAGATGCGAACCGGACCATTTGTCCAGTAGATCCCACTGAAACGTTCTTGCATGGAATCTTCCGAATGGAATTGCTTCGTAAGAAGCCACCATTTTTCCCAGGACCCTCGTGCACTGATGCACTGACACCTGGGCTGGTTTTAGGAGGTTCCTGACTAGCTCGGATAACTCCTTGGCCTTCTCCTCCGGGAGAAAAACCTTCTTCTGGACTGTGTCCAGAATCATTCCTAGGAACAGAAGACGTGTCGTTGGAATCAGCTGCGATTTTGGAATATTTAGTATCCACCCGTGCTGACGTAACACTATCTGAGATAGTGCTACTCCGACTTCTAACTGTTCCCTGGACCTTGCCCTTATCAGGAGATCGTCCAAGTAAGGGATAATTAATACGCCTTTTCTTCGAAGAAGAATCATCATTTCGGCCATTACCTTGGTAAAGACCCGAGGTGCCGTGGACAACCCAAACGGCAGCGTCTGAAACTGATAATGACAGTCTTGTACTACAAACCTGAGATACCCTTGGTGAGAAGGGTAGATTGGGACGTGGAGATAAGCATCTTTGATGTCCAGAGACACCATATAGTCCCCTTCTTCCAGGTTCGCTATCACCGCTCTGAGTGATTCCATCTTGAATTTGAACCTTTTTATGTAAGTGTTCAAGGATTTCAGATTTAAAATTGGTCTCACCGAGCCGTCCGGCTTCGGTACCACAAACAGCGTGGAATAATACCCCTTTCCTTGTTGTAGGAGGGGTACCTTGATTATCACCTGCTGGGAATACAGCTTGTGAATGGCTTCCAGAACTGCCTCCCTGTCGGAGGGAGACTTTGGCAGAGCAGACTTCAGGAACCGGCGAGGGGGAAACGCCTCGAATTCCAGTTTGTACCCCTGCGATACTACCTGTAGAATCCAGGGATCCACTTGCGAGTGAGCCCACTGCGCGTTGAAATTCTTGAGACGGGCCCCCACCAAGTCTGAGTCTGCTTGTAAAGCCCCAGCGTCATGCTGAAGACTTGGCAGAAGCAGGGGAAGGCTTCTGATCCTGGGAAGCGGCTGCATGGTGCAGTCTTTTTCCCCTTCCTCTGCCCCGGGGCAGAAAGGAATGGCCTTTTGCTCGCTTGTATTTATGGGAACGAAAGGACTGAGTTTGAAAAGACGGTGTCTTTTTCTGTTGATGTGAAGTGACCTGGGGTAAGAAGGTGGACTTTCCAGCCGTTGCCGTGGCCACCAGGTCCGAAAGACCAGCCCCAAATAACTCCTCCCCTTTATACGGCAATACTTCCATATGTCGTTTGGAATCCGCATCCCCTGACCACTGACGCGTCCATAACGTTCTTCTGGCAGAGATGGACATAGCACTTACTCTTGATGCCAGGGTGCAAATATCCCTCTGTGCATCACGCATATATAGTAATGCATCCTTCAAATGCTCTATAGTTAACAATATATTGTCCCTATCCAGGGTATCAATATTTTCAGTCAGGGAATCCGACCACGCGACTCCAGCACTGCACATCCAGGCTGAAGCGATTGCTGGTCGCAGTATAACACCAGTATGTGTGTATATACTTTTTAGGATATTTTCCAGCCTTCTATCAGCTGGTTCTTTGAGGGTGGCCGTATCAGGAGACGGTAACGCTACTTGTTTAGATAAACGTGTGAGCGCCTTATCTACCCTAGGGGGTGTTTCCCAACGTGTCCTAACCTCTGATGGGAAAGGATATAGTGCCAATAATTT
Organism: Pseudophryne corroboree; assembly: GCF_028390025.1. Classification (NCBI taxonomy): domain Eukaryota; kingdom Metazoa; phylum Chordata; class Amphibia; order Anura; family Myobatrachidae; genus Pseudophryne; species Pseudophryne corroboree. The sequence goes on along the minus strand of NC_086444.1, from coordinate 427,612,424 downwards.
ATTAGAAATTAGCAGTTTTTTGTCGGGAGAAACCCACGCTTTATCACATACCTCATTCAATTCATCTGACTCAGGAAAAACTATTGGTAGTTTTTTCACCCCCCACATAATACCCTTCTTAGTGGTATTTGTAGTGTCAGAAATGTGCAATGCTTCCTTCATTGCCGTGATCATGTAACGTGTGGCCCTACTGGACATTACGTTCGACTCATCACCGTCGACACTAGACTCCGTATCTGTGTCTGGGTCTGTGTCGACCCACTGAGGTAACGGGCGTTTTAGGGCCCCTGACGGTGTCTGAGACGCCTGGACAGGCACTAATTGATTTGCCGGCTGTCTCATGTCGTCAACAGTTTTTTGCAAAGTGTTGACATTATCACCTAATTGTTTGAACACGATCATCCAGTCAGGTGTCGACTCCCTAGGGGGTGACATCACTAACGCAGGCAATTGCTCCGCCTCCACATCATTTTCCTCCTCATACATGTCGACACACACGTACCGACACACAGCACACACACCGGGAATGCTCTGATAGAGGACAGGACCCCACGAGCCCTTTGGAGAGACAGAGGGAGAGTCTGCCAGCACACACCCAGCGCTATATATATATATATATACAGGGATAACCTTATATAAGTGTTATTCCCTTATAGCTGCTGCTTATATTGTCATTTGCTGCCAATAGTGCCCCCCCTTCTCTTTTTTACCCTGATTCTGAAGCAGGACTGCAGGGGAGAGTCAGGGAGCCGTCCTTCCAGCGGAACTGTGAGGGAAAATGGCGCTTGTGTGCTGAGTAGATAGGCTCCGCCCCTTCACGACGTCCTTATCTCCCGCTTTTTTGTGTAAAAATGGCAGGGGTTAAAATACATCCATATAGCCCAGGAGCTATATGTGATGTATTCTTTTGCCACCTAAGGTATTATCATTTATATTGCGTCTCAGGGCGCTCCCCCCCAAGCGCCCTGCACCCTCAGTGACCGGAGTGTGAAGTGTGCTGAGAGCAATGGCGCACAGCTGCGGTGCTGTGCGCTACCTTAGTCTGAAGACAGGATTGTCTTCTGCCGCCGATTTCACCGGACCTCTTCGTCTCTTCTGGCTCTGTAAGGGGGACGGCGGCGCGGCTCCGGTGACCCATCCAGGCTGTACCTGTGATCGTCCCTCTGGAGCTAATGTCCAGTAGCCTAAGAAGCCCAATCCACTCTGCACGCAGGTGAGTTCGCTTCTTCTCCCCTTAGTCCCACGATGCAGTGAGCCTGTTGCCAGCAGGACTCACTGAAAATAAAAAAAACTAAATTAAACTTTTATTCTAAGCAGCTCAGGAGAGCCACCTAGCCTGCACCCTTCTCGTTCGGGCACAAAAATCTAACTGAGGCTTGGAGGAGGGTCATAGGGGGAGGAGCCAGTGCACACCACCTGATCCTAAAGCTTTTATTCTTGTGCCCTGTCTCCTGCGGAGCCGCTATTCCCCATGGTCCTTACGGAGTCCCAGCATCCACTAGGACGTCAGAGAAATAGGATTCAACTGTGGGTTGGTCTTTGCATAGTTTAGAATGTTTTACTTTCTCCGGTCCATTCGTTTTTCTTGAAGTATATTTCGTAAGCACCTCATTTGGAAACATTCCAGCTTTGTTAGGTCGTTTTTAAGTATTGCCATTATTCTGAACCATAAAGTAAATTTGTTCTAACTGATATGTTGAATACCCTAATTTTTGTGGCAATGGTAATGTCCTTTTTGTCCCAGAGGCCTTTTTTCAGAGATGCAAAGGCAGCTGTGGCACAACCTATGCATCTCGTGATGTCACTTGTAGCGGCTATCTGTTGACCGTTGATAGTTGAAGGTATCCACTTGTTCGGCGGTAGTATGCAGGGGAGGGTGTGTACAGTGAGAAGTAGTGTAGTGTGTGCATTGAGAGGGTGCAGGGTAGCTGCAGTAGTGTTTGCGGGGAGGGGTATGCAGGGTGAGAGGTAGTGTACTGTGAGTGGGGAAGGGAGTGTTGGGGGGATGTATTCCTGTGACCGGCGGTCAGGAGACGGACAATCACATGACCTCCCCCTACATCCCGCACCCTCACTATCCCGACGGTCGACCAACAGGGACTATTCCCATTCGTGGGTGTCCACGACACCCATAGAGTGGGAATAGAAGCCCTGAGCGCAGCGAGCCCGCAAGGGGCTCACTACACTCGCCCCCGCCGGGATTCCGCTGCCGGTATGCTTACCACCGGTCAGCCATTCCACACCCGAGTGTTGGTTGAGAGGTAGGCATGCACAGGTCAAATATGGATATTTCACTATGCAAATGGGTATGTACCCAACTCCAAATTACTTCCAAAGTTACAAAAATACTGATCTGCAATACATTTGTCCATGCATATGTGTTTGCCCTTTTCAGTTTGGGAATTGCTCCTGTGCAAATGTCTTATGTTCTCATATAGTAAATACTTAGGGGTCTATGTACACTAAGAGTAGGTTACTCGCAGGGTATGAGAGAAGAAACCCAACAAAAGTGCTGCCGCGCGGCCGGCGCGAGGCTGATTCTGTCGGGAATCAGCATCGCCGCGGGTAGTTAAGTCGGAGAATGCCCGTTCTCCCGACAAAACTACCTGTTAAGTCGGCGCGAACGGGCCATCGCCGACTTAACTGGAGCTGAATTGAATAGCGTCGGGAGCAAACTCCCGGTGCTATTCAACTGTTGCTGAATTGAATTGACCCCATAGTTTTCAACCATCAATTATATGGAGCTACCAATTTTTTTTTTTCCTGTCCGAGGTATTTGAAACAGAGCCTAGACTTGCGCCTGACATTCGCAAAGTCCGCCCCTGTTCTCTGACTGTCTCGCAACTCATTGCACACTACAGCAGGGGTAACCATCAGGGTGTGAAACCATTGATAGTTCTCTTACAGATGGTTTCACACCATTGAGGTTATCCATCAGTGGTGACCATCGATGGATAACCCACCGAATACCATCCCTACGCAGCACTCAGCTTCAGTTCTCCTTCCTGTATAAACCAGTCCCCAGACTCCCATTGGTTAGTTACACAGGAGACTGGGGGTGAGCATATATAGGAAGGAAAGGCTGAATACTGCTGTGTCCCGTGTGCAGTGGTGGCTGGGAAGCACACACTGCCACCTTCACCTTGTGGACTCCTGGGGTCTAGCCACCCTGTAGTTGCGCCACTGGCTACATTAGGCCAAAACTAAAGAAAACACTTGAAAATGCAGCAAGTAGTGATAATATGCATTGGGAATTTTGTGCGACTCTCTTAAGAAATAAATAAGATTTCTCTCGCACTTACTTTTCAGTAAAACCTGAGCTGCATCTTGGGCTTGCTGAGGCAAGCGAGCCGTTTTCATATGTATGATTCCCGGGTGGTTACGGTGAGGGACCCTAGACAAGAAATCCTTGGCGTGGTCTAGCTGAGGCACTGATGATGTTGATGAACTCAGCGCCTATTCGAAAACAAATGAATTAAGCACTGGCCCAAGTTCTTCATCTTTCACTGTAATGCCTGATTTTGACTTGTACAGAGCTCGTTATATGGCAGCATATATCCAGTTTTAGCAAACTGCTCATGCGCAGTGGAAAATTTACTCATTTGTGTGCATTTCTAGCCAAGTCGGACAGGTCTTGGTGTGACATGGGCGTTTCTGGGCGGAGACACTGCTGTCACACACAGAACTTCAGTCTCATGGGAGAGTAGCTATACTTCTGCACTATTCTGAGTCTTTTGTACACCAAAGGGATCTCTTACACTCAGTACAGGGCAGGTACAAGTGCCGATACAAATTATTCCAGTTGTGGTTGTGAACAAAAAACAGTGGGCGGATGTAGCTTTCGACTTGGCGCCCTACGGATACTTGCATTAGCATAATGTAGATCTAGCTTCCCACAAATACAGGCAATTTGCGTACCATCCACCAAGAAGGTTAATTATATTGTACACCAGAGAATAGGGTGTGTATTAAACATTAACCACCATGAATGGGATCTGTATTGCACTGAGCCGCAGGCACAAGAAGAGGTGTCATTATTTTAAAATTTGCCACAAGGAAGAATGGGGGTAATTCAGAGTTGCAGCAAATTTGTTAGCAGTTGAGCAAAACCAAGGGGGTCATTCCGAGTTGATCGCTCGCTAGCTGTTTTTAGCAGCCGTGCAAATGCCATGCCGCCTCCCACTGGGAGTGTATTTTAGCTTAGCAGAAGGGCGAACGAAAGGATCGAACAGCGGCTACAAAATTATTTTGTGCAGTTTCAGAGTATCTTCAGTCCTACTCAGCGCTTGCGATCACTTCAGACTGTTCAGTTCCTGTTTTGACGTCACGAACACGCCCTGCGTTCGCCCAGCCACGCCTGCGTTTTACCTGGCACACCTGAGTTTTTCCGAACACTCCCTGAAAACGGTCAGGCGACACCCAAAAACGCCCACTTCATGTCAATCACTCTGCGGCCTGCAGTGCGACTGAAAAGCTTCGCTAGACCTTGTGTGAAACATCGGCCGTTGTGAAAGTACGTTGCGCATGCGCAGAAGTGCCTTTTTTTGCATCATCGCTGCGCAGCGAACATTTTCAGCTAGCGATCAACTCGGAATGACCCCTCATGTGCACTGCAGGTGTGGCAGATATAACATGTGCAGAGAGAGTTAGATTTGGGTGGGTTATATTGTTTCTGTGCAGGGTAAATACTGGCTGCTTTATTTTTACACTGCAATTTAGATTTCAGTTTGCACAAACCCCACCCAAATCTAACTCTCTATGCACATGTTATATCTGTCCCCCCCTGCAGTGCACATGGGGGGTAATTCAGAGTTGATCGCAGCAGGGATTTTGTTAGCAGTTGGACAAAACCATGGCCCTCATTCCGAGTTGTTCGCTCGCTAGCTGCTTTTAGCAGCATTGCACACGCTAGGCCGCCGCCCTCTGGGAGTGTATCTTAGCTTAGCAGAATTGCGAACGAAAGAGTAGCAGAATTGAGAGTAAATAATTCTTAGCAGTTTCTGAGTAGCTCCAGACCTACTCACAGATTGCGATCAGCTCAGTCCGTTTCGTTCCTGGTTTGACGTCATAAACACGCCCTGCGTTCGGGCAGCCACTCCCGCGTTTTATCCTGGCACGCCTGCTTTTTTCCGCACACTCCCAGAAAACGGTCAGTTTCCGCACAGAAACATCCACTTCCTGTCAATCACACTCTGATCACTTCAACGATGAAAATTCTTCGTTCGGACGTGAGTAAATCTACTAAGTTTTGTGCTAAAATACTTAGCGCATGCGCACTGCGTACCATGCGCATGCGCATTTTTGCCTTAATCGCTCCGTTGCGAAAATCGGCAACGAGCGAACAACTCGGAATGACCCCCCATGTGCACTGCATTGGAGGCAGATTTAACATGTGCAGAGAGAGTTAGATTTGGGTGTGGTGTGTTCAATCTGCAATCTAAATTGCAGTGTAAAAATAAAGCAGCCAGTATTTACCCTGCACAGAAACAAAATAACCCACCCAAATCTAACTCTCTCTGCACATGTTATATCTGCCCCCCCTGCAGTGCACATGGGAGGTCATTCCGAGTCGTTCGCTCGAAAAATTTCTTCGCATCGCAGCGTTTTTCCGCTTAGTGCGCATGCGCAATGTCCGCACTGCGACTGCGCCAAGTAAATTTGCTATGAAGTTTGGATTTTTACTCACGGCTTTTTCTTCGCTCAGGCGATCGTAGTGTGATTGACAGGAAATGGGTGTTACTGGGTGGAAACAGGCCGTTTTATGGGCGTGTGGGGAAAAACGCTACCGTTTCCGGAAAAAACGCGGGAGTGGACGGAGAAACGGAGGAGTGTCTGGGCGAACGCTGGGTGTGTTTGTGACGTCAAACCAGGAACGATAAGCACTGAACTGATCGCAGATGCCAAGTAAGTCTGAAGCTACTCTGAAACTGCTACGAGATGTGTAATCGCAATATTGCGAATACATCGTTCGCAATTTTAAGATGCTAAGATTCACTCCCAGTAGGCGGCGGCTTAGCGTGTGCAATACTGCTAAAATCGCCTTGCGAGCGAACAACTCGGAATGAGGGCCATGGTTTTGCCCAACTGCTAACAAAATTCCTGCTGCGATCAACTCGGAATGAGGGCCATGGTTTTGCCCAATTGCTAAGTTTTCTGGTTTGCTAACAACTCTGAATAACCCTCTAAATACCAGAAACAGCCACTACGAATATTGGCCCTCATTCCGAGTTGTTCGCTCTGTAAATTTCATCGCATCGCAGCGATTTTCCGCTTAGTGCGCATGCGCAATGTCCGCACTGCGACTGCGCCAAGTAAATTTGCTATGAAGATAGGATTTTTACTCACGGCTTTTTCTTCGCTCCGGCGATCGTAGTGTGATTGACAGGAAATGGGTGTTACTGGGCGGAAACACGGCGTTTTATGGGCGTGTGGATAAAAACGCTACCGTTTCCGGAAAAAACGCGGGAGTGGCTGGAGAAACGGAGGAGTGTCTGGGCGAACGCTGGGTGTGTTTGTGACGTCAAACCAGGAACGACAAGCACTGAACTGATCGCAGATGCCGAGTAAGTCTGAAGCTACTCTGAAACTGCTACGAGGTGTGTAATCGCAATATTGCGAATACATCGTTCGCAATTTTAAGAAGCTAAGATTCACTCCCAGTAGGCGGCGGCTTAGCGTGTGCAATACTGCTAAAATCGCCTTGCGAGCGAACAACTCGGAATGAGGGCCATTGGTGGTCATTCCGAGTTGTTCGCTCGCAAGCTGCTTTTAGCAGCTTTGCACACGCTAAGCCGCCGCCTACTGGGAGTGAATCTTAGCTTATCAAAATTGCGAACGAAAGATTAGCAAAATTGCGAATAGACACTTCTTAGCAGTTTCTGAGTAGCTTCAAACTTACTCGGCATCTGCGATCAGTTCAGTGCTTGTCGTTCCTGGTTTGACGTCATAAACACACCCAGCGTTCGCCCAGACACTCCTCCGTTTCTCCAGCCACTCCCGCGTTTTTCCCAGAAACGGTAGCGTTTTTTCACACACTCCCATAAAACGGGCAGTTTCCGCTCAAAAACACCCACTTCCTGTCAATCACATTACGATCACCAGAACGAAGAAAAAACCTCGTAATGCCGTGAGTAAAATACCTAACTGCATAGCAAATTTACTTGGCGCAGTCGCAGTACGAACATTGCGCATGCGCAGTTAGCGGAAAATCGCTGCGATGCGAAGAAAAATACAGAGCGAACAACTCGGAATGACCCCCATTATGCCTAGAGATGGGCAACTCGGCTCTTTTCAGTGAGCGGTTCCGAACGATTCAGCTCACGGAAAAGAGACGGTTCTTTTGAACAGCTCACGGCTCACAGTTAGGAAGTGGAACAAAGCCGGCGCAGTGAGCGGCGGTTCTTCACTGAGTCAGTGCAGAACAGCCGCTCACTGCGCCGGCTCAATAGTGAGCTACCCATCTCTAATTTAGGCAAGGACTATAATGCAACTATAAGCGTAGTGTTCTGGTAAATTCCAGATAATGCTCCAGTTTTTATGACAACTTATCTATTCTGTATGTTTATACAGCAGCTGGTGCACTGAATCTCCTAGAAAGATACTGTGATATTACACAGTGTAATCCCTGGCTGCTGTGCTGCGAGTGCTGAATATCTGTTCTCCTGCCTGGAGCAAGTGAGCCGTTTCAAGTGAGTGGCGATTCACTGACAGACTGTGTCTGTATGTGTGATGAGATCATGAGAAGAACTGACTCGCTCCCGGCAGGAAGTGGAACAGTGCTGGCGCAGTGAGCGGCGGTTCTTCAAACACTGACTCAGTGGAGAACCGCCGCTCACTGCGCCGGCTCTGTTCCATTTCCTGCCTGGAGCGAGTCAGTACTTCTTATCATAATCTCATCACACAGACACAGTCCGTCAGTGAACCACCGCTCACTTGAAACGGCACACTTAGTAGAGCCGGCTCAATAGTGAGCTACCCATCTCTGATTATGTCCATAGGCTTGTTTGCTGCTGTCATCAACTCTGAATCAGGCCCAATATGTGCACAACAGCAATTAGAAATGGCATTTGTATTAGGAACTAGCCGCTAAGCAGGCAGTCTACATTGTTCCCCAGCACCAATGAATGGGTCTGTATTATGCAGTAACCTTAAAAATGGAGCCTGATTCATGCAGCCCTCCAGCTGCTGCAGAACTACACATCCCAGCATGCCCTACCATGCTGTAATAGCAAAACATGCTGGGCTGTGTAGTTACACAGCAGCTGAAGGGCAACATGTTGAATGTAATGTGCCTCTACATGTAAATCAGTTCATATGCCCTTTATTAAACTATGCATGCACACATTGGTATCAGAAAAGGGTTGTTGTGCGTTCTTTGTTTGAGGGGGTGGAGGAATATACATTTTGTTTTCATGCCCCTCCTTGTATGTGCCTTACAGAGAAGGAGTAATAGGCACATTAGGTTGTTTTGCTACAGAAAAACATTTGGGACAGATTAATCTCAGTAAATCGATTTTATTTGAACACTGCAGAAATTATAACACGATGACGATAAAATGAGCGGCGGGAGAGTAGTCTGACTTGGGTTATGGGGCGCGCACACATCCCGTGCTGCTGCCCCACCTCAGCCATTGGACTAACCTGGTGCCAGCCGTGAGCCGCTTCCAAGGGCCGGGGGGGTGTCGGCATCTGCTGGGCGGAGATGCAGATGAAGAGCAGGAGGGCCTCGAATCTGTAGGCCGCCCACTTCCATCGCACCCCCACCCGGCTTCTCCTGCTTAGACACATCCACATAGCGACCCATCCACTCCAACGTGGGATTCCTGGGGGCTCACTCACCCGATAACAGGTGACGCCCTGCGAGGGCGGCGAGTGGCTCTTGTCTCAGACCTTCCCGGAGGGACGAAGGAAGTGACCTCACACGTATGTGACGCACTCAGTGTGTGCCCTCAGCATTGAGCTTCCCTTCCGCTCGTCCTCATCCTGCGCGTGGCCAGTATATATGTCACAGCTGCAGCAAACTGTTCTCACATACAGAGACCTTTTGTTATCAATATCAAGTTCAGCCCGTGTACACAGGTGTATGTGCTGGGCTGCGCTGCGCCTGCTGTGAGCAGGGAGCGATCACAGAACAAAAGGAAAACAATAAGACCAGAACTAAAGGCTATCCCAGAACCACCTGCGAACGCTTTATGTAAATGTTGGGGGCGGAGCCTATACGGAAAACGTGCTCTTGTTGGCTATATGAAAACGAGCTGAGATTAGAACTGGGCACCCCAGCCTCAGCCAGAACCGAGTACCCGTATAACTCACCCGAAACTGGTGGAAAGGAAGCCGTAACGATAACATCGCACGTCCGTTCAATGTCAGCGCTTTGCTACAGAGTGCCAATCAGAGCGATGTCTTCAGGAAACAGCCAACCGGCTGCTGTGCCCGCCTACAGAATTCAGCCAATCAGATCACACCGTTACATAGCCTATCTCACTGCGGTGCTGCAGGTTTAGTGTCACGTGTTATGGGGGTACTGTTGTGGCCAATGCAGAATGTGGTCGCTAGAGTGACAGATCGCCCGGTCAATGAGAGCTAGCTAGCTGTGCAGTAGGTGCCAGGCAGCTGTCCTGGGAGCTGAAAGAAGTAGGGAGCTGGTGTTTCCTGAAGAAGATGTCGGGACGCAGAGGCGCAGGGCGGGAACGTAGGCCCAGGGGTGAGAACTACATAGTGCATGACACCGAACGTGTTCTTACATTCCAATGTGCAGCATTGATATATGCATCTTTATGTGCAGCTATGCGGCCGCCCTGTTCTGTGTACTAGTCGTGTGTCACTGTGCTACCGCTAGGACTGGAGGACGCACAGTCACCATTGCCTGTGTTATTTCAGGATGTACAGAGACGCTTTGCTGCTGAGATCAGTGCCCCACTATATGTGCCCCACTATATGCCAGCTGCAGGGGCCAGCCCCACCGGGCTGTGAATACTGAGCTTTAATAAAATCTTTTTCGTCCTTTTAAATTTGTTTTGTTCAGTATTTCAGTATTTACACCTGACATGCTTTATTCACCCCTTTTTCAGGCTGGTATACTTCCTGCAGTGTCACCCACAACTTGTGGTCAGAGCTCCAGAGAGCATGTACTGTACGTCTGTGGATGTTATAAGTTGCTGTTTTATTCAAAATGTGTCATTTTAAAGGGATATCTAGGCGCCACATTTATTATACAGATGTGCCCCACTCTTCCTGGTAAACCAAACTGGCATCTTCAGTTGCCGGCGGCTGGGCTCCCGGCGACCACCATACCGTCGCCGGAATCCCGATTGCGGCATACCGACATCTTTTCTCCCTGTTGGGGGTCCACGACCCGCCTGGAGGGAGAATAGATAGCGTAGCGCGCCACCGTGCCCGCAGCGTGGTGAGCACAGCCAGCCCGCAAGGGGCTCATTTGCGGTCGGCCAGCTGTTGGTATGCCGGCGGTCGGGATTCCGGCGCCGGTATGCTGGTCGCCGGGCCCCCAACCGCTGGCAAACTATACATACTACACCTACGCCGGTTTCCAACATCTTAAAATGAGTTTGTTAACCTACATTGCACTTAGGGGGTCATTCTGACCTGATTGCATGCTAGCTATTTTTTGCAGCGCTGCGATCAGGTCAAAACTCGGAAAAACTGCGCTTGCATATGCACCGCAATGCCCAGGCGCATTGTACGGGTACAAAGCGGATCGTTGCTGGGCGATGGATTTAACGAAGAATCCATTCGCACAGCCTATCGCAAGGAGATTGACAGTGTTAAAGCTGATTAACATACAGGACAGAAAAGCTATACCTTTACACTAAAACCCTAGCCGCTGCGGCTGCTGGATGTAATCCTTAACCTACGTACTTTTTACCCAGTTAGCGTACACAGGCCCGTACCGTGTACAATTTTGCGTACACACGCCGCAACGGACGTACAAAGTACACACTTTGCGTACACACACACCGACAGGCTGTAAGCACAATGCAGCTACACGTGTGGCTGAAATACACCTTAAGCCTTAGCAGGAAAGGGACACGACACCAATTGTATTTAAATATGTTGGGATCTGACCCGCCAACAGTTATTTATTAAGAGGGAGTTACAATAGTAATACACTTCACAATAAGAGATACAGGCTACAATCAATGATACATACGTTTGTTCGCAAGCGCCACCCGGTCCTCGGTCAATCAAGATAGATGACTTTCAGAGAATGTGTGGCCGGCCAGGCAGCTTGGCTTTTTATACATTTTGTCCATTATACAATAGAAACTGTAATCTCTTTACCCATAGGTCACAGGGCTGGTCATTTACAGTACAGGAGGGGTCATAGGTCGGTTTGAATAGGTGGGCGATGCCTGGTTCAGGTGCACTTGCAGATGGTCTCCACTGGGTTCCTGACGAATATCAAAGTACAGTAAATACAGTGTAATATTAATATTCTGTTCCTGCGCATATCTATGCGCAGGAGCGTGCAATCTTCTGCAAACTGCTACCGGAATATTGGTCTTAATATACTGTACAGCTGGATACCAAACACCACCTCCTAACCTAAATTCTGTCCCCTCATATCCCGTAAAGGTGAATTCCTTTGTTATTGTACCTTATAAGCAAGTTAACTCGCTGGCGTGGTGCATGTAGGCTATGTGTAAATTATGTGCTATGTGAATTAAATATGAAATGTCTCTTTGTGGCTTTTCCATGCAAATACATATGCTACCGTAATTACTCATAGCACGCGCTAATACGCACTACCGCATGAACGGTCATACGCAACTTGGGAATATGCGCACACACGGCAGAAGTACGCAAACGGAGGCCATCTGTGTGGTGTTTGTACTTGGTGCGTATGGCTGCAATATTTTCGACTTCGACAACAGGAAGAAGGCGGTGTCAACTGACCGTTTTCTGGGAGTGTTTGGGAAAAAACGCAGGCGTGTCCAAGCGTTTGCAGGGCGGGTGTCTGACGTCAATTCCGGGACCAAACAGGCTGAAGTGATCGCAGCGGCTGAGTAAGTTCAGACCTACTGAGAAACAGCACAAAACTTTTTTTGTACCGCTCTGCTACACACGCATTTGCACACTTGCAAAGTGAAAATACACTCCCCCATAGGTGGCGACTATCTGATCGCAGCGCTGCAAAAAATAGCGTGCGATCAGGTCGGAATGACTCCCTAAATGAGGTCTCTGAAGTTGTAGTAAAATGATCCCATGATGTCATGTTTTCTCAGATTGATGTTAGCCTATTTACCAAGCCCACGTTTCATAACCTTTATGCAGAAACTCCAGTTTCCATATAATCTATGTCTTCACATTATGTATTAACTGCCTAAATCAGGAAATGTCACATATCTCCTGCAGAGGCTAATTAGCGCTATAGACCGCAGTCCCCATTGTCAGCAATGTAGACTACATTCTGCCTCGTAGGTTTAAGTCATCAGATGGCGTGAACAGCTTTAGGCCTACGGAGGCTTGCTTACAGGAGAGGGTTCTTAAAATCCACCTCCCGCAGCCTCCGTCTGGCTCCGGACACTGACACTGTGCATTCCCACAGTTGAAGCTTTCACAAACGTGAAAGACTCTTCCACTATGCCGGGGAAGTAACTCATGGACAGCGGTTACTGCTGCTGATGTCTCTGCAAGTTAACTTTAGTACATAGCCTGGATATTTTCATTTGAAATGAAAATATCCATTGTAATGTTAATAATTGCAGCAGTGTCGCACTTCTGAATACATAAGCGCCTAAACCTTAGATTCTCTCTGCAAATTAAGCTGTCTATACACTGGATAACCGTGAAGAGGGCAGGAGACACTGACTGATAATCAGAGCGCCTCCGTACACTACATGATGTATGGAAGAGATCTCCTTTCACAGCCTGAAGTTGGCTGAATGTAAACCATACTGAACAATCCAGACCGGTTTCATGCTGTGAACAATCATTCGGTACCATACACTTAACGAATGGTTTCTGTGATGATCGTGCAGTTTATGGCTAGCTTTAGGGACAGTGGCAAATACGGGGTAGTCTGGCAGAGCTGGAGAGACTTGCCCTTGCCCGCACCAAGTAACGGTAGTCTTTTTCAGACGTGACACTGGAGAAATAAAAAAAAATCTCAGCTCGGTGTTATATGTAAATGAAGCTGGATGGCTGGCTTGGTTTCCCAACACATTAGACCTAATGGGACTGATGCAGAGTTGAACGTATGCCTGTTTACTTAGTGTATCTTGTGTGAATTTGCACTGCACATAAGGCCTAATTCAGTAAGGATCGTATGCTGGGGGCCGTAAGAAGAGATCAACTGTTGGCGCAATTATAAAAAAATGGAAGAAATACAAGTTCACTGACAATCTCCCTCGACCTGGGGCTCCATGCAAGATCTCACCTCATGGGGTATCAATGATCTTGAGAACGGTGAGGAATCAGCCCAGAACTACACGGGGGGACCTGGTCAATGACCTCAAGAGAGCAGGGACCACAGTCACAAAGGTTACCGTTAGTAACACACTACGTCCTGCAGCGCCCGAAAGGTCCCCCTGCTTAAGCCAGCACATGTCCAGGCCCATCTAAAGTTTGCCCGTGACCATCTGGATGATCCAGAGGAGGATTGGGAGAATGTAATGTGGTCAGATGAGAGCAAAATCAAACTTTTTGGTATAAACTCCACTCGCCGTGTTTGGAGGGAGAAGAATGATGAATGGCATCCCAAGAACACCATACCCACTGTAATGCATGGGGTTGGAAACATCATGCTTTGGGGCTGCTTTTCTGCAAAGGTGACAGGACGACTGATCCGTATTAAGGAGAGGATGAATGGGGCCAAGTATCGTGAGGTTTTGGGCAAAAACCTCCTTCCCTCAGTAAGAGCATTGAAGATGGAACATGGCTGGGTCTTCCAGCATGACAATGACCCCAAACACACTGCCCGGGCAACTAAGGAGTGGCTCCGTAAGAAGCATTTCAGGGTCCTGGAGTGGCCTAGCCAGTCTCCAGACCTCAACCCAATAGAAAATCTGTGGAGGGAGTTGAAAGTCCGTGTTGCCCGGCGACAGCCACAAAACATGACAGTTCTAGAGAAGATCTGCATGGAAGAGTGGGCCAAAATACCTGCTACAGTGTGTGCAAACCTGGTCAAGAACTACAGGAAACGTTTGACCTCTGTAATTGCCAACCAAGGTTATATTACAAAATATTAAGTTACCGTATATACTCGAGTATAAGCCGACTTTTTCAGCACTTTTTTTTGTGCTGAAAAAGCCACCTCGGCTTATACTCGAGTCAGTGCAGGCAGAGGCAGAGCAGTGTGAAGGAGGGACATGGAGCGCACAGCGCGCGGCGCTCCTGTGTCCCTCCTGCATCTCCGGCGGCAGCAGCGGCGGTTCTATTACAGGAAGTACCCGTTCGTGACCTCTGATCACGAACCGGCACTTCCTATAATAGACCCGCCGCGGCCGCCGAAGATGCAGGAGGGACACAGGAGAGGCGCATGCTGTGCGCTTCGTGTCCCTCCAGAAGACAGCGCGGGATCGACGGAGGGGTAAGTAACAACACTGTGGGGCATACCTGGCACTTGGGGAGGGAACGTATCTGGCAGCACTGTGGGGGCATATCTGGCAGCACTGTGGGGGCATATCTGGCAGCACTGTGGGGGCATATCTGGCAGCACTGTGGGGGCATAACTGGCAGCACTGTGGGGGCATAACTGGCAGCACTGTGGGGGCATATCTGGCAGCACTGTGGGGGCATATCTGGCAGCACTGTGGGGGCATAACTGGCAGCACTGTGGGGGCATATCTGGCAGCACTGTGGGGGCATATCTGGCAGCACTGTGGGGGCATATCTGGCAGCACTGTGGGGGCATATCTGGCAGCACTGTGGGGGCATAACTGGCAGCACTGTGGGGGCATATCTGGCAGCACTGTGGGGGCATATCTGGCAGCACTGTGGGGGCATATCTGGCAGCACTGTGGGGGCATATCTGGCAGCACTGTGGGGGCATATCTGGCAGCACTGTGGGGGCATATCTGGCAGCACTGTGGGGGCATAACTGGCAGCACTGTGGGGGCATATCTGGCAGCACTGTGGGGGCATATCTGGCAGCACTGTGGGGGCATATCTGGCAGCACTGTGGGGGCATATCTGGCACTATGAGGGCATATCTGGCACTGAGGGCTGTGTACGGCTAGAGCTGCATTTCCCACCCTAGGCTTATACTCGAGTCAATAAGTTTTCCCAGGTTTTTGTGGTAGAATTAGGTGCCTCGGCTTATATTCGGGTCGACTTATACTCGAGTATATACGGTAAACTTTTTGATTGTCCAAATATTTATGGAAAGTGTGTTTACTCAGTACACTACTTTTGTAGGGATGTATTTAGCATCCCAGTGGTTGGGATGCTGGCGGTCATATGAGCGGCTCCGGAATCCCAACACCACTCGGGAGACCGGAGCCGGAACACAGCCGACATCCCAAAGGTAAATACTGGGGTTAGGGTAAGGCACAGGGTGGGTTAGCCCTAGCTGCCACCCTCGAAGGGTTAGCTCTAGCCGCCACCCCTGGAAAGTTACGTTGGGGGGTACAAATACTTACCCCCTCTGATGTTGCATTGTCGGGATACGGCTGTCGGTCATGTGACAGTCGGCACTTAATACTGAACCCCTTTGGTATTGCTATGTTTGTTTAATGTTTCAATAAATATTAGTAAACGTTATCTCATGCTGTGTAATTTTTTCAGTACGGCCAGATTTTCACTTGTCGTACTCATGGCCTACCACACAAGTGTGTGTTCTGTTTAAATCCAGTTTTGCCTTGTACGTTTCATTCCCTGTATGCAGTCTAAACCAATATATTTTCCTTCCTGCAAAGAAAAAGCCAGATTAGATAAAACATGTCGTTTTAGTGCTGGACTCAACTATTTGCTTGCTTAGCGTCTTTTTTTTTTTGTTTTGTTTGTTTTTTTGTTTCTCTGCAGGAGTATCTCAGAAGAGAAAAGCTGAGGCTGATCTAGAGCCAGAGATTGAAGTGAAAACGGAGCTTGAAGATGAAGGTTTTGTACATGTTAACTCTGATAAACAGTTAGAAAAAACGGATGTAAAGTTAGAGCCAGAGACACGCTGGGAATGGCTGGACGATGGAGATATGTGGACTGTTTATTCACCTGAGCTCAATGGACAAATTAACCTAGCACACAGGTGAGAGATGGGAACTCACTGGCATCTAATAATATTAGCTGCATGGAAAACAAGGCAACCTTTTAGGAGACTCCCTCCTTCGCATTTCTACTTTTAATCTGTAGTTTTTCCTGCCGTTTTGTGCTCCAGAATGTGCATGGCATTATGGAGCATCAATTAGACGCCTGTGCTGCTGGTCATATCATAGAGCCCATTAGGGTTGCATCATCTGTTGTTTTGTTTTATTTACTGCTTTTCATAAAAGTCTTGCACAGTACATATATTTCCTTTGGTAAAATAATTCATTATGAAATGTAAAATGTAATAAACGTCTGACTGTGGTTCTTTTATTATTTTATTAAGCAAAGTTATTTCTCTACTTTGACTTAGTTCTGGAAAACAGTCTGTTACTGTCTCGCCTGTCGCAGGCGTCTCCCTACAAGTGGATTTGAGGAGAATGGTCCAGAAGAACACAAAAAATGGTTACAAGAGAGTTATACGACTAGCAGTGAAAGAGCAGGACCAATGTGAGTTTCCGAATACAATTGTATTTTTCCTATAGTGTTGACACACAAATTTTGATGATGTTGTTGTTTTTTTTTTTTTAGCAGAAACTGGTACACACACTATTTGCCTGCACATATATGCCAACAGTGTTTGCACGGCCAGCTAAGATGAACCAGGCTTGTGTGGAAGGAACTTGCGCCAACTCTGCCTGCTGTGTACAAGCAGTCACGGGTGATGCATAGATGCATGCAAGTCAGATGCAAATGCACTTGCATGGAGTTACATTTGCATGTGGTTAGTCTCCGAATGCAGAGCTGAACACATTTGTGCAACCGAACTGCCCTAACCACACACTTGGTTTCTTATGTGGCCGTTCTTTCATTCTCCTCCATGGGGAACACAGGCTTCAGACCATGGGTATAGAGTGGTGAACTGAGCCAGGCACCAAACAGTTATGGTGGAGGTTTCTTGCAAGTTTGGGGCTTCATTTCATCAAATGGAGTTGGGGATTTGGTCAGGATTAATGGTGTCCTCAATGCTGAGAAATACAGGCAGGTACTTATCCATCATGCAATACCATCAGGAAGGCATCTATTTGGCTCCAAATGTACTTTGCAGCAGGACAACAAACCCAAACATACAGCCAATGTCATTAAGAACTATCTTCTGTGTATTATTCGTACAGTGGGGGTAATTCCAAGTTGATCGCAGCAGGAAATTTTTTAGCAGTTGGGCAAAACCATGTGCAGTGCAGGGGAGGCAGATATAACATGTGCAGAGAGAGAGAGATTTGGGTGTGGTGTGTTCAATCTGCAATCTAAATTGCAGTGTAAAAATAAAGCAGCCAGTATTTACCCTGCACAGAAACAAAATAACCCACCCAAGTCTAATTCTCTTTGCAAATGTTATATCTGCCCCCCCCTGCACTGCACATGGTTTTGCCCAACTGCTAAAAAATTTTCCTGCTGCGATCAACTTGGAATTACCCCCAGTGTTTCAAGCTCGGAAACCTTCCTCTGTCAGAATTTATCACAGGGTTTGGCGGACGTTTTTTGATTGGTGTTCTGCTTGCGATTTTAATCCCAAATCCTTCTGCCTGTGGCGAGTTCTGTCCTTCTTACAAGCATAGTGAACAAGAAAAGAAGTAAGACACTCTAATATGCGCTTATCCAAATACCATTCAGGGTGAATATGTAATATCTCCTATATAATAGCCCAGAGTGACTGTGTGTATTACGCTGGGCGTGGCTAGGAGCTCTCATTGGGTTAGCAGCAGGTCTATCACACCCAGTCCACAGCTGATTGGGTGAGAAACGCCCCCCCACACAGGTTACATCCAATGGGATGCTCTGCCCTTTGGCTGCTGTATGTTCCCAGAGCAGGATTAACAATGGGGCTGATGGAGCTGCAGCTCCAGGTCCACACCCCAAAATAAGCCCACTGCATCTGCAGCAACATACCCTCCAACAATTTACTCATAACAATCGGTACAAATTCGCCCCTTTTCCTATACTTTCAGTGGAAGTTTGGAGAGCCAAAAATCGGTACAGACCATAAAAAAAAGCTACTGTACCTGGCAAAAAGGTACAGTTGGAGGGTATGCCACTGCATCTGCAGCAAGTCTCTGCGCTGTAGATAGGGGGGGGAAAAAAACACCTTTTACTGCAGCGTCCTGTGTCCTTCTGCCAGGTGGAACAAAAGCTGCTGCGGCCACCGGCATAGATGTGTATGAAAGCGGCGCAGTGGAAGGCTTTCATAGCCCTCCCTGCGCCACATACTCTCTGAGCCCCAGAGCCTCCTCTGCACATGTCACAGGAGTGCCTCCCCGCCACAGCCGCGCCCATATCCCCAGAGGCCCTGACTCCACAACACAGCACCTGGGCTGCCGGCCTAGAAGCCTCGGGATGGCTAATGTAACAAATAGAGTGGGTGATATCACGGCGGGTAATGTTTGGACGCTGAATCAATGTAAAAGGTGACAGTGGTGTGCAGTGCAGTGTCACTGACACTGCACAGCACTCTCACCTTTTATATTGATTTAGCGAGTCAGTCAGTTCTGCCAGCCAGTCACTATTGTTAGCGCCGGTGTCCCAACATGCCGCATTACAGGGAAGAAGACACACTAAATAAACTACGGCTCCAAGCAGCCCTTAGGGCCGAAGCATTCCCGCGCTGGGAGCTGTAGTTTGAGTGCATCTTCTTCCATGTAATGCGGCGCGTTGGCTTAAATTAACACTTGTGTGATGTTTTTATGCTATTTGGGAGACATTGCCAGTATAAAAAACACTGTCGCTCCAGCGCCATTGGGGTGGCGGAGCTACCTCAGAGCGGGACCAGCTGCGTTTGGCGCCTTCCTCTGCTTACAGCTGCAGCAGCAGACACACACAGCTCCTCCAGACTTTCAGGAAACGCTGGAAAACTGGAACAGGGGTGTAGCAGAGAGGGAGAGCCGCTATTGAGAACAATCTGTATCCTGTAAAGGACAGTAATCATAGGTGTTTCACCTTGTAATGTTAGCTCGCAGCCTCACTGGGGCTGTTTAGCCTGGGTGTGCTGGTCCCTTCCTTTTGTCTCCCTCTCACAAACAGTAAGGTCAGGCTTGCTAATTTATTACTTGTCTGTGTGTATGTAAGTGTGATTTATTGTGACCATGGTAAAACACAAATCATGCAGTGTGTGTCACAGTCACACCAGATTCTCTCCCTCAACATCTGATTCTGTATCATGTAATCAATGCAGCCAATCTTCACAACTCAGTGAGGGGGCTGGGGGGGAGGGTCAAGAGCCTTCCTGAAAAGGTGCTATTAAAACTATGATGTCTGATATGTCATCTCAACTCACTGTTAGAAAACTCAGCTACTGCAGCAGGCTGTTGCAGACCTCGCTGCCAGGGCAGATGCTCCACAGCCCCCCCACTTGGGACCACAGAAACGTGGGTTGACTGCTTTACTCTTAGATTCAGATGAAGAGGTACAGGAGGACGGGGAGGACTTGGATCCCATTAGCGGGGATTCCCTTTCCGCCCAGGGTATTGAACCCCCTCATTCTAGGTATACGGGACGTGTTAAAGCTCTCTAGACGATGCTGCGACACAGCAGTCGTTCTTCTTTACACAGGAAAAACAAAGTGTCACTTTCCCTGATTCTGCAGAGTTAGATGATATATTTAAGTTAACATGGAAATATCCAGATAAAAAAATACCAAGTGTCAAAAAGGTTTTTGCGCACTTTCCCATTTGCTCCTGAAGGCAGGAAATTCTGTGAAGAACCCCCGCCTGTTGACGTATCAGTCTCTCGCCTATCTAAAAATGCGATCCTGCCTGCCCCGGGGTCCTTTACCATAAAGGACCCTGGGGACAGAAAAATAGAGACTACGCTGATGTCTATCTACACTACAGCGGGTGTATCACAAAGGCCGGTCATAGCAGGTTACTGGATGACCCATGCCATTCATACTTGGGCTCCTCAAATTCTGGAGGGCGTCTCCGGGATATGCCCCTGGTTACTACGGTGACTCTCCTAAGGCAAATTCAGGACACGGCTCACGTCCTGTTTGACTCTCTCAAGGAGATGGGCAATATTAATGCTAGGACCTCTGCCATGGCAGTGTCGGCGTGCAGGGCCTTGTGGTTGCGCCAGTGGATAGCGGATGCGGAGTCTAAGCGCAGTGTGGAGTCTCTCCCCTTTACTTGGGGAATGGCTCTTCGGGGTTCAGTTGGATGCATGGATTTCTAAAGTTTCCGCGGGGAAATCCATGTTTCACCCCTCTGGGGCCCCACTAGCTAGGCGTACCTACCCGGGGCCGTCTGTTCATTCCTTTCGGTCTAACAGATTTCGTTCTAGGGCCAGAGGTGCCTCCAATGCGGCTAGAGGCACCAGAGGTAAGACAAGAAAACCAGCGATCTCTGGTTCTCAAGATCAGAGCACCGGTTCAGCTTCCACCAAGATCTCGGCATGACGGTGCCCACCCACCGCTCGGGGATCTCGAGGTGAGGGCTCAGCTGCATCACTTCAGCTACATCTGGGAAGGGTCCTGCCAGGATGCCTGGGTACGCGACCTCATTTCTCAGGGCTACAAGCTGGAGTTCGACGGTGCTCCTCTCCAACGATTTTTCAAATCAAGCTTACCAGCTTTGGAGGATATACGAGTTACGCTGCAACAGGCCATCCTAAAGTTGGTCCAGTCCCAAGTCATTGTTCCAGTGCCAATACAAAAACAGGGAAAGGTTATTACTCCAACCTGTTTGTGGTACTGAAACCGGGCGGTTTGGTAATGCCCATTTCTCTGACGTCCTAGTGGATGCTGGGAACTCCGCAAGGACCATGGGGAATAGACGGGCTCCGCAGGAGACTGGGCACTCTAAAAGAAAGATTAGGTACTATCTGGTGTGCACTGGCTCCTCCCTCTATGCCCCTCCTCCAGACCTCAGTTAGATTTCTGTGCCCGGCCGAGCTGGAAGCACACTAGGGGCTCTCCTGAGCTCCTAGAAAGAAAGTATATGTTAGGTTTTTTATTTTACAGTGAGACCTGCTGGCAACAGGCTCACTGCAACGAGGGACTAAGGGGAGAAGAAGCGAACCTACCTGCTTGCAGCTAGCTTGGGCTTCTTAGGCTACTGGACACCGTTAGCTCCAGAGGGATCGACCGCAGGACCCGTCCTTGGTGTTCGTTCCCGGAGCCGCGCCGCCGTCCCCCTTACAGAGCCAGAAGCATGAAGATGGTCCGGAAAATCGGCGGCAGAAGACTTCAGTCTTCACCAAGGTAGCGCACAGCACTGCAGCTGTGCGCCATTGCTCCTCATACACACTTCACACTCCGGTCACTGAGGGTGCAGGGCGCTGGGGGGGGGCGCCCTGAGCAGCAATAAAAACACCTTGGCTGGCAAAATAATCACAATATATAGCCCCAGAGGCTATATATGTGATAATTACCCCTGCCAGAATCCATAAAAAAGCGGGAGAAAAGTCTGCGAAAAAGGGGCGGAGCTATCTCCCTCGGCACACTGGCGCCATTTTCTCTTCACAGTGTAGCTGGAAGACAGCTCCCCAGGCTCTCCCCTGTAGTTTTCAGGCTCAAAGGGTTAAAAAGAGAGGGGGGGCACTAAATTTAGGCGCAATATTGTTTATACAAGCAGCTATTGGGGAAAATTCACTCAGTGATAGTGTTTATCCCTACATTATATAGCGCTCTGGTGTGTGCTGGCATACTCTCTCTCTGTCTCCCCAAAGGGCTGTGTGGGGTCCTGTCCTCAGTCAGAGCATTCCCTGTGTGTGTGCGGTGTGTCGGTACGGCTGTGTCGACATGTTTGATGAGGAGGCTTATGTGGAGGCGGAGCAGATGCCGATAAATGGGATGTCGCCCCCTGTGGGCCGACACCAGAGTGGATGGATAGGTGGAAGGTATTAACCGACAGTGTCAACTCCTTACATAAAAGGCTGGATGACGTAACAGCTATGGGACAGCCGGCTTCTCAGCCCGCGCCTGCCCATGCGTCTCAAAGGCCATCAGGGGCTCAAAAACGCCCGCTCCCTCAGATGGCAGACACAGATGTCGACACGGAGTCTGACTCCAGTGTCGACGAGGTTGAGACATATACACAATCCACTAGAAACATCCGTTACATGATCCCGGCAATAAAAAATGTGTTACACATTTCTGACATTAACCCAAGTACCACTAAAAAAGGGTTTTATGTTTGGGGAGAAAAAGCAGGCAGTGTTTTGTTCCCCCATCAAATGAGTGAATGAAGTGTGAAAAAGCGTGGGTTCCCCCGATAAGAAACTGGTAATTTCTAAAAAGTTACTGATGGCGTACCTTTTCCCGCCAGAGGATAAGTTACGCTGGGAGATATCCCCTAGGGTGGATAAGGCGCTCACACGTTTGTCAAAAAAGGTGGCACTGCCGTCTTAGGATACGGCCACTTTGAAGGTACCTGCTGATAAAAAGCAGGAGGCTATCCTGAAGTCTGTATTTACACACTCAGGTACTAGACTGAGACCTGCAGATAGTGCTGCTGCAGCGTGGTCTGTAACCCTGTCAAACGGATACTATTTTGCGAACATAAGACGTCGTCTTATATATGAGGGATGCACAGAGGGATATTTTGCCGGCTGGCATCCAGAATTAATGCAATGTCCATTCTGTCAGGAGGGTATTAGAGACCCGACACTGGACAGGTGATGCTGACTTTAAAAGGCACATATAGCCTTATAAGGGTGAGGAATTGTTTGGGGATGGTCTCTGGGACCTCGTATCCAGGGAAGAAAAATTTTTACCTCAGGTTTCCTCACAGCCTAAGAAAGCACTGTATTATCAGGTACAGTCCTTTCGGCTTCAGAAAAGCAAGCGGGTCAAAGGCGCTTCCTTTCTGCACAGAGACGAGGGAAGAGGGAAAAAGCTGCACCAGTCAGCCAGTTCCCAGAATCAAAATTCTTCCCCCGCTTCCTCTGAGTCCACCGCATGACGTGGGGGCTCCACAGGCGTAACCAGGTACGGTGGGGGGCCGCCTCAAAAATTTCAGCGATCAGTGGGCTCGCTCACAGGTGGATCCCTGGATCCTTCAAGTAGTATCTCAGGGGTACAGGCTGGAATTTGAGGCGTCTCCCCCCCGCCGTTTCCTCAAATCTGCCTTGCCGACAACTCCATCAGGCAGGGAGGCTGTGCTAGAGGCAATTCACAAGCTGTATTCCCAGCAGGTGATAGTCAAGGTGCCCCTACTTCAACAAGGACGGGGTTACTATTCCACACTGTTTGTGGTACCGAAACCGGACGGTTCGGTGAGACCCATTTTAAATTTGAAGTCCTTGAACACATACATAAAAAAATTAAAGTTCAAGATGGAATCGCTCAGGGCGGTTATTGCAAGCCTGGAGGAGGGGGATTACATGGTATCCCTGGATATCAAGGATGCTTACCTACATGTCCCCATTTACCATCCTCACCAGGAGTACCTCAGATTTGTGGTACAGGATTGCCATTACCAATTCCAAACACTGCCGTTTGGACTGTCCACAACACCGAGGGTCTTTACCAAGGTAATGGCAGAAATGATGATACTCCTTCGAAAAAAGGGAGTTTTTAATTATCCCGTACTGGACGATCTCCTTATAAAGGCGAGGTCCATGGAGCAGTTGTTGGTCGGAGTAGCACTATCTCGGGAAGTGCTACAACAGCACGGATGGATTCTATACATTCCAAAGTCACAGCTGGTTCCTACCACACGCCTGCTGTTCCTGGGGATGGTTCTGGACACAGAACAGAAAAAAGTGTTTCTCCCGCAGGAGAAAGCCAAGGAGCTGTCATCTCTAGTCAGAGACCTCCTGAAACCAAAACAGGTATCGGTGCATCACTGCACACGAGTCCTGGGGAAAATGGTAGCTTCTTACGAAGCAAAATTCCATTCGGCAGGTTCCATGCAAGAACCTTTCAGTGGGACCTCTTGGACAAGTGGTCGGAATCGCATCTTCAGATGCATCGGCTGATAACCCTGTCTCCAAGGACCAGGGTATCTCTACTGTGATGGCTGCAGAGTGCTCATCTTCAAGAGGGCCGCAGATTCGGCATACAGGACTGGGTCCTGGTAACCACGGATGCCAGCCTTCGAGGCTGGGGGGCAGTCACACAGGGAAGAAATTTCCAAGGACTTTGGTCAAGTCAGGAGTCGTCTCTACACATAAATATTCTGGAACTGAGGGCCATTTACAATGCCCTAAGTCTGGCAAGGCCTCTGCTTCAAAACCAGCCGGTACTGATCCAATCAGACAACATCACGGCAGTCGCCCATGTAAACCGACAGGGCGGCACAAAAAGCAGGATGGCGATGGCAGAAGCCACAAGGATTCTCCGATGGGCGGAAAATCACGTCTTAGCACTGTCAGCAGTGTTCATTCCGGGAGTGGACAACTGGGAAGCAGACTTCCTCAGCAGACACGACCGACACCCGGGAGAGTGGGGACTTCATCCAGAAGTCTTCCAACTGTTGGTAAACCGTTGGGAAAGGCCACAGGTGGACATGATGGCGTCCCGCCTAAACAAAAAACTAGATATTGCGCCAGGTCAAGGGACCCTCAGGCAATAGCTGCGGACGCTCTAGTGACACCGTGGGTGTACCAGTCGGTTTATGTATTCCCTCCTCTGCCTCTCATACCAAAGGTACTGAGAATAATAAGAAAACGAGGAGTAAGAACGATACTCGTGGTTCCGGATGGGCCAAGAAGAGCTTGGTACCCAGAACTTCAAGAAATAATATCAGAGGACCCATGGCCTCTACCGCTCAGACAGGATCTGCTACAGCAGGGGCCCTGTCTGTTCCAAGACTTACCGAGGCTGCATTGGACGGCATGGCGGTTGAATTCTGGATCCTAAAGCAAAAGGGCATTCCGGAGGAAGTCATTCCTACGCTGATAAAAGCCAGGAAAGAAGTAACCGCAAACCATTATCACCGTATTTGGCGAAAATATGTTGCGTGGTGTGAGGCCAGGAAGGCCCCAACAGAGGAATTTCAGCTGGGTCGTTTTCTGCACTTCCTACAGTCAGGAGTGACTATGGGCCTAAATTTGGGTTCCATTAAGGTCCAGATTTCGTCTCTGTCGATTTTCTTCCAGAAAGAACTGGCTTCACTGCCTGGAGTTCAGACATTTGTAAAGGGAGTGCTACATATTAAGCCCCTTTTTTGTGCCTTCTGTGGCACCTTGGGATCTCAACGTGGTGTTGAGTTTCTTAAAATCACATTGGTTTGAGCCACTTAAAACTGTGGATTTGAAATATCTCACGTGGAAAGTGGTCATGTTATTGGCCTTGGCTTCGGCCAGGCGTGTGTCAGAATTGGCGGCTTTGTCATGTAAAAGCCCTTATCTGATTTTCCATATGGATAGGGCAGAATTGAGGACTCGTCCCCAGTTTCTCCCTAAGGTGGTATCAGCTTTTCACTTGAACCAACCTATTGTAGTGCCTGCGGCTACTAGGGACTTGGAAGATTCCAAGTTACTGGACGTAGTCAGGGCCTTAAAAATTTATATTTCCAGGATGGCTGGAGTCAGGAAAACTGACTCGTTTTTTATCCTGTAGGCACCCAACAAAATAGGTGCTCCTGCTTCTAAGCAGACTATTGCTCGCTGAATTTGTAGCACAATTCAGCTGGAGCATTCTGCGGCTGGATTGCCGCATCCTAAATCAGTAACAGCCCATTCCACAAGGAAAGTGGGCTCATCTTGGGCGGCTGCCCGAGGGGTCTCGGCTTTACAACTTTGCCGAGCTGCAACTTGGTCAGGGGCAAACACGTTTGCTAAATTCTACAAATTTGATACCCTGGCTGAGGAGGACCTTGAGTTCTCTCATTCGGTGCTGCAGAGTCGTCCGCACTCTCCCGCCCGTTTGGGAGCTTTGGTATAATCCCCATGGTCCTTACGGAGTTCCCAGCATCCACTAGGACGTCAGAGAAAATAAGATTTTACTCACCGGTAAATCTATTTCTCGTAGTCCGTAGTGGATGCTGGGCGCCCATCCCAAGTGCGGATTGTCTGCAATACTTGTATATAGTTATTGCCTAACTAAAGGGTTATTGTTGAGCCATCTGTTGAGAGGCTCAGTTATATTTCATACTGTTAACTGGGTATAGTATCACGAGTTATACGGTGTGATTGGTGTGGCTGGTATGAGTCTTACCCGGGATTCAAAATCCTTCCTTATTGTGTCGGCTCTTCCGGGCACAGTATCCTAACTGAGGTCTGGAGGAGGGGCATAGAGGGAGGAGCCAGTGCACACCAGATAGTACCTAATCTTTCTTTCTCTGACGTCCTAGTGGATGCTGGGGACTCCGTAAGGACCATGGGGAATAGACGGGCTCCGCAGGAGACTGAGCACACTATAAGAAAGATTTGGTACTACCTGGTGTGCACTGGCTCCTCCCTCTATGCCCCTCCTCCAGACCTCAGTTAGATTTCTGTGCCCGGCCGAGCTGGATGCACACTAGGGGCTCTCCTGAGCTCCTAGAAAGAAAGTATATGTTAGGTTTTTTATTTTACAGTGAGACCTGCTGGCAACAGGCTCACTGCAACGAGGGACTAAGGGGAGAAGAAGCGAACCTACCTGCTTGCAGCTAGCTTGGGCTTCTTAGGCTACTGGACACCATTAGCTCCAGAGGGATCGACCGCAGGACCCGTCCTTGGTGTTCGTTCCCGGAGCCGCGCCGCCGTCCCCCTTACAGAGCCAGAAGCAAGAAGATGGTCCGGAAAATCGGCGGCAGAAGACTTCAGTCTTCACCAAGGTAGCGCACAGCACTGCAGCTGTGCGCCATTGCTCCTCATACACACTTCACACTCCGGTCACTGAGGGTGCAGGGCGCTGGGGGGGGGGGCCCTGAGCAGCAATAAAATCACCTTGGCTGGCAAAATAACCACAATATATAGCCCCAGAGGCTATATATGTGGTAATTACCCCTGCCAGAATACAGAAAAAAGCGGGAGAAAAGTCAGCCGAAAAAGGGGCGGAGCCAACTCCCTCAGCACACTGGCGCCATTTCTCCCTCACAGTTCCGCTGGAAGGAAGCTCCCTGACTCTCCCCTGCAGTCTACACTACAGAAAAGGGTAAAAAAGAGAGGGGGGGCACAAATTTGAGGCGCAGTAAATACACTGTTTTACCTTTAACTGACTGTGGGAGAGGGCAGAGAGGGGAGGAGCCAGCACATCCAGTTGAACAAATTTAAAGTGCGCCGGCTCCTTTCGACCCCGTCTATACCCCATCGTACTAGATTCCCCCAATATCCCTTATGGACTACGAGAAAAGGATTTACTGGTAGGTAAATAAAATCCTATTTTTACCCTGCATGTTATTTGGATAAGCGCATATTGGAGTGTCACTTCTTTTCTTTTTCACTATTCTCTGGGATTTGAGGTGAAATCCTTTTTCACACTATTGCTGCTCTTTCAAATCTAGTGTGCTTATTTATAGACGACCATTATTCTTCTTACAAGCATGTCTGGATTTAGGGCTAAGCCTTTCCTCGTTAAAGATGCAAGTTTCGTCCCTCTCTGTCCTCTTTCAGCGGCAGATTGCGCTGTTGCCAGATCCCTGTACCTTTCTACAGGTATCCTTCATATACAGCCTCCGTTTGTCCTTCCGGTGGCTTCTTGAAATGTTTTTGTTGGTCCTTCAGGTGATTCAGTCATCTCCTTTTGAGCCATTGGACACTGGAGGTTCATTGGCTTTCCTGAAAGTGGCCTTCCTCCTTTCCATAGCCTCTGCTAGGCGGGTATCCAATTTGAGTGCATTATCTTGTAGATTTCCATTTCCTGTTTTTCACTCGGATTGGGCTGTTCTCCAGACCCATTTGGGCTACCTTCCTAAGGTTGTCTCCAGATTTCATATCAATCAGGAGATTGTGGTTCCCTCTTTCCAGGTTCCAGAATCTTCCCCATAGGTGGCCTTTTTGGACGTCTTAAGAACCCTTCAGATCTATGTTGACAGGAAGATGGACTCTTTTTGTTGTATGACTTCAAGAAATAGGGCTGGCCAGCTTCTAAACAAACCTTTGCCTGATGGCTGCATTTAACTATTCGCCACGCCTATTCGGCAGCAGACCTTCCTGTCCTGGCCATGGTGTGGCTCATTCCACCCTGTCGGCTGGTACTTCGTGGCCAGCTAGGCGTGGCGCCTCTGCGGAGCAGCTATGCACATTGACCACATAGTCCCTTTCCCATACATTCATCAAGTTTTATTCCTTTGACACCGTCGCTTCTGATGACACAGCATTTGGGCGAAGGATCCTTAAAGCAGGTCATGAGTGTCCCCCTTCCATAGCGGGCCTGCTTTGGGGCGTCCCATGGTCTAAGGCCTGTGTCCCCATGGGAAAGAATGATTAAGGTTTTTTTGTCTTACCTGTAAAATCCTTTTCTTCGAATCCATGGGAGACACAGGGCACCCACCCTGACGCACTTCACATGCACATTGTTGTTCGCTAACATGTTCCTTACCGTGTGTGTTTGCACTGCATGTTTACCTTTTCTTCCTGCTCTTCATCTTGGGCTTGTTAACCTAACTGGTGGCCAGAAGCTGGGGGTGGGGCATAGGGTGAGAGTGAGCCTGGGCAGTTCTGAGAAAAACTTAACTGTTTGGTGCTCAGTTCACCACCCTACAGCCATGATCTGCGATCTGAAGCCTGTGTCCCCCATAGACTGGAAAAGGATTTTACTGGTAAGACAAAAATCACTTTATTTTTCAGCTCACATGTGCACCAGCCCTATCCCTGGTGCAAAAGATAAGCCTGAAAACCGATGGATCTCTGTGTGCCCACAGTGACACAGTCACACCCTCACTAAACAAAACCTACATCACACTTGGTGCCAAGTGGAGATCTGTCCACAAGACGGGCTTGTGTGAATGCTTAATCGGCTCCACAGAGTGCAAGCTTCAGGCTCCAAGCTGTGAAGGAGCCTGTGTCGATGATAACGCAACTTGATCTTTTTATGTTTGTGTATAACAATAGAACATTATAAAGAACAGGTAATAATAGTGAATATGTGATGGCTTTACTTGGTAGTGTTTTCACAGAAATGGCTTACATGAAATCACTATATGTATAGTACTTCCGTCACGTTGAAAGCTGTCTCCCAGTGGGTAGTGGATATCAGCAAATAAATGTCTTACACGTTATTGTTCTGTATTACATTGCACTCTTTTATTTTTAAAATGTAAAATCTGTTAAAGGAGCCGTAACTTTTGTGTGTGGTCTGTTTAAAATTCAATTAAAGTAAACACTTGATTCACAAATATATATAATCGGCATATTTTTATTTCTGAACTTCATATATTAATAAATATATTAAAAAAAGAAAATCTTACCTGGCACAACAGAGTCTATAACACTCATAGATGTGTTGGCTACCTTCTCTGTTATACAGACTCCTAGGAGTAGAAGTTATATAAGGTCCATATATGCTACAGTATTGTTACTCCAGGTGCAGGGGTGAGGGTGTTCTGCATAATACCAATCTTATCCATGGTAATATCCTGTTATGGTAAATTAAATCCAATACAGTACTATTGTACTGTAAGTCCTCACATCTGTTTTGTGGCCTGAAAGTGACATTTTAACCTTGCATTAGTTTAAAAAAATAAAAATGTTTTTTCTCATCATACTTTACTTCTCATTTTGATCCCAGATTTTGTGTGGCAGTGGCAGTCAGATGACGGTTCCTGGGTCTCCTATGATGCGGATACCTGCATCTTGCTAGAAACTGCATTACATGCGGACAACAAGCTTGTGTGTCTTAGTCTGGGCGGCCGGCCATATAACGTTGATCTGGGAGCCATGATGCAAATAAATAGCCAGACTCAACATGAAAGAGAGATTCAGCGCTGCTTATCTGGTATGTGTGTAGATTTGAAAAAAAAACAAGAATAAGGAACAGACATAAATCCTACAGAGATTTATCCTACAAGAATAACTAGGCAGGAAATTATGCTATAAATATTTTAATACTTAATAAAATATTTTAATAAAATCCGAATTACTAAATAAAAATAAAAAAATATTAAGTATTCAGAAAAATAAACTTTTGCATGTCCTATTTAATATTTTAAAAGATAACGGAGCAGAGAGAGAGAGGGGTTGGGGGAGGTGAGGAAGGCTAGCACACAGAGAGGTCAGGGGAAAGTGGGTGGCGTTAGGGTGCAGTGATAGAGAGATAATGGCAGGGGAGGTCAGTGCCACTTGTACTGGGGGGTCGGGTGCAGTACAGTTACAGGGTAATTAGAGTAGCATGGTACAGTACAGGGATACATAATAAGGTGTAATTATGGTGGCGCACTATAGTATAACACAGATATATAACTGCTGTTCTGGAGGGTGTTGTGGGCAGGGGAGACTGTTCTGCTGAAATGGTTTCATCCACAATGTTTGTTTAGTTGCTTCAGATGCCTGGGCCAACCAGCAGAAGCAGAGTGTCACTAATGGATCCACAGCTGCAAAGCGACCACGCAGCAACAGGAGTACAGGAAGTAGGGAGAGTGAAGCAGAGGAGAGCAAAGGTAACACTTTACTAGGCTTCTCCTATTTTATTAGTAATGTATATAACAGACTTAGGGGGTCTATGTTCTAAGACTTAGAGAGAGACTAAAAAGACAGAGATATAAAGTAGCATCCAATCAGCTCCTAATTGTCACTGACAGTTAGGAGCTGGTTGATTGCTACTTTATTTCCATCCACTTTATATCTCTCCAAGGTTTAGTACATAGACCGCTTTAAACTGTTTCCTATTGCATTGCATTGTCCTACTTGTTCTCACGCTTTGTCCATGTCTCTCTCTCTAACACAGAACAAGTGAGAACCCTGCTGTTAAAGGGTAAGGCCCCTATTGATCCAGAATGTTCCAGCAAGCTTGGAAAGGTAATTTCTGGGATTAGCCAAACATTTTATCCATCACAAAATTGCTTTGAATATGCCTAGAGTAAGGAATGCAAATTCTCTGTTTAGTAGACAACACAATATTTGAAGAGTTTGTGGTGTTCTATAAATGTGAAACTTCCTTACGAAATTACTTGAGCACATTTTTTCTTGGGCGCCCATGTAACATCAGACGGCTGGCAAATCCTTGATGGAGCTTGAATTATGTGTAGATACAAGTTTATGCTTTTCTATGACAGCTAGTGCCTTCAAAATCTTTTTATTCAAGGTGTACTGGAAATACTGGTGTATAGAGAGGATCTTCAGGAGCCTGGGTACTTTAAGTTCAACACTAATGGGTGACAAATTGGGATTTTTATACTTTAATTTTATTTTCTTTGAGGTTAATGGGGGACACTAGATTCCGCCCTTTGTGTACTAGTTATCCTTGTTAAAAGTGTATGGGGAAAACATTGGTGTTGGAACACCTTATTGGTTTCTTCTCTCAATTTGTCTCTTATTGTGTCCTTTGGGTAGAGGGGAAGGGGTCTAGACCTTCAGCTTTAAATTAAAGTGCCCAAACTTGAGTTGATCTCTATGTATCATTTTGTGAATGAGCAGCAAAGTATTACAATTAATTTAAAACACTGTTGGCTCATAGATAAATGGAGTTGGTATTCAGCTGGTCAGCCAAAGGAGACTATGTTAAATTGCCTTTACCATAACCAGAGCACAACCAGCTGTGCTGAAGCAGTTACTATACATTTTTCTCTGACGTCCTAAGTGGATGCTGGGGACTCCTTCAGGACCATGGGGGTATAGCGGCTCTGCAGGAGACAGGGCACAAAAATAAAGCTTTAGGATCAGGTGGTGTGCACTGGCTCCTCCCCCCATGACCCTCCTCCAAGCCTCAGTTAGGTTTTTGTGCCCGTCCGAGCAGGGTGCAATCTAGGTGGCTCTCTTAAGGAGCTGCTTAGAAAAAGTTTTTAGATTTTTTATGTTCAGTGAGTCCTGCTGGCAACAGGCTCACTGCATCGAGGGACTTAGGGGAGAGAAGTTCAACTCACCTGCGTGCAGGATGGATTGGCTTCTTAGGCTACTGGACACCATTAGCTCCAGAGGGAGTCGGAACACAGGTCTCGCCCTGGGGTTCGTCCCGGAGCCGCGCCGCCGACCCCCCTTGCAGATGCTGAAGATTGAAGGTCCAGAAACCGGCGGCAGAAGGCTTTTCAGTCTTCATGAAGGTAGCGCACAGCACTGCAGCTGTGCGCCATTGTTGTCACACACTTCACACCATAGGTCACGGAGGGTGCAGGGCGCTGCTGGGGGCGCCCTGGGCAGCAATGTATAATACCTTTTATGGCTAAAAAATACATCACATATAGCCCTTGAGGCTATATGGATGTATTAAACCCATGCCAGATATCTCAAACTCTGGGAGAAAAGCCCGCCGGAATAGGGGGCGGGGCTTATTCTCCTCAGCACACAGCGCCATTTTCCTGCTCAGCTCCGCTGTGAGGAAGGCTCCCAGGACTCTCCCCTGCACTGCACTACAGAAACAGGGTAAAACAGAGAGGGGGGGCACTTTTTTTGGCGATATTTTATATATTTAAGCTGCTATAAGGATACAACACTTATATAAGGTTGTTCCCATATATATTATAGCGCTTGGGTGTGTGCTGGCAAACTCTCCCTCTGTCTCCCCAAAGGGCTAGTGGGGTCCTGTCTTCGATAAGAGCATTCCCTGTGTGTCTGCTGTGTGTCGACATGTATGAGGACGATGTTGGTGTGGAGGCAGAGCAATTGCCGATAATGGTGATGTCACCCCCCAGGGAGTCGACACCGGAATGGATGGCTTTGTTTATGGAATTACGTGATAATGTCAGCACATTACAAAAATCAGTTGACGACATGAGACGGCCGGAAAACCAGTTGGTACCTGCCCAGGCGTCTCAGACACCGTCAGGGGCTGTAAAACGCCCTTTACCTCAGTCGGTCGACACGGACACTGAATCTAGTGTCGACGGTGAAGAAACAAACGTATTTTCAAGTAGGGCCACACGTTATATGATCACGGCAATGAAGGAGGCTTTGCATATCTCTGATACTGCAAGTACCACAAAAAGGGGTATTATGTGGGGGGTGAAAAAACTACCTGTAGTTTTTCCTGAATCAGAGGAATTGAATGATGTATGTGATGAAGCGTGGGTTAACCCAGATAGAAAAGTGCTAATTTCAAAAAAGTTATTGGCATTATACCCTTTCCCGCCAGAGGTTAGGGCGCGCTGGGAAACACCCCCTAGAGTGGATAAGGCGCTCACACGCTTATCAAAACAAGTGGCGTTACCGTCTCCTGATACGGCCGCCCTCAAGGATCCAGCTGATAGGAGGCTGGAAACTACCCTAAAAGGTATATACACACATACTGGTGTTATACTGCGACCAGCCATCGCCTCAGCCTGGATGTGCAGTGCTGGGGTGGTCTGGTCGGATTCCCTGACTGAAAATATTGATACCCTGGATAGGGACAGTATTTTATTGACTATAGAGCAATTAAAGGATGCTTTTCTTTATATGCGAGATGCTCAGAGGGATATTTGCACTCTGGCATCGAGAGTAAATGCGATGTCCATATCTGCCAGAAGAAGTTTATGGACGCGACAGTGGTCAGGTGATGCGGATTCTAAACGACATATGGAAGTATTGCCGTATAAAGGGGAGGAATTATTTGGCGTCGGTCTATCTGATCTGGTGGCCACGGCAACTGCCTAAAATCCACCTTTTTACCTCAGACCCCCTCCCAACAGAAAAAGACACCGTCTTTTCAGCCGCAGTCCTTTCGGTCCTATAAGAACAAGCGGGCAAAAGGACAGTCATATCTGCCCCGGGGCAGAGGAAGGGGTAAGAGAGGACAGCAAGCTGCCCCTGCCCAGGAACAGAAGCCCTCCCAGGGTTCTGCAAAGCCCTCAGCATGACGCTGGGGCTTTACAAGCGGACTCAGGAGCGGTGGGGGGTCGACTCAAGAATTTCAGCGCACAGTGGGCTTGCTCACAGGTGGACCCCTGGATCCTGCAGGTAGTATCTCAGGGTTACAGGTTGGAATTCGAGAAGTCTCCCCCTCGCCGGTTCCTAAAGTCTGCTTTGCCAACGTCTCCCTCAGACAGGGCGACGGTATTGGAAGCCATTCACAAGCTGTTTTCTCAGCAGGTGATAGTCAAGGTACCCCTCCTACAACAAGGAAAAGGGTATTACTCCACGCTATTTGTGGTACCGAAGCCGGACGGCTCGGTAAGACCTATTCTAAATCTGAAATCTTTGAACCTGTACATACAGAAATTCAAATTCAAGATGGAGTCACTCAGAGCAGTGATAGCGAATCTGGAAGAAGGGGACTTTATGGTGTCCCTGGACATAAAGGATGCTTACCTGCATGTCCCAATTTGCCCTTCACATCAAGGGTACCTCAGGTTCGTGGTGCAAAACTGTCATTATCAGTTTCAGACGCTGCCGTTTGGATTGTCCACGGCACCTCGGGTCTTTACCAAGGTAATGGCCGAAATGATGATTCTTCTTCGAAGAAGAGGCGTATTAATTATCCCTTACTTGGACGATCTCCTGATAAGGGCAAGGTCCAGAGAACAGCTGGAGGACGGAGTAGCACTAACCCAATTAGTGCTGCAACAACACGGGTGGATTCTGAATTTTCCAAAATCTCAGTTGACACCGACAACACGTCTGCTGTTCCTGGGAATGATTCTGGACACAGTTCAGAAAAAGGTGTTTCTTCCGGAGGAGAAAGCCAAGGAGTTATCCAAACTTGTCAGGAACCTCCTAAAACCAGGAAAAGTTTCTGTTCATCAATGCACAAGAGTCCTGGGAAAGATGGTGGCTTCTTACGAAGCGATTCCATTCGGCAGATTCCACGCACGAACTTTTCAGTGGGATCTGTTGGACAAATGGTCCGGATCGCATCTGCAGATGCACCAGCGGATAACCTTATCACCACGGACAAGGGTGTCTCTTCTGTGGTGGTTGCAGAGTGCTCATCTGTTAGAGGGCCGCAGATTCGGCATACAGGACTGGGTCCTGGTGACCACGGATGCCAGTCTGAGAGGCTGGGGAGCGGTCACACAGGGAAGAAACTTCCAGGGAGTATGGTCAAGCCTGGAGATGTCTTTTCACATAAATATACTGGAGCTAAGAGCGATTTACAATGCTCTAAGTCTGGCAAAACCCCTGCTTCAGGGTCAGCCGGTGTTGATCCAGTCGGACAACATCACGGCAGTCGCCCACGTAAACAGACAGGGCGGCACAAGAAGCAGGACAGCAATGGCAGAAGCTGCAAGGATTCTTCGCTGGGCGGAAGATCATGTGATAGCACTGTCAGCAGTGTTCATTCCGGGAGTGGACAACTGGGAAGCAGACTTCCTCAGCAGACACGATCTACACCCGGGAGAGTGGGGACTTCATCCAGAAGTCTTCCACATGATTGTGAACCGTTGGGAAAAACCAAAGGTGGATATGATGGCGTCCCGCCTCAACAAAAAACTGGACAGGTATTGCGCCAGGTCAAGAGACCCTCAGGCAATAGCTGTGGACGCTCTGGTAACACCGTGGGTGTTCCAGTTAGTGTATGTGTTCCCTCCTCTGCCTCTCATACCAAAAGTACTGAGAATTATACGGCAAAGGGGAGTAAGAACGATACTCGTGGCTCCGGATTGGCCAAGAAGAACTTGGTACCCGGAACTTCAAGAGATGCTCACGGAGGATCCGTGGCCTCTACCTCTAAGACGGGACCTGCTTCAGCAGGGACCGTGTCTATTCCAAGACTTACCGCGGCTGCGTTTGACGGCGTGGCGGTTGAACGCCGAATTCTAAGGGAAAAAGGCATTCCGGAAGAGGTCATTCCTACACTGGTAAAAGCCAGGAAGGAGGTGACTGCACAACATTATCACCGCATTTGGAGAAAATATGTTGCGTGGTGTGAGGCCAGGAAGGCCCCCACGGAGGAATTTCAATTGGGTCGATTCCTACATTTCCTGCAAACAGGATTGTCTATGGGCCTCAAATTGGGGTCCATTAAGGTTCAAATTTCGGCCCTGTCGATTTTCTTCCAGAAAGAATTGGCTTCAGTTCCTGAAGTCCAGACTTTTGTAAAAGGAGTACTACATATACAGCCCCCGGTTGTGGCTCCGTGGGACCTTAATGTAGTTTTGGATTTTCTCAAATCCCATTGGTTTGAGCCACTCAAATCGGCGGATTTGAAGTATCTTACATGGAAAGTAACCATGCTACTGGCCCTGGCTTCAGCCAGGAGAGTGTCAGAATTGGCGGCTTTATCCTATAAAAGCCCATATCTGATTTTCCATTCGGACAGGGCAGAACTGCGGACGCGTCCTCATTTTCTGCCTAAGGTGGTGTCAGCGTTTCACCTGAACCAGCCTATTGTGGTGCCTGCGGCTACTAACGATTTGGAGGATTCCAAGTTGTTGGACGTGGTCCGGGCATTGAAAATATATATTTCAAGAACGGCTGGAGTCAGAAAGTCTGACTCGCTGTTTATATTGTATGCACCCAACAAGCTGGGTGCTCCTGCATCTAAGCAGACGATTGCTCGTTGGATTTGTAGCACAATTCAACTTGCACATTCTGTGGCAGGCTTGCCACAACCAAAATCTGTCAAGGCCCATTCCACAAGGAAAGTGGGCTCATCCTGGGCGGCTGCCCGGGGGGTCTCGGCATTACAACTCTGCCGAGCAGCTACGTGGTCGGGGGAGAACACGTTTGAAAAATTCTACAAATTTGATACCCTGGCTAAAGAGGACCTGGAGTTCTCTCATTCGGTGCTGCAGAGTCATCCGCACTCTCCCGCCCGTTTGGGAGCTTTGGTATAATCCCCATGGTCCTGAAGGAGTCCCCAGCATCCACTTAGGACGTCAGAGAAAATAAGATTTTACTTACCGATAAATCTATTTCTCGTAGTCCGTAGTGGATGCTGGGCGCCCATCCCAAGTGCGGATTGTCTGCAATACTTGTACATAGTTATTGTTACAAAAAAATCGGGTTGTTATTGTTGTGAGCCGTCTGTTCAGAGGCTCCTACGTTTGTCATACTGTTAACTGGGTTCAGATCACAAGTTGTACGGTGTGATTGGTGTGGCTGGTATGAGTCTTACCCGGGATTCATTATCCTTCCTTATTGTGTACGCTCGTCCGGGCACGGTATCCTAACTGAGGCTTGGAGGAGGGTCATGGGGGGAGGAGCCAGTGCACACCACCTGATCCTAAAGCTTTATTTTTGTGCCCTGTCTCCTGCGGAGCTGCTATACCCCCATGGTCCTGAAGGAGTCCCCAGCATCCACTACGGACTACGAGAAATAGATTTATCGGTAAGTAAAATCTTATTTTTTCATTTGTGTCTCTTTTCTCTTTCAGGCTCATGTATTTTGTGAAGGAGATGATGTATATGATATTATGTTGAACCAGGTGAGAAAAACTTAACAGTAATTTTTATCTGTGAAAAATATATTGTAAAGATCTACCCATTTGGGAGAAGAGCTAGCCATTGCCTGCAGTGCATATTTAACATGTCACGTGGTCATCTAACCAGATTTTCTTCCTGTTCTGATTGACGTCTAGTAGCTCCCTGTGTGGTCATCACTGGGACTATTGTAGCTGCCTTTTTTTGGGAATATAAACATTATAATCTGCTGCAAAGCAATTTAATATCCTTTGATTTTATGCAGCATGTTCTGTTAATGGATTCCCCTACACTTAATGAAATAGTTATCTATAGAAACTGTGACAAGCTTTGTTCTCATACAGCAAACACCAAACTAACTGGACAGTTCGCTGCATTTATGGTCAGTCCAGCTTTTGTTAGACTTAGGCAGTATAACAGCATTTGTCATAGCACCAGTAGATTGCTACATCAGTATGCACAAACACACACCCATATTTCATGCTAATACAAACTCATGCTATAAGCCAAGTTATATTTAGTGTAATATGGTTTATTGGTCTAGTGAGAATGCAGTTCTAATATAAGCACTGCTGATGGCATACAGCTGGACACATGCACTGTTACTGCATCTGGGTATGGGTCGTTGGGTCGACCACACTTAGGTAGACAGTCATTAGGTCGACCACTATTTGTCGACACACAGTAGGTCGACATGGTTGCTAGGTCGACAGGGTCTATAGGTTGACATGTAATAGGTCGACAGGAAAAAGGGTCAACATAAGTTTGTTTGTTATTTAATTTTTGTTGTTGTCGTTTTCTCCGTACATTGACCGGGAACCCCAATTAGTGCATTGTGTCCCCTCGCGTTCGGGAAAGGTGCCTCTCTCCGCTCCTGCTGCGCTCGGCACAGGTTACCGTTCCCAATTGTAGTCCACGTAGATTGTAAAGTATGAAAAAGTTGAAAAAAAAATAAATGTGAAAAACTCATGTTGACCTAGCAACCCTGTCGACCTATTGCATGTCGACCTGACAACCGCATCCCCTGCAGCTGACACAGCAGATAGCAGCACTTCCTAATAAGCATTTTTTTGTAAAATCTGCATTGGTCAAATTGGAAAATGTGGTTGGAAGAATACATATTGGCCTGTATGCATTCATTTTCCGACATCACTGATGTCCGTGTAAATATTGTGCTCAATCTGCAACTTTGTATTTTGTAAAACAAATTCCTTTGCAGTTAATGTTGCAGGTTTGCGTTTCCAGTACGCCATGAGCATCTTTTTGTTCATTCTGTGATGTATATAAGATGCAAAGTGTAAAGAAAGATATGGTCGGCTACTGCACTCTTAGCGTCAGTCACGCTGTATGGCGTATAGACACTAGGGGCGGGATTCAATTCTTTTCACCCCTTTCCACACCTGTTCTGTTTCTGCCCTCAGGGATGTTGTATCATTACTTCAGCTCGCTACCCCCGCAGTAGCGAGGCACCCAACCCTTTACACAGCTAAACCTGATTACTATGGGCGCAATATGCGCGATAACGGAGATCATTTTAGAAAGGAAATTGGGTGTGATAAATCATTTGAATCTCACCCTAGGTGTATGAGTCAACATCTGTAACTCTCCTGATGTGAAATGCATGGGTTTTCTCATACGTCCTAGAGGATGCTGGGGACTCCAAAAGGACCATGGGGTATAGACGGGATCCACAGGAGACATGGGCACACTATAAGACTTTGAATGGGTGTGAACTGGCTCCTCCCTCTATGCCCCTCCTCCAGACTTCAGTTAGACTCTGTGCCCAGAGAGACTGGACACACACTAGGGGAGCTCTCCTGAGTTTCTCTGAAAAGACTTTATGTTAGGTTTATTATTTTCAGAGAGACCTGTTGGCTACAGGCTCCCTGCATCGTGGGAGTGAGGGGAGAGAAGCAGACCTATTTCTTCTGAGTTCAAGGGCTCTGCTTCTTAGGCTACTGGACACCATTAGCTCCAGAGGGTCTGATCACTTGGTTCGCCTAGCTGCTCGTTCCCGGAGCCGCGCCGTCACCCCTCTCACAAAGCCAGAAGAAAGAAGCCGGGTGAGTATTAGAAAAACAGAAGACTTCAGTGACGGCAGAAGACTTCAGGATCTCTGAGGTACCGCGCAGCGCGCCATTGCTCCCACACACAAGGGTGCAGGGCGCAGGGGGGGCGCCCTGGGCAGCAATATACCTCTTAGATATGACCTGGCAAAGTGATATACAGTGCATAGGCACTGTATACTGACCCCCGCCAGTATAAAAATATGCGGAAATAACGGGACTGAAGCGCGCCGAGAAGGGGGCGTGGCTTAGCCCTCACAACTCTATA
Organism: Pseudophryne corroboree; assembly: GCF_028390025.1. Lineage (NCBI taxonomy): Eukaryota > Metazoa > Chordata > Amphibia > Anura > Myobatrachidae > Pseudophryne > Pseudophryne corroboree. Next base: position 427,572,542 of record NC_086444.1, on the reverse strand, counting down.
CAGTGCCATTTTCTCCTCACAGAGATGCTGGGCCCGCCAAAACACTGTATACACAGCTAACAGTGTGAAATGAGGGGGGGGCATCGTTATTTAGTGCAATATGGGTTCAAGCATGAAGCACTATATATATGTATATATTATGAGCGTGTGTAAAATTAGTTGGTTAAAGTTTCTGTGTTTTCCCTGTCAGAAATCTGGCCATTTTAGCTATGTTGGTGTGCGTTTAGTACACGTGTGTCGACATGTGTGAGTGGTCTACCACAAACAGATATGGGAATCCCTCTGTCGGCATTGCCGACTCCAGATGGTACTTGATTCATGAAATTAAGTGTCAGCATGTCAGTAGTTGTAAGCTTTTCCAAAGTAAACACTGTTTGGGAGGCACAGACGTAAGTGGGTGACCCTGTCGGCACCAACTATTATGACTGGGTGTTAATTAATGTAAAAAACCTATACCTGTATGTATGTATGTATGTATGTATGTATGTATGTGTGTGTGTGTGTGTGTGTGTATATATATATATATATATATATATATATATATATATGTATGGTACGTTTGCATTGAGCTGTAGCTCCAGCACAGACGTGATGGTATTTGTGGGGGCGTCCTAGTGAAATTCGGTATATGTTTCCCTTAGACCCCTCGGGGTCACAAAAATTTTATTTTGCCCAGTTACTACTCCCTGTTGTTGACACGAATACTATGTTCTATGTCGGCCATAATGTTTCATGATTAGATCCACAACATTGGCATTCAGTACATGTTCATACACATTCAGAGCACATTAATGTCACTAGGGACCCTGATGTTCCTGACAGATATAGATAGATAGATAGATAGATAGATAGATAGATAGAGATATATATATATATATGAGATGTGTATATAGATATATGTGTATTTAAATATGTACATTTATATTACAATTTATTATGAATGCTGAAGTAAAGTTTTTCCTTCTCATGTGCTGGTCGCTCTGTTGATGAAGCTCTAGGTCAGCTGTGACAAGATGGTCTTGAATCCTCACGAGGAGTCCGAGTGTTTATTCTTCTCCCGCCGTGGATAGAATAAAGTGAATGTCAACCCCTGGTCTGCACGGGGCCCTGTCGCAAAGGATCGTATACAGGAAGCTAAGTGATATTTTAATTATATGCTTTGATGATATTTGCATGACATACGCATGGGGGAGTGCTTGTATTCAGAAATGGTCGGTTACCTTGTTATCCGATATAATTACCCTGGGGAGAAATGGGATATTCCTTGGGTCTTATCTAGAACATTGCAGCTTGCTGCTGTGCGACTACAAGAGGTATGCACTGACTCCGAGAAATACTGGAGTGTCTTCCTTATGAAGGGATAATCTGGTTTGGGGATGACTTGGTTAAGTTGATCTCGGCAGACACCACTGGTAAGTCTACCTTCTTGTGCTATGTTCCATCACAACGGTTGGTGACGCATTTTTTGTGGGATGCAGTCATTTTGAACGGTTGGATACCGTTTTTATTCCCCTTCTTGGCAGTTAGAGGGAGTTGAAAAGGTAAGAGGTCTGCAGCCTTTTCAACTTCGCAGAACCTGATATCGTCCTCTGTTTCTACCACATCCACCGCAGGTCGCTGGGTCTATCTTGCTGGAGCCCACACCGGTGGGAACTCGTCTAATACTCTTCAGTCAGTCCTGGAATGGACTTGGCACAGTGAGTTAAGAATAGAATCCAAAGGGGGACATACTCGAGTTTTCCAAGTGATTCCCCTCACTGAGTTTTCAAATAGATCTTACCGATTCTCCTCTGGAGAGGTAGTATGCGACGCCATACAAGAGTTGGGTCAGGATCAGGACACTGTCCTGCTGTCCCTGTCACACAGAAGAAAAAAAAAAGGCTGTTGTTCAAGCTTTTTCGTACTTCTGAGCCCGGACAGCTTGATCAGAACAATTACAAATAAATATTTCTACTCAAGAAATTGAACTACAAGATGAAATCTCTCAGGGCAGGGATCTCCAACCTGTAAAAGAAGAAAGAGGGTTTAAATGCGGTGTCATCCGCAATAAGCTTACCTGGTTTGCTTTCAAGATTGTCATTGCCATTTCACCAGAGTGATGGCAGTATGATGGTGTTCCTTCTATAGTAAGAGCCATTATTTTTCTGTACTGGGACGCTCTCCTGACTAAGGTGAGGTCAAGAAACAAGTGGTACAATTCGTTGTTTCTCTCTGACAGTTCTTCAACACAAAGAATTGCTGTTGATCCCAACGACGCAGAGGTCGGAGTTGGGAATAAGATTAGATACTGATCTGTTAAGCGTTTGTTTGTGATGATCCAGAGTCGGATCAGATTTGCAACAGTGTAAACCTGTCGAGACGTTCCGTTGATGCAGAAGATGGTTGCGGCTTACGAGGCCATTCGGTGAGCAGGTCAAATGCCAGAGTTGTTTTTGCGGGACCAGTTGGACATGTGGTCCGGGTCTTACCTGCACATGCACCGGAAAATATTCCTATTTTCCAGGACCAGGATATATCTCCTGTGGTGACTTCACAGTTCTCACCTCCTAGAGGGACGAAGGTTCGGGATCCAGGATTAGATCCTGGTGTCCATGGATACAAGTCTCCGAGGCTGGGGAGCAGTCTTTCCAGGGGAGGAATTTCCAGGAGGAAAGGTCAAGCCGGGAAGCTTGTCTGTGATAAGCTTTCTTGAATTAAGAGCAATTTACAACGGAACATCTTCTTTGTGTGCTGCCCGTCTTAATTCTGTCGGACGACTAAGCAGCGGTGGCGTAAGTAAGCCGCTAGGGCAGAACGAGGAGCAAAGCGGAAATGGTAGAAACCGCAAAAGTTTCCGATGAGCGGAAAGGCATGAAAACGCTCTATTAGAGGTCGTCGTTCCGGGTGAAGACAACGGAGAAATAGATTTCCTCAGCAGACATGGTCTCCACCCAGGAGAGTGGGGTATTCATCAAGAAGTTTTCACAGAAGTGACAAGTCTTTGAGGAATTCCTCGATTAGACATGATGGCGTCTCGCCTCAACAAGAAACTTCAGGGATATTGTTTCAGGTCAAGGTACACTCAAGCTATAGCAGTGGACGCCCTCGTGAAACCTTGGGTGTTTTCAGTCGGTCTGTGTGTTCCCTCCACTTTCACTTTTTCCGAAGGTGATAAACTTAAGAAAAACAAAGGTTCAGGCGATCCTCATTATTCCGGTCTAGCCAAGGAGGGCTTGGTATCCAGATCTTCAAGACTTACTCATAGAAGATCCCTGGCCTCTTCCTCTACGAGAGGACCTGTTACAGCAAGGACCGGGCGTGTATCAAGACTGGGGGGGCTGCGTTTGACGGCTTGGCGGTTGAACGCCATATCCTAGCCTGAAAGGGTATTGCCGGTGAAGTCATTCCCACATTGCTTCAGGCTAGGAAAGAAGTAACGGCGAAGCTTTACCACCGTATTTGGAGGAAATATGTGTCTTGGTCTGAATCCAAGAAGGCTCCTACGGAGGAATTTCAGCTGGGTCGTTTTCTCAATTTTTTGCAAGCAGGTGTGGAGGCAGGCCTAAAGTTAGGCTCTGTTAAAGTGCAGATTTCGGCCTTATCAATTTTCTTTCAAAATGAATTGGCCACCTTTCCAGAAGTTCAGACTTTCGTGAAAGGTGTGCTGCACATCCAACCTCCATTTGTGCCCCCAGTGGCACCATGGGACCTTAACGTGGTGTTGCAGTTTCTTATGTCACACTGGTTGGAACCTTTACGAAAGGTTGGGTAAAAATTTCTCACTTGGAAAGTGGTCATGCTATTGGCCTTGGCGTCCGCAAGGCGGGTGTCGGAATTGGCGGCTTTGTCTCACAAGAGCCCCTATTGGATCTTCCATGTGGATAAAGCGGAATTGAGAACTTGGCAACAATTTTTGCCATAAGTGGTTTCTGCGTTTCACAGGAACCAGCCTACTGTTGTGCCTGGGATATTTAAGCCTTGGCTGATTCGAAGTCTCTCGATGTAGTCAGAGCTTTGAATATTTATGTCGCCAGAACGGCTCAGATTGGGGAAACAGACGCTCTGTTTATTTTGTATGCTCCCAACAATAGTGGGGCCTCTGCTTCTAAGCAGACTGTTACACGCTGGATCTGTGATACGATTCTGCATGCTCATTCTACGGCTGGATTGCCGGTACCGAAGTCGGTGAAGGCTCATTCTACCAGGAAGGTGGGCTTTTATTGGGGCAGATGCCCGAGGAGTCTCGGCGGTTCAACTTTGCCGAGCAGCTACTTGGTCGGGTTCAAACACTTTTGCTAAGTTCTTCAAGTTTGATACCCTGGCCGATGAGGACCTCATGTTTGCTCAATCGGTGCTGCAGAGTCGTACGCACTCTCCCGCCCGGTCTGGAGCTTTGGTATAAACCCCATGGTCCTTTTGGAGTCCCCAGTATCCTCTAGGACGTATGAGAAAATAGGATTTTAATACCTACCGGTAAATCCTTTTCTCTTAGTCCGTAGAGGATGCTGGGCGCCCGTCCCAGTGTGTACTGTATCTGCAGCTCTTGGTTGTCGTTACACTCATGTGGTGTTTCTTTTCAGTCAAGTCTGTTGCTGCTGTTATTCATGCCATGGCATGCGGTATGTGCTTATTGGTCGTGTTTACACAGAGGTTGTGTTACATTTTCGGTCAGCATATTGCTGTATGTTTTTCCATGCCGTCAGCTGGTATTCTATTGAATGCCACGTTCTGCGGCATGTTCGAGGTGTGAGCTGGTATGACACTCACCGTGTTTAAACAATAAATTCTTTCCTCGAAATGTCCGTCTCCCTGGGCACAGTTTTCTAACTGAGGTCTGGAGGAGGGGCATAGAGGGAGGAGCCAGTTCACACCCATTCAAAGTCTTATAGTGTGCCCATGTCTCCTGCTGATCCCGTCTATACCCCATGGTCCTTTTGGAGTCCCCAGCATCCTCTATGGACTAAGAGAAAAGGATTTACCGGTAGGCATTAAAATCCTATTTTCTACCTCGTACTTTAGGTTGCCCATGTTGCTTCTGTATTTACAATAAGTTAATTTGACTTTGAGGTTTACTTTATGTCCCTGTTACCAGTGTTTCTGTTTTTTGTTTTTTTTCTGTTTTTACTGGGTGTATTCCATGTACAGCCTCCTTTTGTGTCTCTTATAGTTCTGCGAGACTATGTGATAGCCTATGAACTGCAGGTGTTGACAGGTTCCCGGCGAGTCTGCTCAGTGCTTTAAAGTAGCATTTATTTCAAAGGCAAGGTCAATCTGGTTTTGCTTTTTAAATGATTGCTACTTTAAAACATTGGGCACTCTCCAGGAACCCGCTGATGCTTGCGTTTTGCAGGCTGTTTTATTTACACCCAGGTGTTTAATGCCTTACAGCCTCCTACCTTTGAGCGATTAGATTCTGTGGCGTTTATCTTTATCATACTGGAGAAAGAAAATGCCGATACACACTCTAAGCCCTAAGAAAAGTTCTTAGCACACATTTGCGCAAATAAGTGGACCCATGCACCGTGACCATGTGACTTCTTCATTACATGGGACCCTAACATCTCTAATACTATTACATTATATACACAAATATAGAGGAAAAAAAGGCGGTGGGGACTGGACTGGGCACCTTATTTCTAAGCTTAGAAATAGGGTCTGCAGTCAATTCCCGTAACCCCCCCCTTTTTGCATTTAACTTTATCACATCACATGAAAGACCGTTTTTCCTTTTTCCATTTCAACTTTTAGCAGAGTTTCAGATCTGGGTGCACTATCCTGTAAGTTTCCTTTTTACTTTTCACGAAGACTAGGCTTTCGTTGCAGCCAAAAGTGGTTTCCCATTTTCACAGGGATAAGGATGTAGTGATTCTAGCTTTAAACTATCACATGTGATGGCTCCTCTCATTCTGCGGATATCATCATAGCTTTGGCGACTTACGTTTAGATGCTCAGAAAAAGGGTTGGCTGGACTCCAAGCAATCCATTAGTCCAGTGGTTCCCAAACTTTTTTGAATCACGGCGCCCAAGAGTATCAGAATTTTCTCAATCCAGTGTCCCCTGTGAATTCCGAGAAAGGGATTTATCTTTAAGTACCAAAATCCTGTTTTTTCACGGCACCCCTAGACCACAGGTTTCTTATTGAGAAATTTAGACAGAAATATTAAATGAAGTAAACTGTGTTTATATGTCATCCTTAGGTACAACTGCGTGGTGAGGGACAGGATTTGCTTCTGACCACATATTTTATAATTGGCAGCCACCAGCACTGGTTTTGCCTAATACAGTGGTTCTCAAACTTTTTGAATCACGGCGCCCTAGAGAATCAGAATTTTTCTCACGGCACCCCTAGGCCAAAAGTTTTTTTATTGAGGAATTTTGAAAAAATATTAAATTAAGTAAATTGTGTTTATATGTCATCCTTAGGTTCTATTGTGTGGTAAGAGGCAAGATTTACTTCTGTTTGTCCACATATGTTATGACTGACAGCCACCAGCACTGGTTGCCTATTACATTGACCATAAATAATTTGAATTGGTGCTGGACCACCAACCTGAGGCACCCCTGCAAGTGTCCCGAGGCACCCCAGGGTGCCACGCCACACAGTTTGGGAACCTCTGGCCAAATACATTGACGATGAATAATTTTAATTGGTCCTACAAGAGTCCCGAGTCACCCCAGGGAGCCACGTCACACAGTTTGAGAACCACTGGCTTAGTCAATTACTTCTACTACTCCTCAGGCTTACAGTGGGGTTCAGTCTGTTTCTGAAAATCCCCAAGCACATTCAATGAGGTTGGGCAGTCCAAGCAGTTGTTGTCTGTTCAGACGTTCATCAGATTGTATGGGTTTCATGTGAGTCTGCCCTAAATACATATACACACACTAGGGTTACTTTTTTGTTGGGAGCATATTTGGGGGTGTATTTTTGGATTGTGGGAGGAAAACCACGCAAGCACAATGGGGAGAATATACAATCTCTACACAGTTAGGGCCATGGTGGTTAATCAAACCCATAACCTCAGTGCTTTGAGGCAGTAATGCTAACCATTACACCAGTCGTACTCCCTAATGTTTGATGTTTTTAGGACAGGTAAAGGCTATTGAGAAACAATAGCTATGGACAAATTTTAGAAGTTAAGTTGATGATAGAACTATGCAAATATTGTGTAAAAAAAGGCATGCTCTGAAAATCCTCACTGAGCTGCTGCTGCGGTTAGTGCAACCCAGGGAACTGTATTCTGAGGCAGCCATCTTGGGCATGCTGTGTAGGATTACAAAAAGATACTGACAGGGATAGAAATCCCTATAGCAAACCAAGAGCGCTGCTACCACCCATAATTAATATTGATAAATTTCCTTATGCTCAAATTCACAATAGATCTTAATAAATCTTTTTAGTCACAAAAAGAATTTCAATAAAAGATAATGAAAAATGCTGCAGCATATATAAAATACAATACAATTGCACGTATCTAACACATCTAAAAATCTTAGAGGCTTGCCAATATCCTAATCATATATTTAAACTACAAAATGAGTCCATTTATATAATTCAGCTGAACAATGTCCACAGATAATTAATGTGTCCCAGTAGATCATATATGGATTGCTTCTTTTAGCTCTCACATAAAGCGCTAATTCCATGATCCCAATGGATGACTACTCATGGGTTAGGTTAATTCCAGAAAATGTCCCAAGTTCACTTGGATTCATTTTTTACATGTGTGCACACATTAAATTAACTTTACTGGTAATTACCATATATACTTGCTATTATGTCACCTCCAAGGTAGTGCAATGCTTGTATGGATCCAATGATCAGGCTCCCTCTGCTGGTATAATACCTATTATGCAGGTATAGAAGCAATAGATGGCTCAGTGCTTTCACTCACCATGTTCAGGCTCCCTCTGCTGGTGATTGCCCGTATTGCAAACACACTGTGTGACGAATTATCATAGCCCAATGAATCTGTAATCTGGAGGTGATCGTTTCTTGGCACAGTCAGTCGAAAACGCGTTTCTCTGCCTTAACGCTCCCTCAGCGGCTTCCTCAGTTCAGGATTACCCTGGGTGGAATAGTCTGTCCCTAGAAGAGATGACACAAAAAGGGGTGATTGCCACGTCCTAACGCTCAGAGTAGGGTCCCAACACAACAGTCGGGTCCATGTATTTTTCATCCCATCCACAAGTGTACCAGATGAGGCTGCCATGTTGGGCGCACTACGAAGGTTACATTGTGGGAGGTGAGCCATACAAGGGCCCAATGCTTTTTATGGGAAAATGGACACTTGTGTAGTATATGATATACCCTGTACGGAAAGATCCACCTGAAGTATATCCTGCCTGCGGAGAAACCATCCGAGGCAGCCATCTGCTGTGCACTGTGTAGGTTGGGAGCAATACGGGTGGGAATGAGAATGTCTTATGTCCGATGAAAATGTCTCTGCTAAGCCCCCCTTCCCCCACATCTCACTGCTCACTTTGAGGGGTAGGGCCGGCGGCAGTTCTGATGTTCTCAGCCAGAGAGGTGGTAGGCCTTGTTCTCATGGCAGAGGTAAGTAGAGGCCACATAATGATCCTGAGCAGCAGTGTTTGAAAATTGTTTCATTTTAAAATCTAGAGTAGTCCAAATCCAGTTCAAACTCCGGTTCTAATTGCATCCTTGAAATTACATCCTTAAAATGCATTCTTAACAAATGCAGGCCAAGGCCCTGACTGCAGTCATTGTCAATACTGTTCTTAAATACTACACACTCTTATCAGCTGGCTCAGGGGTAGGTGGGTTCATCAGTATATTCAGCAATCTAATTAGCAAAGGGGGTGTTGCATTAGAGACAAGATCACCGTTGCAGACTTTCTTGGGGTGTGGGAAGTGTAGCCAGAGAAAGATAGAAAATGCAGATATTAAATGTGAAGATGGTTTTTACTGTTGTATGTAGATAGCAGTCCATTTGGAGGAGGCATAGAAGTTAGATTGTTGTCCCTCTGTTTTTTTCCTGTTTATCTCCGGTCTATCGCCAATATTCATATTAATGTTTCATCACACCTTACTCTAACAAACTTCACATCTTCTCAGCCAAACAAATACTGATTAAGTAGACCATGCAGACCTGTGGAAGCCCCCACCCTCAGAAAACTCCATTGAGAGTCCAGAACACCCCCACTAATACACAATGATTTCCTGCTTTACTACAGACTGAAAGCTGCTAATATAAATTATAATCCAATTTACCTAGCAGTATTGTACAGACGAAGCACAGAGCAGATGTAGGGCTGGCAGGAGTAGTACTTGCGTTTACCTGGTACATAGAAAGACATGATCTTAAATGACTGCAGCTTCTTATTAGTCAATGCGTTCACGCCGGTTATGGATCAAAGGGTCGACATGCACAATGTCGACAGTGTCAAAAGGTCGACACACGAAAAGGCCACACCAGTTCTTAGCATGCTGCACAGTGCTCACCCTCTATTTGGTGTTTGTATGTGAGAAATAATGTATCTCTATGATCTGTAAATACCTTTATAAGTCACAAAGCTTAGTATAACAGATGGTACAATAATTCATATATAATGGATGATATTGTGATTACACATAAATGCCCTTATTTACAATAGTAACATGCATATTGTGTGAACATCCGATATATAGGGAAAATAAACACAAGATGAAATAAAATATGGTATTGCCGCGTGATGAATATCCTAAAGAAAAGTCTTGTGAGAAAAGGAGTATCTTTGTTCCAGATATAAAAGAGTCAGTCTTTATCTGAAGGGATTTCCTTTCCCCTCAGTGTGAGTCTAAGCAGTGTGCCCAGAGGCGGTTCTTTGTCAATAATTGATCGTAGGTGGAGGTCGTGTTCTGGGAGGCCGGCGTCCCGGCCTGCCAGGTGCAACTTACCCTCACGATGTGATGTTTAGTTCTCTTTGTTCACTCTGTGGTGAGTGATGATGTGGCCGCTTGCACTGTTTCCGCTGTATCCGTCCCCGGTGGTGCTCCTCAGCAGACAGAGCTGGAAGCCTTCCTGGCTCTGCTGCTAGGCTGCCGGGTCCCACCGGAAGCCGCACTGAACAACCGGAAGTTGCGTTGCCGCAATGCTCCGCTTCTTCCTATGTCCTGTGCGGTCTCAACGGCCGCTCCACTCGCCAGCTAGCGAGGAGTCTTGTGGATGTAGTTTGCGGTGATGTGCTGGCAGGCTTGAGGTGTTTGCATGGATCTGTTCCCAACGCGTTTCGGCCGCAAATGGCCTTCTTCAAGGATTCAGAGTGCTGTCCCATGTGGTTCTTTTATTGGTCTTTCTGACCAATCGGATGCAGTGGGTGTGGTTCCAAATGGGTGTTTGATGTTGTGGTGGGTGTGGTTCCAAATGGGTGATTGATGTTTCCATGGAAATGCTTCACTTAGTGCATCTGTTCATTTCAAACAGTAGTGTGCCAGACTTTTTCACTTTTATGGTATGGTGTTTGATGACAACGTGTATGTCCCATATGTAGATAGTGGTTTCTTGGTCATATGTATCAACATACATGAATAGTAGTTCTACGGTTAAGTAAAGATATCATTTTCTACAAACATATCCCGTGTGGGCTAGTATATTTAGGCAGAACCATCAGACCATTAAAAAATAGGATATATGAACATATAAGAAACATCAAAATTGGATATGAGAACCACAGCGTATCAAAACATTACAAAGAAGTACATGAGGCAAATCCCACAACTTTGTTCTTCATAGCAATAGAGAAACCACCCAGAAATTGGAGAGGTGGGGATTTCAATAAAACATTGGATAGGAACGAGTTAAAATGGATCTTTAATCTCAAAACCATGGCACCGAAAGGTCTCAACATTGACTTTAATGACAGCATACTAGCCAAATAATTACTACAGGTTGGAGCACACTATCGGACATTGGAAAACCAGACACCCATATCCACTTATACATAGACATGACTACATATGCAAATGTGATATGTTTGTAGAAAATGATATCTTTACTTAACCGTAGAACTACTATTCATGTATGTTGATACATCTGACCAAGAAACCACTATCTATATATGGGACATACACGTTGTCATCAAACACCATACCATAAAAGTGAAAAAGTCTGGCACACTACTGTTTGAAATGAACAGATGCACTAAGTGAAGCATTTCCATGGAAACATCAATCACCCATTTGGAACCACACCCACCACAACATCAATCACCCATTTGGAAGCACACCCACCGCATCCGATTGGTCAAAAAGACGAATAAAAGAACCCCATGGGACAGCACTCTGAATCCTTGAAGAAAGCCATTTGCGGCCGAAACGCGTTGGGAACAGATCCATGCAAACACCTCAAGCCTGCCAGCACATCACCGCAAACTACATCCACAAGACTCCTCGCCAGCTGGCGAGTGGAACGGCCGTTGAGACCGCACAGGACATAGGAAGAAGCGGAGCATTGCGGCAACGCAACTTCCGGTTGTTCAGTGCGGGACCCGGCAGCCTAGCAGCAGAGCCAGGAAGGCTTCCAGCTCTGTCTGCTGAGGAGCACCACCGGGGACGGATACAGCGGAAACAGCACAAGCGGCCACATCATCACTCACCACAGAGTGAACAAAGAGAACTAAACATCACATCGTGAGGGTAAGTTGCACCTGGCAGGCCGGGACGCCGGCCTCCCAGAACACGACCTCCACCTACGATCAATTATTGACAAAGAACCGCCTCTGGGCACACTGCTTAGACTCACACTGAGGGGAAAGGAAATCCCTTCAGATAAAGACTGACTCTTATATATCTGGAACAAAGATACTCCTTTTCTCACAAGACTTTTCTTTAGGATATTCATCACGCGGCAATACCATATTTTATTTCATCTTGTGTTTATTTTCCCTATATATCGGATGTTCACACAATATGCATGTTACTATTGTAAATAAGGGCATTTATGTGTAATCACAATACAGGTTGAGTATCCCATATCCAAATATTCCGAAATACGGAATATTCCGAATTACGGACTTTTTTGAGTGAGAGTGAGATAGTGAAACATTTGTTTTTTGATGGCTCAATGTACACAAACTTTGTTTAATACACAATGTTATAAAAAATATTGTATTAAATGACCTTCAGGCTGTATGTATAAGGTGTATATGAAACATAAATGAATTGTGTGTATGTACACACACATTGTTTAATGCACAAATTTATGAAAAATATTGGCTAAAATGATCTTCAGGCTGTGTGTATAAGGTGTATATGTAACATAAATGCATTCTGTGCTTAGATTTAGGTCCCATCACCATGATATCTCATTATGGTATCTAATTATTCCAAAATACGGAAAAATCCGATATCCAAAATACCTCTGGTCCCAAGCATTTTGGATAAGGGATACTCAACCTGTATCATCCATTATATATGAATTATTGTACCATCTGTTATACTAAGCATTGTGACTTATAAAGGTATTTACAGATCATAGAGATACATTATTTCTCACATACAAACACCAAATAGAGGGTGAGCGCAGGTATCCAAAACCTGTACAATAACACTAGCCGATTACCCCTTTCACACCGCAGCTTGTACCCGGTAATTTGCCGTTTTTACTGGCTTCCTAAACGGTTCGAGCTGCGATGTGAAAGGGTCATCTTCAATTTACCATTTACAAAATACCGGTATTTTGAAACGGTAAAAAAGCAGGGTCCTACCTGTTTCAGACCCGTTTAATTGTGCAGTGTGAAAGGGTCTGAAACGGTATTTGCAAGCCCCAGAAGGTGATAGGATGTCTCCATGTGTGATCTCACCAGGCAGAAGCAGGAAATAAACATTTAAAATGACAACCACTGTTTTGTATGGGTGAAACGGGTTCAGTGTGAAAGGTACCAAAACGGTAATGAAATGGTAATATACTGGTTACAAAATGTGATGTGAAGGGGGTTTAACTGCTCAGACACGTTTTAAGAACCGTTTCAAAAGCAGGTTTTGCGATGTGAAAGCAGCATTAGAGTCTTTACAACTCTTCAGATACCAGCAGCCCCCTTAAACAAGATTCACACACTGTGCGCTCCACGCAAACCCCTTGATTCCATGCTGCACAGTGGCGCACACAGGGGGTTTCTGAATATTCAGAAACACCTGATCATCAGCCAAATTCTATTGGTTACAGAGAATACAAACTGCGATTGCAGTTGCTGCTTCTGCTGGAAGCTCTGGTTGTCAGAACTCTGCACAGAATATACCTGGAGGAGCATGAGAGCTGTTGTGCATGTTCAGAGACAGCAGCTCCCTCTACGATGCTCTCATTCTACAATGCTCTCATTCTACAATAACCATACCACCAGTCTCCTCTCAGCCTGGAGGGGGTTGTGTGAGTGTGTGTTTATATGCATATACTGTGTGTATGTATCTCCTATATAATAGCCCAGATTTGTGACTCTGTGTGGATAACGCTGGGCGTGGCTAGGAGCTCTCATTGGGTTAGCAGCAGGTCTATCACACCCAGTCCACAGCTGATTGGGCGAGACCCGTTTCCCATTCACTGTGTCTGTACGGGCAATGCTTGGAGAGCATGTAATCTCCAAGCACCGTCACTGCTGATGTCACCAACCCGGTCTCCCTTGTGCGACCCGCCTCAGGCAGTCTGAAAGGGGCATAAGTGTACATGAGCATAGACACTCCCATGTACCATGCTATATTTTTTATATACAGTGCGTGTGTGTATATATGTATATGTGTGTGTGTGTATATATAATATATTCCTGAGTTTGGCCCTGCCATATAGCAGAACCCGTCAATTTGTAGTATGCCTCACAGCAGGGGCCCCAATTCATAGTATATATAATTAGGAGCCAGTTTAAAAGTTTAGTAGCCAGACCATCGTCCTTAACCAAAATATATGAAATGTTGTATAGACCACCACATTTATCAGACCCAGCCCGTCATTGCAGCCCAGTTGTTAGTATGCCTCACAGTAAGGGTACCAGTGTATAGAATGCCACCAATTCATAACGTGCAACACCATAAGGCCCCCAATTCATAGTATGCCACATAGCACGGCCTCCAATTCATAAAATATAACTAAGTAGTGTCAGAACTCAGCATGCCACACAGCAGGGCCCCCAATTAATAATAATAATAACAACAACAACAACAATATTAGTATATAAGGAGGATGTTAAAATGAAGCCAAAGAGAAGATCAGTCACTCACAAGCTGCACTGGAGATCAGAGCTCAGTTGGTGTATGTGAAGGTTTAGATTCTATTTCTCCTATTCTCTAACTGAAACCTATTGGATTCCTGTAATGGCTGTAGTTGACTGCTTGAAAAGGGAGCGCAGGAATGGAACATCTAGTGCAGTTTACCAGTATTCATTTAGTCACCAGTGAAGAGTGCTCAAACCTCCGCCTCCTGTCACAAAAGGAGGGAGGGTATTCATTTTGCATAATTGTATGTGATAATTTTATATCTTGAGAGTTTTGTTTCTTAACAAAACCTCCCTTTTACTTCTGAAGTGTCCGTGTCTCAGCCAGTTGGGATCAAACTTAAACACTGAACTTTGGCAGTCAAGAATGAGGCTATATGGAAATACCTATTCAATCAAGAAGCATTTACTGGGGCTGCACTGCGTTCTCAGACCATGGTAAAATCCCATGGCCACGTCTAAAATTTTAGTCGCCACAGTGACCTGGTGACCGATATTTGTCAAGCCCTGATATATCTTCAGGGGTGGTTGTCCATTTAAGCAGAGGTTATTAAACGCGGCCCTCTAGGCACCCCAACGGTCCAGGATTTAAGTATATCCATGCTTGGCCACAGGTGACTTAATTAGTACCTCAGTCAGTTTGATTTAACGATCTGTGCTGAGCCATGGATATACTTAAAACCTGGTTGGTTGGGGTGCCTTGAGGACCACGTTTGAGAACCTCTGCAGTAAAGGAATGTTAGTGTTTTAACAGAATGCACATGCAGTTTGATTCTCCTTTTCCAGTTTTCCGATCATTGGCCATTACTCCTGAACAAAGACCTTCTAAACTCTTAATATAAAAAATAACATAGCAAACTGTCTCGTTAATGATGCTTATTGAGTATATATAAACAAAAGCAGCTCTTTAAGTGCTCTATTCATGAAGCAGTGAAAAGAGTGGAGAAGTTGCCCATGGCAACCAATCAGCATTGAAGTAACATTTATAATTTGCATTCTATAAAATTATACAAAGCAACTGGTTGCCATGGGCAACTTCTCCACTGGCTCACTTCTCCACACTTTCCACTGCTTCATGAATAGACCTCTAAATAGCTTTTTAATGCACGCTGAGCAACCCAGGAATGTTGCTTGCGGTAGCAGCATATATAGGAGATGCTACAGAGTTGCATGTAAGCCAGAAATGGATGCAGCTGCAGTGCGTGCTCTGAAAAAAATGCATATCTTTGTCCTGTCTTTAGAGTTGTCCACATTGCCCCCTAACCATACATTTGTGTAAGTAGCTGTCTTCCTGATCTGCCCTATACCTAGTGCAATAGATCTGTCTGAAGTCAGATTTATCTCTGTACACCCATCTCTGAATAGCCTGCAAATCCATCTGCATGCCCTCATAATAGTATGCCCAATTGCCACGTGGTTGCAAGTGGAAATGTGACTGAGATGGGTACGACTCTGAACTACCTGAAATTGCTCAAGTTAAGTACTGTATGCTTGGCTATGGGCATGAGCAGTGCAAAAAAATCACATGCCCAGTTCTCAAAAAGGAATATGTACAGCTTTAAATTAGTCCCATAGTGTACAACATGAGAGCTGTGTGCTGCTTGTGTGCTATATATGCCTGCTTGCAGTACAAGATCCATGTAAATAACTAGCTCGAGTAAACACAGTTTACCTTGACTATCTGGAGGTCGTTGCCTGATCTGATTCAACTTTTTACTGACATGCTACCATAACAGTACCCTGCCTCTCTTGTGAGAATCAATATAACATTCACCTTGGTAGATAGAAGGGGGAGGGGGTACTCTCATTAAGCAGATACTCACTGAACCTCCAGTCATGTAGTGGTTAATAATACCATTCGTTTCCATTGAAAGCTGGGTTTCATTTATGAGCTGCAAGAGGATGAAGTGAAGCACAAAGTCCTCCTTGCTGTGTCTAGGTTTCCATCCAGGTGCATGGGTTTGTTGGGCATGATGCCAGTATGTGGATTAGCACTTGCAGATGGTAGGATTTGTGCAGATGGTGTTTGTCGCTGAGCACAGAGTAGACCCGCTGTTTGATTTTGCAGAGAACGTGCATTTTAGATGCGTTCCTTTCTGTGAGGAAGGGCACACAGAACTTTCTACTCCACAGCCCTGCCACCTATAGATACACTTGCAAATTCTTCAAACAAAAATATCCACTGGTAAGACTGCCCCCTCACTCAAAAGCCCCGTGCACAATGGGCGACAGCACAGGGCGATGTGAATGATAAGATCTGTCGTTCATATGGTCCATTGTTCATGGATGAACGATTTGCGCACCCACTGGTCGTTCTTGTTCATCCATCATCTACCGAACATGCAGCTCAATGTTAACTATATTGTTGAGCTGCATGTTCGGGGAGTGCGGAAGGGGGACTTTACTGAACTATATCATTCAGTGTGTATGCACTGGCGATTTCCCCTAATTAGCAATCAGCGATATAGTGTTGATTGCTAACTAGGGGAGGACCGCCCAGTGTGTACCTGGCTTAAGCCTTTTTTGCACAGTGCACCATGTTTATCCATCTCTCTGTGAACCTCCATACAGACATGTATGATCACTTATGTAGTGTGTCCTGCTAGTTTGGCATGCGTGACACTTACAGTATGTAAAGCTTACAGGCGTGTTAATTTGGTTGTGTAATCGCCAACAGGAAGGGACAACCAGATACCTTGAACAGCACAGTCTTGGTGAAGAATACCATCAACAGGATCATTGCCAGCAGCCTCACCTGCAGTTTCATTCCTGGCACTCCATACCCGATTATATTAATCAGCATCATGATCAGGTCAAAGTTTCATGTCTTCCTTCATCTGATCTGCTTGAAAATGCAGCTCCTAACATCAGGCAGTTACCTGACTATGCACACAGAGTAACTGTGAGCGCTGGTAGAGAAGTAGATCATGCAGAAGTCCACACTAGTTACCCGCAAAGAAAATCTACAGTATGGGATTTTTTCCACCTTAAAGACCCCAGCATTGGCATAAGAAATGCCACCAGTGCCTTTTGCAACCTCTGCACCAGAGAGGTGAAACGTGGGTCCACTCCTGGAAGACTGGGAACCACTGCCATGCGTAACCATTTGGCTAAACATCACCAAAGAGAGTGGGCAGCAACAGGTACTACTAATGTAACTGCGCCATCTGCACCTAGTACCTCTCGCCACAGCTTCCCAGTTGCTACCACCTCTCAGGCTCCTCCTCAAGAGCAAGGATTACCACTTTTGCGCTCAGTGCTTGATATATGCTATTGTTTTTTTGCAACGGTTTGCACTTTGTGTGGGGCAGTGATATCCCGTGGAGAGACTGTCAACGCCAACCGCGAATACCTGATGTTGCAGCATATGCAGTCTGCCCACTGCAGCATTCTGCGGGTGTCACTCAGTGAGATGCAGGGGGGCGTTGGTGCAGACGATGACAGCAGCAACTCCTCTTCATGACTATCTTCCAGCACACTTTTATCTGATCCATTCAGATAACACCAGAGACTAACCTCTAAAGACTTGTCCCAAGGTGTTTTCTTTTCCTATTTGTTGAAATCTATGTCCTGTACCTGATCAGCTCATGAGATTTTATGAACATTGAGACATTATCAAGCATATATTCCATCTTGCTGGTTTTTTGTTTCATTGAACACAAGCGTCTCAAATAGACATTTGAGTGAGGTGGATTTTTAGGAGAATGATTGCGCACCTTTGTTGGAATATTATTTATTGAAACCTAAGCTATATTGCAAACACATTATTTATTTATAGTTTAAAAACAAACTAGCAGTTGTCGGGCAGTTTTATAATGCACCTGTCTCCTAGACAACACAGTATAGATATTTGTTTTGTGAGTTGAACCTCATATGTTTGAGAATATAACACTGTAAGGACATACACACACACACTATTATGGGGGAGATGCATCAAACGTTCTAAAGAGTGGGCAAGTAGAGAAGTCATCCGTATCAACCAATAGGCTTTTTAGCTAGCGTTTATCAGGTTCATTGTATGACCTGGTTGCCGGACAGCTTCTTCACTTGTCCACTTTCCACCATTTACAATTTTTGAAAACAATATCCAAAATAGATCAAACTGTTAATAAATCCCCAAAGTTTTATTTTGGGATAATCTGCTACAAGGGGATTCACTTTGGATTGTTAAACTATTGAGAACTATCTATGCCTGTTCATTACTTTTCATTATCTCCTTTTAAACAATTTCTTAAATAGTCCAAAGTAAAACCTCTTGTAGCAGATGATTCCCCCCCTCCCCCGCAACATTTTTTGATAAACTTTAAAATATCGCTTTTTGAGAAAAAAAATATTTTTAATTTTTAATTTTTGTCGAAACAGACTGCTGTTACATCATACAGAAGCTCATAAACAGAGGTTTAAATTGAGATCGTAACCAACTCTATAGCTCAACTAGGTGAGCTGCAAATGCAATTTAAAAAAAAAAAATGTTTATAGCAAATTTTTGTCAAAAAAAAAAATGCCGTTTGAATGCATATAACATCATAACCAGTGTATTTATCAGTTTAAGATTTGGGGGATTAGTTTACACCCATGGCAGCATTTATGATACAAAATTTCATTACAATTTGAAATAGTCAGTTTTGAAACCTGTGTTGATTTGTAGAATAACCCTCACCTGAAAACTTAAACTTCATTATTAGCCAAATTATACTCTTTTAACCCCTGAAAGTTAATGATTATTCATTGGGAGCAGTGTACCAGCGGCTCGCAACATTTTTACCTTCTTTACTGTACTTTTTCACCTTGTCAGGGAAGTGTGCACAAAAAAATTTGAATTTGCAGGGATCGTGGATTGCAAGTTTGGAATTGTATTGCAAATGTAATTCGTAGTGCAATTTTGCCATGAAAATAGCTCACACTTGGACATAGTTAGATTGACTTGTGTCTGCAGTGCGATTTGGGCATCTCTGTGCTGCCAAGCTGTTGGTTAGTACTTGGACTCTGACTATAATGCATTGTGCAGGTCTTCCCAGATTCTTTACTGTATAATAATACATTAACAGGGGAAGCCCCCACTGTGATTTTGGGCAGAGAGGACAGTCACGGAAGTTTTGGACTGTTGCAGCCTGCTCCTCCTCCCGGCTCCTGCTGTACTGCCGCTACGGTCTTGGGCTGACGGGGGCAGCCAAAAGTGATGGGCTGCCACTACCTCCCCTCCCCTCGGCTCCCACTCCTCCACCGACAATTCTGGGCTGACAGAGACAGCTGGCTGTGGACAGAGAAAGCGGCTGTTTCTGACCACCGCCGCTGCTGACAGAATAGTAACACTAGAACGATTAGTAGGGTAAATCAAACATATTTGATCTTCCCAACTAGTTGGACAGATCGTTTTTTTGGCGTATGGGAGCAGACGGCTGATTATCATTTGCTCCCACACACTGCCTGATAATACTGTAATTCCAATGGTTGGTGTGATATTGTTCTGATGTATGGCCAACATTATTGTGTTCCATAATGGACCGTATACCTGTCAGTAAAGACACAGCAAACCTAAATGAAAGGATCACCTGTACAAGCAACCTTTAGTGTGTTAAATAATAATTTCCCTTTAAAGGGATTTATGGTTTACACCTATCATGATAAGGTTTTTTGTTATGTAATGCATTCAGTACTCAACCACAGATTTTGTTTCCGCCCTAGTGGGTAAATGTATTGCCCTCCGTTATGGGGGAGAAGCAGTAACAGCGCACATTATGTGTACCGATACCTCTTCTCCCCCAGGCATTACTGTCCATATCAGCGCTGCTATCTAAAAGATAGCACCCCGATATGAGGGGGGCAATGTATAAACATGTCAATTTCGACGGCTGCAGGTGGTGATGCCCATACACCACAGCAGGAACAGAGCTGTGGCGGGCACTGGCTCCGGACTGTGCAGGGAATCTTGCATGTGCAGTGGAGACAGCCGGGCAGGGAGACGCACTGCATCAGCTTAGTGCTCAGGGGGACATCGCCAGAGGCTTCAGCAGACGAGATGTTTATACATCTTTTCGATGTCCTTTGCTGCTTCACTTCGGTAGTGAGGCGAAGCAGGAAGTGTCATAGCGGCACAATCCGTGCCGCTATAATACATTTACCCCTAGGAGCAGTTTTTCTGCGCAGGTGTGCTAACTGCTGTAGCTTTTTATTATTTATTATGTTTGTTTTTGTCACTGAGAGACAAAGTGAATAGTTTAACAACGGGGATACAAATAAAGGTCCCCAGCACGTGTCCGTTTTATTCTTAAATGGTTACTGTATATGCGACCTCTTTCTAACTGCATTAAGCTGAGCACAAAACAATCATTAGTGTTAAGAAATAACATTAGCATAAATAATTTTGGTTTCAGTGCAGGTCATTGCATTAGGGAAAGCAGAATCATCATTCCAAAAAATAATCCATTCTGAGTATGTCAAAAATGTTGCCAGTTGACAGCATAACTGTCTTCATTATTAAAGTTGCCCGAATGACTACGTCCCGACATGACATAACCAGTAGCTCTGGTTATGAAAGACCGTTCAAAGTTGACTCCTTTTGGAATTATGATGATGATGACTGGTTCTACTTTCCCTAATGCAGTGACTTGTACTGAACAAAATGATTGATGCTAAAGGGCTTGCTGTAGAGGAGGGGAGGATTAGGAATAGGGGGAGATTACTAACCAGAACCAATTCTCCGTCATATGTCCAGAAGTCACATAATCGACGGGACTCGCTGCAGCCATCGAGAGCAGGCACAGCTGTTATTGCTGGGCCACCAGGGATGACATGCCGACATTCTATCATGTTGATATTTCATCAGTATCTTCATGATGGATATTGACTGTTGACATAAACCACAACCCATTATTATAGTGCATGTTAATATATGGACTTGCAGCTTTATTGGAGTAAACTAGAGATTACTAGCATGTTTTTTGTTGTTTTAATCTGTTGTCCATTTCAGTTTTTATAATTTTATTTTGTGGTTTTGTTTTATTGGCCTAGCTTGGGGATTTCTATTTTTACCATAGATAAATCTATTTTTAATTTCAGAGCATTAGATTTGGAAAAATAGTTAATACTTTAAAAACATTTTACTTGACTTCCATTAAATTGTATCATGGAACTATTTCAAGTCACAAAATATACATTTAACTTTATTCTGTGAAAATGTTCAGAGATGCCAAATCTGTGTATTATAAGTTTGGCCTTTGTAATTGGGTCATATTAAAGTGTCTATGTAATAGATTGTGTCATTTGGTTGTTTTTTGGGAGGTTAGTTTCATTGTAGTTTTAAAGTAAGTATGAAAAATGGAAAAGGTAAATCTGTACTTGCCAAATTATGGTAAGGATAGTTTAGCAAATGCTTGCTTAGCATTACACTAGCGATACGATCTAAGTTAAACTTCTTGTTTGCCATTTTCGGGGGAATACTATTGGGCACTGTGCTTGTAAACTTGCATTTCGCAAAGTGAAAGTTGGGATGGGAATGATCAATTCATTCCGCTGTGCGTTATTGGTGAAAGACAGGTGTGGATCACATGATCGACATGCAATAGGTCAAAAGGTCAACATGAAAAAGGTACACAGTACAAAATGTCAGCATTGAAATGGTTGCTTGTAATTTTCTATGTTAAACCACATGACCCCAATTAGTATACCACTTCGGTCGCCACACTCCTTATAAATAATACTGTACAATATAACGGCACTAAGCCATAACCATGTAAATACAATGTCAATGCATAGAAAATATAAAATGACAATCACCTGAAAAAAATTGTCTCTGTCCCTTTAGCCGCTTAACTGGCATGGTCAGTTCACATGCCACCGCGCCGACTACTTTGTGCCCCAGTTTTTATTGAGGAGATCCGTTCTGCATAATATAATATTGACATAAAAAAAAAAATTCAACTATATATTAAATAAAATAATAAAATATATATATACACACACAGATTGAGTATCCCTTATCCAAAATGCTTGGGACCAGATGTATTTTGGATATCTGATTTTTCCTTATTTTGGAATAATTGCATACCATAATGAGATATCATGGCAATGGGACCTAAGTCTTAGCACAGAATGCATTTATGTTTCATATACACCTTATACACACAGTCTGAAGGTAATTTTAGGCAATATTTTTAATAACTTTGTGCATTAAACAAAGTGTGTGTACATTCACACAATTAATTTGTTTTATATACACCTTATACACACAGCCTGAAGGTCTTTTAACACAATATTTTCTCTGACGTCCTAGTGGATGCTGGGACTCCGTAAGGACCATGGGGAATAGCGGCTCCGCAGGAGACAGGGCACAAGAATAAAAGCTTTAGGATCAGGTGGTGTGCACTGGCTCCTCCCCCTATGACCCTCCTCCAAGCCTCAGTTAGATTTTTGTGCCCGGACGAGAAGGGTGCAGGCTAGGTGGCTCTCCTAAACTGCTTAGAATAAAAGTTTATTTTAGGCTTTTTATTTTCAGTGAGTCCTGCTGGCAACAGGCTCACTGCATCGTGGGACTAAGGGGAGAAGAAGCGAACTCACCTGCGTGCAGAGTGGATTGGGCTTCTTAGGCTACTGGACATTAGCTCCAGAGGGACGATCACAGGTTCAGCCTGGATGGGTCCCGGAGCCGCGCCGCCGGCCCCCTTACAGAGCCAGAAGAGCGAAGAGGTCCGGTGAAATCGGCGGCAGAAGACGGTCCTGTCTTCAACTAAGGTAGCGCACAGCACCGCAGCTGTGCGCCATTGCTCTCAGCACACTTCACACTCCGGTCACTGAGGGTGCAGGGCGCTGGGGGGGGAGCGCCCTGAGACGCAATATAACAGATATACCTTAGGTTGGAAAAAAGAAATACATCACATATAGCTCCTGGGCTATATGGATGTATTTAACCCCTGCCATTTTTCCAGAAAAGAGCGGGAGATAAGGACGTCGTGAAGGGGCGGAGCCTATCTCCTCAGCACACAAGCGCCATTTTCCCTCACAGCTTCGCTGGAAGGACGGCTCCCTGACTCTCCCCTGCAGACCTGCTACAGAATCAGGGTAAAAAAGAGAAGGGGGGGCACTATTGGCAGCTAATAATAAAAACAGCAGCTATAAAAGGGAGTAACACTTATATAAGGTTATCCCTGTATATATATATATATATATATATATATATATATATATATATATATATATATATATATATATATAGCGCTTGGTGTGTGCTGGCAAACTCTCCCTCTGTCTCTCCAAAGGGCTGGTGGGGTCCTGTCCTCTATCAGAGCATTCCCGGTGTGTGTGCTGTGTGTCGGTACGTGTGTGTCGACATGTATGAGGAGGAAAATGATGTGGAGGCGGAGCAATTGCCTGGGTTAGTGATGTCACCCCCTAGGGAGTTGACACCTGACTGGATGATCGTATTTAAAGAATTACGTGACAATGTCAGCACTTTGCAAAAAACTGTTGACGACATGAGACAGCCGGCAAATCAATTAGTGCCTGTCCAGGCGTCTCAGACACCGTCAGGGGCCCTAAAACGCCCGTTACCTCAGTGGGTCGACACAGACCCAGACACAGATACTGAGTCTAGTGTCGACGGTGAGGAGACAAACGTAATGTCCAGTAGGGCCACACGTTACATGATCACGGCAATGAAGGAGGCATTGAACATTTCTGACACTACAAGTACCACAAAGAAGGGTATTATGTGGGGTGTGAAAAAACTACCAATAGTTTTTCCTGAGTCAGATGAATTAAATGAGGTGTGTGATAAAGCGTGGGTTTCCCCCGACAAAAAACTGCTAATTTCTAATAAATTATTGGCACTATATCCTTTCCCGCCAGAGGTTAGGGCGCGTTGGGAAACACCCCCTAGGGTAGATAAAGCGCTCACACGTTTATCTAAACAAGTAGCGTTACCGTCTCCTGATACGGCCACCCTCAAAGAACCAGCTGATAGAAGGCTGGAAAATATCCTAAAAAGTATATACACACATACTGGTGTTATACTGCGACCAGCAATCGCTTCAGCCTGGATGTGCAGTGCTGGAGTCGCGTGGTCGGATTCCCTGACTGAAAATATTGATACCCTGGACAGGGACAATATATTGTTAACTATAGAGCATTTGAAGGATGCATTACTATATATGCGTGATGCACAGAGGGATATTTGCACCCTGGCATCAAGAGTAAGTGCTATGTCCATTTCTGCCAGAAGAGCGTTATGGACGCGACAGTGGTCAGGGGATGCGGATTCCAAACGACATATGGAAGTATTGCCGTATAAAGGGGAGGAGTTATTTGGGGCTGGTCTATCGGACCTGGTGGCCACGGCAACGGCTGGAAAGTCCACCTTTTTACCCCAGGTCACCTCACATCAGCAGAAAAAGACACCGTCTTTTCAAACTCAGTCCTTTCGTTCCCATAAGTACAAGCGAGCAAAAGGCCACTCATTTCTGCCCCGGGGCAGAGGAAGAGGAAAAAGACTGCACCATGCAGCCGCTTCCCAGGAGCAGAAGCCCTCCCCTGCTTCTGCCAAGTCTTCAGCATGACGCTGGGGCTTTACAAGCAGACTCAGAGACGGTGGGGGCCCGTCTCAAGAATTTCAACGCGCAGTGGGCTCACTCGCAAGTGGACCCCTGGATTCTACAGGTAGTATCGCAGGGGTACAAACTGGAATTCGAGGCGTTTCCCCCTCGCCGGTTCCTGAAGTCTGCTCTACCAAAGTCTCCCTCCGACAGGGAGGCAGTTTTGGAAGCCATTCACAAGCTGTATTCCCAGCAGGTGATAATCAAGGTACCCCTCCTACAACAAGGAAAGGGGTATTATTCCACGCTGTTTGTGGTACCGAAGCCGGACGGCTCGGTGAGACCAATTTTAAATCTGAAATCCTTGAACACTTACATAAAAAGGTTCAAATTCAAGAGGGAGTCACTCAGAGCAGTGATAGCGAACCTGGAAGAAGGGGACTATATGGTGTCTCTGGACATCAAAGATGCTTATCTCCACGTCCCAATCTACCCTTCTCACCAAGGGTACCTCAGGTTTGTAGTACAAAACTGTCATTATCAGTTTCAGACGCTGCCGTTTGGGTTGTCCACGGCACCTCGGGTCTTTACCAAGGTAATGGCCGAAATGATGATTCTTCTTCGAAGAAAAGGCATCTTAATTATCCCTTACTTGGACGATCTCCTGATAAGGGCAAGGTCCAGGGAACAGTTAGAAGTCGGAGTAGCACTATCTCAGGTAGTGTTACGTCAGCACGGGTGGATCCTAAATATTCCAAAATCGCAGCTGATTCCAACGACACGTCTACTGTTCCTAGGAATGATTCTGGACACAGTCCAGAAGAAGGTGTTTCTCCCGGAGGAGAAGGCCAGGGAGTTATCCGAGCTAGTCAGGAACCTCCTAAAACCAGGCCAGGTGTCAGTGCATCAGTGCACGAGGGTCCTGGGGAAAATGGTGGCTTCTTACGAAGCGATTCCATTCGGAAGATTCCATGCAAGAACGTTTCAGTGGGATCTACTGGACAAATGGTCCGGATCGCATCTTCAGATGCATCAGCGGATAACCCTGTCGCCAAGGACAAGGGTGTCTCTTCTGTGGTGGCTGCAGAGTGCTCATCTACTAGAGGGCCGCAGATTTGGCATTCAGGATTGGATCCTGGTGACCACGGATGCCAGCCTGAGAGGCTGGGGAGCAGTCACACACGGAAGAAATTTCCAGGGCTTGTGGTCAAGCATGGAAACATCTCTTCATATAAACATTCTGGAACTAAGGGCCATTTACAATGCCCTAAGTCAAGCGAAACCCCTGCTTCAGGGTCAAGCGGTATTGATCCAATCGGACAACATCACGTCAGTCGCCCACGTAATGATGGCGTCCCGTCTAAACAAAAAAACTAGACAGATATTGCGCCAGGTCAAGGGACCCTCAGGCAATAGCGGTGGACGCTCTGGTAACACCGTGGGTGTACCAGTCAGTGTATGTGTTCCCTCCTCTGCCTCTCATACCAAAAGTACTGAGAATCATAAGAAGGAGAGGAGTAAGAACTATACTCGTGGTTCCGGATTGGCCAAGAAGGACTTGGTACCCGGAACTTCAAGAGATGCTCACGGAAGACCCGTGGCCTCTACCTCTAAGAAAGGACCTGCTCCAGCAGGGGCCTTGTCTGTTCCAAGACTTACCGCGGCTGCGTTTGACGGCATGGCGGTTGAACGCCGGATCCTGAAGGAAAAAGGCATTCCAGATGAAGTCATCCCTACCCTGATCAAAGCCAGGAAGGATGTAACCGCAAAACATTATCACCGCATTTGGCGAAAATATGTTGCGTGGTGTGAGGCCAAGAAGGCCCCTACAGAGGAATTTCAACTGGGTCGTTTCCTCCATTTCCTGCAAACAGGACTGTCTATGGGCCTAAAATTAGGGTCCATTAAGGTTCAAATTTCGGCCCTGTCGATTTTCTTCCAGAAAGAACTGGCTTCAGTGCCTGAAGTTCAGACATTTGTAAAAGGGGTACTGCATATACAGCCTCCTTTTGTGCCTCCAGTGGCACCTTGGGATCTCAATGTTGTTTTGAGTTTCCTAAAGTCACATTGGTTTGAACCACTCAACACTGTGGACTTAAAATATCTCACATGGAAGGTGTCGATGCTGTTAGCCCTGGCTTCAGCCAGGCGTGTGTCAGAATTGGCGGCTTTATCATATAAAAGCCCTTACTTAATTTTTCATTCTGACAGGGCAGAATTGAGGACTCGTCCTCAATTTCTCCCTAAGGTGGTTTCTGTATTTCACATGAACCAACCTATTGTGGTACCTGCGGCTACTAGGGACTTGGAGGACTCCAAGTTGCTTGACGTAGTCAGGGCCCTGAAAATATATGTTTCCAGGACGGCTGGAGTCAGAAAATCTGACTCGCTGTTTATCCTGTATGCACCCAACAAGCTGGGTGCTCCTGCTTCTAAGCAGACGATTGCTCGTTGGATTTGTAGTACAATTCAGCTTGCACATTCTGTGGCAGGCCTGCCACAGCCAAAATCTGTAAAAGCCCATTCCACAAGGAAAGTGGGCTCATCTTGGGCGGCTGCCCGAGGGGTCTCGGCTTTACAACTTTGCCGAGCAGCTACTTGGTCAGGGGCAAACACGTTTGCTAAATTCTACAAATTTGATACCCTGGCTGAGGAGGACCTGGAGTTCTCTCATTCGGTGCTGCAGAGTCATCCGCACTCTCCCGCCCGTTTGGGAGCTTTGGTATAATCCCCATGGTCCTCACGGAGTCCCAGCATCCACTAGGACGTCAGAGAAAATAAGATTTTACTCACCGATAAATCTATTTCTCACAGTCCGTAGTGGATGCTGGGCGCCCATCCCAAGTGCGGATTGTCTGCAATACTTGTATATAGTTATTGTTACAAAAATTCGGGTTATTATTGTTGTGAGCCATCTTTTCAGAGGCTCCTTTCGTTTATCATACTGTTAACTGGGTTCAGATCACGAGTTGTACGGTGTGATTGGTGTGGCTGGTATGAGTCTTACCCGGGATTCAATATCCTTCCTTATTATGTACGCTCGTCCGGGCACAGTATCCTAACTGAGGCTTGGAGGAGGGTCATAGGGGGAGGAGCCAGTGCACACCACCTGATCCTAAAGCTTTTATTCTTGTGCCCTGTCTCCTGCGGAGCCGCTATTCCCCATGGTCCTTACGGAGTCCCAGCATCCACTACGGACTATGAGAAATAGATTTATCGGTGAGTAAAATCTTATTTTTTATAACTTTGTGTATTAAACAAAGTTTGTGTACACTGAACCATCAGAAAACAAAAGTTTCACTATCTCACTCAAAAGATTCCGTATTTTGGAATATTTGGATATGGGATACTCAACATGTATATGTATGTGATATATATATATTGTAACACTGTAGGGGTGCAAGGTGCCTTTTCCTGGGGAATATGGCCGCACGCAGCAGCTGAGGAACAACACAAGTCCAGTTTCTGGTACAACTGACCCCGGCCAGTTTTATTGAAACAGAAAATAAAACAAACCCCAAAATAAAAATACCTTGCCTGTCCGGCACTAACTAAACATAAGATGTTCCTAACTGTCACTAAACAAAACACAGAGTTCTTCAGTACATACTGTATAGCTTACTTGCATCAGAAAGCGTGTCTCTCACACACAGATCCTGCAGCCTTCCCAGGCAGTCTGCCCATACTAATCAGGTTAGAAGCACTATATCACTCTTACACAGCTGAAACCCTGATTAGCCCTCTGTGAGGCCAAAGACCCGAACTGGGCCCAATGTCTAGAACTCGCCTTATCTCTCTCTCAGAGCCTTTACCCAGCTTTTACAGCAAACTGAAAAGGTTCAGACAAAACAAAAAGCATTTTTCCTAGAAGTTAACATTTTCTAAAACATGTAAGACAAGAACCTGGGACAAATATACCTGCCCTCAAACACTATCCCAGTGTTCTTGTCACATATCCCCCTCCCCTGTTTCGACCTAGGGGCCGGAACACTTGTAGCCCCCAAACAGAAGATGCGAGACAACGCATCTGCGTTGGCCAATTGTGTTCCCGGTCTATGTTCGACAGTAAACTTAAAGTCCTGCAACGCTAGAAACCATCTAGTTACACGAGCATTCTTGCCTCTATTTACATACATCCATTTTAAAGGGGCATGGTCTGTCACTAGTCTGAATTGTCTACCCAAGAGGTAATATCTCAAGGTATCTAGTGCCCACTTAATGGCCAAAGCCTCCTTTTCCACAATGGCATACCTTTTTTCATGCTCATTGAGTTTCCTACTCAAATAAATGATAGGGTGTTCGTCCCCATCTCTGGTTTGGGACAGCACAGCACCTATCCCTACCTCTGAGGCATCTGTCTGTACCACAAATTCTTTTGAAAAATCTGGTGTTATCAACACCGGTTGTGAACACAAAGCCACTTTTAACGCTTGGAACGCCTTTTCTGCATCAGGGTTCCATTTCACCACATTTGACTGCTTCCCTTTGGTAAGGTCTGACAACGGCACCGCTGTGGTCGCAAAATTAGGAATAAACCGTCTATAGTACCCAGTAATTCCCAAAAAAGCCCTTACCTGTTTTTTATTCACTGGACGAGGCCAGTTTTGAATAGCATCAACTTTATTCAATTGGGGCCTAATCAGACCTCTGCCTATGGTGAAGCCCAAGTATTTGACCTCCTCCATTGCGAGGCAGCACTTCTTTGGGTTAGCAGTTAACCCTGCCTCTCTGATTGAGTCCAGTACTGCTTGTACTTTAACCAAATGGGACCCCCAGTCTGTACTGTGAATTACCACATCATCCAAATAGGCAGCTGCATATTTTCTATGGGGCCTCAAAATTTTATCCATCGCCCGTTGAAAGGTTGCTGGAGCCCCATGCAACCCAAAGGGTAACATCTTATACTGGTACAGCCCCTCCGGAACCGAAAAGGCTGTTTTTTCTTTGGCGCTATCAGATAAAGGTATTTGCCAGTAACCTTTGGTCAGGTCCAATGTGGTGAGAAACCTGGCTGTTCCCAGCCTTTCTACAAGCTCATCCACACGGGGCATGGGGTATGCGTCAAACTTGGACACCTCATTTAACTTACGAAAGTCATTACAGAAGCGTATGCTACCGTCGGGCTTCGGGATGAGCACTATGGGACTGGACCACTCACTGTTAGACTCCTCTATGACTCCAAGTTCTAACATGGTTTTAACTTCCTTAGAAATAGCTTCTCGCTGAGCTTCAGGAATCCTATATGGCTTTAAATGAACCCTGACCCCTGGTTCTGTGACAATGTCATGTTTTATTATGGTCGTTCGGCCAGGCAGCTCTGAAAATACCTCCCTATTTTGGATGAGAAATTCTTTAACCTGATTGTTCTGATCAGCTGATAATGTCTCTGACACCTTCACTGCGGGAAGCAACCGGGGTGAAGACACCGAAGGGCAAGGCTCCGCTGACAGAGACAACCTATCTTTCCAGGGTTTGATTAAGTTAACATGGTAGATCTGTTCGGGTTTTCTCTTTCCCGGCTGGTATACTTTGTAATTAACCTCATTCACTTTTTCCCTAATCTCAAATGGACCCTGCCATTTAGCTAGGAATTTGCTTTCCACAGTGGGTACCAAAACAAGAACTCTATCTCCAGGAGCAAATTCCCGTATCTTGGCACTCCGGTTATAGACCCTCTGTTGAGCACTTTGGGCCTGTTCCATGTGCTCTCTGACAACAGGTACCACGGCTGCAATCCTATCCTGCATTTGTGTTACATGCTCAATAACGCTTCTATAAGGAGTGGGCTGTCCTTCCCACGTCTCTTTGGCAATATCCAACAGCCCTCTGGGGTGTCTACCATACAACAAATCAAATGGAGAAAACCCCGTAGAGGACTGAGGAACTTCTCTGATGGCCATTAACAAGTAGGGCAACAAACAATCCCAGTTTTTCCCATCTCTCTCAACAACCTTTTTTAACATACTTTTTAATGTTTTATTAAACCTTTCCACCAACCCGTCAGTTTGGGGATGGTAGATGGACGTCCTGAGGTGAGTGACCTTAAATAACTTGCACAACTCTTTCATGATCCTTGACATAAATGGAGTACCTTGGTCAGTCAAAATTTCTTTTGGTATTCCCACTCTACTAAATACCTGCACCAGCTCCCTAGCTATCGCCTTGGTTGTGATAGTGCGTAAAGGGACAGCCTCAGGATATCGAGTGGCATAGTCCATAATTACCAGGATATACTGATGGCCCCGAGCAGACTTTAACAAGGGCCCCACGAGATCCATGGCTATTCTGTCAAACGGGACCTCTATAATAGGCATGGGAACTAGTGGGCTCCTGAAATGGGGTCTAGGGGCATGATACTGGCATTCAGGACAGGAAGAACAATATTCAGACACTTCTTTATAAACCCCTGGCCAAAAGAACCTTTGTAAAACTCTTTCAGTGGTTTTTTCTGCCCCTAAATGTCCTGCGGTAACGTGACTATGAGCTAAATCTAGTACCGTTCTCCGATAAGGCTGGGGAACTACCAGCTGTTCAACCACATCCTCACCCCTTTTGACAATGTGGTACAAGAGCTCATTACAGATGGCCATGTGGGGATACGTAACCCTGTCACCTGGTACCACAGGTTCCCCATTAACAATCTTAACATTCTCTCTAGCCTTTATTAAGGTAGGATCCTTTAACTGTTCAGACGCAAACAGATCCTTCTTTACCTCCAGGTCAGGCACGCTTTCAGTTCTAACTACTATGTCTCTGTTCCCGGCAAGAGGGTCCTCACTGGACTCCCCATCTGTCACTTCCCCAGCCAAACTAGCAAAAGGCAAAGGGCCAGAAAGTTCCGAAGACCCACGTACATCCATAAAATCACCGGTATTATCAACTGGCTTTTTACTTCTCACATCTGTTGATAACCGTGATTCCCACAGTTTCCAAAAATGAGGAAAATCCCTCCCTATTATGGCCTCATGCACCAAGGTAGGGACCAGTCCCACTTTAACCATTGCTGACCCACAACAAGTTTCTATATTCACCTCAGCAGTGGCATAATGTTGGGTATCCCCATGTATGCAAGTTACCCCAATAGGTATTTGCTGGACCTTTAAGGGGTTCACTAACCCAGCTTTCACGAGGGTAACTAAACTTCCTGAATCTAGCAAGGCCTCTACCCGGTTACCTTCTAAGAACACATCACACATTTGTTTTTCCAGCTCAGGTGAAGGTACCACAGTACAAGCTAACCTAGCAAAGAAAGACATTCTGCGACATTCAAAGGCAGCATCACATTGCATGGGTTCTTGCGTGACTGGGCAATTGGCAATAACATGACCTGGCATACCACACCTAAAACATTTAACCACACGATTATCAACCCATTTGGGCAGCATAGACCGTTCTAGCCCCATTGGCCTGTTTCCAGGGCCAGTGTTTACAGTCTCTCCAGCCTTGCGTTCTCTTAACCGCCCAGCAACGTTTTCCCACGGAACAGTCTTACCAGTCTTTACTGAAGGGCGCTGTCGAGGATCTATGGGTTGCTGGGTGGTCATCAGTAGTTCCTCTGCTGCCAAATACCTCTCTACCATGTCCACTAATTGGTCAGCAGTACCCGGGTTTCCATGGCTCACCCACTTGCGCAGGACCATGGGCAAAGATCTCAAGTAGCGGTCCATGACGACTCTTTCCACCATCTGGGGACCAGTTAATGTCTCTGGCTGTAGCCATTTTTTTGTTAGCTGAATAAGGTCGTGCATCTGGGAGCGCGGAGGCTTCTCCATGGCGTACAGCCAACGGTGCACCCGTTGTGCTCGTACTGACAGCGTGACTCCCAGGCGGGTCAGGATCTCAGTCTTTAGTTTATCATAGTCCCGAGCCTCAGCAGGGCTTAAATCAAAGTATGCTTTTTGGGGCTCACCTGACAGGAAAGGTGCCAGCAGACTGGCCCACTGTGCTTTCGGCCAGTTCTCCCGCTCGGCAGTCCTTTCAAACGTGGTCAGATAGGCCTCCACATCATCAGCCTCTGTCATTTTCTGCAGGAAGTGACTGGCTCGTATAGAACTAGAGCTGGTTGGAGCACTGACGGCCACATCTCCAACCCGAGCTGCAAGTCTCTGCACCACTTCTGCTAAGGCCTCTCTATCCTGACGCTGTTGCCTGTAAAGTTCATCAACAACTGCCTGCTGTTGTCTCTTATTTTCCTCCATTGCCACCTGCTGCTGTCTGTTGGCTTCCTGCTGTAGTCTCCAATTTTCCTCCATTGCCACCTGCTGCTGTCGGTTGGCCTCCTGCTGAGCCGCTGTAGCTTGCAGCAAGGCTTTAAGCAGATCCTCCATGTCAACAGATTTTTCAGGCGGCTTTGTAGCTGCTTTCACCCAGGACATATATCAAACCCTCAGGGGTGAGTCTCAGTAACTTCACACTGGGCTGTATCTGCATAAACCACCGTTTTCTGCAGGCCTCACAAAGCTGCTGCTTTCACTTATGAGCAGAACGGCCTGCTCGCATTCTCCACCAAGTTGTAACACTGTAGGGGTGCAAGGTGCCTTTTCCTGGGGAATATGGCCGCACGCAGCAGCTGAGGAACAACACAAGTCCAGTTTCTGGTACAACTGACCCCGGCCAGTTTTATTGAAACAGAAAATAAAACAAACCCCAAAATAAAAATACCTTGCCTGTCCGGCACTAACTAAACATAAGATGTTCCTAACTGTCACTAAACAAAACACAGAGTTCTTCAGTACATACTGTATAGCTTACTTGCATCAGAAAGCGTGTCTCTCACACACAGATCCTGCAGCCTTCCCAGGCAGTCTGCCCATACTAATCAGGTTAGAAGCACTATATCACTCTTACACAGCTGAAACCCTGATTAGCCCTCTGTGAGGCCAAAGACCCGAACTGGGCCCAATGTCTAGAACTCGCCTTATCTCTCTCTCAGAGCCTTTACCCAGCTTTTACAGCAAACTGAAAAGGTTCAGACAAAACAAAAAGCATTTTTCCTAGAAGTTAACATTTTCTAAAACATGTAAGACAAGAACCTGGGACAAATATACCTGCCCTCAAACACTATCCCAGTGTTCTTGTCACAATATATATATATATATATATATATATATGTGTATATATATATATATATGTATATATATATGAACCAATTGCGCTCAGTGTATAGCCTCATGAAATACTTGAATTCACTTTTCTGCAGCGGGGTACACTCTACTCCACAGGGAATAACATTGGGGTGTAGAGTTGGACCTTGATCCAAGGCACCAACAGGCTAAAGCTTTGACTGTTCCCAGGGTGCTTTGCGCCGCCTCCTCTATAACCCCGCCTCCTTGCACAGGAGCTCAGTTTGTAAGTTTGTTGGCAGCTAACAGGGAGGGCTGCGCTAGGCAGCCCTGAAAAGAGCTTTTAAGAAGATAAAAGACTTCAAGGGCCGCAGCACAGGCACTTAGAAGTGCTATATGTCATGCTGACATTGTGCTGCTGCTCCCCCACCTCCCCCAGCGGCGCTGTATACTCCCGCGCCCTGGTTGCTGGGTACTTACAGCGGAGGGCTCCGGTCTCTTCAGGGCACACACACACACTCGCCGCTGCTCTCCAGGATCGCGTGGCCGCATCATAGGGAGGAGGTAAGAGGGTCCCCCAGCCGGGACACGCTGAAAATCGCGATCCGGTGAGGTCTCCAAGAGACGGACCACGCACGCTGGCGTGGACACTGTGGCCGTACAGGGACCCCACTAGACCACCAGGGCAAGGGGCACAGGTCGGATTACATAAAAATCCGTTTCAATAGGCCCCGCAGTACCTGGTGGAGAAGTCCAGCAAGGGGATAAGGCTCTGACCTGTAGCCCCAGCCCCAGACACCATTTACTGCAAATGTTCCCGCCCTGGAGCTGCATCTCCCTCACTCCCTGTCAGCGTTTGGACGCCAATACACACATGCTGAGCTGATTCTGGGACTGCTGGGCAATGTCTCCTCTAAAGCCGCCTGCATCATCCGCGCTGTGCGTTTACAGGACACTTAAGTATTCTACATGTCATTTAGACAGTGTTAGTTAAGAACAAGTGCATTACTACAGGCATATTTAGTACAAGCACCCCGTGATATACATCCAGTCTTTACTGTGCATTGTTATATCTATATACCTACATAGCTTTACTTAGTAGTAGTTACTTAGTATTGCTGGTCCAGTGCAGTTTTATTGTTTGTAATAATTTCTGCATTGTACATGTGACTGTGTGTGTGCCTATAGCTGCTGTGTGATCTCTATTCCGTGTATCACACATATTGCTATCCCTATATTCTGTACCCTGAAGGGGGCTAAGTGTGTCAGGGTTCTCATATAATATAGTGTTTCACAGTATATTCTACTTTGGTATTTTTCTCTGTGTATTACACTCACCACATACCTCTTAAATCCTCTGTTTGTGCCCTGCTTGCAGTCACACTATACAGGGTTGTTGTTTTTTTGTCAGGTAATTTGTCTGCTTATATTGTACTATGACGCCCTAAGGTTATGCTTTCATATAATGTCGGCTAAACAGGGCGATAGATCCATGGCTGATCCTGCACCACGCTGTGCTGATGCCACAGATTGCTCGGAGGAAAACATAGCAGCTGAGGGATCAGGTACTGGGGGTTCTATATTCCCCAGTCAGTCTGCAGCAACAGGGGGACATCAAGACCCACCTTGGGCTGCTTTTTTCTAATTTACTGACTACGCTAATAACTAGACTTGTGCCCCCTATGGGATCTCCTGTGCCATTACAGTCACATATTGTCCCTGCAGTTAATCCGCCATGGGCAGATGCTCTGTCTTCTCAGTTACAGCAATTAATTCAGTCTTTGGCTAAGCAAAATCCTAACCCTCGTCCACCTAGGACCAAGGGGTCATCTAAGCGGACCATTACTTCCTCACAATCCACACATGTTTCAGATACTTCATCCGATGAAGGTGGCACATATACTGACCCTTCAGACACTGATGCAGATGCTTCTGATGGGGAATCTCTGACACGTGGGTGTTCCTCACCTGTTGGAGGCTATCAAGCTGATTCTTCAAATTGATGATGACGAAGAGCCTCCAGCTACCCCTAAGAAACCAGATAAATTCAAGCGTCGGAAGGTTACTATATTAGTTTTACCCCATTCTGACCACTTGGTTGACATACGTCAGGAATCCTGGGAATGTACAGGACCGAAATTCTCCCTGTCTAAGAAGATGCTAGCTCGTTATCCCCTCGCTGCAGAGTTAAGTAAAAATTGGGAAACACCGCCGCCGTTGGACTCAAGTTGCGCGTCTGGTGGTGTCCTCTGCTCTGCCTGTCACTACCGTCACCTCTCTGATGGAACCGACAGATAAGCCTGTGGAGGGTTGCTTGAAGTCCATTTACACTCTTGCAGGAGCTGTGCATAGGCCCACTATTGCGGCTTCTTGGGCTGCAAAGGCTATTGAAGCCTGGGTTCAGGAAGTTGAAGAGGAACTACTGTCTGATTTTCCTGATAATGCTAGACAATGTCTTTCATATATTATTACAGCCTCTCATTATATTTAGGAGGCGGCATCTGATGCAGGTGTCCTGGCGGCCAAAGTGTCTACTATGTCCATTCTGGCTCGCCGGAATCTCTGGTTGCGGTCTTGGTCTGTAGATCTGGACTCTAAAAAGACCTTGGAGGTGATCCCTTTTAAGGGAAACATACTTTTTGGGGAAGATCTCAACAAGATTTTTGCTGACGTAGCATCCGCTAAGACTGCATGTCTGCCTAGTGCTACTCCTTCGGCTCCGAAGGCTAAGAGTACTTCCTTTCGACCTCCAGGTAAAGCAAAGGGTCAGGCGTACCCGAAACAGGCTCGCACTTCCAAATCCATTAAGCCCAAACCTAAACGTGCCTGGGCTGCCCGTCAGCCTGCTTCCAAATTAGACAAGCCTGCTGTATGACGGGGCGGACCTTTCCCTGGGGGATCTCAGGGTGGGAGGCTGACTTATACGGTTTGCCCAGGTGTGGTTACAGACCACTTTGGACGCCTGGGTAAGGGAAGTCGTCGCTCACAGATACGCCATCTCTTTCAAGAAACGTCCCCCTCGCCAGTTTTGCTCAACAAACATCCCTTCGGATCAGGTAAAAGCAAAAACTCTCCATTTGTGGTACAATCTCTCCTGGATACAGGAGTGATAGTGCCGGTGCCTCTGGCTCAGAGAGTCAGGGGGTACAATTCAACGCTGTTCCTGGTTCCGAAACCGAATGGGTCCTCCCATTAGGTTCTATGCCTTTGATACTTCCACCTCCCAGGATGCTTCCTTTGGACGCCGGATTCTTGTGCCCGCTACAGTGTGTCCCCTCCCATGAGGAACTGCTTTAGGACATCACTGATGGTATTCCCTGTAATATGGAATACGGATAGAATACAGTGTACCCCGCTGCATAAAAGGAGATTTATGGTAAGAACTTACCTTTGTTAAATCTCTTTCTGCAAGGTACACTGGATTCCACAGGGCGCCCACCCTGACGCACTTAGCTTCTTTGGGTTTGTATGGCATTAGCCGCTGGTACCTTCTTCTGTCGTGAGAATGTGGTTCGCTGTGGCTACTAACTGTTATCGTCTCTTTTACCTGCTACTGCTTGGGACTGGTTAACAAAACTGAGCTCCTGTGCACAGAGGCGGGGTTATAGAGGAGGTGGTGCAAGGCATCCTGGGAACAGTCAAAGCTTTAGCCTGTTGGTGCCTCGGATCAAGATCCAACTTTACACCCTGATGTTATTCCCTGTGGAATCCAGTGTACCTTGCAGAAAGATTTAACAGAGGTAAGTTCTTACCATAAATTTCCTTTTCTGATTTTCATGTATATTCAATGAATGTTCCTCCAAGGTGTGAGTTTTTGTATATGATGTCACCTGTAAGTATACCCTCACACCAGAAATACACCCAAAAAGAATGGCCAATTGCCTAATTAGACATGATACCAAACTTGTTTGTTAAAAAGTACATGATAAAACGTCATACATTCACATGAACATTATAAAAGAATACATCGAAATATAGCCAGGGAGTATTGTCAGTTTCAACAATTGGAAAAGTTCACCCTCACCCTTGCAGGTGTAAGCTCAACAGGGTGTGGTGGCAAACTGAACAGGAGACCGTAGCTGACTTAACCCAACACGTTTAGTCAGAATGATTTCCTCAGGGGTTTATATATGGTATCACAAAAAAAACGAAAGAAGGAAATCCTTCATGAATGAGGACATCCGTATCCCATATATAATAAAATTAGAAAGTTGAATGGTCCACCCAGAATAGTTATAGGGCAATAGAACCAAGCATAAACAACTTTCTTTGTAAATATTCAGCTCTTTATACAGAGCTTGATTGCAATCACAGATATTCTCTCCGGACAGTGTCTTTATAGTGGACCTGCAACTTTTGGAAGGAAACTCATGCAGCAACCAGGTTCAGAATGGGTGTAAATAATACAATTTTAATAGAGCTGCTTGTTTTAAATATCTCCTAAGTATTACAAATAAATAATTAGCAATACCAGTGGATCTGTGTCTGTCAGTAATTTAATAAATGTGTTTGCACCAACTAGGAGATTTGTAAAACATGCCATGTTAGGGGTCCTTGCTAATGACCATTTATAGGGTTAATTATTAATACTGTAATGTGCTAAGTTCTTCTACCGTTCACCCAGATTCCCAAACTTACTCCAATACTCTGGATTGGTGCTCACATCTGTTATAAAGCATTCAGCTCAGTCAGGATGTCCCTACTGCCACATGTAATGGCTTAATGTGATCGCTGGCTCTGTGTTCGTGGGAATTATGACATACAGTATGATGCGTGTTAGAGCTGCTTCATGCTAAATATGCCCTCTTCGTGGACTGGTCACATGCACTCTAACATCAAGCAGTTGGAAATCGCCGTCTAGAAATCCACTGTACATATATTCTGGGTAAAAACATTTGAATAAACATTCATGGGCACTTCGCTCTAATGCTATCACTAGATTTAATTTGTTAGATATGGGCAGTAGGTTCACAGTAATGTAGTGGGAATACATTGACTTTAGTGTATGTACGGGTATCTTTCACTTTTGGTAATTTAAACATCAACTTTTCTCTTGCATCCTGTCTGGTGGACACTG
The DNA here is from genome assembly GCF_028390025.1 of Pseudophryne corroboree. NCBI lineage: Eukaryota > Metazoa > Chordata > Amphibia > Anura > Myobatrachidae > Pseudophryne > Pseudophryne corroboree. The sequence continues at coordinate 427,533,699 of NC_086444.1, read as the reverse complement.
GATACCGTGGGGTGTAGGGGGCGCTGTTCAAGGAGCAAGCATAAGAACAAGCTAAACTTGTTTGTAGGGATGGCCATCAGTATGTTCACCATCAATACTGAAACAGTGAATAACTATCGATTGTTAAAACTACGTAATGGAGGACCATTGATTGTTTCACCCACCGATGGTCAATTCTGCTCTTTCACGGACTGGCCTGTGGGCCAATCAGATCCTGGGGGCATGGCTTCATGGGTGCATTGAGGGGTAGTAGAAAAGATTTGGATGGAAATAAATGAGATTAACAAAATCTTTTAATATTCTCCTTGATAATAGGGTTGATCCCATGCTAGTATGTTTAATTATAAATAAATGTTTTTTCGTCTATGTTAAACCACCTTATCAGCATTGAGGGGTTTTATATTTCTGACCTTTTACAAAATAGGATTTTAATACCTACCGGTAAATCCTTTTCTCCTAGTCTGTAGCGGATTCTAGGGTCCACTTCAGTACCATGGGGTATAGACTGTTCCGCAGGAGCCATGGACACTTTAAGACTTTCAAGGGTGTGAACTGGCTCCTCCCTCTATGCCCCTCCTCCAGACTTCAGTTATAGGAACTGTGCCCAGGGAGACGGACATTTCGAGGAAAGGATTTACTTTTATACTAATGGTGAGATTCATACCAGCTCACACCTCAACCATGCCGCACAACATGGCATTCAATATGACACACGCCAACAGACATGAACCATTTACAGCAACATGCTGAAACCAACTGAAACACAACTTGTGTAACTATAAAGAACAAACTGCAGGTAAAGTACGCACTGGGTCGGGTGCCCAGCATCCTCTACGGACTAGGAGAAAAGGATTTACCGGTAGGTATTAAAATCCTATTTTCTCATACGTCCTAGAGGATTCTGGGGTTCACTTCAGTTTCATGGGGTTATACCAAAGCTTCAGTACAGGCGGGAGAGTGCGGATGACCCTGCAGCACCCATTGACCAAACTTGAGGTCCTCATCGGCCAAAGTGTCAAACTTATAAAATTTAGCAAATGAGTTTGACCCTGACCAAGTAGCTCCCCAGCAAAGTTGTAAGCCGAGACGCCCCGGGCAGCCGCCCAGGATGAGTCCACTTTCCTAGTAGAATGGGCCTTCACCGACTTCGGTATCGGCAATCCTGGCGTGGAATGAGCGTGCTGAATCGTCCCTCTGATCCAGCGCGCAATAGTCTGCTTAGAAGCAGGACACCCAATCCTGCTGGGAGCATACAGGACAAACAGAGCCTCTGTTTTCCGTAACTGAGCTGTTCTTGCGACATAAATCTTTAAATCTCTAACCACATCTAGAGACTGTGACTCAGTGAAAGTGTCAGTAGCTACTGGCACCACAATAGGTTGGTTTATGTGGAAGGACGAAACCACCTTTGGAAGAAATTGTTGACGAGTTCTTAACTCTGCCCTATCTTCATGGAAGATCAGGTAAGGGCTCTTATGAGAAAAGGCCCCGCAACTCAGATACCCGCCTTGCGGATGTCAAGGACAAAAGCATCACTACTTTCCAAGTGAGAAACTTCAATTCTATCTCCTGCAGAGGTTCAAACCAATCTGATGGAAGGAACTTCAACACCACATTAAGGTCCCATGGTGCCACTGGAGGCACAAATGGAGGCTGGATGTGCAGAACCCCTATCACGAACGTCTGAACCTCTGGAAAGGAGGCCAATTGTTTTTGAAAGAAAACTGATAAGGCCGAAATCTGGACCTTGATTGACCCCAATCTAAGGCCCGCATCCACACCAGCCTGCAGAAAATGGAGAAAACGTCCCAACTCAAACTCTTCCGTAGGAGCCTTTTTTGGATTCACACCAAGACACACATTTTCTTCATATACAGTGGTAATGTTTAGACGTTACTCCTTTCCTGGCCTGAATAAGAGTGGGTATGACTTCCTCGGGAATAACCTTTCGGGCTAGAATCCGGCGCTCAACAGCCAGGCCGTCAAACGTAGCCGCGGTAAGTCTTGATAGCCGCGGTAAGTCTTGATACACACACGGCTCCTGCTGTAGTAGGTCCTCTCGAGGAGGAAGAGACCGAGGATCTTCTATGAGCAACTCCTGAAGATCTGGATACCAAGCCCTCCTTGGCCAGTCTGGGGCAATGAAGATTGCTCGAACTCTTGTTCTTCTTTATTATTTTGAGAACTTTTGGAATCAGTGGAAGTGGAGGGAAAACATATACCTACCGAAACACCCACTGGGTCACCAGTGCATCCACTGCTATTTCTTGAGGGTCTCTCGACCTGGAACAATATCTCTGAAGCTTCTTGTTTAGACGAGATGCCATCATGTCTACTTGAAGAACTCCCCAAAGACTTGTCACTTCTTGGTGGAGGCTCCACTCTCCTGGATGGAGATCGTGTCTGCTGAGGAAGTCTGCTTCCCAGTTGTCCACTCCTGGAATGAAAATTTCTGACAGACCTCTTACATGTCTTTCTTCCCAGAAGAGGATCTTTGTCACATCTGCCATTGCTGCTCTGCTTTTCGTTCCGCCCTGATGGTTTATGTACGCGACTGTTGTTACATTGTCCGGCTGGATCTGCACGGGATGATCTTGAAGAAGATGTACCGTTTGTACAAGGCCGTTGTAAATGGCTCTCAATTCCAGAACGATTATGTGAAGGCAGGCTTCCTGACTTGACCATTTTCCTTGGAAGCTTTCCCCCTGTGTGACAGCTCCCCAGCCTCGGAGACTTGCATCCGTGGTTATTAGGACCCAGTCGTGAATCCCAAACCTGCGTCCCTCTAGTAGGTGAGAACTGTGTAGCCACCACAGGAGCGAAATCCTGGCTTTGGGGGACAGGATTATTCCGGTGCATGTGTAGGTGGGATCCGGACCACTTGTCCAACAGGTCCCACTGGAATACTCTGGCATGAAATCGGCCAAACTGTATGGCCTCGTAGGCCGCTACCATTTTCCCCAACAACCGAATGCATTGATGGATCGACATGCTTGTTGGTTTCAATATTTGTTTGACCATTTTCTGGATTTCCAGAGCCTTTTCCACTGGAAGAAATACTCTCCGTACTTCTGTGTCCAGAATCATCCCTAAAAAGGACAATCTTGTCGTCGGTTCCAACTGCGACTTTGGAAAATTCATGATCAAACCGTGTTGTTGGAGTATTGACAGGGAGAGTGCGATGTTCTGCACCAACTGTTCCGTGGATCTCGCTTTTATCAGGAGATCATCCAGATAAGGAATTATATTGACTCCTTTTTGACGAAGGGGGACTATCATCTCCGCCATCACCTTGGTGAATACCCTCGGTGCCGTGGAGAGTCCGAACGGCAACGTCTGGAACTGGTAATGGCAATCCTGTACTGCGAATCTCGGATAAGCTTGGTGAGGAGGATAAATGGGAACATGCAAGTAAGCATCCTTTATGTCTACTGACACCATGAAGTCCCCCTCCTCCAGACTGGAAATCACTACCCTCAGGGATTCCATCTTGAACTTGAACCTTTTCAGGTAGAGATTCAGATTTTTCAGGTTTAAAATCTGTCTGACTGAGTCGTCCAGCTTCGGAACTACGAAGAGGCTTGAATAAAAATGTTCTCCTTGCTGTGACAAGGGTACCAGGACAATGACCTGATCCTGACATAATTTTTGAATTGCCGTTGTTACTGCCTCTCTTTCTGGAAGAGAAGCTGGCAAGGTCGATTTGAAAAATCGGCATGGGGGGACGTCTTGAAACTCTAGTTTGTATCCATGGAACACTATTTGTAAGACCCATGGGTCCAGGCTAGATTGAATCAAGATTTAACTGAAAAGTTTCAGACGTGCTCCCACCCGAGCGGACTCCCGCAAGGGAGCCCCAGCATTATGCTGCTGATTTGGCAGAAGCAGGGTGGACTTCTGCTCCTGCGATCCGGGAGACGCTGTGGATTTCTTTCCTTTTCCCCTTCCTCTACCTGCAAAAAAGGGGGAACCTTTTGGCCTTTTTGTATTTGTTGGGCCAAAGGACTGCATGTGAGTGTGATGTGTCTTTTTTGCCAGTGTTGGAGCATAAGGCAAGAATGTCGACTTACCTGCGGTAGCCGCCGAGACTAACGCATCCAGCCCGTCACCAAACAAGGCCTCACCTTTATACGGGAGAGCCTCCATATTTCTTTTGGAATCTGCATCAGCATTCCACTGGCGAATCCACAAAGCCCTCTGAGCCGATACTGCCATGGTAGCGGTTCTTGATCCCAAGAGACCAATATATTTCATGGTTTCTAGTACGTACGCAGCAGCGTCTTTGATATGACCTAACGTTAGGAGTATCTCGTCTCCATCTATTGTGTCAATGTCTAATGACAAGTTTTCTGACCACTTCTCAATAGCACTACTCACCCACGCACAGACAGTGGTAGGCCTGAGTAGTGTCCCATTGGCCACATCAATAGATCACCTCACTCACTTGCGCCTGTCGGCTCCTTAAGTGAAGCCATTCCAGGCGCAGGGAGAAACACCTTTTCTCTTTTATGACAGGGCCCTGTCTAAAATGCGGGGGTGACTCCCACTTTTTGGAAAAAGGTAAGCTGCCTGAATTACTTTTGGGAATCTGAAATTTCTTTTCAGGTTAAATCAGACTCCCTCCAAGAGACTGTTCAACTCCTGAGGTGGAGGGAAAATGACATTACTTCTTTACTAAAGTAAACCCTCTCCTTGTGGTAAAAGAGGGGGCTTCGTAACTTCTAACTCCACCTTTATAGCTAAAACATGTTTTGAATGCTTTTTTGCTAACTTAAGACCTATTCTGCTGGAATCACTAGTGTCGACACAGGAATCAGAGTCCGTGTTGGTATCAGTTTGTACTACTTATGCAAATTTGTATGTGACCCAGAGGGGTCCCTGTGGATGAAAGTCAGAACTATTAAAGATCACATCTTTAACAGATTATTTTCAGTTTTCTGTATGAGATTCAGTCCAACCCCTTACTGATATGATTCACACTATCATGTAACCTTTCATCCAATCAGGCTCTTGGTGTCATATTACGTCTCTGTGTCTCTAACATGTTTCCCACAGAGGAAGAACTCCCTGCCACAGACATGTCACACACGTGCACAACCACACCACAGACACTCCGGGACTTATAGGGGACAGACCCACAGTAAAATCTGTCAGAGGGACACAGGTAGGATTTGCCAGTTCACAACCCAGCGCCAGTAACACAATGTCTGTGAACACAAAATGCCCACTGACATGCAGCGCTTTTATAATGTTACACAATTATATAGCACCAAATTCACTGTGGACCCCCTATTTTGCACCCTGATACTTGTTTAGCAGTGGAGGAGGACAGAGTTCTTCTCTGCAGCGTGGAAGAGAGAAAATGGCGCTGAGCAGTGTGCTGGCTGCAGTGCCTGTGTATGTGTGGGCAACATGGCGCACTGCACTCCCGCCAGCCGCGCGGTACCTTTAGCCGTCACTTTCTTGATTGAAGATCTGTCTTCTAACACTCACCTGTCTTCTGACTTCTAGCTCTGTGAGGGGGGTGACGGCGTGCTGTGGGAGTGAGCATCTAGGCACGGCTAGCGTTCAATAAAAAACACAAATGAGATTTCTGCGCACTGATCGAGGGTACAAGGCACTTAAAAATTAATAAAATAAATAACCCTTCCGGGTATTGACGTTTAAAATAAATCTGGTGAACAAAAGAGTCTCAATAAAGTCAATTGTCAAAAAATACTGTGGTTAGTCTTTGTGCTGATCTCTCTTAATGATAGTAGATCAGACCAAAAATTAGAAATAATGTCCCAATAAGATGATTTTTCCAACAAAGTCAGACATAAAGTCTTTTATCTGGTCTCGTTCTTGGTCCTCCAGTTATTTAAAAACTTGAACGTGATAAAACTTGGATTCAGTCAGCCCCACCGTTATTCAATTCTTTGTCTCTGTCCTCAAGCAATGGTACATGAAAGACAAATAACGGGGGATCATAGTGCAGACTTATAAAAAGTTTATTTAAACACGTATACAATTAAAAAAGACTTAGCATGCGTACCCTCAGTGACCTTCGGTGGAAGGCACAATTTTAGGCGTATAGGGGTAATAAAGAAGCTTCCCCTATTAAGCTTTACCTTCACCGAGTCCTGGGCCGCAGGAAACACCAACGCGTTTCAACCGGTATGGTCTTTTTTAATTGTATACGTGTTTAAATAAACTTTTTATAAGTCTGCACTATGATCCCCCGTTATTTGTCTTTCATGTACCATTGCTTGAGGACAGAGACAAAGAATTGAATAACGGTGGGGCTGACTGAATCCAAGTTTTATCACGTTCAAGTTTTTAAATAACTGGAGGACCAAGAACGAGACCAGATAAAAGACTTTATGTCTGACTTTGTTGGAAAAATCATCTTATTGGGACATTATTTCTAATTTTTGGTCTGATCTACTATCATTAAGAGAGATCAGCACAAAGACTAACCACAGTATTTTTTGACAATTGACTTTATTGAGACTCTTTTGTTCACCAGATTTATTTTAAACGTCAATACCCGGAAGGGTTATTTATTTTATTAATTTTTAAGTGCCTTGTACCCTCGATCAGTGCGCAGAAATCTCATTTGTGTTTTTTATTGTATTTTGGTGATTGGTGTAAGTCACGTCTGATTTCCGCAGCCTGATTTTAAGTAAGGAGCGCAGGTGATTATCTATTGTTTGTATTCACGGCTAGCGTTCAGTTCCCTTCAGGAGCTAATGGTGTCATGTCAACCAGAAGCAGAGCCATGAAACTCTTTAGGAAGTTGGTTCCTACTTCTGCCCCCTGAGTCCCACGAAGCAGGGAGACTGTTGCCAGCAGTTCTCCCTGAAAATAAAAAAAACTAACATAAGTCTTTTCAGAGAAACTCAGAAGAGCTCCTCTGGAGTGCATCCAGTCTGCCTGGGCACATTTCTAAAACTGAGGTCTGGAGGAGGGGCAAAGAGGGATGAGCCAGTTCACACCCTTGAAAAGTCTTAAAGTGCCCATGGCTCCTGCGGAACCGTATATACCCCATGGTACTGAAGTGGACCCCAGCATCCTCTAGGACGTATGAGAAATACAGATAAAAGATCTGTCATACAGAGTCTTTCATACTTAGGCTTTCTAGCACCTTGCTTAAAATCTACAGAAGTTAATTTAAACATTTCTATTTACCTTTTCTGGTATTCCGTGTCCTATATAAATTGTTGAGCACGGTTCCTCATGGCACATAGGGGAATAAACACTGGGTGCTCGTATTGGACAGAAATACAACAATGATTAACTTTTTCATATTTAATAATCTGGAGTGAGCTGGTTAGTAGGTATGGTACTCGTGGTTTTTATCTCTTTGGGTGGGGGGGTCACACTACTACTAAATTATGTATAGTTGTCATCTAACTTATGTAGCATCTAAAACTATATATCTGTTTGTTTATAGTTATTTATGCTAAATGCTAGTGAACTGAATTCAGACCAGTAATTACAAAGTCCATACTGTATATGAATCAAATTATCAGCAGTATACAGCACTGTAAATGTAGTTTTCCCATTGTGTACATGACATGGCATCAACATACAGGTTCATTTTGCAGCTGACATTTTTAATGAATGTAGAGGGGCAGAATGTTTTGTAGACATAACGTTTAGTGAAATAACTGCTGTGGAGCTAATCTTATATTGTCAATTTTACCTTTCTCCCCAGACTAACTTGCAGTTTAATAACAATAAGTTTTACCTCATCCAACTACTTGAAGACGACAATGCTAGAAAGTTCTCTGTTTGGATGCGCTGGGGGCGAGGTGAGATTGCAGTTTGAGACAAGACAAGGCCAAGCTTCTGTATTATTTCACCAATGAACAGTGGAGAGCTATTATCAGCTTTTGTTGGGCAGGTCTTGCACAATTAAGGCCAGCTAACTAGGTGTACTTCCTTTGCAGTGGGAAAAGTGGGCCAGAATTCTCTGGTTTCCTGTGGAGCAGACCTGCAGAAAGCAAAAGATGTCTTTCAGAAGAAGTGAGTCTGATTTTCAGTGGCTATCCTTCAGGAACATTTATTGTAGAGTAAGCTCCCTAATCTGCAGTCTCTAAGACGACATCCAAATAAGCCACAGCAAGTTCACCAACTACTAGGTCAGGCCTGGCCAACCTGTGTATCACCAGATGTTGTGAAACTACACATCCCAGCATGCCCTGCTGCAGATATAGCATTACCTAAAAGTAATATTGTGGCAGGGCATGCTGGGATTTGTAGTTTAACAGCTGGAGAGCCACAGGTTGGTCAGGCCTGTACTAGGTTATTAGAGTATGACACAGAGCGTTCAGCCACAGTTCTGCCCTTTTTGGCCTCCTTGGCGATAATAGAGTGTTCTAATGCATTTGAGACAGTCTAATGGGCCCTACATACTGGGCGGTAATACTGAAAGATATGAACGATCTCGTTCATTATTGAACGAGATACCGTTCATATCTTCCAGTGTGGAGGCACCAGCGATGAACGATGTGTGGCCCCGCGCTCGTTCATCACTGGTGCCCCGTCGCTTGTGCATGCAGGCAAATATGGACAATCTCATCCATATTTGCCTGCACTGCTATGGAGCTGGGTGACGGGGAGAGTGAAGAAACTTCACTTCCCCCGTCACTGCCCCACCCCCGCCGACGGGTCGCCCGTTGGCCGTATCCGCCGGCGCGCAGCTCGGCAGATCTGCCAGTGTGTAGGGCCCATTACTTTACTTATTAGAGTAGTTATGGAAATTGAAAAGCTTCACTAGGTGTAGGCAATAAATAAATATATATATATATATATATATATATATATATATAAAATATTCCTATTTAGAAATATAGTTTATGGAAATTGCAGTTGGCATCACTATAAATCTGTCTTAATGCCATTTAAGTAAGATAACCCAGAAGTTTGCTCTCATTTTGTATTATCTTGTTATCACTTTGTAAACAATCCGTTTTTGTGTTTATTTTTAGATTTTTTGATAAGACCAAAAATGTCTGGTCAGAGCGTGAAGATTTTGAAAAGGTTCCTGGGAAATATGATATTCTTCATATGGATTATAACTTCACCACAGAGGTGTGTCTGCATGGAGCTTTGTCTATTTCTTTAGAATATGTTACACATCCTACCATCATTGCATGTGGTTTCCAAACTTTTCTAAATCATGGCGCCCTAGAGTATCAGAATTATTTTCACGGCACCCCTAGGCCAAAAATTTCTTATTTAGAAGTTTTGAAAGAAATATTTATTTAGGTAAATTGTATTTATATGTCATCCTTAGGGTCAGTTGTGTGGTGAGGGACAAGATTTGCTTCTATTTGGCCACATATTTTATGACTGGCAGCCACCAGCACTGGTTTTGCCTATTATATTGGCCATGAATAATTTGAATTGGTACTGGAACACCAACCCAGGGCACCCCCGCAAGTGTCCCGAGGCACCCCAGGGAGACACTGCACAGGGAACCTCTGATCTAAGCATATCTGTTGAAACCTATATTGGAGGCATGATACATTTAAAAAAAAAAATGGCATCTTGCAGAAGATCTTTACAAGTTAACACATTTAAAGGCCTCCAACAGAATGAAAGCTGTAACAGAAAGTCCTCCTCCCTCTAATCAGTAGAGCCTTTACCACCACCTGGCACCTGTATCTGTGTATAATAAAGGAAACATTCAATGTAAACAGGATTTCCTGTGCTTTTATTATAGGTTGATCATTCTGTTGTTTCTTTTTCATCCACTAGGGGTCACTGGAGTACTCTTGGGATATGGACTGGGCGTAGCCGGGAATGGCACATTTAAATTAGCAACTGGTTACCCCCTCCATACTCCCATAGAGACTCAAGTATTTTTCTGTGCCTCAGTCGGGAAGGTACTAGTGGATGGAAGCTCCACAGAAAACTTCAAGGTTTTATTTTTGAATTTTTTTTTTATATTTACCCGCATCCCTTCCCCCCTTCCAAAAAGGCGTGGGTCCGGGATAGTGGAAGCTGCTATACGCAGCTACTGGCGTGTCGGTCCTCTCTAAAAAGAGCACCCTCTCAGCCACGTGCGGACTACCTGCAGAACATATTTTTTTTCAAGAAGACTGCAGCTTCTAAAAGTCGGCACATGGAAGCGGGACGGTGCTTAGCAAAGAAGCCCCGTCATGGCCTCCAAGGGTGGTGCAGGTACTGAGCGGTTAGGCAGCTCTCACTGCCGCCGCTCACTCATTTATTTACTATATATGACTGTTTATTAATGTCTGCATGTGTTATAGAAACAAAATGCTGCCTGCCACACTCTCCCCACAAGAACAGAGCCGCATCTCCGATGCGCTCTCCTCACTTTTCAAGACGCAGCGGTTCGGGAGGGGAGAGCGGGCGAGCTGACCGCGGACAGCTACTGCCGCGGCCCGCTCTTTCCTCCGCTCCCCAATCTCTGGCAAGTCCGTTCTGTTACCGGCCGCTCCAGTCCCGCTGCTCCCCGGTCCCTACTACCGCTGCTCCCCGGCTCCTACTACCGCCGCTCCCCGGCTCCTGTCCACTTAAATACACGGAGCTCAAGGGGAGGCAGCAGGGAGGGGGTAAGTTTGCTATGACCACGGACGGCTCTCATAGCTGCCGTGGTCCAACGCTGCAGGAGGAAGGGGGGGGGGGGGGGGGGGAATGCCGCAGGGAAGCCCCAATAACTAAGCTGCGTTTAGGCAGCAAACAGCTCAGGCTATTAAGCCTGTGAGGGGGCCACAATTATAGATATAGAGATACAGATAGATATATATATATATATATATATATATCTATCTGGTTGTGTGTTGTGGGTACATATATGTATATATATATATATTTACAGAGGTCTGTTTGTGGGGGTATATATATATGGTACGTGTATGTGTATATCGAGTGGGTGTATCAGATAACATTGCTATTCTTGCATAAGCAAGCACATGGCTGGACACCATTTTAACATTACTTCCTGGTTCTTCCCAGGCAGTCTCTGCCCTACTACACTCAGCCTCTGGAGAACCCGAGGTGTTGTTAGGAATTTTAATTGTTTTAAACAAGCACACGTGCACTGTAATGCAGATTTATTCACACTTGACTTATGTGGTACTAAGTTCCGGTACGGATCTGTCCTTCTGTACTTGCTGCTCGATGTACATAATCAGTCCGTCTAATGCAAACTAGCAGCTTCGCTGCAAAGTTGGTCAGAATGTATGTCGGACAAATTCGGCTGCACGGACGGACCTTTGCCGATCCTCTTTGGAGGAATGCAGGCGCATGTACTGCCTGAGGGGACATAGTGTGCTTATTTGTCTTATAAATTGACTGTTTCAGCTATCAGTTGCGGTCAATTCACCGCCAGCCCAATAGGCCAGTACGTCAGGTTCTCAACTGTTATCCCTTGTCAGTTTCAGCCTACGACATTTTATTACCCGTCAGAGCATACCTTACAGTATACAGCAGTAGGGGTGTGACTTCGCTCTGCTTTAGGGGGAATTTGGGTTAACAAGGCTGTAGTGGCATGGCACTCCAGTTCACGTTGCCCTACAAGAAAAACACCTTACACTTATCGCTGATTACAGCTTCTGTGGCCGTCAGCCGGTTTTGTACTCGTTTTTCAGCTCCACTTTGGCTACGTTCTTAACAGGAGGATTTCAAACGAGAATAGAAGTTTTACTTTGCGCTGGCTGGGGGTCTGGTCCTGTCTTAGACACTTGCTTTTAGCAGAGGATAATTTGATTTCCTATCATTGTATACGCAATTCCTGAAGGAACTACTCAGGATATTGTCTTTACGCCTCAGTTCATTAGGCGCCCTGCTGCAGGAGCAGCCATACACAGAACATGTGGTGGACTACGGTTATGGTACTGCCACCTACTTCCAGATCTCTCTAACCAGGTTTCAGTGGCCTTTACACCTAAGTCACTGACAAGACAGTGCCATAATGGGGTTCCAGCTTCTCCGATCGTCAGTTGTGGACATCCACAGTTGGGTGGATCCGCAGAGTTGGTTTCACAGATTATTGAAATCTAGTCAACAGAGGACAAGTCGGCGGTCCTGCAGAGGACACAGGCTCTAGTAGTCTCAATAGTTTGATGCCACAGTTAACACCCAAGTCGTGGTTATATTTCGGTTTGGGATAGTTCCAAAAATGGATGACTGTCAGTCCGATATTGACCCTACTGACAGTGCGTCGCTTGCTACAGAGTCGTCTTGAAATACTTGCGGCGGTGACTACAGGTTGGATCCGCAGTAGTACCGGATTACGATGGATTTCGTATTTAGACGAATCAGGCCTACTTATGGTTTGCTGTAAAAACTTTGTTTTCAAACGCTACCGTTTGGCTTCTTATTGGCGCCTCGGGTAGTCACAAGTAAAGGCTATTATGATGGTTCATTTCAGATCCCTGAGAGGTATAACAGTTCTGTGCTTTGGAGATCTGCTCATCAACGCTCCGTCTCAATGCTTATTCCTGCAACGGGCCTTACTAACGTACAATGGCGTCGGTCAGCGCAGTTGAATTGTCAACCTCAGGAGATCAACCCTCATTTCGTCATAAGGATTTATGCATAGAAATGATTCCGGGATACACGGTTTTCCCTAACTGAACACAACACAAAGTGTTCGTCATCATGTACGGTTAGTACGCAATTCCACAGACTGACTCGGTACATTTGTGCCATTCCACTATTTGGAAGGAGAGTGGAGTCTTTCCACGCACTCCGGTTCGCAGGAGTTCACTCAGGTCATTTTCACCTGGATGTCATTGCACGCATCTACTGCCAAGTGCAGTCAGACAACGCGACGGCGGTCGCATACACATTCATCAGGAAGTGCGGTTGTCTCCAACGGCCAGAGTATCACTACCCTGGTGGCCTACAAGTACACAATCTCACCGCAGGGAGAAGGTTCGGCGTCTGCAATTGGATAATTCTTGCAACGGACGCGAGTCTCAGAGGTTGGGGACCTGTGGTCCAAACTGGTCAACTTCAGAGTCTCTGGTCAGATCATGGAAGATTGCTGTCAATTAACTGACCTAGTACTCAGGCCAATTTCCAACGCACTGCACCAAGCGGTGCACATGCTCCGATCTCAGAGACAAGGAGAAATTCGAGGTCGCATGGCCATGCGGGAGGTGGCTCGAATCCTCAATTGGGTCGACTGTCACCAGGTGATATTGTCGCCAGTGTTTGTTCCGGAAGGACAACTGGAAGGCAGCTTACCCGGCTGTCAACATGTTCTTCCAGGCAACTGGGATTTGGATGATGGTCCAGCAGTGGAATTACCCAGGGATCTAATGGCATGTCGCCAACAGTCATCAGATATTCCAGTTTGTGGCCACAACAAGAGCCCAAAGGCTGTGGCAGTACATGCTCTCACAATTGCGTGGCCGTACAGTTTGTGCATCTGTTTCCACCGTTTCTGCTGCTTCCTCGGTTGCTAAAACGGACCACACAAGAGTCCACGACGGTCATACTAGTGGTGCCGCATTTGCCTGGAAGAGCATGGTTCTCGGTTCTCCGCGACCTACTCGCAGCCGATCCTTGTCCGCTTCCGCCACGTAAGGACCTGTTACAACAAGGTCTGTTCTTTTACCCCGATTTAACGTGGCTGCGTTTGACGGAGTAGCTGTTATAACCATCCTCTTCAGCAGAGAGAATGTTCTGTAATATGTTCTACCAACCATGTTACGGGCTAAGAAGCCAGTTACGGCAGCTCAGTAGCGTGTCTATATAGGTTGGTGTGAAGAAGTGTTTCGCTCTTTTGCCGATTGTACACACCTTCCTGCAGGGTGTCCTCAGAGGACAGCCTTTTGAGTTAGATTTGGTACAATGTTCATATTTTTGAACCCTTGCATCAGGTGGAGGTTAAGTTCTCATTTGGAAAACAGGTTGTCTTAGCCGTGGCATCAGCCAGACGTGTTTAACATTGGGTGCTTTGTCATCCAACCCACCGTATCTGGTGTTTTATCATCATAGAGCGGAACTTTGTACGAATTCCGTTGTTCTGACCAAAGATGTTACACATCACTAAATCAGTCGTAGTTCCTGTGTTATCAGAAGGTTCAGGAATTTCAGTTACTTTAGATGTGGTACGCGCAATACGCGTTGATTAAGTCCAAACCTCAAGTGTGCGTAAAACAGACACATTGTTTGTCCTCTACTATGTAGTTAAGATGGCTTGGCCAGCTTCTAAGCAGACCTTATGCCATACGTCAGATTTAGCTTCATCATAGGCTAACTTTCTTCGTAACGTCATGGGCAGGCTACAACCGCCTATATCAGGGTCAGACCTTTTCACACGTTCTTAGAAACGTCATGGTCAGGCTACAACCGCCTACGTCAGTGTCAGACCATTCCACACATACTTTGGGAATGTAAGGGGCAGCAGGTCGTGGAGCGTCTATGACGCAACTTAGACGAGCTGCGACATGGTCATCTGTGCATGACCATCAGTACGCTTTTTGGTGCGTTTTTCCAAGTTGGTACGGCATCAGCATCTAGCTTTGGCCGTATAGTGTTACAGGTGCCAAACGGCTCTCCCGCCCACGGGGGAAGATTTGGTACGTCCCAAGAGTACTCCAGTGACCCCTAGTGGATGAAAAAGAAAATAGGATTTTGGTACTTACCAGGTAAATCCTTTTCTTTGAATCCATAGGGGGCAGGGGGCACTGGACGCCCACCCAGAGCAGTTTTACCTGTCTTGTGGTAAGTTCAGTGGATCTTATGGTAACACAGTATCACCAATGGTCACGATGTTAGGGTGATATCTATTATGGTGTCAACTGATAGGTATCAGTTATGTTATGTGTCAACTTTAGTGTTGACCATTATATTATAATGTTATATGTAATTCGCTAGGGTTCTTATAATGTTACATGTAATTCTCTATGGTTCATCCTCTCTATCGCTCCTGTTCGGCTCAGTAAAAATACTGAAGTCTCTATGGGAGTATGGAGGGGGTAACCAGTTGCTAATTTAAATATTTAAATGTGCCATTCCCGGCTACGCCCAGTCCATATCCCAAGAGTACTCCAAGAGTATTCCAGTGCCCCCTATGGATTCAAAGAAAAGGATTTACCTGGTAAGTACCAAAATCCTATTTTTTGTTTTGCAAAAGATATCACCTCCCTCCACCTCTTTCATGGAAACGTCAGCAAATGGGCCCATGAATCTGAAGGGCATTTAATAGCTTAGTGATGCAGCATGTCAAATCTGTTCAGGTGCCATGCCTTAGCAAACGCAATCGCAGCACGCCGCACACCCCTAACATAGCCTGATGGTGAGAAGAGTGGTGAGTACTATCTGGGGGCCCCTCTAGGGCGCAGCGGTAGTGAAACCAGCATTTATGTGATGTTTTATACTGTGTAGGAGACATTGCCAGTATAAATACCTACTTAGCTCCGGCGCTATTACACGGGACAGAGCTACCTTAGAGCGGGACCAGCGGCGGTTTGGCGCCTTCCTCTGCTTCCAGCTGCAGCAGCAAGGACACGCAGCTCCTCCAGACACTCACAGATACTCAGGAAACTGGTACAGTGGTGTAAATAAGTGGGAGAGCCGCTATTGTACACTATATAGGTCCTGAAAAGGACAATAATTCAGGTGTTTCACTGTTATTTTTATATATATATATTTATATATTTCTCTTACGTCCTAGAGGATGCTGGGGACTCCAAAAGGACCATGGGGTATAGACGGGATCCGCAGGAGCTTGGGCACACTGAAAATATTTAAACTGGGTGTGAACTGGCTCCTCCCTCTATGCCCCTCCTCCAGACCTCAGTTAGACTTTGTGCCCAGGACTGACTGGACACTCACTAGGGGAGCTCTCCTGAGTTTCTCTAGAAAAGACTTTTGTTAGGTTTTTTATTTTCAGGGAGACCTGCTGGCTACAGGCTCCCTGCATCGAGGGACTGAGGGGAGAGAAGTCAGACCAACTTCTACTTAGTTAAGGGCTCTGCTTCTTAGGCTACTGGACACCATTAGCTCCAGTGGGTTCGATCACTTGGTGCGCCTAGTTGCTTGTTCCCGGAACCGCGCCGTCACCCCCCTCACAGAAGACAGAAGCCTGGTGAGTATGCAGAAGGCAGAAGACTTCAGGATGGCAGAAGACTTCAGTAACGGAGGTACTGCGCAGCTCCCACACACTATCACCAATGGCACTCACAGGGTGCAGGGCGCTGGGGGGGGGCGGCGCCCTGGGCAGCATGTTACTGAGGTCTGGGAGCCGGCAGAAGCCTCTTCGGTGCCTCTGCACCGTTTCTCAGACCCCCGCCGGCATTTTCAGGTTTTCAAAGTTGGCGGGTTGAAGCGCGCCGGGAAGGGGCGGAGCTTAGCCGCGCAGCTCACAGCACCATTTTCTCCTCCACACGCGGCTGAAGGAGACGCTGCCCGGGACCTCTACAGTTCCTCTGAAAGGGAGCTAATGGGGGGGGGGGGGGCAGTTTGTGGTGCATTTTGTTATATTTTGAGCAGCGCTGGTCACATATATCCCTTGACGGGATATTTGGGCGCTGGGGTGTGAGCTGGCATACTCCCTCTGTGTGTCTCTATCTGGGCTTCATTGTGGGCCTGTCCCCTAGCTGAGACATTCTGTGTTTGTGTCCGTGTGTCGATAATACGTGTCGACATGTCTGAGGCTGAATGTTATTCACCGGAGGAGGTTATTGGGGGAGCAGATGCGGGTCTAGATTTGGCCCTGTCGGCGCAGCCGACACCTGATTTACTCACATTTCTAAATACAATTAATGCAAATGTTGCTTCTTTGTCAAAGAGGTTGGATAAATCTGAGTCACAGACACAGGTGTGGAAAAAATCCATGGAGGATGCTTTGTCTCAGGTACAGACCCCATCGGGGTCGCAAAAGCGGTCATTTAATCAAGTGGTAGATACTGATACCGACACGGACTCTGATTCCGAGGTCGATTTCACTGAGGCTGCTTTACATCCACGATTAGTTAAGAGTATTCAATACATGATTGTGGCTATAAAAGATGTTTTACGTATTTCTGATGAACCTGCGGTACAGTAAACAAGGATTTGCTTGTTCAAGGGGAAAAAAGCTGAGGTGAAGTTTCCCCCCTCTCATGAAATGAATACTCTTTGTGAAAAGGCTTGGGAGTCGCCGGACAAGAGGTGGCAGATTCCCAAGAGGATTTACATGGCGTATCCTTTTCCACTGATGACAGAGAAAAATGGGAGTCGTCTCCAAATGTTGACAAGGCTCTATCTCGTTTGTCTAAGAAAGTGGCACTTCCGTCTCCTGACACGGCAGCTCTCAAGGATCCGGCGGATCGCAAGCTGGAGACGTCTCTGAAGTCCATTTTCGCTAATTCGGGTGCATTGCTCAGACCTGCTGTGGCGTCAGTATGGGTGAGTAGTGCTATTGCTAAATGGGCTGAGAATTTAGCTAATGATATGGATACCCTTGATAGAGATAATGTTATTTTGACTCTTGGTTATATCAAGGACGCTGCAGATTACCTGAAGGATGCGGCGAGGGATGTTTGTCTCTTGGGATCAAGAGCCAATGCCATGTCGATATCGGCTAGGAGGGCGTTGTGGATCCATCAATGGAATGCTGATTCCGACTCCAAGAGAGCTATGGAAGCTTTACCTTTCAAAGGTAATGTCTTGTTTGGGGACGGCTTGGCTGACCTGGTTTCTACCAAAAAAAAAAAAAAAAGTCCTATTTTCTTCCCTATGTTCCCACACAACAGAAGAAGGCACCTCATCAGCAGATGCAGTCCTTTTGTCCAAATAAATACAGGCGTGGAAAGGGTTCGTCCTTCCTCGCTTCAAAGGGTAGAGGAAGGGGAAGGAAGTCGCCTGCCGTGTCAGGCGCCCAGGACCAAAAGTCCTTCCCTGCCTCTACCAAGTCCACTGCATGACGCTGGGGCTTCCCTGGCGGAGTCCGGACCGGTGGGGGGCCATCTGCGGATCTTCAGTCAGGTCTGGATTCAATCAGGCCTGGATCCTTGGGTCCTAGAGATTGTGTCTCAGGGATACAAGCTGGAGTTTTCAGGAGGTGCCCCCTCACCGTTTTTTCATTTCGCCCTTACCAGTGTCTCTTCCGGACAGAGAGGTGGTGCTGGCAGCGATACAAAAGTTGTGTCAACAGAGGGTCATTGTTCACGTTCCCCCGTCCCAACGGGGGGAGGGGTTCTACTTGAGCCTCTTTGTCGTACCGAAACCGGACGGTTCGGTCAGACCGATTCTGAATCTAAAATCCCTCAATCCATACTTGAAAGTTTTCAAGTTCAAGATGGAATCTCTTCGAGCTGTGATTTCCAGCCTAGAAGGGGGGGATTTTATGGCGTCAGTCGACATAAAGGATGCCTACTTACACGTCCCAATATATCCTTCGCATCAGGCCTTCCTCAGGTTTGCGATACAGGATTCTCATTACTAATTTCAGACGTTGCCGTTTGGGCTTTCCACGGCTCCGAGGATTTTCACCAAGGTTATGGCAGAAATTATGGTTTTCCTTCGCAAGCAAGGGATTACAATTATCCCGTACTTGGACGATCTCCTGATAAAGGCGAGGTACAAGGAACAGTTGCTGAGAAGTGTGAATTTGTCGCTGTCGGTTCTGCGACAGCACGCTTGGGTGCTAAATTTGCCAAAATCTCAGTTGATTCCGACCACTCGGCTGCCTTTTCTGGGCATGATTCTAGACACAGAGTTACGGAGAGTATTTCTTCCAGAAGAAAAGGCTCTGAAACTGCAGACGATGGTCAGGGAACTTTTGAGGCTGACAAGTGTGTTGGTCCATCACTGTACTCGGGTTCTGGGGAAAATGGTTGCGGCGTACGAAGCCATTCCATTTGGCAGGTTTCATGCCCGGGTGTTTCAGTAGGACTTGCTGAGCAAATGGTCCGGGTCTCACCTGCACATGCACCGGAAGATAAGTCTATTTCCCAGAGCCAGAATTTCTCTCCTGTGGTGGCTACAAAGTTCTCACCTCCTAGAGGGACGCCGTTTCGGTATCCAGGACTGGGTACTTCTGACAACAGATGCAAGTCTCCGGGGCTGGGGCGCAGTCACCCAAGGAAGAAACTTCCAGGGGAAATGGTCGCTCCAGGAAGCTTGTCTCCACATAAATGTTCTCGAGTTAAGAGCCATTTACAACGGCCTGCTACAAGCAAGAAGCCTTCTTCAGGGTCGACCTGTCCTTGTACAGTCGGACAACATCACAGCGGTGGCACATATAAACCGTCAAGGCGGAACAAGGAGCAGGGCGGCTATCGCTGAGGCCACAAGAATCCTTCGCTGGGCGGAACAACACGTGAGCGCCCTGTCAGCCATGTTCCTTCCGGGAGTGGACAACTGGGAAGCAGATTTCCTCAGCAGACACGAGCTCCATCCGGGAGAGTGGGCTCTTCACCAAGAGGTGTTTGCAGAGGTGACAAAGTGTTGGGGAATTCCGCTGATCGACATGATGGCGTCTCGTCTCAACAAGAAGCTTCCGAGGTATTGTTCCAGGTCAAGGGACCCCCAAGCCAGTGCAGTGGACGCCCTTGTGTCTCCATGGGTGTTCCAGTCGGTCTATGTGTTCCCTCCACTTCCTCTCATTCCAAAGGTACTGGGGATCATTCGACGAGCAAGAGTTCAGGCGATTCTCGTCGTTCCAGATTGGCTAAGAAGGGCCTGGTATCCGGCTCTTCAGGAATTACTGGTGGAAGATCCTTGGCCGCTTCCTCTAAGAGAGGACCTGTTGTTGCAGGGTCCATGCGTGTTTCCAGACTTACCGCAGCTGCGTTTGACGGCATGGAAGTTGAGCGCCAGATCTTAGCTCGTAAGGGTACTCCCGGGGAGGTCATTCCCACTCTCATTAAGGCTCGGAAGGAGGTTACGGCGAGACATTATCACCGTATTTGGAGAAAGTATATTTCCTGGTGTGAGACTAAAACGGCGCCTGCGGAAGAATTTCACTTGGGTCGATTCCTCCACTTTTTGCAGGCAGGCGTAGATGCAGGCCTGAAATTATGCTCCATCAAGGTGCAGATTTCGGCTTTGTCTATTTTCTTTCAAAAGGAATTAGCTGTCCTCCCAGAGGTTCAGACTTTTGTGAAAGGAGTGATGCATATCTATCCTCCGTTTGTGCCTCCTGTGGCACCATGGGACCTTGAGGTGGTCTTGCAGTTTCTCATGTCTTCCTGGTTTGAACCTTTGCGTAAGGTTGAGTTGAGGTTTCTCACTTGGAAGGTAGTCATGCTGTTGGCTCTGGCATCTGCCAGGCGAGTGTCAGAGTTGGCGGCCTTATCTCATAAGAGCCCGTACTTGATTTTTCATTCGGATAGGGCAGAATTGAGGACTCGTCAGCAATTTCTGCCGAAGGTGGTTTCTTCGTTTCACATTAACCAACCTATTGTGGTGCCGGTGGCTACGGATGCTGTGCCAGTTCCGAAGTCTCTTGATGTTGTGAGAGCTTTGAAAATCTACGTCGCCAGAACGGCTGTTGCCAGGAAAACTGAGGCGCTGTTTGTCTTGTATGCTTCCAACAAGATTGGTCATCCTGCTTCAAAACAGACTATTGCACGCTGGATTTGTAGTACGATTCAGCAAGCTCATTCTTCGGCTGGGCTACCAGTGCCAAAATCAGTAAAAGCCCATTCTACCAGGAAGGTGGGCTCATCTTGGGCGGCTGCCTGAGGCGTCTCGGCTTTACAGCTTTGCCAGGCAGCTACATGGTCGGGTTCAAACACTTTTGCAAAGTTCTATAAGTTTGATACCCTGGCTGAGGAGGACCTTGAGTTTGCTCAGTTGGTGCTGCAGAGTCGTCCGCACTCTCCCGCCCGGTCTGGAGCTTTGGTATAAACCCCATGGTCCTTTTGGAGTCCCCAGCATCCTCTAGGACGTAAGAGAAAATAGGATTTTGGTACCTACCGGTAAATCCTTTTCTCCTAGTCCGTAGAGGATGCTGGGCGCCCATCCCAGTGCGGACTGTTACTTGCAGTGTATTCTTGCGCGTTAAGTTAGTTTATACACGGGTTGTGTATTTATGGTTTTCAGCTTGTTGCTGTTGTTATGTCATACTGTTATCTGGTTTACTGTTACTCCGGTTGTACGGTATGTTTGTGGTGTGGGCTGGTATATATATGTATATGTATGGTAGCCCTTAGTTAAACAAAAATCCTTTCCTCGAAATGTCCGTCTCTCCTGGGCACAGTTCCTATAACTGAGGTCTGGAGGAGGGGCTTAGAGGGAAGAACCAGTTCACACCCAGTTTAAGTCTTTTCAGTGTGCCCAAGCTCCTGCGGATCCCGTCTATACCCCATGGTCCTTTTGGAGTCCCCAGCATCCTCTACGGACTAGGAGAAAAGGATTTACCGGTAGGTACCAAAATCCTATTATATCTCTACAGCTTGCAGTCTCACTGAGCCTGACAAGCTTGGGTGTGCTGTCCCTCTCTCATTATGTGTCTCCTCCTTACATACAGTAAGGCAGGTTTGCTATTGTAATACTTGTCTGTGTGTGGGAGAGTTGTGTCAAAGTCAAAAATATTACATAGAGAGAACATACAAACTGCACACATTTAAGTCGCTATACTTGCAAATATGCGCAGCGAGCACAGCAATATATGGTAACACACGCATTTACACGGACATGGCACAGAGATGGATTCGACACTTATTTCATACAGTACATAATTATAATAATATCAAGCACCAGACATCATGGAGATTTAAAATTAGCTAATGAATTAATGTCATGAATGTGTATTATTTGAACCGAACCAGATAAACCCGTCATGTTTAATATTGAAACAAGCACATTGGTGTGTAGATTAATTTGATACTTGTTGTGAAGTTGTGGGACATTGCAGCGGATAGATATGATTATATGTATAAAAGCTGAAAATCACTTTGTTAGAACAATGAATGATACAGTTCAGGGCTGAACCTGATCAGCATATACAAAGCAAGAGAGACCCCTCCCCCAGGAACTAGTCAAACAGGAAAGTAGCATGGCTAGAGAAGAGGTCAGGGTTCAGTTGCTTGCGATCTCAGAGGACAGATGTACTGTGGCTATACTCAGAACCAAGCTGGCATCCAGAAGCAATGGCTTGTTTATCACCAGGCTCCAAGCGAAAGGCTAAGTATTGAATCCACATGGCTGATTGGCATAGAATAGTTTAAAGTAGTTGTGAAATGATTGGTATTGAATAGTTAGTGGAGATACAAATGGCTTAAGGTTAATGAGGCTTGTGCAGTTGTGTGATTGTTATGTGTTGGTGATAATACTCTATGAAATCTGTAATGAATTGGAACAGTAGACAAACTGTAGCATAGTATTCCTGGTATACATTTATGGATGGTGATTTATAACAGATTATAGTAGTTTTACATGATGCATCTTGCTGAAGGTTTGCAGTCAAAACATACTTCCTTTTGTTACTGTAGTCATGTGCTTGTAGCAATGGCAGGCTGATATGTGTGGTTACATTGTGATCTGGTGATTCATATAACATGGACTGTATGCAATAAACGAAGTTTGTTTGGAATGTGAAATTGAATAAGATGGTTCTAGGAAGTTGGATTGGAATGTGGAATATAATGAGTTGGTGTGTAGAAGATGGCTGCTGCTGGGTGTTTTCCCCTCCCCCTTTGAATTATGTGTTGCAGTCTTTGGAATCATGGGAGTTTTCCCAAAATGGAGTCTAGCTTCTGTCCCATGCGGTACCATTGTGTTGTTGCTGGGTGATGTGTATATAGGGACAGCCAGTATGGGTAAGCTCAAGTATTCTCTCCACAAAGATTCTCAGCATTGACTAACTGCGCAGCGATTGTTTCTCACATGTGTAAGTTCCTCTGCAACCATATTGTCTCTTATTTAATGTTATAAGCCACACTCTCTCTCTCTCTCTCTCTCTCTCTCCCTCTCCTTCCCCTTAAAAGTACTTGTGTTTTTATTGTATTTTATGTGTAGTAATTTGGTTAGGAATTCTATGTTATGATGGTAGTGTATTACTTGTAATGTGTATTCTTTTGCAATAGAACGTTCATTTAAGGTGTTAGAATCTAAGATCGGTATCTGTGTGTTCATTATATTTCTAAGTGTTCTCAGAGTGTCACAGTTGCTCATACAGCTTTTAAGCTAACAAGGTTACACTGCACTACATCTACACATTATCACTGCACAAATGTTTACAGTATAAGTACATTGTTTAAGGTATAGTTAAGGGCGTACCCTTGCGGTACTTTTTGCGCCAATTGCGTACTGTGTTCTATAACCTTTTAGAGGGATTTAAATAAGATAAATATTCAGCTTTATCAGTTGTCTACTGTAAACATAGTCAAACACCAATTATGCAGTGTATGTCACACCAGATTCTCTCCCTTTATGGCCAGTTCCCTATCATGTGAACAATACAGTCAGTCCTCCCAGGTTAGTGAGGATGCTGGGGAGGAGGGTCAGGATCCATCCTGGCTCGGTGCCATAGAAACTATGATGGCAGATATGTCATCCCAGCTCACTGCTAATACTCAGAAGACACAACAGCTGCAGCAGGCTGTCGCAGACCTAGCTGCAAAGGCAGATGATAAGCAACTCCCCCTCCCTAGCTCAGGGCCACATAAACGTGGGCTGCCTGATTTACTCTTATTCTGAGGAAGAAATACAGGAGCAGGGGGAGGAATTAGATCCTATTACTGAGGATTCAACTTCTGCCCAGGGTATTGAGCTCCTCATACTGGCTATCAGGGATGTGTTAAAATTCCCTTTAGAAGACGCTGCAGCATTGCAGTCATTTTTTGTAGCACAGAAAAAACTCAGTGTCGCTTTCCCTGATTCTCCAGAATTAGATGACATGTTTAAGCAAGCTTGCGTATCACAAAGACCTGTGCTTGCGGATTGCTAGATAACACATGCCATTCATACATGGGTGACTCAAATTCAGGAGGGTCTTGGGGGGGGATATGCCCCTGGTTACTACAGTGACCCTCATAATGACACATCCAAGACACTGCATGCCTCCTGTGTGAGTCTCTCAAGGAAATAGGCCATGGCAGTGTCGGTGCGCAGAGCCCTATGGCTGCGTCAGTGGATAGCGGACGCAGATTCCAAGCGCATTGTGGAGTCTCTCCCCTTCTCTGGGGAGTGGCTGTGCCAGATTGAGTTGGATATGTGGATTTGTAAGGTTACTGCGGGGAAATCCACGTTTCTCCCCTCTGGAGCCCCCTGGCTAGACGTTTCTACCCGGGGGCCGTCTGCCCAGTCCTTTCGGTCTTAAAAATTTAGATCTAGATCCAGAGGCACCTCCAATGCGACTAGAGGCACCAGCGGTAAGACAAGAAAAGCAGCAGCCGCAGGTTCTCAGGAAAAGAGCATCAGTTCAGCTTACACTAAAGCCTCAGCATGACGGTGCCTACCCACCCTGAGGGAATCTCGAGGTGGGAGCTTGACTGCGTCACTTTAGCCTCATCTCGGAAAGCCCCTGCCAGGATGCCTGGGTAAAGGACCTCATTTCTCAGGGCTACAAGCTGGAGTTCGACAGCGCTCCTCCCCAACGATTTTTTAAATCAACCTTACCAGCTTTGGAGGATACCAGAGTTACGCTGCAACAGGCCATCCTAAAGTTGGTCCAGTCCCAAGTCATTGTTCCAGTGCCACTACAACAACAGGCAAAGGGTTACTACTCCAACCTGTTCGTGGTACTGAAACGGGACGGTTCGGTAAGGCCCATTCTGAATCTAAAATCCTTGAACCCTTACCTAAAGGTTTTCAAGTTCAAGATGGAATCCTTACGAGTAGTGATTGCGGGTCTGTAAGAACAGGAGTTCATGGTCTCGCTGGATATAAAGGACGCCTATCTCCATATACCGATTTGGCCGCCTCACCAGGCTTACCTGCGGTTTGCCCTGCTGAATGATCACTACCATTTCCAGGCGCTACCCTTCTGCCTGTCCACAGCTCCGAGGGTGTTCACAAAGGTGATGGCGGAGATGATGTTCCAACTCTGGGTCCAGGGGATCAATATTGTCCCGATCTCTTGATAAAAGCGAGATCCAGGGAGCTTTTATTGGTCCATATAGACCACACTATTCAGCTTCTGTCACACCATGGGTGGATCCTCAATTTACAGAAGTCCCACCTGAAGCCAACTCAGCAGCTCCTGTTCCGTGGAATGTTTCTGGATACTGTGGCTCAGAAAGTGTTTTTACCAGAGGACAAAGCAAGATCACTCCAGGAGATGGTCCAAATGGTTCCACGGCCTACTCGAATATCCATCCATTTTTACATAAGATTGTTGGGGAAAATGGTAGCCTCATACGAGGCGATCCAGTACGGAAGGTACCATGCCAGAACATTTCAATTAGATCTCCTGAGTAAGTGGTCTGGATCACATCTTCAGATGCACTGGATAATACGGCTGTCACCTCAGGCCAGGAATTCCCTCCTGTGGTGGCTACAGTCCTCGAACTTAATGGAAGGTCGAAGATTCAGGATTCAGGATTGGATCCTCCTCACGACAGAGGCGAGTCTGAGAGGATGGGGAGCTGTCTCCCAGGGGGCTCAGTTCCAGGGCATGTGGTCATGAAGCACTACTTCCGATCAACATTCAGGAACTTCGGGCGATCTACAATGCTCTTCTTCAGGTCTCTACTCAAGGATCAGGCGATCCAAGTTCAGTCGGACAACGCCATGGCGGTGGCATTCATAAATCGACAAAGAGGGACAAAAAGCAGGGCCTGCATACGAGAAGTGTCAAAGATACTCCTCTGGGCAGAAAGAAATGCAAGAGCAATTTCCGCAATCTTCATTCCGGGAGTGGACAACTGGGAAGCGGACTTCCTGAGTCGTCACGATCTCCACCCGGGAAAGGCTGGCCACAAATAGACATGAGAGCTTCTCGACTCAACAAGAAGCTTCGCTGGTATTGTTCATGAACCAGGGATCCTCAGGCAAGGGCAGTAAATGCACTGACGTCGCCTTGGCCTAAGCGGCTGGTCTACCTGTTTCCTCCGATTCCATTGCTCCCAAGGGTGCTCAAGGGAATCAGTAATCAATGAGTCCAGGCAATTCTGATTTCCCTGAATTGGTCTCGGAGGGTGAGGTATGCGGATCTTCTGGACATGTCCATCTAAGACCCGTGGCCTCTGCCAATGAGAAGAGATCTTCTACAACAAGGACCGTTCGTCTACCTGGACTTACGGCTACTTCGTTTGATGGCATGGAGGTTGAGCAGAACATCCTAGCTCACAAAGGCCTTTATGAAAAGGTTATTGCTACCATGGTTCAGGCCAGGAATCCTGTGACGTCAAAACACTATCATCATACCTGGAGAAGATAGGTCTCTTGGTGCAAGGAACGTTTCAACCTGGGATGTTTCACTTGGGACGTTTCTTACGTTTCCTGCAGGCTGGTGTGGATAAGGGCTTAAGGTCCAGATTTCAGCTCTGTCAATTTTCTTCCAGAAGAAACTGTCAGTGTTGCCAGAAGTTCAGACCTTCTTGCAAGGGGTACGTCACAAACAACCTCCTTTTGTGCGGCCCACGGCACCCTGGGATTTGAATATAGTGTTGGAATTTCTACAGTCCTCTTGGTTTGAACCTCTGATGACATTAGAAGACAAGTACCTCACCTGGAAGACTGTGATATTTACTGGCCCTGGCTTCTGCTAGGCGTGTCTCAGAATTGGGGGCCCTATCGTGTAAAAGTCCCTACTTGGTCTTTTACGAGGACAGAGCGGAGCTCAGGACTAGACAGCAGTTCCTGCCGAAGGCTGTTTTTGCGTTCTACTTGAATCAGCCTTTTGTGGTTCTGTCAAGTTCTGGCACTTCTGCTCCTCCGGAGGCAATGGATGCTGTGCGAGCCTTGAAGATATATATCAAGAGACCGGCTCGGATCAGAAATACGGATTCCTTGTTTGTGCTCAATGATGCGCAGAAAAAGGGTTGCCCTGCTTCTAAGCAGTCCATTGCTCGTTGGCTTAGGCTTACTATCCAACAGGCCTATGTGTCGGCAGCCTTGCCTGTTCCACAGTCTCTGAAGGCCCACCCTACAAGATCGGTGGGGTCTTCCTGGGCAGCTGCCCGTGGAGTCTCTGCCTTGCAACTATGCTGAGCTGCTACCTGGTCGGGGAAGAACACCTTTGTGAAGTTCTACAAGTTTGATACCCTGGCCAAAGAGGATACCCAGTTTGGGCAGGCGGTGCTGCAGACATCTTTTCACTTTCCCGCCCGTTCTGGAACCTTTTGGACGTCCCCATCGTACTAGGTGACCCTGGTATACATTATGTGTGTAAGAGAAAATAGGATTTTAATACCTACCGGTAAATCCTTTTTTCGTGGTCCATAAGGGATACTGGGCGCCCGCCTCAGTGCGTTCACGTGTCTGCAGGTTGTTTTTTTTCAAGAAGTTTACCTGTTCAGCTGTTGCTGTTTGTTACAGCCGTTGCTTGTCATTTTATGTTGTTGGTGTGCTGGTGTATGAATCTCACCACTCAGTATTGTTATGTTCCTTCTTTCAAGTATGTCCATTCTCCTTCGGGCGCAGTTTTACTTATAATGGCTGTAGAAGGGTGCATAGAGGGGGGGAGCCAGCACACCCAGCTGAAGAAATTTAAAGTGCACCGGCTCCTTTGGACCCCATCTATACCCCATCGTACTAAGTGACCCCAGTATCCCTTATGAACTATGAGAAAAGGATTTACCGGAATGTATTAAAATCCTATATTTTTGTATCAAGATAAGTATGATAAGGTCAGACACCATTTTATAAAGGAGCAAGCAAGATAATGTACATCTCACTATAAATGCTATAGCATCATACAGTATGATATTGACAGCTCAGCAAACACGAAGGAAAACCAATCATGATTTCTGATCACTGATTAAGCTATATACTGTTGACAAGGAGATGTCCTATGGTACTGTATGTAGATAGACTGAAAAAAGAATGAAAGGATCTATATAATGTGGAGTTTTTATATAATAAAACAAAATAGTTATGTGTCCAATTTGTTGGTATAAGAGAAAACTCTGAGATGAGAATAGTCTAAGGTAAATCATATAGGGGGTTATTCAGAGTTGTTAGCTAACCAAAATAGCACACTAATGAGCAAAACCATGTGCACTGCAGGGGGGCAGATGTAACATGTGCAGAGAGAGTTAGATTTGGGTGGGGTGTGTTCAAACTGAAAACTAAATTACAGTGTAAAATAAAGCAGCCAGTATTTACCCTGCACAGAAACGATATAACCCACCCAAATCTAACTCTCTGCACATGTCACATCTGCCCCACCTGCAGTGCAACATGGTTTTGCCCAATTGCTTACTTTTTTTGGTTTGCAAACAATCTTAATAACCCCCATAGTCACTCTAAGTGCTTAGTTACAGTTATTACATTAATTGTAAATAAACAGACAGTAGAGTAATAATAGCCCTTTCACACAGAAAACCAAATTACTGGGTCAAGTTCATTCACCCGGTAATTTAGCGATCAACATGGGTCTTTTTTTTTTCTTTCAAACCCGGTTTGAAATTCCCGGGACTTCGAACCTTGTTATTACCAGGGTCAAGGACCTGCCAATTTCGACCCAGGTTGACCCTTTCAAACAGAAGAAATACCCATGTTGATCAGCAAATTACCAGGTAGAAATGGTAAACCCAGTATTTTGTTTTTCTGTGTGAAAGTGGGGTCAGGCTAGGACCGGTAAAACGACCCGGCACTCAAATGCTGGGTAAAAGCCAGGTTTTAGGGACATTTATGTCTGAAAGTGGTATTAGAATTCTTTGAATTCTAAAACAAGAATATCACTTGTTACAGTTACAGGAAGTATACAAGGAAGAGACAGAAAATTGATACTGTCTTAATCTCTCTCCATTTAAAGGTATTATAATGTTGCATTAGCACTAATTTAAATGCATTTAAGATGAGGATATTATGGTAATAATATAGAAGTTAGACACTTATGAATAACAGTAGCAGTGGTTTCCTATGAAAAAATAAACCTAGCTCTTCAGGCTCTTCACTTATGTCACCTGACAAGCCGCCTTGGTTCGGCCTCGGGCAGTTTTTCAGCCTTGGGCGGGAATACATTGAGTTTTCTTCCTAGATAGACAAGGTCACTCTGACGATTCCTCATGCCCTGATGAAATCTCCCAACAGGAGACGGGGCCTAATTCAGAGTTGATCGCAGCAGCAAATTTGTTAGCAGTTGGGCAAAACCATGTGCACTGCAGGTGGGGCAGATATAACGTGTGCAGAGAGAGTTAGATTTGAGAGTGTAGCGTGAGCCATAATGCAGATACTAACTATTCACAACAGTTGGGAATGAATGGTTTCCGAAAATGAGCTATTTAAGAAGAAAAAATACTTTCCATCCTTTCTTCCCATCTGTTAGAAGTCCTATATGTGAGGCGTGGCCAAGCCTGATTGGTTTTAGGTCTGCTGCAAATCTCAGTCCCTTGTCCATTTGGTAAAATGGGAATCTCTTGCTAAGATAGTTGCTCCCATAGTTGGCTTATCTAATACCTTTGCAAAATTGAGTCCAGCTGAAAGTTTGTTTACATGGTTGCATGCGATTCCCATAAAACCATTTTAGCTTTGGCATGGCTCAATAAGTCAGTTGAAAGGTGGTCTCAGCAGATGGTGGAGGGCTTGAGTCTGGCACACCCAGATAAAGTTTGATAATACGGTAGTTAGTAGTAAATCTGAGAGGTGTATGATTATGTAGAAGAGGTTGCCATCAAAGCTGGGCTCATTGTGGATACAGTTAAAGCCTTAGTCATGGTGGATTGAGGCTCTTTCCAGTGGAGCAGATGTACAGCAACACCACCCCATAGTGGACTCAGTGAGGCCGCCGCTGGGATCGATCTGGTGGGCGAGCCTGACCACCACGACCACCGCTTCCTCGTCTAGTTTGGGCAGTGCTAGGCTTTTCCAGGTGGCTAAGATGCATCCAGGGTCTGTTGTAACCCCATAGACGGCAAAAGCGGCATCATAGATCACATAGCCATGTGTTGTCTGACTCCCTGTCCACGCACAGTGATGCAGTGAGTCACTGAGGCGTGGCGAAGTAGTGCAGTGAGGGAGTAATACCAAGCTCCAACCCTCTGGCCTGGACTGGATTCTGGAAGGAGGTGCTCATTGGTTTGTATTCTCAGTAGAGAGGCACTCTCTGTTCT
This sequence comes from Pseudophryne corroboree, assembly GCF_028390025.1. NCBI lineage: Eukaryota > Metazoa > Chordata > Amphibia > Anura > Myobatrachidae > Pseudophryne > Pseudophryne corroboree. Next base: position 427,503,577 of record NC_086444.1, on the reverse strand, counting down.
GGGCTCTCTGGAGTGATTGGAGGCACTCCCTTGTCTTTTTAGGCTAGTCTGCAGTTCCCTGACAGCCCAGCAGATGGGGGGGGGTGCAATGAAAATTTGTGTTTTGTTTTGATTTTTTCTCGTTCTGAGGGCAGTGAATCAATCTGTGTTATATTTTTTTCCTGTGAGAGCCGGCGTGTGTGTGTTTTTTTTTTTTTTTTTCTACTGTCAGGTTCCAACATGTGTTTTTTGTCACTGTATTTTGAATGTAGTTGGATTGGGCGGTGCTTCAGAAATTCTTGCACAGGAGATTTGGGGCTTCCTTTCCCTCAGAAGTCTCTGCATAGTTTGCCCACTGGCTTGGGGCCTGAGAGGTGGATACAGAGTCCAAAAGAACTCCTTACTCTTCTCTGGGGTGGTCTTCTTAACCAAAAAAGATTACCTGGCCATTGGAAGAAAAGAGTTCATATCCTTTTCTCAGAGTCCAGTGAGAGACTTGATGCCAACCCTTTATACTCTTGTTCTCATTGCTTCAGCGTTTTCCTTGATGGGATTCTCATCCATGATTTTGTTGGAGAAACCTGATCTTTACTCCTAGTTCTGTCCTTGGGACTTTGTTAGAGGGTATGGAGGGGAAAGGAGCTTAGGCTTATGGAGGGAGATTTCAAGTAACAACACTCTTGTACTGTACCTTGTATCCCTGTGTTTCCAGTGTCTCATTGTAGTTGGACAAAGTAATTTAACGGAAGAACAAATCTTCCCCCGTCCCCAAAAACATACTGTGCTTCTGATGTGATAGCACACAAAAGTGCTGTTTAATCTTCCACATTGCAGAGCAAGTTATGTACATGCTTCAGTTTGTTAACAAATTACCATTATATAAGCTCAAAATGGACATTCTTACCATATAGAATAGCATTTTACCAATGCTGGTGCAAGAGTAACAAAACGTCATCAACATCTAGGTCACGGCTTCTGTAGCGTGCCTACTTGTACCCTAAGTATAGGAAAGTCTTGGAGGCATTATGGTGTTTGTTCGTGCTCTTCAAGATCATGTCTTCTTTGTTGTAAATGAAGAATGTTGCTCTCATCATTTTATTCTTTCTCTGTAGCTTATCTAGATTGTGTAGTTTTATTTACATTTTTTATTATTATTATTTATTATGTAAATGTGAGTATCCTTTTTTTTCCCTGTAGGAAGAAAATAATGTGGTGGAAGTAGACAAACCTCTAAACCTTCCCAAACCGGAATCCAAGCTAGATCTTTCTGTTCAGAAATTGCTCGAGTTGATCTGTAATTTGCAAAACATGGAGGAAACTGTATTGGAGATGAAGTATGATACCAAGAAAGCACCACTGGGTGAGACAGACATTTATATCCCAATTGTTTTAGAACAACTAATTATTTGTATGATCACCTTAATATTGAAGAAGAAAACCTTTGTCTTGCACAGGAAAGCTAACTGTGGAGCAGGTCCGTGCTGGGTATAGTTCCCTGCAGCGTATCGAGAGCTGTATTAAAAAACAAAAGTTTGGCAAGGAGCTTATTGAAGCCTGTAATGAGTTCTACACTCGCATTCCCCATGACTTTGGGTCAGTATTTGAATGTACTGCTGGTGGGAAGCTAGCCTTTGTATAGTATGTGTATTAACTTGTACTAAACTTGTGTGTAGACTAAGGACACCACCCCTAATAAGGACAATAGAAGAGCTGGCGACGAAAGTGCACCTCCTAGAGGTAAGATTCTGAATGGCGGCTTCATATACTCTGCAAGTAGGCCTGTACACAGACCTCATAGTGCCAGATATGCCCTCATACTGCCAGATATGCCCTCATGCTGCCAGATATGCCCCACAGTGCCTTTAGAATAAACAAACAGAAAACATATACCGTATATACTCGAGTATAAGTCGACCCGAATATAAGCCGAGGCACCTAATTTTACCACAAAAACCTGGGAAAACTTATTGACTCGAGTATAAGCCTAGGGTGGGAAATGCAGCTCTAGCCGTACACAGACCTCATAGTGCCAGATATGCCCTCATGCTGCCAGATGTGCCAGATATGCCCTCATGCTGCCAGATATGCCCCACAGTGCCAGATGTGCCAGATATGCACTCATGCTGCCAGATATGCCCCACAATGCCAGATGTGCCAGATATGCCCCACAGTGCCAGATATGCCCTCATGCTTCCAGCTATGCCCCACAGTGCCAGATATGCCCTCATGCTGCCAGATATGCCCCACAATGCCAGATGTGCCAGATATGCCCTCATGCTGCCAGATATGCCCCACAGTGCCAGATATGCCCTCATGCTGCCAGATATGCCCCACAGTGCCAGATGTGCCAGATATGCCCTCATGCTGCCAGATATGCCCCACAGTGCCAGATATGCCCTCATGCTGCCAGATATGCCCCACAGTGCCAGTTTGTTACTTACCCTCCGTCGCTACCGCGCTGTCCCGTCGCTCCCGCGCTGTCTTCTGAAGGAGGGACACGGACGGCACAGCGCGCGGCTCTCCTGTGTCCCTCCGGCGGCAGCGGCGTGTGTGTTAAAGGAAGTGCCGGTTCGTGCACTTCCTTTAACACACACACGCCGCTGACGCAGGAGGGACACAGGAGAGCCGTGCGCTGTGCCCTCCGTGTCCCTCCTAAATACTCACTCGAGTATAAGCCGAAGTGGCTTCTTCAGCACAAAAAAAGGTGCTGAAAAAGTCGGCTTATACTCGAGTATATACGGTAATTACCAGGACCAGCTCAATTTGCACCTGTTGCTAAGGGGCCCTACACACTGGCCGACCCGCCGCCGAGCTGCCCGACGGCGGATACGGGCTACGAGCGACCCGGCGGCGGGGGGGCAGTGACGGGGGGAGTGAAGTTTCTTCACTCCCTCCATCACGCGGCTCCATAGAACTGCAGGCAAATATGGACGAGATCGTCCATATTGGCCTGCATGCACAGCCGACGGGAGACCAGCGATGAACGAGCGCTGGGCCGCGCATCGTTCATCGCTGGAGTCTCCACACTGAAAGATATGAACGAGTTCTCGTTCATTTATGAACGAGATCGTTCATATCTTTCAGAAAATCGTCCAGTGTGTAGGGCCTATAACTCATAGAGAAGACAGCAATTTTGTTAGTTGACAACTATTCATGGAAACCTACAGTAGCATTTCAGTTCAATATAAATAATGGCATGCTTATTATTACTACATCATTATATTTATCACTAACACCTAAAGCAGTGATGATTTTTTACTAGGTAGTTGACATCATCTCTCTGATGTAATATTGAGTCTCACTATTACTCTCGTCTTAAAATGAAAATTCAGGAAATAAAGTACTTTCCCCTTCTCAGGCTTTGGGTGATATTCAAATTGCACTGAAGTTGGCACGTTTGGATCTCGGCACCCATGAGCACCCGGCAGACAGGCAGTACAGGCAGCTACATTGCACAATGGAGATTTTGGACAAAGCATCAAATGACTTCCAGGTAACATGCAAAACGTTTATGTGCAATAAATGATCAGACAGCGCAGGGTAAAATCTGCATTGCTGCTTTCCTGTGAAAGGGTGCTTACAATGTCCCAGTATTATATCATTATTAGACACTTATAAAGACCAGTATAATCTATTCATTCAGCTAAAGACATAATCCTAAAATCCACTCTAATAGAAAATAGGTTTGTGCAAGAATAAGGATGTTCTAGCAGCCAGGGTCATGGAGGGCACAAAGTCAGATGGTGATATAATGAGATAAATATAAGATTATTGATCTTATAAGATACAACTGCTAGATTAACTATTACTATTTACTAATGAATTTTTTTATTTACATAACATCTCCATAATATATTTTATAAAAAGTAATGCATGGATAATAACTTGTGCTTCGCACCTTGTTTGTGAAGTGTCCACCACATTGCTTTATTGCTGTGCTGTGGATTGTAGACAGTTAGTAACAAGTAGAAGTACTTTAATATGTATAGACTCAAGCACCAAATATGGAAAACTGATACTAAATAGAAATAGATTGTGAAGTTTACCGTACAGGGGAAATTTCACATAATGTATAACTCTCCCCTTGACCGGAACTTCTTTAATGCAGATTTGGAGGGAGGCAGTCACAATGTCGACGCCGAAATCCCGACAGGCTGTGAAATACCACCGCCGGAGTACCGACGTCACAGGCTTTTCTCACTCTATGGTTGCCCACGACGGTTCCGGTATGAATGGTCGACCATGTTATGGTTGACAGTTATTAGATCGACCACTATTGGTCGACATTGGCATGGTTGACATGGACAAATGGTCGACACATGAAAAGGTCAACATGATTTTTTTACATTTATTTTTTGTGTCGTTTTCTGCGTAAAGTGACGGGGAACCCCAATTAGTGCACCGCTTCCCCTCGCATAGCTCGCGAAGGTGCCTTGCTTTCTCGCCACAGTTTACCGTTCCAAATCGTAATCCACGTAGATCGTAAAGTTCCCCCCAAAAAAACATTTTTTAAAAATTCATGTCGACCTTTTCATGCGTCGACCATTTCATGTGCCGTCCATGTCAATGTCGACCAATAGTGGTTGAAACAATGACTGTTGACCATAACATGGTCGACCATCCAAACGGATACCGTCCACGACACCCATAAAGGGAGAATAGAGCCTGTGACGAGCACAGCGTGGCCAGAGTGCCCGCAGCGCAGTGAGCCCGCAATCGGCTTTCTAGGACTCACCCCGCTGGGGGCCGGGATCTAGCTGTCGGGACCATGACAGCCACATTTCCGGCCACCAGTAAAAAGTATGTTTCTGCTGCTGGGTACACTGGGCTCCACAAGGAAAGACATAGGGGTGTAGAGTAGGATCTTGATCCGAGGCACCAACAGGCTCAAAAGCTTTGACTGTTCCCAGAATGCATAGCGCTGCCTCCTCTATAACCCCGCCTCCCTGCACAAGAGCTCAGTTTTGTAGTTGGTGCCGCAGATAGCAGGCACATAACACAGGGGCTGCTCTGGGCTGCCCTAAGAAGAGCTTTTTTTGAGAAGAAAAGTGAAGACTTCAAGGGCTGTAGCAGTGTGTACCTGTCTAGTGACATTCACTGCTGCAGCTCCATCTCTCCCCAGCGATGCTGTACACTCCCGAGCCCTGGTTGCCTGGTAACTACAGCAGGAGGCTCCGGTTTTCTTCTGAGTCAGGCACACACAACGGGGGCTCTCCTGGATCGCGTGTCCGCGCTTCGGGAGGTGGTGAGTGGGTCCCGCTCGCGGGACCCGTGTTTTATTGCGATCCGGCGCGGTCGGTGGGATGCGGGCAGCGCGCGCTAGCGGTGGACACTGGCGATCCCACTAGATCACCAGGGCATGGGTGCAGGTCAGGTTTTCTCTTAAAACCTTTTTTTGTGTGTAGCCCGCAGTACCTGGTGGTTTTGCCAGCAGAGGGGATAAGGCTTAGACCTGGTGCCCCTCCCCCTGCCCCAGGGTGCCATTTCCAGCAAATGTTCTTGCCCTGGAGCTGCATATCTGTCTCTCCCTCACTCCCTGTCAGTGTTTGGGCGCCATTTCTCTCAGCTACACTGTTCCTGGGACTGCTTGGGCAAATCCTCCTTTGTAAAGCCGCCTGGTTGACAGCGCTGTGACTTTACATGACACTTAAGTATTCTACATGTCAATTAGACAGTGTTAGTTAAGAAAGAGTGCATTTAGTCAGGGTTCTCTGGTACAAGTACCCTGTGATATACATCCAGTTCTTACTGTGCAGTGTTATATCTATTGACTACATAGCTATATACAGATGTGTCCATTTACATCTTTGCTTTTTTACAAATTTGGCACAACATGCAAAACACGGCTAAGCTGTTTTTCACGAGTAGCGAGTGGATGAATTTTAAAATTTTTGTTTGCCATTATAGAATATGTATAAAGTAATATATTAAAGAAGCAAATTAAGAAAAATCAGAAGGCATGGCTAAATCTCTGAGTCTATGGCATGCAAAACTGTGCCATACATGGCGGGATATAGCAAAGATGTATGTGGACACATCTGTATATATAAGCTGGTCCAGTGCAGTATTATTGTTAGTAATAACCTCTGCATTGTATAATTGTGACTATTTGTGTGTGCATTAGCTTGCTGAGTGGTTTCCATTTCGTGTCTCTCACTCAACTTGCTATCCCTATATTCTATAACCTGAGGGGGCTTGGTGCGTCAGGTTTTATAATTATATAGGATTTTCACAAGATATACTTTAATACGTATTTTTCTCTGTGATTTTAGTCACCATATCTCTCCTGTATCCCTGTTTGTGCTGACTACACTGCGCAGGGGTTTGGGCAAGAGGTATTGTGCTGCTGACAATTGTACTGTGTTGCCTGATACTGCAAGTTATATCATGTCTGCTTCTGAAGGTAACGGTTCTGGGGCTGAACACACTGCCGGTGTTGCTGAAGCCACAGATCCCTATGAGGAGACCATAGCAGCAGTGGGCTCTGGTTCTGGGGGCTCCTTGCCCCCCAGTGGGACTGTGGCAACGGGGGTGCATAATGACCCGCCGTGGGCTACTTTCTCCACGCTTCTACATACGCTAGTTACTAAACTAACACCCCTTATGGGACCTCCTATGCCGGTGCAACCGTATGTGGTCCCTGCAGCTAACCCGCCGTGGGTGGATAATTTTGTCTGCTCAATTGAAGAAGTTGAACCAGTCCTTGACTACTAAAAAGTCTGACCTTCGCTCGCCTAAGACCAAGGGGTCCTCTAAGCGAGCTCTTATCTCCTCACAATCTACTGCTGTCACTGACACCTCGTCTGATGAAGATGGCGCTTACACCGACCCCACAGATTCTGACACAGATACTGCTGAGGGGGAGGGTAGTTCACATGTGGATGTTCCTGATCTTTTGGAGGCTATTAAGTTGATTTTACAGATTACGGATGATCCCGAGCCATCCGCCCCTCCTAAGAAACCAGATAGGTTCAAGCGTCAGAAGGTGGTTAAACAAGTTTTACCTCACTCTTCCCACCCATAGTGGATATACGTCAGGAACCCTGGGGAAACCCGGGAAAGAAGTTTGTGCCTCAAAAGAAGATGCTGGCTCGCTATCCCCTCACGCCAGAGCTGTCTAAAAATTGGGAAACGCCTCCTCTAGTAGACTCACATGTGGCTAGGATGGTGGTTTCCTCAGCTCTGCCTGTCACTACCGTCACGTCTCTAAAAGAGCCTACGGATAAACGTGTGGAGGGTTGTCTAAAAGCGATTTACACCCTCACGGGTGCTGCACAAAGGCCCACTATTGCAGTAACATGGGCTGCAGAGCCTATTGAAGCATGGGCCCTAGAGTTAGAAACTGAAATCTCTCCTGACCATGCTAGACAATGCTTGTCATATATTGTCACAGCTTCTCACTATATTAAAGAGGCGGCTTCTGATGCCGGTATCCTTGCAGCCAAGGCCTCTACTAAATCAGTCCTGGCTCGCCGGATATTGTGGCTGAGATCCTGGTCTGTGGATCTGGATTCTAGAAAAACCCTGGAGGTACTCCCTTTCAAAGGAGATATTCTGTTTGGGGAGGACTTAAATAAGATAGTGGCTGACTTGGCTACTGCCAAAACTGCCTATCTGCCAAGTACCGCTCCTTCTGTGTCGAAGGCTAAAGGTACTTCCTTTCACCCCTTTCGTCCTTCAGGTAAAGCAACAAGCAGGCCCGTACTTCCAAACCTGGTAAGCCGAAGCCCAAAAGAGCCTGGGCTGCCCTTCAGCCAGCTTCCAAGACCGATAAGCCTGCCGCATGACGGGACGGGCCTCCCCCTGGGGGATCCCAGGGTGGGGGGCCGGCTTCTAGGGTATACCCAGGAATGGTTGAAGACCACTTCAGATGCCTGGGTACGGGAAGTCGTCACTCGAGGTTACGCCATAGCCTTCAAAAACCGACCCCCTCATCGATTTTCCCGGACATACGTCCCGTTGGACCAGGCAAAGGCAAACACTCTACATTCGGTGGTACAGACCCTCCTGGATACAGGAGTCGTAGTACAGGTGCCTCTTGCTCAGAGGGGCCGGGGGTACTATTCTCCGCTGTTTCTGGTCCCGAAACCGAATGGGTCTTCCCAGCCCATTCTCAACCTCAAGGCATTGAACAGGTTTGTGAAAGTTTCCAAGTTCCGTATGGAAACCCTTCGCTCTATAGTTCTGGCCTTGGAACCTGGGGACTACATGGTCTCCCTGGACATATAGGATGCTTACCTGCATATTCCTATAGCAGTGTCACATCAGCAATACCTGAGGTTTGCGATTGGCAACCTCCATTACCAGTTTCGGGCGTTACCTTTTGGTTTAACTACGGCTCCGCGAGTCTTCACCAAAGTTATGGCGGTGATGACGGTGGTACTCCGCCGTCAAGGGGTCAGGATACTGCCGTATATGGACGACTTGTTAATCCTGGCAAATTCCCCAGAACTTCTCCTACGTCATCTGGATATGACTGTCCGGTTTCTACAAGCCCACGGGTGGCTCATCAACTGGAAGAAATCCTCCCTGGTCCCTGCGCAGAGCATGGTGCACCTGGGAGCGCTATTGGACACTCACAACCAGCGGTTGTTCTTGTCTCAGGAGAAAGTCCTGAAGCTTCAGGACAGGATTCGTTGCTTCCTTTCTCGTCCGCAAGTGTCGATGCATTCGGCGATGCAGGTGCTGGGCCTCATGGTATCAGCATTCGACATGGTGGAGTATGCTCAATTCCATTCTCGCCCCCTCCAGAGGCTGATTCTAGCCAAGTGGGACGGCCTGCCTCACCGGATCAGGTCTCACATGATCTCATTGACTCCGGAGGTCCGTCTGTCGCTGTACTGGTGGCTCCAGGACCAATGATTGCGCAGGGGCCATCCCTTCTGGATATCTGTCTGGGTCCTGTTGACCACAGATGCCAGTCTAAGAGGTTGGGGAGCGGTGATCGAGCAACACTCCCTTCAGGGTCGGTGGACCAAGGAGGAATCTCTCCTCTCGATCAACATTCTGGGACGGCCCGCCGTGGTGCAACCCTTGAACAATTGTGCAAGGCGGCTGCGTGGTCCTTTGTGAACACGTTTATAAGGTTCTAAGCCTTCGATACTGCCGCTTCCCAGGATGCTTCCTTTGGACGCCGGGTTCTTGTGCCTGCTACAGTGCGTCCCCTCCCATAAGGAACTGCTTTAGGACATCCCCTATGTCTTTCCTTGTGGAGCCCAGTGTACCCCGCAGCAGAAAACGAGTTTTATGGTAAGAACTTACCTTTGTTAAAACTCTTTCTGCGAGGTACACTGGGCTCCACAAGGCGCCCACCCTGACGCACTTAGCTTCTTTGGGTTGGTATGGCATTAGCCGCTGACACGTCTCCTGTCGTGAGAATGCGGTGTTGTGGCTACTAACCGTTGTCGTCTCTTTTCCTGCTACTGCATTGGGCTGGTTAACTAAAAATTGAGCTCCTGTGCAGGGAGGCGGGGTTATAGAGGAGGCGGTGCTATGCATTCTGGGAACAGTCAAAGCTTTTGAGCCTGTTGGTGCCTCGGATCAAGATCCTACTCTACACCCCTATGTCTTTCCTTGTGGAGCCCAGTGTACCTCGCAGAAATAGTTTTAACAAAGGTAAGTTCTTACCATAAAACTCGTTATTCCGATTTGGAAGCCTTTAATTAGCCAGCATCACTTGTATGGTGTGGCTTATGGGGTTCTGTGGAGTGCCACTGTCTGGTATAGAGGGAGTTGATTGATTGAGGATGTAAACTGTATTTTCTACAAGATTGTTCTGGGAAGAACAGATAATGGAAAGTTCACCATGAATAATAACAAGTGGTCCGGCCAATGTGATTCCCTTCCTTTTGGGCAAAAGACTTTAATTAAAATAAACAAAGGTTATGTATGGGCTGGGACTGCTGTTGTGGCTCCAAAATGTAGGGTACGCAAATAAGGAAGATGCAGAGTCACAACTACACTTCTATCTAAGCAAATGTAACTGCGCTGTAGCTGGGCTTTGTCACGTGGGCAGAGTTCAGTTATAGCATCTCATCATAACTTTGGGCTTTGTAGAGTCTCATACATTTTGATCATATCTGCACTTATATCTGAAAAAGCGTAACTATTGCTAACCTCACTGGTTTTACGTTGGCAAAAACAAATGAGGGTTGTACATTTGTGTAGATATGCTTGTTCCAGATGTAGCTTTTGAACCTACAGTAATATAGAATATTTATTTATTAAGAATTTTTTATATGGTGCACAACTGCACACACATTTCTCAGCGCTATACAGAGAATGTTTGGTCAGTCCCTGTCCTAGAGGAGCTTGCAATCTATATGCATTATCTGTGTATTTGTTTCTATGCACTTACATCCAATTACTGTCCTCCTCTGCATCAAGCCCATAGAGTTTAACATTCGTTATATTCCAAATTACAAAATTATGTAATATATGCTATTGAGTGTCTATGGGGGTAATTCCGAGTTGATCGCAGCAGGAATTTTGTTAGCAGTTGGGCAAAACCATGTGCCCTGCAGGGGAGGCAGATATAACATGTGCAGAGAGAGTTAGATTTGGGTGTGGTGAGTTCAATCTGCAATCTAATTTGCAGTGTAAAAATAAAGCAGCCAGTATTTACCCTGCACAGAAACAAAATATCCCACCCACATCTAACTCTCTCTGCACATGTTATATCTGCCTCCCCTGCAGTGTACATGGGGGGTAATTCCAAGTTGATCGCAGCAGGATTTTTGATAGCAGTTGGGCAAAACCATGTGCACTGCATTGGAGGCAGATATAACATTTGCAGAGAGAGTTAGATTTGGGTGGGTTATTTTATTTCTGTGCAGGGTAAATACTGGCTGCTTTATTTTTACACTGCAAATTGAACACACCACACCCAAATCTAACTCTCTCTGCACATGTTATATCTGCCTCCCCTTCAGTGCACATGGTTTTGCCCAATTGCTAACAGAATTCCTGCTGCGATCAACTTGGAATTACCCCCCATGGTTTTGCACAACTGCTAAAAACGTTCCTGCTGCGATCAACTTGGAATTACCCCCTATATGTGCTAGTTGAACTAAAAGTTATGTTAATCTGTTTCCTCCTTCTGTAATATTTGTTCTATAGAAAGATTCAAACATTATTTTATTTATTTAATAATAATTATTTTTGTTTTTAACAAATTATCAAGCAGTAGGTGTTGAATAACCATTTTCTTAATAGGATGCTATTGCCACATAATGTTTACTGATGTCTAGACTCGGACAGTGGGAAACTGATGGTTGTGCTCTTCCATCTGTAATGGTTAGCATTACTGCCTCACAGCACTGAGGTCATGGGTTCAAATCCCACCATGGCCCTAACTGTGCGGAGTATGTATATTCTCTCCGTACTGGTGTGGGTTTCCTCCCACAATCAAAAGATATACTGGTAGGTTAATTTATTTATTTATTAACAGTTTCTTATATAGCGCAGCATATTCTGTTGCGCTTTACAATTAGAACAACAGTAATAGAACAAAACTGGGTAAAAACAGACAGACATAGAGGTAGGAAGGCCCTGCTCGCAAGCTTACTATCTATAGGGTTAATTGGCTCCCAACAAAAAAATTATCCTTAAATGTAAAGGGCCGTATTCACGGCACAATTTGGGGAGAGATCTGTGCTGAGCGGTTTGCTCAGAACACCTCTCCCCTCGCTCAGCATAGCGCGATGTGTGCTGAGCGTGCGGGGGGAGACGGGGGGCCGTTCGTTTCACCCAGCGGGTGAAGTGAGCGACCTGCTAGATCTAGCACCAGCTGCGCATCACTATCCCTCTGAGGGGTACATACGGAGTGATCACTGCTTAAAATCTAAGCAATTTAGTCAGATTGCTTAGATTTTAAGCAGCGATCGCTCCGTGAGTACCCCACTTTAGTGTGTGTCTGTACATGTGTTTAGAGCAGACTAGATGGTCCAAGTGGTTCTTATCTGCTGTCAAATTCTATTTTACTATCTGTTCTCCCTCCACAGCTTATTGAGCGCTACTTGCAGAGTACCCATGCTCCTACCCACAGTGATTACACCATGACCTTGTTGAATGTTTTTCGGCTACAGAAAGATGGCGAGAAGAATAATTTTCGAGCAGATCTTCCCAACAGGTCTGTACAGTACCATAATCCATTCATATTCACTAAATGGATACACATGGTCTCGTGTTAATACATTAGTTTGTCTGTCAGTTTTTCTATATATTTTAGCAGTTTGTTACTGTTTAGGGAATAAGTGGCATTTTGCAGTTTACAGCTTTTACTAATCTTAGCTCATATTTAGCCTTAGGGCTTTGTTGTTGGGGAGCATTTAACAATGAGTGTGTACACCCCACAGCAATCCACATACTAAATGTCTGAGTAACAGCAGTATGTAATTATCCCTATAAAATCATTATAAATGTATTGTTACTCTATACATCCATTTGAGGGACACTGGATACACTGGGGTATAGAGTGCTGGTCAGGAACTTGGGCACTTAAATGTATCAGTGAATGCTCCAGCTCATCCCAGTCTATACATTATTTGCTGTCAAGGACTCTGCTCAATTGGAGATCCTGCTTAATGAAGCATGGAGGGCCGAGGCCATAAAACACAGAAACAATGAAACAGAAAGGTGAAAGTGTCTTGCAAATACTAGTCAAAAGCTGTGTGAAATCTGGTTGATTTGGCAACTAAATAAAATGTTTTCATACTGACCTGTCCTGGTGTACCCCAGAAACCTAGCCTGTGAGTATACAGAGCTTAGGGGCTTCCTTCGGGTATGTCTAGGGTAATGGGATGCCTCTGTGGAAAGGGGCAACTGCTATAAATCAGCCAAATCCTATTGTCTGTTACAAAGATATATTGGGTGCTTAGTTATCAATATATTCCATTTTTTAAGTGTATTTGAGCAATGTCTAGAGCAATCTTACTTCACTTGCCCAATCTGTCCTTCCCTAAAATCAATCATACTTTCTTCCAAAGGATGCTGTTGTGGCATGGTTCTCGTCTCTCTAACTGGGTTGGTATCCTTAGTCAGGGCCTGCGGGTGGCTCCTCCTGAGGCTCCAGTAACTGGGTACATGGTAAGTGGCCTTCTGGGCATTTAGCATCGTCTACTTAATAGATCAGTAATGTTCTAGGATGTCAAACCTATGAATTTGGAGCATGGTACTATTCTCCAATTAGCAATACAACTATTTGTTCATAATACAAATCATACATTCATACCTTTATATAAGATTTAATATAAACAGATTAAATAACCCTTTCTCTAGCATCCATAAGGGATATTGGGGGAATCTAGTATGATGGGGTATAGACGGGGTCCAAAGGAGCCGGTGCACTTTAAATTTCTTCAACTGGGTGTGCTGGCTCCTCCTCTCTATGCCCCCTCCCACAGGCAGTTTAGAATTAAGTGCCCTCAGGAGAGGACGCACATCTCTGAGCTCCAGAGAGTTTTCTTCACTTTCTTTTAAATGTTTATTATTTTCAGTATGCTGTATACCTGCAACAGTATACCTGCACCGTGGGAGTTTGGGGAGGGGAAGGGGTGCAGAGCCGCTTCCCGGCTGCAGGACCACCGTCCTGAGAGGTTGTTGTACAGCGGGGCACTGCGCCTTTGCGGTCACAATTTCAGCACACCGCACATCCCTAACGATAGCCTGAAGGTGACATCAGTGGTGAGTACAAATAGGGGGCCCTGCTAGGGGGGTCCCCGGTTCATGGTGCAGCAGAACGCGCGGGCGGCATATGGGACCCTCCCTGGGGGGGGCCCACTATAACCCCCCCTGTGTACACTGGCAGCGGTGTGGGTAAAACTAGCACTTGTGTGATGTTTTTTTACTCATGGGAAGACACTTGTCAGTATAAATATGACTGAAACTCCAGCACCATTACAGGGGGGGCGGAGCTTCCTCAGAGCGGGACCAGCTGCGTTTTGAGCTTTCCTTTGCTTACAGCTGCAGCAGCAGGCACACACAGCTCCACCAGACACTCAGGATACGCAGTAAAACTGGTACATGGGTGTAGGGGGAGAGACGCTATTGTACACTAATCTGTGTCCTGGAAAGGACAAAACACAGGTGTTTCACCGTGATATATCAGCTTGCAGCCTCACTGGGGCTGCTTAGCTTGGGTGAGGGGACTGGGGGGTGGGTCAAGAGCCTTCCTCGCTAGGAGCTATAAAAAACATGATGTCAGATATGCCATCTCAGCTCACTGCTAATGCTCAAAAAACTCAACAATTGCAGCAGGCTGTTGCAGACCTGGCAGATTCAGATGAGGAAATACTGGAGGACGGGGAGGAATTGGAACCTACTGTATTACTGCGGATTCCCCTTCTGCACAGGGTATTGAACCCCTCATTTTAACTATATGGGATGTGATAAAACTCCCTCTAGAGGACGCTGCGACACAGCAGTCATTTTTCTTCACACAGAACACGCCCAGTGTCACTTTCCCTGATTCTGCAGAGTTAGATTACCTGTTAAAGTTAGCCTGGATAAATCCAGATACAAAATACCAAGTGTCAAAACAGTTTTTACACACTTTCCCATTTGCTCCTGAAGGCATAAAATTCTGGGAAGAACCCCCGGCTGTGGCTGTATCAGTCTCACGCCTATCCAAAATTGCGGTGCTGCCGGGGTCGGGCTCCTTCACTATGAAGGACCCTGGGAATAGGAAGATAGAGACAACACTAAAGTCTATCTACACAACAGCGGGTATGTCTCAAAGACCAGTCATAGTGGGTTGCTGGATGACTCATGCCATTCATACCTGGGCTACTCCGATTCAGGAGGGCCTCTCGGGATATACCCCTGGTCACTACAGTGACTCTCCTGAAACACATTCAGGACACAGCACGTGTTCTGTTTGACTCTCTCAAGGAGATGTGCAATATTAATGCTAGGACCACTGCTATGGCAGTGTCGGTGCGCAGGGCTTTGTGGTTGCGTCAGTGGATAGCGGACACAGATTCTAAGTGCAGTGTCGAGTCTCTCCCCTTTTCGGGGGATTGGCTTTTCGGGGTAGAATTGGATACGTGGATTTCTAAAGTTACTGCAGGGAAATCCACGTTTCTCCCCTCTAGGGCGCCGCCGGCTAGGCGTTCCTACCTGGGGCCGTCTACCCAGTCCTTTCGGTCTAACAGGTTTAGATCTAGGGCCAGAGGTGCCTCCAACATGGCTAGAGGCACCAGAGGTAAGACAAGAAAACCAGCAATCGCCAGTTCTCAGGAGAGCACCGGTTCAGCTTCCACTAAGACATCAGCATGACTGTGCCCACTCATCCCGAGGGAATCTCGAGGTGGGAGCCCGGCTGCGTCACTTCAGCCACATCTGGGAAAATTGATGTTCCAACTCCGGGTCCTGGGGGTCAATGTTGTCCCTTACCTGGACGATCTTCTGATAAAAGCAAGATCCATGGAGCTTTTATTGCTCCATATAGGCCGCACTATCCAGCTTTTGTCCCACCACGGGTGGATCCTCAATTTACAGAAGTCCCACCTGGAGCCAACTCAAAGGCTCCTGTTCCTGGGAATGTTGCTGGATACTGGGGCCCAAAAGGTGTTTCTCCCAGAGGACAAGGCAAGAACACTTCAGGAGATGGTCCACATGGTTATCTGTCCTTCTCGGGTATCCATCCATCTTTGTATAAGATTGTTGGGGAAAATGGTTGCCTCGTATGAGGCGATCCAGTATGGAAGGTTCCATGCCAGGACTTTTCAGTTGGACCTCCTGAGCAAGTGGTCCGGATCACATCTTCAGATGCACCTGATAATTCGGCTGTCACCTCAGGCCAGGATTTCTCTCCTGTGGTGGCTGCAGTCCTCCTACCTACTGGAAGGCCAAAGTTTCGGGATCCAGGACTGGCTCCTCCTCACAACGGATGTGAGCCTGAGAGGATGGGGAGCTGTCACCGAGGGGGTTCAGTTCCAGGGCAGGTGGTCAGCCCACGAAGCCCTCCTTCCGATCAACATTCTGGAACTTCGGGCGATCTACATTGCCCTGCTTCAGGCCTCTCCTCTGCTCAGGAATCTCGTGATCCAGGTACAGTCGGATAACACCACTGCAGTGGCATACATCAATCGACAAGGGGGGACAAGAAGCAGGCCTGCATGCGAGACGTGTCAAAGATACTCCTCTGGGCAGAAAGAAATGCAAGAGCAATGTCCGCAATCCTCATTCCGGGATTAGACAACTGGGAAGCGGACTTCCTGAGTCGTCACAATCTCCACCCGGGAGAGACGAGGCTTCGCCATCAGGTGTTTCAGCAAGTCATAGACCGGTGGGGCTGCACACAGATGGACATGATGAATGCACTGACGTCGCCTTGGCCTTACCGGCTGGTCTACCTGTTTCCTCCGATTCCATTGCTCCCAAGAGTGCTCAAGCGAATCCAGAATCAAAGAGTACAGGCAATTCTGATTGCCCCGGATTGGCCTCGGAGGGCATGGTACGCAGATCTTCAGGATATGTCTGTCGAAGACCCTTGGCCTCTGCCACTGCGAAGAGATCTTCTTCAACAAGGACCATTCGTCTACCTGGACTTATGGTGGCTTTGTTTGACGGCTTGGAGGTTGAGCGGAACATCCTAGCTCACAAGGGCCTTTCCAAAAAGGTTATTGCTACCATGGTTCAGGCCAGGAAACCTGTGACGTCAAAACACTATCATCATATCTGGAGGAGATATGTCTCTTGGTGCGAGTAATGCACGTATCCGCCTGTGGAGTTTCACTTGGGACATTTCCTCCGTTTTCTGCAAGCTGGTGTGGATAAGGGCTTATGTCTGGGTTTCATTAAGGTCCAGATTTCGGCCCTCTCAATATTCTTCCAGAAGAAATTGGAGGTATTGCCAGAAGTTGACCTTCTTGCAAGGGGTGCTTCGCATTCAACCCCATTTTGTGCCACCCACGGCACCCAGGGATTTGAATGTAGTGTTGGAATTTCTATAGTCCTCTTGATTTGAACTTCTGATGTCGGTAGAAGACAAGTACCTCACGTGGAAGACGGTGATGTTATTGGCCCTGACTTCTGCTAGGCATGTCTCAGAATTGGGGGCCTTATCATGTAAAAGCCCTTACTTGGCCTTTTATGAGGACAGAGCGGAACTCAAGACTAGGCAGCAGTTTCTGCCGAAGGTTGTCTCTGCGTTCCACTTAAATCAACCTATTGTGGTTCCATCAAGTTCTGACGCTTCTGCTCCTCCGGAGGCATTGGATGCTGTGCGAGCCTTGAAGATCTATGTCAAGAGAATGGCTCAAATCAGAAAGACTGATTCCTTGTTCGTGCTCTATGATGTGCAGAAAAAGGGTTGCCCTGCTTCAAAGCAGTCCATTGCTCACTATTCAACAGGCCTATGCGTCTGCAACCTTACCTGTTCCTAAGTCTCTGAAGACCCACTCTACAAGATCGGTGGGCTCTTCCTGGGCGGCTGCCTGTGGAGTCTCGGCCTTGCAACTATGCCGAGCTGCTACAAGTTCAGGGAAAAACACCTTTGTGAAGTTCTACAGCAGGCCTGGCCAACCTGTGGCTCTCCAGATGTTGTGAAACTACACATCCCAGCATGCCCTGCCACAGTTTTAGCATTCCCTAATAGCAAAACTGTGGAAAGGCATGATGGGACTTGTAGTTTTACAACAGCTGGAGAGCCACAGGTTGGCCAGACCTGTTCTACAGGTTTGATACCCTGGCCAAAGAGGATTCCCAGTTTGGGCAGGCGGTGCTGCAGACGTCTCTTTGCACATTCCCGCCCGTTCTGGAAGCTTTTGGGACGTCCCCATCGTACAAGATTCCCCAATATCCCTTATGGATGCTAGAGAAAATAGGATTTTAATTACCTAGCGGTGAATCCTTTTCTCGTAGTCCATAAGGGATATTGGGCGCTCGCCTCTGTGCGTTGACTTGTCTCCAGGTTGTCTTTTATATCGTTGCCTGTTCAGCTGTTGCTGTTTTGCTACCAGCCGTTGCTGGTTGTTTTATGTTCGTGGTGTGCTGGTGTGTAAATCTCACCACTCGTTGTGTTCCTTCTCTCAAGTATGTCTTTTCTCCTTCGAGCACTGTTTTAACTATAACTGCCTGTGGGAGGGGGGCATAAAGGGGAGGAGCCAGCACACCCAGTTGAAGAAATTTAAAGTGCACTGTCTCCTTTGGACCCCATCTATACCATCATACTAGATTCCCCCAATATCCCTTATGGACGGCAAGAAAAGGATTTACCGGTAGGTAATTAAAATCCTATTTTTTTGCAGTGACAATGTGTTTTATGGTTACATAAGAACACATGATGCAAAGTGATACATTAGGCACATTCTGAGAACGTTGCTTATATTAATAGTGACATTTACTTTTCTCATGTAGAAGAAAGGAACTGCCTCAGGCAGAGATGCTCATAGCCTGTCAGGGATAATGTATTCAGAACATTGGGAGATTTTCTTTTCTGGATTTTTCAAATTACATCACTGGTATTGGGGAATAGGTAGGGACAGGATAACTTAGGGGTCTATTTACTAAGCCTTGGATGGAGACGTACCAACCAATCGGCTCCTAGCTGCCATGTTACAGGCTGTTTGAAAAATGACTGGAGCTGGTTGGCTGGTACTTTATCTCCATCCAAGACTTAGTAAATAGACTCCTTAGTGCCCTTAAGGATGTGGCCATATTTACCAAATTGATCCTTGCAATGAGAGATATCTTATAGGGATGTTTAGATATGTTACTGGTGCTTTAATCACTTTTAAAGGTGGATATCATTAAAATTGTGTTGTTTTGAGATCTAGAGGTTTTAACCCTGGGTATTTGTGAGATCCAAATGACCACCTAATTTAAATTCAGCTCAAGTCAGTTTTAGGACAGCAGTAATGCCACAGTTTACTCCTCCAGAGATGTGGGATATAAGAATGTGGATCATTTTTGCTCAACAACTCAGACCTTAAAACCTGAGGGCTTCCAAAATAAAGACTAAGGTTAACAGTGCTCTCAGCAGTAGAAAGTGCTGCAGTATGGTCCACCCCACCTACATCTGTAATCTTCTATTATCTAGTAGATATGCACAGGTGCCGCAAGGGAGGAGGGTGTGTCAACAGGTACTCATTACCTTTGCCCAGAGCAGCACTAGACTGAGGTGAAGGAATAGTAAATGGTTGGCGTGGCCATGCCCAACAACACTGAGGGCTGCAAGATGTCTCCGCAGCCCTGCAGGTTTGTTCTGTAACTCAGATAACGTTTTATTTAACATGGTTCGTTGTACTGATCTAAATTACAAGTATGTCCTACAAAATAATATACAGGTTGAGTATCCCATATCTGGAATGCTCGGGACCAGGAGCATTCCGGATATGGGATTTTTACAGATAATGGAATACCTGTTATCCGGATGGGTCCCTGGAGTCCGGGGGGCGTCAGCGGGGTGGTTCTGGAGGTCCGGAACGTCGGCAGGAAGGGGGGGCACGACGGGTAATGGCAGCACTGACAGTGAGGGAATGGCTGCAAAGCCACTCTCCCACCTGTCTGTGATTGGCCGCGGACGCCAGTGACAACATGACGCCAGCCGCGTCATGACATCACTACAGGGGTGAAATATTCAATTTTTTGGAATATTTCGGGTCCCGACCTGTAATACAATATAGGATTGGCAGTATCTTAAATGATAAACTATTTGTTCCAGCGAAATCTAAGAGGACCTCTTACATTGATGAAAAGCACTAGGAAAGTGAAGCTTCTTTAGAACAA
The DNA here is from genome assembly GCF_028390025.1 of Pseudophryne corroboree. NCBI lineage: Eukaryota > Metazoa > Chordata > Amphibia > Anura > Myobatrachidae > Pseudophryne > Pseudophryne corroboree. The sequence goes on along the minus strand of NC_086444.1, from coordinate 427,483,867 downwards.
GCACAGCCCTTACTTTCAGTTGTACATTATTGTTGCTTTTAGTTTGTGTTGTTAGTCAGGAAAAATGTGATATTGTTCATTAAACAAAAACAAAAAATGGGAAGCAATGTAAACATAGTTTAGTTTCCTTACATGCTAATGTATTTGTTCTCCTCAGTTTGGAAAAGGAATATATTTTGCTGATGTCTCTTCCAAGAGTGCAAATTATTGCTTTACAAGCCGTGATAAGAATGTGGGAATCCTGCTGCTCTCTGAGGTAAGACCACCTCGGCATTTTATTCATACTGAATGTCACAGCTACAGAAATGATTTGTCATATCTAAAGTTGGTGAGTTAAGTGAGCAATCAAATATTTCTTGGGATTGGCTCATTGTGGTTATCATCAGACTGGGTGACCTTGGCCTGATGTCCATTAAATATGGCAAGTATAATTTCTGCAGTTGTCACAGGTCCTTGTGTTGTCTTACACACAGAATGATGTGGTATATTCTGTGCAAACTCATGTATATGTAACGCTGATGCAGTGTGCATATCTTTGCTCCTTGGTTACTGTTGGCCATGTGGGTCTTGTTTCCCCAGTAAAATGAATGTATGTTTCATATAAGCCTACACCTTATACACACAGCCTGAAGGTAATTTTATACAATACGTCTAATCATTTTGTGCATGAACAAAGTGTGTGTACATTGAACCATCGAGAAAGTAAAGGTATCACTATCTCTGTTGCACGCAAAAAAAAGGATTTTGTTACTTACCGATAAATCCATTTCTCTGAATCATCTAGGGGACACTGGAGTCCTATACAGTAGGGTTGTGAAGCTTGCAACCGGAGGTGTGGCACAATCTAAAATTAGCATTGTCTGCACAGCCGGCTCCTCCCCCTTCACATCCCTCCTCCCTCAGTTTGGAAAATTCGACTGAGAGAATAGGACATGATACTATAGCACATGGCGAGGAACCGAACCATACAACATATTAAACAGCATTCAAGAAACTCGTAACCGAGAAACTAATGGCGTTTGTATGAACTGTTTGAACAAGAACTGTGAACACAGCAGGGTGACAGCACCGAGGCGGGCGTCCAGTGTCCCCTAGAGGATTCAGAGAAATGGATTTATCGGTAAGTACCAAAATCCTCTTTTCTCTTTCATCCACTAAGGGACACTGGAGTCCTATACAGTAGGGGACACCCCAAAGTTATCTCCCAGGGAGGGAGTGCTGTCAGTGGCCTGCAAACCTTAACGTCCGAACTTAGAAAACTCGGACGTGAAGGTATCAAACTTGCTAAATTTCGCGAACGTGTGGGCTGAAGACCACTTCGCCGCTCTGTAGAGTTGAGTAGTAGAAGTACCTCTGGCAGCCGCCCATGAGGCACCCACTGATCGGGTGGTATGCGCACCCATCTGCACCGGAACCTGTTTGCCACAGGAAATATGAGCTTGCCGAATGGCAAGTCTAATCCATCTAGACAAAGACTGCCTAGATGTTGGCCAACCCTGCTTAGGCCCATCATAAAGAACAAACAAATTGTCCGACTTTCCGAAGGACATCGTAACTTGTACGTATACCCGTAAAGCTCGGATAACATCCAAGGATACGTCCCCATCTGCGAGACCCTGTAAAGATGGGACCACAATTGGCTGGTTTACATGAAAACCCCGAAACAACCTTAGGAGGGAAATCTGCTCTTGTACGGAGTTCCGCCCTCTCCTCATGAAAATTTAAAAAGGGACTCTTACACGATAAGGCTCCCAACTCAGGAACCCGCCTGGCTGAAGCCAAGGCAAGCAATAATGTGACCTTCCAAAAGAGATATGTCAGGTCTGTTCTTGCTAACGGCTCAAAAATTGGCGATCTCAGAGATTCCAACACCAATTTTAAGACCCATGGTGCAGTAGGACGACGAAAAGGGGGTTGTATCATCAGAACCCCCTGTAAAAAAAAAGGTTTGAACCTCTGGCAAGGATGCTAACCGTTGCTGAAATAGGATGGAGCCGAAATTTGAACCTTCAGAGAGCCCAGCCTCAGTCCTACCTCCAGACCAGCCTGAAGGAAGAGTGGAAGTTCGTCGAATTCCACCCACGTTCACCAGTCCCTGTACCTCTTCCAAATACCGAAGTAGTGCATGACAGTGACTGGCTTCCTAACGGCAACCATCGTAGCAATGGCCGTTCTCTGTATCCCTCTGTTCCCTAAGATCCGAAGTTTCAATAGCCGTTAAACGCAGCCTGTTCAGGTCTGGGTGTTGGAACGGTCCCTGAGATAGCTGGTCCTCTCTCTGAGGTAACCGCCAAGGATCTTCCACTAGTAACCCTCGCAGGTCTGAGTACCCACTCCTGCGGGGCCAATCTGGTGCGATTAGAATCGCCCACACTCGCTCTCGTTTCAACCGTTTCTGAACCTTGGGTATGAGAGGGAAAGGTGGAAAAATGTAAACCCTCCTGTAACTCCAAGGAAGTGTTAATGCGTCCACTCCTTCTGCTGCTAGATCTCTTGTCCTGGACACATATCTGGGCAGCTGATGGTTTTGCCGAGACGCCATAAGGTCAACTTGAGGTAGACCACAACTCCTCACCACCATGTTGAAAATCCGTGGGTGTAGGCACCACTGTCCCGGATGCATGTCCTGGCGACTGAGATAATTTGCTTCTCAGTTTTCCAGTCTTGGAATGAACTACACCGAAAGGACGATGTTGCGCTTTTCTGTCCACAACAAGATCTTTGTGGCTACTTTCATGTTATCTTGCCCCTTCTTGACGGTTTATGCATAATGTCATTGAGACATTGTCCATCTGCATCTACACGTGTGGGCCCATTCCTAGGTTTTCAGTTAAGAGAAGTTGTATTGTAACTGCACTCCACTCTAGATTGTTTATGGGTAGACTGTTCTCTCGTGACGTCCGTCTTTCTTCGAGGACGGCACTCCAATGTCTGAGACAGGCATCCGGTGTGAGGATCCTCCAATCCCAAACGCAGAATAGATGTACACCGAGGTGTAGAGAACCACTCTGTGCCTGTAGTACCTGAGTCACCAGTCTCTGTCTGTCTCTAGTAGGACTACCCTCAATTTTACTGTGTCAAAGATGAGACCTGGAAATGAAATCCTTTGAATTGGCATGAGGTTGGATTTGTGGAATCACAATCCACCCATGTTGAGTGTGACCGTCTGTGGGCATGACAAAAAACAAACAAAAGATTCGAAAAGAACCCCTTTTCTCCTGAAGAGTAGGAATATGTGTATCAATATCCGAATTGTCATCAGTAATGCCTTTGCTCTAGAACGGAATGACAGCCTAGTCATTGTCAACATCTACATTCAATATATGGAGACGACCTCTGTTGATATAAAATTCCCAAGTCTCGGACCCGGTCACTCTAGACCTGTCCAACCCTTACCCCCCATAGGAGGTCTAAGGTAAGTTTGTGTAGAAACCCGACTAGTGGCTATTGGGAATAGTCTCTGTTACCAGAGACTCCTCCAGTACGGGACTGAGAACCAAACTAGTTGGAAATGGACCAGAGTAACTGCTACTGCCTATTGGTCTAATTCTATAATGCCCGGTAGGCAGAAGATGTGTGAGAATTTGAGGAGTAGCTTTCTTCGATCAGCTGTTCCTGGAAGGTGGCCTACATCAGCAGATCATTTATATAAGGTATGATCGTTGACCGTTAACAGTCTCAAACTGGCGACCCTTATTTTGTATAAAATTCTCGTGGCTGATGATAAACGGAATGGTAAAGGTCCCAACTGTTACTGATCCTTGACCAGTATGAATTCTAAGTATGCTTGATGTGGAGTCCAAATCGGGATATGACGGAATGCATCCCTTATGTCCCAAGACACTATGAACTCCCCCAGGTCTAGGCCTGCAGTGACCGGCTGGATTGATTTCCTCTTGAATCTGTAGGCCGGTAGAAACTGGGTCAAAAAACTGTAAAGTGACTACCTTTTGTCTTAAATTTATTGGACCAAGGAAAGCTGTTCCTCCCAGGGAAATAGCCCTCCAACTCGGTAACGGCTCTTTATTGACACACGAACCTCCCATGTCCGTTTGAGATGGTCTTGTCACTAGAGGTTTGGTATTCCCTGCCAATTCCAACCTGCATGTGACCCCTGTTTTGCAGTGGGACTGTAATAAGTAAGAATGTTCCTTAACAGACTAGGCAGGGGTGAGCCACCATCGTTATGGGATCCTTTCCCCTCCTGTGGAATCAGAGATTCTGTTGTCACAGAAAACATTTGAGATATATAGTTGAGATCGGGAAGCTAACTTCTATAGCAGCCTGAATAACATATGTGGGTAACTCTCGGGTATGCCCCGCTAGTCAAAAATTTGATTTGGGAATTTGGACGTCTGTACTGATCACTTCTAGGTAGTTACGCCTCCAACGGTTCACCCACCATTTCAAGAGTCAGCACCAGGGGTCACATGTCCGTCTTAGGCCATTACGTTATACCCGTGCGGATGGAGTAATATTAACTATGAATTCCTCCCTATTTTGGATTTGCTTGCAGCCAATACTCAATTGTTGAATATATGTCAGGTTATACCTTTCCGAACCTTGACAGACACTGCCCCCAGGTAGTGTGCCTGATCCCAATTGTCGCGCACTCCAGGGCTGTTAACCATAGTGCTCATTTATTTGAGCAACCACAAGTAATCCTTGCGGTCCCATTTACCTTAGATAGATAAATATATACATACCACTCAGCTGGACTTTCACCTATTAGCATAGGAGGAGAAAGGCCGTAGACATATTGGGAGTATTTTCAAATAGCTGGAACTCTTTCTTTCTATTAGAAAATAATAAGATTTTAAACCTACCGGTAAATCTTTTTCTCGTAGTCCGTAGAGGATGCTGGGACTCCGTAAGGACCATGGGGATAGACGGGCTCCGCAGGAGACATGGGCACTTTAAGAAAGACTTTGACTCTGGGTGTGCACTGGCTCCTCCCTCTATGCCCCTCCTCCAGACCTCAGTTAGAGAAACTGTGCCCAGAGGAGACGGACAGTACAAGGAAAGGATTTTTGTAATCCAAGGGCAAGATTCATACCAGCCACACCGTATAACTTGTGATATACTATCTAGTTAACAGTATGAAGAACAACATATCATCGGCCCAAAACCGATGAAACTATAACATAACCCTTATGTAAGCAATAACTATATACAAGTCTTGCAGAAGTAGTCCGCACTTGGGACGGGCGCCCAGCATCCTCTACGGACTACGAGAAAAAGATTTACCGGTAGGTTTAAAATCTTATTTTCTCTAACGTCCTAGAGGATGCTGGGACTCCGTAAGGACCATGGGGATTATACCAAAGCTCCCAAATGGGCGGGAGAGTTCTGATGACTCTGCAGCACCGATTGAGCAAACAGGAGGTCCTCCTCAGCCAGGGTATCAAACTTATAGAACTTTGCAAAGGTGTTTGACCCCGACCAAGTAGCAGCTCGGCACAGCTGTAGTGCCGAGACCCCTCGGGCAGCCGCCCAAGACGAGCCCACCTTCCTAGTGGAATGAGCCTTAACCGATTTCGGTAACGGCAATCCTGCCGTAGAATGCGCCTGCTGAATCGTGTTACAGATCCAGCGAGCAATAGTCTGCTTTGAAGCAGGGCCGCCAACCTTGTTGGCTGCATACAGGACAAACAGTGCTTCTGTTTTTCTGATTCTAGCCGTTCTGGCCACGTAAATTTTCAAAGCCCTGACCACATCAAGGGACTCGGAAACCTCCAAGTCACGTGTAGCCACAGGCACGACAATAGGTTGGTTCATATGAAAGGATGAGACCACCTTAGGTAGGAATTGAGGACGGGTCCGCAACTCCGCTCTATCCATATGGAAAACCAGATAGGGGCTTTTATGTGATAAAGCCGCCAATTCCGAAAGTCGCCTAGCCGAAGCCAAGGCTAACAACATGACCACTGTTTTAAGTGGTTCAAACCAATGTGACTTAAGAAAACTTAACACCACGTTAAGGTCCCAAGGCACCACCGGAGGTACAAAAGGAGGCTGAATATGCAAAAGTCTGTACTTCAGGTAAAGAGGCCAATTCCTTTTGAAAGAAAATGGATAAGGCCGAAATATGAACCTTAATGGAGCCTAATTTTAGGCCCAAATTCACTCCAGTTTGTAGGAAGTGAAGAAAACAGCCTAGATGGAATTCTTCCGTAGGAGCATTCCTGGCCTCACACCAAGAAACATATTTTCGCCATATTCGGTGATAATGTTTAGACGTCACGTCCTTCCTAGCCTTTATTATCGTAGGAATGACCTCATCCGGAATACCTTTTTCCGCTAGGATCCGGCGTTCAACCGCCATGCCGTCAAACGCAGCCGCGGTAAGTCTTGGAACAGACCAGGGACCTTGTTGTAACAGGTCCTGCCTTAGAGGAAGAGTCCACGGATCTTCTGTGAGCATTTCTTGCAGATCCGGATACCAGGTCCTTCGTGGCCAATCTGGAACAATGAGAATTGTTCTCACTCCTCTTTTCTTATTATCCTCAACACCTTGGGTATGAGTGGAAGAGGAGGAAACGCATATACCAACTGGAACACCCACGGTGTCACTAGGGCGTCCACAGCTACCGCCTGAGGGTCTGGCGCAATACCTTTGTAGCTTTTTGTTGAGACGGGATGCCATCATGTCTATTTGGGGTAGTCCCCACCGACTTGCAATCTGCGCGAAGACTTCCTGATGAAGTCCCCACTCTCCCGGATGCAGATCGTGTCTGCTGAGGAAGTCTGCTTCCCAGTTGTCCACTCCCGGAATGAACACTGCTGACAGAGCGCTTAACTGATTCTCCGCCCAGCGAAGAATTCTGGTGGCTTCCACCATTGCCACTCTGCTCCTTGTGCCGCCTTGGTGGTTTACATGAGCTACTGCGGTGATGTTATCTGACTGGATCAGAACTGGTCGATTGCGAAGTAAGATCTCCGTTTGACGTAGGGCGTTGTATATGGCCCTTAATTCCAGGATGTTGATGTGAAGACAAGTCTCTTGACTTGACCAAGGTCCTTAGAAATTTCTTCCCTGTGTGACTGCTCCCCAACCTCGGAGGCTCGCGTCCGTGGTCACCAGGATCCAGTCCTGAATGCCGAACCTGCGGCCCTCTAGAAGGTGAGCACTGTTTAGCCACCACAGGAGAGATACTCTGGCCCTGGGGGACAGGGTGATCCGCTGATGCAATTGCAGATGCGACCCGGACCATTTGTCCAATAGGTCCCATTGGAAGGTCCTTGCATGGAATCTGCCGTATGGAATGGCTTCGTATGTTGCCACCATCTTTCCCAGAACTTGAGTGCAATGATGTACTGACACTTGTTTTGGTTTCAACAGGTTCATGACTAGAGTCATGAGTTCCTGCGCTTTTTCCGTCGGAAGAAAAACCCTTTTCTCTGACGTCCTAGTGGATGCTGGGAACTCCGAAAGGACCATGGGGAATAGCGGCTCCGCAGGAGACTGGGCACAAAAGTAAAAGCTTTAGGACTAGCTGGTGTGCACTGGCTCCTCCCCCTATGACCCTCCTCCAAGCCTCAGTTAGATTTTTGTGCCCGAACGAGAAGGGTGCAATCTAGGTGGCTCTCCTGAGCTGCTTAGAGTAAAAGTTTAAATTAGGTTTTTTATTTTCAGTGAGTCCTGCTGGCAACAGGCTCACTTCATCGAGGGACTAAGGGGAGAAGAAGCGAACTCGCCTGCGTGCAGAGTGGATTGGGCTTCTTAGGCTACTGGACATTAGCTCCAGAGGGACGATCACAGGCCCAGCCATGGATGGGTCCCAGAGCCGCGCCGCCGTCCCCCTTACAGAGCCAGAAGAGCAGAAGAGGTCCGTAAAATCGGCGGCAGAAGACGTCCTGTCTTCAATAAGGTAGCGCACAGCACCGCAGCTGTGCGCCATTGCTCTCAGCACACTTCACACTCCGGTCACTGAGGGTGCAGGGCGCTGGGGAGGGGGCGCCCTGAGACGCAATAAAAATACCTTAGATGGCAAAAAATACATCACATATAGCTCCTGGGCTATATGGATGCATTTAACCCCTGCCAGTTTTTCCTTAAAAAAGCGGGAGAAAGGCCGCCGAGAAGGGGGCGGAGCCTATCTCCTCAGCACACTGGCGCCATTTTCCCTCACAGCTCCGTTGGAGGGAAGCTCCCTGACTCTCCCCTGCAGTCCTGCACTACAGAAACAGGGTAAAACAAGAGAGGGGGGGCACTAATTTGGCAGATAAATCAATACAGCAGCTATATAAGGGAAAAACACTTATATAAGGTTATCCCTGTATATATATATAGCGCTCTGGTGTGTGCTGGCAAACTCTCCCTCTGTCTCCCCAAAGGGCTAGTTGGGGTCCTGTCCTCTATCAGAGCATTCCCTGTGTGTGTGCTGTGTGTCGGTACGTTGTGTCGACATGTATGAGGAGGAAAATGGTATGGAGGCGGAGCAATTGCCTGTAATAGTGATGTCACCCCCTAGGGAGTCGACACCTGACTGGATGGTCTTATGGAAGGAATTACGTGATAGCGTCAGCACTTTACAAAAGACTGTTGACGACATGAGACAGCCGGCAAATCAGTTATTACCTGTACAGGCGTCTCAAACACCGTCGGGGGCTCTAAAGCGCCCGTTACCTCAGATGGTCGACACAGACCCAGACACGGACACTGACTCCAGTGTCGACGGTGAGGAAACAAACGTATTTTCCAGTAGGGCCACACGTTACATGATCACGGCAATGAAGGAGGTTTTGAACATTTCTGATACTACAAGTACCACAAAAAAGGGTATTATGTGGGGTGTGAAAAAACTACTCGTAGTTTTTCCTGAATCAGATGAATTAAATGAGGTGTGTGATGAAGCGTGGGTTTCCCCCGATTAAAAACTGCTAATTTCTAAAAAAAATATTGGCATTATACCCTTTCCCGCCAGAGGTTAGGGCGCGTTGGGAAACACCCCCTAGGGTAGATAAGGCGCTCACACGCTTATCAAAACAAGTGGCCTTACCGTCTCCTGATACGGCCGCCCTCAAGGAACCAGCTGATAGGAAGCTGGAAAATATCCTTAAAAGTATATACACACATACTGGTATTATACTGCGACCAGCAATCGCCTCAGCCTGGATGTGCAGTGCTGGGGTGGCTTGGTCGGATTCCCTGACTGAAAATAAAGGATGCATTTCTATATATGCGAGATGCACAGAGGGATATTTGCACTCTGGCATCAAGAGTAAGTGCGCTGTCCATTTCTGCCAGAAGAGGGTTATGGACGCGACAGTGGTCAGGTGATGCGGATTCCAAACGGCATATGGAAGTATTGCCGTATAAAGGGGAGGAGTTATTTGGGGTCGGTCTATCGGACCTGGTGGCCACGGCAACGGCTGGGAAATCCACCTTTTTACCCCAGGTCACCTCTCAGCAGAAAAAGACACCGTCTTTTCAGGCTCAGTCCTTTCGTCCCCATAAGGGCAAGCGGGCAAAAGGCCACTCATATCTGCCCCGGGGCAGAGGAAGGGGAAAAAGACTGCAGCAGGCAGCCTCTTCCCAGGAACAGAAGCCCTCCCCCGCTTCTGCCAAGTCCTCAGCATGACGCTGGGGCCTTACAAGCGGACTCAGGCACGGTGGGGGCCCGTCTCAAGAATTTCAGCGCGCAGTGGGCTCACTCGCAAGTGGACCCCTGGATTCTGCAGGTAGTATCTCAGGGATACAAATTGGAATTCGAGACGTCTCCCCCTCGCCGGTTCCTGAAGTCTGCTTTACCAACGTCTCCCTCCGACAGGGAGGCGGTATTGGAAGCCATTCACAAGCTGTATTCCCAGCAGGTGATAATCAAGGTACCCCTCCTACAACAGGGAAAGGGGTATTATTCCACGCTGTTTGTGGTACCGAAGCCGGACGGCTCGGTGAGACCTATTTTAAATCTGAAATCCTTGAACACTTACATACAAAGGTTCAAATTCAAGATGGAGTCACTCAGAGCAGTGATAGCGAACCTGGAAGAAGGGGACTATATGGTGTCTCTGGACATCAAGGATGCTTACCTCCATGTCCCAATTTGCCCTTCTCACCAAGGGTACCTCAGGTTTGTGGTACAGAACTGTCATTATCAGTTTCAGACGCTGCCGTTTGGATTGTCCACGGCACCCCGGGTCTTTACCAAGGTAATGGCCGAAATGATGATTCTTCTTCGAAGAAAAGGCGTCTTAATTATCCCTTACTTGGACGATCTCCTGATAAGGGCAAGGTCCAGGGAACAGTTAGAGGTCGGAGTAGCACTATCTCAAGTAGTACTACGACAGCACGGGTGGATTCTAAATATTCCAAAATCGCAGCTGATTCCGACGACACGTCTGCTGTTCCTAGGGATGATTCTGGACACAGTCCAGAAAAAGGTGTTTCTCCCAAAGGAGAAAGCCAGGGAGTTATCCGAGCTAGTCAGGAACCTCCTAAAACCAGGCCAAGTGTCAGTGCATCAATGCACAAGGGTCCTGGGAAAAATGGTGGCTTCTTACGAAGCGATTCCATTCGGCAGATTCCACGCAAGAACTTTTCAGTGGGATCTGCTGGACAAATGGTCCGGATCGCATCTTCAGATGCATCAGCGGATAACCCTGTCTCCAAGGACAAGGGTGTCTCTCCTGTGGTGGTTGCAGAGTGCTCATCTTCTAGAGGGCCGCAGATTCGGCATTCAGGACTGGGTCCTGGTGACCACGGATGCCAGCCTGAGAGGCTGGGGAGCAGTCACACAGGGAAGAAATTTCCAGGGCTTGGGGTCAAGCATGGAAACGTCATTTCACATAAATATCCTGGAACTAAGGGCCATTTACAATGCCCTAAGTCAAGCAAGGCCTCTGCTTCAGGGTCAGCCGGTGTTGATCCAGTCGGACAACATCACGGCAGTCGCCCACGTAGACAGACAGGGCGGCACAGGAAGCAGGAGGGCAATGACGGAAGTTGCAGGGATTCTTCGCTGGGCGGAAAATCATGTGATAGCACTGTCAGCAGTGTTCATTCCGGGAGTGGACAACTGGGAAGCAGACTTCCTCAGCAGACACGACCTCCACCCGGGGGAGTGGGGACTTCACCCAGAAGTCTTCCACATGATTGTGAACCGTTGGGAAAAACCAAAGGTGGACATGATGGCGTCCCGCCTCAACAAAAAACTAGACAGATATTGCGCCAGGTCAAGGGACCCTCAGGCAATAGCTGTGGACGCTCTGGTAACACCGTGGGTGTACCAGTCAGTGTATGTGTTCCCTCCTCTGCCTCTCATACCCAAGGTACTGAGAATCATAAGAAGGAGAGGAGTAAGATCTATACTCGTGGCTCCGGATTGGCCAAGAAGGACTTGGTACCCGGAACTTCAAGAGATGCTCACGGAGGACCCGTGGCCTCTACCTCTAAGAAAGGACCTGCTCCAGCAGGGACCCTGTCTGTTCCAAGACTTGCCGCGGCTGCGTTTGACGGCATGGCGGTTGAACGCCGGATCCTGAAGGAAAAAGGCATTCCGGATGAAGTCATCCCTACCCTGATCAAAGCCAGAAAGGATGTAACTGTGCAACATTATCACCGTATTTGGCGTAAATATGTTGCGTGGTGTGAGGCCAGGAAGGCCCCTACAGAGGAATTTCAACTGGGTCGTTTCCTGCATTTCCTGCAAACAGGACTGTCTATGGGCCTAAAATTAGGGTCCATTAAGGTTCAAATTTCGGCCCTGTCGATTTTCTTCCAGAAAGAACTAGCTTCAGTCCCTGAAGTTCAGACGTTTGTCAAGGGGGTACTGCATATACAGCCTCCTTTTGTGCCTCCAGTGGCACCTTGGGATCTCAATGTAGTTTTGGGGTTCCTAAAATCACATTGGTTTGAACCACTCACCACTGTGGACTTAAAATATCTCACATGGAAAGTGGTAATGCTGTTAGCCCTGGCTTCAGCCAGGCGTGTCTCAGAATTGGCGGCTTTATCCTATAAAAGCCCTTACCTAATTTTTCATACGGACAGGGCAGAATTGAGGACTCGTCCTCAATTTCTCCCTAAGGTGGTTTCAGCGTTTCACTTAAACCAGCCTATTGTGGTACCTGCGGCTACTAGGGACTTGGAGGATTCCAAGTTGCTGGACGTAGTCAGGGCCCTGAAAATATATGTTTCCAGGACGGCTGGAGTCAGAAAATCTGACTCGCTGTTTATCCTGTATGCACCCAACAAGCTGGGTGCTCCTGCTTCTAAGCAGACTATTGCTCGTTGGATTTGTAGTACAATTCAGCTTGCACATTCTGTGGCAGGCCTGCCACAGCCAAAATCTGTAAAAGCCCATTCCACAAGGAAAGTGGGCTCATCTTGGGCGGCTGCCCGAGGGGTCTCGGCTTTACAACTTTGCCGAGCAGCTACTTGGTCAGGGGCAAACACGTTTGCTAAATTCTACAAATTTGATACCCTGGCTGAGGAGGACCTGGAGTTCTCTCATTCGGTGCTGCAGAGTCATCCGCACTCTCCCGCCCGTTTGGGAGCTTTGGTATAATCCCCATGGTCCTTTCGGAGTTCCCAGCATCCATTAGGACGTTAGAGAAAATAAGAATTTACTTACCGATAATTCTATTTCTCATAGTCCGTAGTGGATGCTGGGCGCCCATCCCAAGTGCGGATTGTCTGCAATACTTGTACATAGTTACAAAAATCGGGTTATTATTGTTGTGAGCCATCTTTTCAGAGGCTCCTCTGTTATCATGCTGTTAACTGGGTTCAGATCACAGGTTGTACGGTGTGATTGGTGTGGCTGGTATGAGTCTTACCCGGGATTCAAAATCCTTCCTTATTGTGTACGCTCGTCCGGGCACAGTATCCTAACTGAGGCTTGGAGGAGGGTCATAGGGGGAGGAGCCAGTGCACACCAGCTAGTCCTAAAGCTTTTACTTTTGTGCCCAGTCTCCTGCGGAGCCGCTATTCCCCATGGTCCTTTTGGAGTTCCCAGCATCCACTACGGACTATGAGAAATAGAATTATCGGTAAGTAAATTCTTATTTTCTGGTCTGTATCCAGAATCATGCCCAAGAAGGGCAGACGAGTTGTAGGATTCAGCTGCGACTTTGAAATATTGAGAATCCAGCCGTGTCGCTGTAACACATTCAGTGAAAGTGAGACGCTGTTCAGCAACTTCTCCCGTGATTTCGCTTTTATGAGGAGATTGTCCAAGTACGGGATAATTGTGACATCCTGCTTGCGCAGGAGCGCCATCATTTCCGCCATTACCTTGGTGAAAATTCTCGGGGCCGTGGAAAGCCCAAACGGCAACGTCTGAAATTGGTAATGACAATCCTGTACCGCAAATCTCAGGTACACCTAATGAGGAGGATATATGGGGACATGCAGGTATGCATCCTTTATGTCCAGAGATACCAAAAAATCTCACCCTTCTAGGCTGGCTATGACCGCCCTGAGCAATTCCATTTTGAACTTGAACCGTTTTAAGTAAAGGTTCAGGGATTTTAAATTTAAAATGGGTCTGACCGAACCGTCCGGTTTCGGAACCACAAACAGAGTTGAGTAGTACCCCTGCCCTCTTTGAAGCAGGGGAACCTCTACCACCACTTGTTGAAGACACAATTTGTGAATCGCATGTAACACTATCTTCCTTTCCAGGGGTTGTTTCGGTAGGGCCGATTTGAAAAACCGGCGAGGAGGCACTTCTTCGAATTCCAGCTTGTAACCCTGGGAAACTATTTCTATTGCCCATGGATCCACCTGTGAGTGGACCCAAACGTGGCTGAACAGTCGAAGACGTGCCCCCACAGGAGCTGACTCCCTCAGGGGAGCCCCAGCGTCATGCAGTGGATTTTGCAGAGGCCGGGGAGGACTTCTGTTCCTGGGAACTAGCTGTGTTATGCAGCTTTTTCCCTCTGCCCTTACCTCTGGCAAGAAAGGACGATCCACGTGCTCTCTTGCTTTTATTGGAACGAAAGGACTGCATTTGATAATGAGGCGCTTTCTTAGATTGTGAGGGAATATATGGCAAAAAATTTGATTTACCTGCCGTAGCCGTGGAGACGAGGTCCGAGAGTCCCTCTCCAAACAATTCCTCACCCTTGTAAGGCAACAACTCCATATGTCTCTTGGAGTCGGCATCACCAGTCCACTGTCGGGTCCATAAGACACGCCTAGCAGAAATAGACATAGCGTTTATCCTGGAACCCAGTATACTAATGTCTCTTTGAGCATCCCTCATATACAAGACCGCATCTTTTATATGCCCTAGGGTTAATAAAATAGTATCCTTATCAAGGGTCTCAATATCCGCTGATAAGGAATCTGTCCATGCTGCTACAGCACTACAAACCCAGGCCGACGCAATAGCCGGTCTGAGTAACGTACCAGAATGTGTGTAAATGGACTTCAGGGTAACCTCCTGCTTGCGGTCAGCAGGATCCTTGAGGGTAGCCGTATCTTGGGATGGAAGTGCTATATTTTTTGATAAGCGCGTCAAGGCCTTGTCCACCCTAGGGGAGGATTCCCACCGTATCCTGTCCTGCGACGGGAAAGGATACGCTGTTAGGATCCTTTTGGGAATCTGCAGTTTTTTGTCTGGAGTTTCCCACGCTTTTTCACATACTTCGTTCAGCTCATGTGAGGAGGGAAAGGAGATCTCAGGTTTCTTTCCTTTATACATGTGTACCCTCGTGTCAGGGACAGGGGGGTTCCTCGGTGATATGCAACACATATTTTATTGCGATAATCATATATCGAATACCTTTAGCCACCTTTGGCTGTAATTTTGTATCATCGTAATCGACACTGGAGTCTGAATCCGTGTCGGTATCTGTGTCAACTATTTGGGATAGTGGGCGCTTCTGAGACCCCGAAGGTCCCGGCGACATAGGGACAGGCATGGGTTGACTCCCTGACTGTGCCCCAGCTTCGGCTTTGTCTAGCCTTTTGTGCAATAAATTAACATTTGCACTTAAAACATTCCACATATTCATCCAGTCCGGCGTCGGCACCGCCGACGGAGACCTAACTTTCATAAACTCCCCCTCCTCCTTAGGTGAATCCTCAACCTCAGACATGTCGACACACACGTACCGACACACCACACATACACAGTGAAGCTCTTTTCTGAAGACAGGTTCCCCACCAGGCCCTTTGGAGAGACAGAGAGAGAGTATGCCAGCACACACCCCAGCGCTATATGACCCAGGAATAACACAGTAAATTAATGTTTACCCAGCAGCGCTGTTTTATGTATCTGCGCCAATTATGTGCGCCCCCTCTACATTAAAACCCTCTGTCACCGTGTGTCAAGCAGGGGAGAGTCCGGGGAGCTTCCTCTCAGCGGTGCTGTGGAGAAAAATGGCGCTGGTGAGTGCTGAGGGAGAAGCCCCGCCCCCTCGGCGGCGGGCTTCTGTCCCGCTCAATTTTTTCAATACATGGCGCTCTTTTTATACATGTACAGTGCCCAGCTGTACATGTATATATACATCTGTTCCATAAGAGAGGTTTATATTGCTGCCCAGGGCGCCCCCCCCTGCGCCCTGCACCCTTACAGTGACCGGAGTGTGTGAGGTGAAGGGGAGCAATGGCGCACAGCTGCAGTGCTGTGCGTTACCTCAGTGAAGATTCAAGTGTCTTCTGCCGCCTCAGATGGGTCTTTTCCTCACATACTCACCCGGCTTCTTTCTTCCGGCTCTGCGAGGAGGACGGCGGCGCGGCTCTGGGACGGAGGGTGAGACCTGCGTACCGATCCCTCTGGAGCTAATGGTGTCCAGTAGCCTAAGAAACAGAGCCCTGAACTCAGAGAAGTGGGTCTGTTTCTCTCTCCTCAGTCCCTTGATGCAGGGAGTCTGTTGCCAGCAGGCTCCCTGAAAATAAAAAAACCTAACAAAAATGCTTTCTTACAGGAAACTCAGGAGAGCTCCTGAAATGCACCCAGTCTCCACTGGGCACAGTATCAAACTGAGGTCTGGAGGAGGGGCATAGAGGGAGGAGCCAGTGCACACCTAGAGTCAAAGTCTTTCTTAAAGTGCCAATGTCTCCTGCGGAGCCCGTCTATCCCCATGGTCCTTACGGAGTCCCAGCATCCTCTAGGACGTTAGAGAAATATAATTAATATAAATACTCCTTCAACCATCACCCACCAGACCATCAACTGTTGACACAGATAGAAGTGAATTGGGTGACAATATCTGATGCTCCCTCCTCCGCCAACCTGTCAGCAGCGTCTGTTGGAGGCATTATGCGTATATAAATATATACTTAGATGTACACCAAAAGCAACTGGAGTTACCATGCTGATAATAAGTCTTAGTATTCTTGGCTTGTGCATGTGATGATGAAAATGCACCTCCACAGAATACATTCTTTATAATAGACAACGGAATACCGTAGCGGATGACGGGAATAAACTTACAATGGATTCACCTGGCTGGATTCGCTGAGAGATAAAAAGAAGAAAAAAAAAAATATATACTATGTTAAGAGCGGCTCAGGTCTCCCACTAGCAAGGGCTCTGTCGCTTCATGACAAAGTAACCCCCGCGGCTCAGTGCAGGGACGCTGCGGCTGTCAGCAGCGGAGACACGGAGCCAGCAGCGGAGGGAGGAGGGAGCGGGTGATGCTGCTGCTGTCAGCCGCGGAGACACGGAGCCAGTAGCGGAGGGAGCGGGTGATTTTGCGGCTGTCAGCCGCGGAGACACGGAGCCAGCAGCGGAGGGAGCGGGTGATGCTGCGGCTGTCAGCCGCAGAGACACGGCGCCAGCAGCGGAGGGAGGAGGGAGCAAGTGATGCTACAGCTGTCAGCCACGAATGCCGTATTACCAAACTGGTGTGAGGGAGGGCTCAGGTCTCTCATTCAGAAGGACGCTGCCGCTGTCCAACCCCAGCGGCTCAGGAAGTGTAAGGACGCTGCGGCAGCCAGCCGCGGAGACACTGAGGCAGTGGAAGGGGAGCGGTTGATGCTGCGGCTTGCAGCCGCTAATGTAGGTTTACAAAGTCGGTGGAGGGAGGGAGAGCGGGTCTGCCTGGCGACCAGTGTCAACTGGACAGGAGGTGACACTACAGACCTTTGTCCCCCTTTTATCAGGTTGAACTTATCTTCAGCTAGGAACGCCTGCACCCTCCTTTCATTTAGGAGGGATTGGGCACCATCTTCCTTTGAAAGGAAAAACCTGCACCCTCCTTTTAGTTAGGAGGGATTGGGCCTGATCAGAAATTACAAAAAAATTCAATAACAATAACTTTCTTCATGGAGCAGAGCTCCCATCTGTGCTTCTTTCCTCCTAGCACAATTTTCCAAACTGAGGGAGGCGGGATGTGAAGGGGTAGGAGCCGGCTGTGCAGACAATGCTAATTTCTCTGACGTCCTAGTGGATGCTGGGAACTCCGTAAGGACCATGGGGAATAGCGGGCTCCGAAGGAGACTGGGCACTCTAAGAAAGAATTAGGACTACCTGGTGTGCACTGGCTCCTCCCTCTATGCCCCTCCTCCAGACCTCAGTTAGAATCTGTGCCCGGCTCGAGCTGGATGCACACTAGGGGCTCTCCTGAGTTTCTAGAAAAGAAAGTATATTTAGGTTTTTTATTTTCAGTGAGATCTGCTGGCAACAGACTCACTGCTACGAGGGACTTAGGGGAGAGAAGCGAACCTACCTGCTTGCAGCTAGCTTGGGCTTCTAGGCTACTGGACACCATTAGCTCCAGAGGGATCGAACACAGGCCCAGCCTCGGTTGTCCGGTCCCGGAGCCGCGCCGCCGTCCCCCTTGCAGAGCCAGAAGCAAGAAGAACGTCCAGGAAATCGGCAGCTTCATTAAGGTAGCGCACAGCACTGCAGCTGTGCGCCATTGCTCCCCATGCACACCTCACACTCCGGTCACTGATGGGTGCAGGGCGCTGGGGGGGGGGCGCCCTGGGCTGCAATAAGATTACCTTACATTGGCAAAAAATACACATAATATAGTCATAAGACTATATATGTGTAAAATCCCCTGCCATATATCCATAAAAAAAGCGGGAGAAGTCCGCCGTGAAGGGGGCGGGGCTATCTCCCTCAGCACACTGGCGCCATTTCCTCTCACAGCTCCGCTGGAAGGACGCTCCCCAGGCTCTCCCCTGCAGTTTCCAGGCTCAATAGGGTAAAAAAGAGAGGGGGGGCACTAAATTTAGGCGCAAATACTATATATATATATATATATAGCTGCTATAGGGTAAAATCACTCATTATAGTGTACATCCCTGTGATTTATAGCGCTGTGGTGTGTGCTGGCATACTCTCTCTCTGTCTCCCCAAAGGACTTTGTGGGGTCCTGTCCTCAGTCAGAGCATTCCCTGTGTGTGTGCGGAGTGTCGGTACGGCTGTGTCGACATGTTTGATGAGCAGGCTTATGTGGAGGCGGAGCAGGTGCCGATAAATGTGATGTCACCCCCTGCGGGGTCGACACCTGAGTGGATGGATATGTGGAAGGAATTACGTGATAGTGTCAACTCCTTACATAAGAGGTTTGATGACATAGCAGATGTGGGACAGCCGGCTTCTCAGTCCGTGCCTGCCCAGGCGTCTCAAAAGCCATCGGGGGCTCAAAAACGCCCGCTACCTCAGATGGCAGACACAGATGTCGACACGGATACTGACTCCAGTGTCGACGACGATGAGACTAGTGTACATTCCAATAGGGCCATCCGTTACATGATTACGGCAATGAAAAATGTGTTGCACATTTCTGACATTAACCCTGGTACCACAAAAAAGGGTATTATGTTTGGGGAGAAAAAGCAACCTGTGGTTTTTCCCCCTTCTGAAGAGTTAAATGAAGTGTGTGATGAAGCGTGGGTTTCCCCCGATAAGAAACTGGTAATTTCCAAAAAGTTACTAAGGGCGTACCCTTTCCCGCCAGAGGATAGGATACGTTGGGAGACATCCCCTAGGGTGGATAAAGCGCTCACACGCTTGTCAAAGAAGGTGGCACTACCGTCTCCGGATACGGCCGCCCTAAAGGAGCCTGCGGATAGAAAGCAGGAGGCTATCCTGAAGTCTGTATATACACACTCAGGTATTATACTGAGACCGGCTATTGCTTCAGCATGGATGTGCAGTGCTGCAGCTGCGTGGTCAGATTCCCTGTCTGATAACATTGATACCCTTGACAGGGACACTATATTGCTAACTGTAGAGCATATTAAAGACGTAGTCTTATACATGAGAGATGCACAGAGGGATATTTGCCAACTGGCATCTAGAATAAATGCAATGTCCATTTCTGCCAGGAGAGTATTATGGACTCGGCAGTGGACAGGTGATGCGGATTCTAAAAGGCACATGGAGGTTTTGCCTTACAAGGGTGAGGAATTGTTTGGGGATGGTCTCTCGGACCTCGTTTCCACAGCAACGGCTGGGAAGTCGACATTTTTACCCCATGTTCCCTCACAGCCAAAGAAAGCACCGTATTATCAGGTACAGTCCTTTCGGCCCAAGAAAAGCAAGCGGGTTAAAGGCGCGTCCTTTCTGCCCAGAGGCAGAGGTAGGGGGAAAAAGCTGCACCAAACAGCAAGTTCCCAGGAACAAAAGTCCTCTCCCGCTTCCTCTAAGTCCACCGCATGACGCTGGGGCTCCACAGGTGGAGCCAGGTGCGGTGGGGGCCCGTCTCCGGAACTTCAGCGACCAGTGGGTTCGCTCACGGGTGGATCCCTGGATTCTACAAGTGGTATCTCAGGGGTACAAGCTGGAATTCGAGACGTCTCCCCCTCGCTGTTTCCTCAAATCAGCCTTGCCAACTACTCCCCCAGACAGGGAGGCGGTGCTGGAGGCGATTCACAAGCTGTACTCCCAGCAGGTGATAACCAAAGTACCCCTCCTTCAACAGGGACGGGGTTACTATTCCACAATGTTTGTGGTACCGAAACCGGACGGTTCGGTGAGACCCATTTTAAATTTGAAATCCTTGAACACATATATAAAAAGGTTCAAGTTCAAGATGGAATCGCTCAGGGCGGTTATTTCAAGCCTGGACGAAGGGGATTACATGGTATCACTGGACATCAAGGATGCTTACCTGCATGTCCACATTTACCCTCCTCACCAGGAGTACCTCAGATTTGTGGTACAGGACTGTCATTACCAATTCCAGACGTTGCCGTTTGGTCTGTCCACGGCACCGAGGGTATTTACCAAGGTAATGGCCGAAATGATGATACTCCTTCGAAAAAAGGGAGTTATAATTATCCCGTACTTGGACGATCTCCTTATAAAGGCGAGGTCCAGGGAACAGTTGTTGATCGGAGTAGCACTAGCTCGGGAAGTGCTACAAGAGCACGGCTGGATCCTGAATATTCCAAAGTCGCAGCTGGTTCCTACAACGCGTCTACTGTTCCTGGGGATGGTTCTGGACACAGAACAGAAAAAGGTGTTTCTCCCGGAGGAGAAGGCCAAGGAGTTGTCATCTCTAGTCAGAGACCTCCTAAAACCAAAACAGGTGTCGGTGCACCACTGCAGGCGAGTCCTGGGAAAGATGGTAGCTTCTTACGAAGCAATTCCATTCGGAAGGTTCCAGGCAAGGATCTTTCAGTACAATGCCCTAAGTCAGGCAAGACCCCTGCTTCAACACCAGCCGGTGCTGATCCAGTCAGACAACATCATGGCGGTCGCCCATGTAAACCATCAGGGCGGCACAAGAAGCAGGATGGCGATGGCAGAAGCCACAAGGATTCTCCGATGGGCGGAAAATCACGTGTTAGCACGGTCAGCAGTGTTCATTCCGGGAGTAGACAACTGGGAAGCAGACTTCCTCAGCAGGCACGACCTCCACCCGGGAGAGTGGGGACTTCATCCAGAAGTCTTCCAAATGATTGTACACCGTTGGGAAAGGCCACAGGTGGACATGATGGCGTCCCGCCTCAACAAAAAGCTAAAAAGATATTGCGCCAGGTCAAGGGACCCTCAGGCGATAGCTGTGGACGCTCTAGTGACACCGTGGGTGTACCAGTCGGTTTGTGTGTTCCCTCCTCTGCCTCTCATACCCAAGGTACTGAGAATAATAAGAAGGAGAGGAGTAAGAACTATACTTGTGGTTCCGGATTGGCCAAGAAGAGCTTGGTACCCAGAACTTCAAGAAATGATCTCAGAGGACCCATGGCCTCTGCCCCTCAGACAGGACCTGCTGCAGCAGGGGCCCTGTCTGTTCCAAGACTTACCGCGGCTGCGTTTGACGGCATGGCGGTTGAACACCGGATCCTAAAAGAAAAGGGCATTCCGGAGGAAGTCATTCCTACGCTGATTAAAGCTAGGAAAGATGTGACCGTAAGACATTATCACCGCATATGGCGAAAATATGTTGCTTGGTGTGAGGCCAGGAAGGCCCCAACGGAGGAATTTCAGCTCGGTCGATTTCTGCACTTCCTACAGTCAGGAGTGACTATGGGCCTAAAATTGGGTTCCATTAAGGTCCAGATCTCGGCTCTGTCGATTTTCTTCCAAAAAGAACTGGCTTCACTGCCTGAAGTTCAGACTCTTGTTAAAGGAGTGCTGCATATTCAGCCCCCTTTTGTGCCTCCAGTGGCACCGTGGGATCTCAACGTGGTGTTGGATTTCCTAAAGTCGCATTGGTTTGAGCCACTTAAAACTGTGGAGCTAAAATACCTCACGTGGAAAGTGGTCATGCTGTTGGCCTTGGCGTCGGCCAGGCGTGTATCAGAATTGGCGGCTTTGTCGTGTAAAAGCCCTTATCTGGTTTTTCATATGGATAGGGCGGAATTGAGGACTCGTTCCCAATTCCTTCCTAAGGTGGTTTCCGCTTTTCATGTGAACCAACCTATTGTGGTGCCTGCGGCTACTCGGGACTTGGAGGATTCCAAGTTACTGGACGTAGTCAGGGCCCTGAAAATATATGTTTCCAGGACGGCTGGAGTCAGGAAAACTGACTCGCTATTTATCCTGTATGCACCCAACAAGCTGGGTGCTCCTGCTTCTAAGCAGACTATTGCTCGCTGGATCTGTAGCACGATTCAACTTGCACATTCTGCGGCTGGACTGCCGCATCCTAAATCTGTAAAAGCCCATTCCACGAGGAAAGTGGGCTCTTCTTGGGCGGCTGCCCGAGGGGTCTCGGCTTTACAACTTTGCCGAGCTGCTACTTGGTCGGGTTCAAACACATTTGCAAAATTCTACAAGTTTGATACCCTGGCTGAGGAGGACCTTGAGTTTGCTCATTCGGTGCTGCAGAGTCATCCGCACTCTCCCGCCCGTTTGGGAGCTTTGGTATAATCCCCATGGTCCTTACGGAGTTCCCAGCATCCACTAGGACGTCAGAGAAAATAAGAATTTACTCACCGGTAATTCTATTTCTCGTAGTCCGTAGTGGATGCTGGGCGCCCATCCCAAGTGCGGATTGTCTGCAATACTTGTATATAGTTATTGCCTAACTAAAGGGTTATTGTTATGAGCCATCTGTTCGTGAGGCTCAGTTGTTGTTCATACTGTTAACTGGATATAGTATCACGAGTTGTACGGTGTGATTGGTGTGGCTGGTATGAGTCTTACCCGGGATTCCAAATCCCTT
The DNA here is from genome assembly GCF_028390025.1 of Pseudophryne corroboree. NCBI lineage: Eukaryota > Metazoa > Chordata > Amphibia > Anura > Myobatrachidae > Pseudophryne > Pseudophryne corroboree. The sequence continues at coordinate 427,461,340 of NC_086444.1, read as the reverse complement.
CCTTATTGTGTCAGCTCTTCCGGGCACAGTTTCCCTAACTGAGGTCTGGAGGAGGGGCATAGAGGGAGGAGCCAGTGCACACCAGGTAGTCCTAATTCTTTCTTAGAGTGCCCAGTCTCCTTCGGAGCCCGCTATTCCCCATGGTCCTTACGGAGTTCCCAGCATCCACTACGGACTATGAGAAATAGAATTACCGGTGAGTAAATTCTTATTTTTAGATAGTGCCACACCTCCGGTTGCAAGCTTCACACCCCTACTGTATAGGACTCCAGTGTCCCCTAGTGGATGAAAGAGAAATGTTGGATTTTGGAATATTTCATAGATTGGATTCTGGATGTGAGAGATTCCACCTGTGTTATAATTAAACCATAGTATACATCAGAAAAGATATCTATAACTCGAGCGAGAGATTGGCATATTAAACCCCATACAGAATTATAGGTCTACCAAGTTGAGTAAACAGTTTTCTAAACCTTTGGAATAAGTATAAATTATATATGTTCTTGGATGGGTTTAATAATGGAAACTATTGTTTCATCTACACATTTATTGCCCCAATTTCAATATCCTTATAGCCAGAGGTTCTCAAACGCGGTCCTTAAGGCACCCCAATGGTCCAGGTTTTAAGTATATCCATGGCTCAGCATAGATGGTTAAATCAAATTGACTGAGGTACTAATTAAATCACCTGTGGCCAAGCATGGATATACTTAAAACATGGACCATTAGGGTATCTTGAGGACCGAGTTTGAGAAATATAGCTGTTGGTATGGTCATAAGCCAAACAATTATAGTAATCAGTATTGGATATTGAATCTCAATTCTATCATTAGCATATAATTATAATTAGACTGCTCCCATAATCAGTAGGTCTTATAACAATATCTTTATTGCGACTTACTGAATCAAGTGTCAAATTCGGGAAAGGTACAGGAAAATGTCCATTTCTATACATGTTAAGAAACCGTACATCAAATTAAAATGGTATTTGAGAGTGGAAGGTACTAGGAACTCTAATGTTGTTATAGTAGATAATATACCAAATACTTGGTCTAGATAAAAATACTGCTCTTCAACTTCAGTTGTTGTAACTGTATAAAATCAATCAACCAGTCAGCCCCCAAACTGTGAAGCATAGATAGATACTAATGTTTCAATTTGTGATAACGTATTAAAAATGTTATTTAAAATCAAGCCAAATGTTATAGATTAATATTTGACTGACTATATCATTATTTACATTTGGACTGTATGGGGCAAATTGATAACAAGAATATCACTCGTTGTTACATCTGCCCCTATATATTTTGTTTGTTGGTGCATCATTGTTTATATACAACCCCTGGCCATTTCTGCCTATGCATCATTTTGTTTAGTACTGACCAGGTGTCCCCCTCTGCCAGGTCGCCCTTGGTGATTGGAATGAGCTAATTAATGCAGATTATGATGCCCAGAAGAAACTGAAAGGCAAACATAGCACCAAAGGTCGGGGTCGTACCATTCCAGACCCAGAACAGAGTATCACGCAGTAAGTTCCATACATTGATTGCTGCTAGCTCAAGTGTATTTACAGAGAACTATCCTAACCTTTTCTCTGTTTCCAATCTTTAATATTACAGTGATGGAGCACTGGTTCCTTTGGGACCCCTGGTCGACACAGGATTGAAAAATAATGCTGGGTATACTCTGAATTACAATGAGTACGTTGTATATGACCATCACCAGGTCCAGATGAAGTATTTACTGCAAGTTCAATTCAACTATGAATCTCTGTGGTAATAGAATATATGAATGGAAGATTCCAGGCGGTCTTAATGCACATGTAATATAACTGGAACGTCTGTAGGCTGATCCACAGGCAACAGTGTAAACAGGGCTGTAACCCAGCCAGATAACCATATACCTTTTTACTAGCACTGCTTAGAAGATTAAATAAAATGTACATGCCATTGCTATGGGCCACAGGCTACAGCCTGCTTTTTAGTAAATAATGCCCTCTAATGTGTAATAAATACACCTACAGTATGAATGAGTATTTCTGACAAAGACTAAAAATATTTCTTGGGTTAAATTCACAAGGTTGATTCTGGGGTGTCACTTCCAAAACCGCATGTTATATTGGGATGCGGTCAACATCCCGCTGGACGGGATCCCGGCGGTCGAAATCCCGACCGCCACAATCCCGACATATTCTCCCTCCGTGGGTGTCCACAACACCCATAGAGGGAGAATATAATAGTGTGCCGAGCCCGCAGCGTGGCGAGCGTAGCGAGCCCGCCGGCAAGGGGCTGCGTTCCGCTCGCCACCCCTGTCGGGATTGTGTGGTCGGGATTCCGGCGTCTGTATTTCGACCGCCGGGATCCCGTCCAGCGGGATTACGTACTGATCCCATTATATTTTCTAGACTAAATTTATAATGCCAAATTGTCATTTAATAAAGATTGTAGAATATATGTAAATTGTAACTTTTTAAGCTGTATTAGATGTTTACTTTCTCTAGAAAGAGTGTCTGATACAGAAATGCACTGAGCAGGTTACTGAAACTTAAACAAAACAGACTATTAGTGGTTATGTAGGTAGTGGCCTGTGGACATTGGCAGCCGTGGCTATCAACAGGAAAGTGATATTAAGGGGATTTCCTATCAGAGTGAGACAGTCCTCAGCCATGCATGTGACATCAGGCATGTCATGGAAGGAGAGGATAAGGCCCTCTTCACTATTGCATTACTTCTGGTTTCTTTTGGATCTTCAATCAACAGAGGAGGAAAAGTCCGGACAATGTGTCAACATCTGGGAACTTTATCTCAATTTCCTCCAGATAGGGTGTAAGAGAAAAGCTGGTATGGAGGGGGAATAAACTGACAGATATATATGATATAATAAAAATGTGACCCCCACTGTGGGGGAAGTGCTATGGCTCAGTCAGACCCGCACTGACTTGTCACATATTGATGGCAGGTACAAATAGTAATCTGTGGATCAGGGTGCTGTTCACATTTCTATTAAGTGGTCTCTAGTACAGATAGATCTCTTAAAGAAGGGAATATTAGAAGCCAAGAATTATATTGATGCTACAATGTTTTACAAATTGTAAAAGAACACGTATGGGTTGTTACTGCTCTGTAAATACACATGCATTTTTGTACATTCTTGTCTGCGTCTCATTTCACTCTTAAAACATTTGCAGTTTTGGGTAAGCATTTGATAAATAAACCACAATCCATGGTTAGAACATTGCAAGTTTAATTTATTAGAGATTTAACAATTTGTGTAAAACTGACCCGTACCATACAATACAATACAATTAGATTGTTTTATTCCATGTTTTTACAGTGTTAAGCCTGAAAGCAAGTCAGCAAATACACATTGCCATACTGATCCCCACAGGCTATCTGGCATATCACCGATGAGTTATCACTGTGCGCTGTAGGAGAGGGTGATAGGCAGGTAACTGCTCCCTCACAGTGGAAGACTCCCACCTGGAATGGCACAAGGATGTTATTAGAAGTGTAACAATATGCATGTCCGTCTCCTAAAAGGGATTTATTAGGATATCACGATGGATGGGATGCCGGCAGTCAGAATACCGACAGTGGCATTCCGACCAACAGCCCCCGAGAAAGAGTATCCTAACCCTCCCTTGTGGGTGCCTAACCCTATCCCCCCCCCCCCCCACTTGGTGCCTAACCTTAACCTCCCCTTGTAAGTGCCTAACCCCCTCTCCGCGGTACCCAACTATACCCTTCCCTACACCGTAACCCCCCTTCTGATGCCTAAACGTAACCTCCCACCCCCCGCAGCAGGATGAGAGCGTGCCCCGCTGAAAGAACATTCGGGATTCCGGGTGTTGGTATTTTGAAGCCGGGATCCTAACCCCTGGCGGTATTTAGACACCGGGCTTATGCCGTCGCTCTGTATTTTGACTGACGGGATCTCCCTTAAAGAGTACTCACCTGTCTGAGAGGGTCACACTTCCAAATCTTCACACTACGGTCAGTGGATGCCGTGATCACAAGATCATTCATCACATTGAGGCAAGTAATAGAAGCAGAGTGAATCTGAAAGCAGGAAAACTTGTCACACACGTGTAATCAATGTAAACCAGAAAGGTGGCATAACCAGACACACAGCTTCTTATGCTACTGTAATTTATTCATATAGCTGCAAGTTTCTGCAGCACTGCATGAATAGAACACATATCCATAGTAATGAGGGCCCTGTCTGCAAAATCTTACAATCAAAAGCATTGCTGGAATTTAATTTTTACTTTGACAGAATGATCACCTAATCCTACCTGTTAAGCCAAATTATTCTTCATTATTGTTAATTCAATGTAGAGGTCTGTGCAACAACCAATTATTTTTGTTACAACAATCACTTCAGCATACTTTGTAATTTGTTATAGTTCCATTACACCATTGGTTCAATTAACATTTTTCCTGTGACTCCATGCATCACCACAGTCCAGCTCTGTTGAAGTAACATCATGCACAGAGTATCTCAAAGATAATTCCTACGTGGATGGTTTCCCTACATATGCAGGATATTTGTTACTGATGTGCACACTGATTTGCAGCCCATACTGTATGTACAGTATGTTTTAGCAAAGTGTGAAAAAATAGGATTTTAATTACCTACCAGTAAATCCTTTTCTTGTAGTCCGTAGAGGATACTGGGGTCCACATTAGTGTCATGGGCACTTTAAGAATTTGATAGTGTGGGCTGGCTCTTCCCTCTATGCCCCTCCCACCAGACTCAGTCCAGGAAACTGTGCTCGAGGAGACGGACATACTTTGAGAGAAGGACAGAAAAGATAGTGGTGAGATTTCGAACCAGCACACCCAAACTAGAGGAAAGCCAAGCTAACCAAACTTTAAACCAGGAACAGCAACCGCTGAACCAACAATACTTAACCAAGTAACAATGCAGGAATAAACAAAGCAGTGGGCGGGCGCCCAGTATCCTCTACGGACTACGAGAAAAATGTACCGGTAGGTAATTAAAATCCTATTTTCTCTTAACGTCCTAGAGGATACTGGGGTCCTCATTTAGTACCATGGGGATGTACCAAAGCTCCCAAACTGGGTGGGAGAGTGCTGAGGTTCCTGCAGAACTGATTTACCAAACGGAAGGTCCTCAAAGATGCCAAAGTATCGAACTTGTAGAACTTAGCAAACGTTTTCGAACCTGACCAAGTAGCTGCTCGGCAGAGCTGTAAAGCCGAGATACCCCGTGCAGCCACCCAGGATGAACCCACTGACCTAGTAGAGTGGGCCTGTATAGATCTTGGAACCGGCAGGCCTGCAGTAGAATAAGCATGCTGGACAGTGAGCCTGATCCAGCGAGCAATAGACTGCTATGAAGCAGGACACCCAATCTTATTGGGAGCATAGAGAACAAACAGCGAGTCAGATTTTCTGTGATGAGCTGCTCACTTCACATAGATCGTCAAAGCCCTTACAACATCCAAGGACTCTGAAGTAGCAGAGGTGTCGGAAACAACCAGAACAACAGTAGGTTGGTTAATATGAAACGCAGACACCACCTTAGGTAGAAATTGTTGACGAGTTCTAAGTTCAGCTCTATCTTCATGAAAAATCAAATAGGGGCTCTTGTGAGACAATGCCCCCTGCTCTGACACACGTCTTGCTGAAGCCAAGGCCAATAGTGTAACGGTCTTCCACGTAAGAAACTTTACGTCAACGTCCTGTAAAGGCTCAAACCAATCCGATTGCAGGAACTGCAACACCACGTTGAGATCCCAAGGTGCCGTAGGATGTGCAGAACCCCCTTCAAAAATATCTGAACCTCAGGAAGAGAAACCAGTTGTTTCTGGAAGAAAATGGTTAAGGCCGAAATCTGGACCTTTATGGAGCCCAGACGTAGACCCACATCCACACTTGACTGCAGAAAAAGAAGAAAACGTCCCAGTTGAAATTCCACCGCAGGAAATGTCCTGTTTTTCCAAATACGGTGGTAATGTTTAGCCGTTACCCCCTTTCTGGCTTGGATCAAGGTTGTAATAACCCTATCCGGGATCCTTTTCCGAGCTAGGATTTGACGCTCAACCTCCATGCCGTCAAACGTAGCCGAGGTAAGTCTTGATAGACGAACAACCCCTGTTGCAGAAGATCCTCGCAAAGAGGTAGAGGCCACGGGTCCTCTAGGAGCAACTCCAGTAGATCCGCGTACCAGGCCCTTCTTGGCCAGTCCGGAGCAATGAGAATTGCTTGAATTTTTTCCATTTTTTATTCTTTTGAGAATTTTTGGGATCAATGGAAGTGGTGGAAACACATACACCATTTGGTAGACCCAAGGAGTCACCAAGGCATCCGCCGCCACTGCTTGTGGTTCTATCGACCTGGAACAATACCGCTTGAGCATCTTGTTGAGTCGAAACGCCATCATGTTGATTTGTAGCATTCCCCACCGACGTGTCAAGCATCCGAACACTTCCGGGTGAAGGCCCCACTGTCCTGGGTGGAGGTCGTGTCTGCTGAGGAAGTCTGCTTCCCAGTTGTCTATTCCTGGGATGAAGATTGCCGACAATGCCACGGCGTGTCTTTCCGCCCAGAGGAGAATCCTTGACACCTCTGACATTGCTGCTCTGCGTTCCTCCTTGATGGTTTATGTACGTTACCGCCGTCACATTGTCAGACTGAACCTGAATGGCGTGATCTTGAAGAAGATGTGATGCCTGTAGAAGGGCGTTGTATATGGCCCTTATTTCCAGAATGTTGACTGGGAGGATGGTTTCCTGACTTGCCCATTTTACCTGGAACTGTTCCCCCTGGGTGACTGCTCCCCAACCTCTGAGGCTTGCATCTGTGGATAGCAGAATCCAATTATGAATCCCGAACCTTCGGCCCTCTGCCAGGTGAGAAGTCTGAAGCCACCACAGAAGAGAAATCCTGGCTTTTGGCGACAGACGGATCCTCTGGCATGTGAAGATGCGATCCGGACCACTTGTCCAACAGATCCAGCTGGAAGGGCCTTGCGTGAAACCGTACGTATTGTAGTGCCTCGTAAGAGGCTACCATCTTCCCCAGGAGGCAAATGCATAGATGCACCGATATCCGGGTTGGTTTTAGAACAACCCGTACCATTGACTGGATTTCCAATGCCTTGTCTAAAGGAAGGAATACCTTCTGTGCCTCCGTATGCAGTATCATCCCCAAGAACGGAAGCCTCCGTGTTGGTTCCAGATGAGATTATGGTAGGTTCAGAATCCCACCGTGATCCTGGAGTAGTCGGGTTGAGAGGGCAATGTTGTCCAACAACCTCTCCCTAGATGGTGCTTTTATCAGCAGATCGTCCAGGTACGGCATTATATTCACTCCTTGTTTGCGTAGGAGAGACATCATCTCTGCCATTACCATGGTACACACCCTCGGTGCCGTAGAGAGTCCGAACGGCAGGGCCTGGAACTGGTAGTGACAGTCCTGTAATGCAAACCTTAGATAAAGCCTGATGAGACGGCCAAATCGGAATATGAACGTAGGCATCCTTGATATCCAGAGACACCAAGAATTCCCCCTCTTCCAGACCGGAGATCACCGCTCTTAGACACTCCATCTTGAACTTGAACACCCGTAAGTACGGGTTCAACGACTTGTGGTTTAAAATGGGCCTTACCGAATCGTCTGGTTTCGGTACCACAAACAGGTTGGAATAATAACCCTGGTTTTGCAGCTGAAGTGGAACTGGAACAATGACCTGAGTCTGTACCAGTTTTTTAATTGCTTCCTGTAAAGTCATACTTGCTTCTTGAGAAGCTGGTAAACCTGATTTGAAGAATCTGTGAGGTGGGAGTTACTGAAACTCCAGTCTGTAGCCCTGGGTGATAAGTTCTTTGACCCAGGGATCCTGACATGATCTTGCCCATATGTGACTGAAATATCTTAATCGGGCTCCCGCCTGACTGTCTTCCAGGCAGTGCGGTCCACCGTCATGCTGAAGGCTTAGAGGAAGCAGAAGCGGGGTTCTGTTCCTGTGAACCTGCAGTTGCTGGTTTTCTGGGTTTACCTCTATTGCCTTTGAAGGACGTAGAAGAACCTTTGGTTTTATGTTTAAATTTAGCTTTACGAAAGGACTGCAGTGTTGGAGCAGAGTAGGTTTTCCTAGCTGGGGAGGCTGCGGAAGGAATGTATGTAGACTTACCCGCAGTTCAGCTCCAAACAGGGCCTCACCTGTAAATGGTAGGTTTTCCACGTCTTTCCTGGAATCCGCATACGCAGTGCACTGGCGTAGCCATAGGCCCCTTCGTGCTGACACTGCCATGGCCGTGGTGCGTGCATTAAGCAAACCTATTTCTTTTATGGCATCTACCATAAAATTTGCCGAGTCCTGTATATGCTGTAGGAGTAAAATTATCTCCCCCCGGATAAGGAATCTAACTCGTCAAATAGATTACCTGACCATTTAGCAACCCTGGGCCACCCCACCAGCTGTGTACAGGGATTTGAGAGTGTTCTCAATTTTGCGGTCAGCCCTGTCCTTTTAAGGAGGCTGCCCCAGGGACAGGTAAGACTATCTTACGTGACAACCTAGATACCGATGCGTCAACAATCGGTGGGTTCTCCCATTTTTTTTTTTCTATCATCCTGAGGAAAAGGGAAGGATGCGAGTAATCTCTTAGGGATCTTAAACTTTTTATCAGGATTAACCCAGGTTTCTTCAAACAGAGAATTCAACTCTTTTGATTCAGGAAAAGTAGCAGAGGATTTCTTTTTTTACATTAAAATAAAACACCTCATCCTCTTCTGTCACCTTATCAGGAGTCCACCTCACCCTCCTCTGCGTCTGACACATCGTCATCAGTGTCAGTCTGCAGGATCTGGGCCAGTGTACGCTTGTAGACAAATGGTAGGGGTCTGAGACGCTGCTATGGGAACTGAATCTCTATTTATCAGGTCATCCACAGACTGTCTTAAGTATTGCGTCTCTCTCATTCTGGGATAAATTTATTAGAAATATTCGAGATCATCCCTTTTAGAGAATCCAACCATGCTGGTTCGGATCCACTAGCTTGAGAGTGTGTACTATCCTGAGTACATTGTAGTGATCCCCCTGGGGAAGAAAAACACTCTGCTGTGCATGAAACACATTCCTTAGACATTGTAATGTGAAAGTACACACGCACACACACAGGAGAAAAGGTTAAGCACAGTTAACCCTCACAGAGCCCTTCTAGGTAGAGACAGAGTAAGATGGAGCCAGCTAGCCACACAGCGCCCTTCTTGTAAAGCTTAAGCCAAGCTGGGTCGCAGACTAAGTACCCTTAATAGGGTATCAGTACTCTTATACTGCCCCCCCCCCCCTTTTACTATGATCCCCTGGTACCGCTGAGGTAATCTGGAGTCCTTGTGGAGGAGCTGTGCTTCTTTGCCAGTCTGTTCAGTGAGAGCTGCAAAGAGAAAATGGCGCTGGTGAGCCGCTGGATCCGCTCAGTGAAGCCCCGTCCCTTAATGGCACACTGTCTTCCCAGATTTTTATACTGGCTGAGGTTATATGGTTTGCTTTACAGTGGGTTAGAACCCCTGTAAGCTGTACTGCCAGTGCGGATATTGTTAGTTGTGGCCTCAGTTCACCCCTCATAGCGGAACACACATACACACTACATGGCTCTGGAGCCACAGCCTGCCTGTCAGCGCTGCGTTCCTACCCTCATGCCGCCATTTCAGCCAGCGACCCGCTAACCGGGACGCCGGCTTCCCACTCTCCACTCTTCTTACTTCTGGCTCTGTTAGGGGTGGTGGCGTGCTGTGGGAATGTACGCTCGCCGTGGTGGGGATTGCAAATGGTTCTCTCAGGAGCTCAGTGTCCTGTCAGTGGGGAACGGGACCATTAACCCTTCAAGAGGTTGGGCCGTTCTTCCCCCTAAGTCCCACGAGGCAGGCAGGCTGGTGCCATCCAGTCCTGCCTAAAAATAACAAACCGATAAAATAAATGCAGAAAACTCTTCAGGAGCTTCCAGCGACATGTCTGGCTCGTCCGGGAACATTTTTTAAACTGAGTCTGGTGGGAGGGGCATAGAGGGAGGAGCCAGCCCACACTATCAAATTTTTAAAGTGCTCATGGCTCCTAGTGGACCCATCTATACCCCATGGTACTAATGTGGACCCCAGTATCCTCTAGGACAGGGCTGGCCAAACCGGTCCTCGAGATCTACCAACAGTTCATGTTTTCCAGGCCACCTGTAGAATTGTCAGATAGGAATGAATGCAGCACATCTTAATTAGTAATGACTACACCTGTGCACTAGCTAGGTGGTCTGGAAAATGTGAACTGTTGGTAGATCTCGAGGACTGGTTTGGCCAGCCCTGCTCTAGGACGTAAGAGAAATAAAATAAAAAAATAATTTTGTTCTTGTGTAACTGACCGTGGGTGGTCTGTTCTGGTTTTGGGAGTGGTGTTTGGGCTACCTTTCCAGGGCCTGAAGAACAAAGAAGGGAGGTAGAGTTTGATAGTGGTCATCTTCAACCCAAATCGCTTTGGAACGCAGAGTGCAGCACTACCTAACCCCTTTCCTGTAACACCAGACCAGTTCTGTTTAATCCTAATGTTGCTGTGCAACTTGTGGTCCCAGGAAGTAGAGCACAAGATCCAAACTGAATGAGCTTTGGCTGGAACTGCTGCTCTGAGATCTGTGCACTATGCTCCTGTAGTCCTAATAGACGTTAATTCTGCTCCAGACCTCAGGGACCAAGTCCTGGAAGTAGTTTGGGTGAGAGTTAAAGCTAAAATTCCCAGCCCTGACTCTCATCCATGTCCTTAGTCAGTGCTGTGCCCACTACCCAGGAGTCCTTATCCAAATACGGCATTTATGATCACCCACTGTCACAAGTCAACAGCATCTACACAGCACCCAGAAGCAAGCTTTTACAAGTAACAGGTACACAAGGGTTACTTTTGCCAGAAAAAAACCTGTATATTTTTGAACTGTGGGAGGAAAGTAAACTCATGCAAACTTCAAATAGATGACCTCTTGGTCAGAATCAAACAGTAAGCAATTCTAATAACTGTGCTGAACACCAGAGCTTACATCAGTCAAAGTTATATTGATGCAACAAGAAACATATAGTACTCTATATATAACCTTAACCCCAAAAGAATGCCTTTTTAAGATACGGGAACAAAGATTGAAGCCCTACGGTTGACTGTTTCTCATACGTCCTAGAGGATGCTGGGGTCCACTTCAGTACCATGGGGTATAGACGGTTCCGCAGGAGCCATGGGCACTTTAAGACTTTTCAAGGGGTGTGAACTGGCTCCTCCCTCTATGCCCCTCCTCCAGACCTCAGTTTAGAAAATGTACCCAGGCAGACTGAATGCACTCCAGGGGAGCTCTACTGAGTTTCTCTGAAAAGACTTATTTTAGGTTTTTTATTTTCAGGGAGAACTGCTGGCAACAGTCTCCCTGCTTTGTGGGACTTAGGGGGTAGAAGTAGGAACCAACTTCCTGAATAGTTTCATGGCTCTGCTTCTGGCTGACCGGACACCATTACCTCCTGAAGGGAACTGAACGCTAGCTGCGGCTATGTGCTCACTCCCACAGCCCGCTGTCACCCCGCTTACAGAGCCAGAAGTCAAAAGACAGGTGAGTGTAAGAAGAATCCTTCAGACATTGTTACGGCTAAAAGGTACCGCGCAGCAGGCGGGAATGCTGCGCGCCATGCTACCCACACACATACAGCCACTGCGGTGCGCCCTGGCCAGCATGAAACCTAGAAACGGATAGATATAGAGGGCATAAGATGCCGAGGCACAGCCCTACCCCCGCCACTATAAATATTGGTATCAAAAACTCTGAGGAAAAACGCGCCATTGCGGGGGCGGGGCTTCCTCCTCAGTCAGCCAGCACACTGCTCAGCACCATTTTCTCTCCCTCCAGGCTGCAGAGAAGAACGCTGGTCCTCCTCCACTGCTGAACCAAGTATCAGGGTGAAAAACGGGGGGCACAGTGAATTTGGTGCTAGATATTATTGTGAATATCATTACAAAAGCGCTACAGGTCTGTGGGCATTTTGTGTTTCACAGACAAGTTGTTACTGGCGCTGGGTTGTGAACTGGCAAATCCTATCTGTCCTTCTGACAGATTTTACTGTGGGTCTGTCCCCTATAAGTACCAGGGTGTCTGTGGTGTGGTTGTGCACGTGTGTGACATGTCTGAGGCAGGGAGCTCTTCCCCTGAGGGACCCATTTTAGGGACACAGAATTGTAATGTGTTGGCGCTGCCGGCACACCACGAGCCTGAATGGGTGAAAGAATTACGTGATAGTGTGAATCATATCAGGAGGAGATTAAATAAGTCTGTGTCACATGCAGAGAGCTGGGGAAAATCAGTAGAAGATGTGATTTTTCATAGTTCTGCCTCTTCATCCACAGGCGACCCCGCTGGGTCACATAAGAGACCATTTGCACAAATAGTACATACTGATACCGACACGGACTCTGATCCCTGTGTCGACGATAGTGATTCCAGGGGGATAGATCCTAATTTGGCAAAAAGCATTCAATATATGATTGCTGCTATGAAGGAAGTTTTGGAAGTTACGGAAAGCCCTCCTGTACCTCAGGAAAAGGCTTATTTTTATAAAGAAAGGAAAATTAATGTAACTTTCCCTTTTCTCATGAGCGGAATACTCTATTTGAGGGAGTTTGGGCAAACCCTGAAAAGAAATTTCAGATTCCCAAAAGGATTCAGGTTTCTTATCCTTTCCCGGAAGAGGACAGGAAAAGATGGGAGTCACCCCCTGTATTAGACAGTGCCCCGTCAAAGTTAACTAAAAAGGTGATTCTCCCTGCACCAGGGACGGCTTCACTAAAGGAGCCGGCATACCGCAAGTTGGAGACTACGTTAAAATCTATTTATGTGGCCAATGGTACACTGCTCAGGCCCACCATTGCTTGCGCATGGGTGAGTAGGGCTATTGAAAAATGGTCAGGTAACTTGTCATCGGAAATTGACACGATAGAGACGAGATACTCCTAACGTTAGGTCATATAAAAGACGCAGCTGCATACATGCTAGAAGCCATGAAAGATATTGGACGCTTAGGTTCAAAAGCCGCTACCATGGCAGTATCCGCTCGGAGGGAGTTGTGGATTCGCCAATGGAATACTGGCGCAGAATCCAAAAGAAATATGAAGGCTCTCCCATATAAAGGTGAGGCCTTGTTTGGAGATGGGCTGGATGCGTTAGTCTCTGCGGCTGCCGCGGGTAAGTCGACATTCTTGCCTTATGCTCCTGCACCGGCGAAAAAGACACATCACTCTCACATGCAGTCCTTTCGGCCCAACAAATACAAAAAGCCAAAGGTTCCCCTTCTTTGCAGGTAAAGGAAGGGGAAAAGGAAAGAAATCCGCAGCGTCTCCAAGATCGCAGGAGCAGAAATCAACCCCTGCTTCTGCCAAATCTGCAGCATGATGCTGGGGCTCCCTTGCTGGAGTCCGCTCGGGTGTGAGCACGTCTGAAACTTTTCAGTCAGATCTGGCTTCAATCGGGCCTGGACCCATGGGTCTTACAAATAGTGTCCCATGGATACAAACTGGAGTTTCAAGACGTCTCCCAATGCCGATTTTTCAAATCGACCTTGCCAGCTTCTCTTCCAGACAGAGAAGTAGTAACAGCTGCAATTCAAAAATTATGTCAGGATCAAGTCATTGTCCTGATACCTTTGTCACAGCAAGGAGAATGTTTTTATACAAGCCTTTTTGTAGTTCCGAAGCCGGACGGCTCGGTCAGACCAATTTTAAACCTGAAAAATCTGAATCTCTACCTCAAAAGGTTCAAGTTCAAGATGGAATCTTTGAGGGCAGTGATTTCCAGTCTGGAGGAAGGGAACTTTATGGTGTCTGTAGACATAAAAGATTCTTACTTGCATGTTCCCATTTATCTTCCTCACCAAGCTTATCTAAGATTCGCGATACAGGATTGCCATTTCCAGTTCCAGACGTTGCCGTTCGGGCTTTCCACGGCATCAAAGGTATTCACCAAGGTGATGGCAGGGATGATGGTCCTCCTTCGACAACAAGGAGTCAATATAATTCCTTACCTGGACGGTCTCCTGATAAAAGCGAGATCCAGGGAACGGTTGGTGCAGAACATTGCACTCTCCCTGTCAGTACTCCAACAACACGGTTGGATCATGAATTTTCCGAAGTAACAATTGGAACTGACGACAAGATTGTCCTTTCTGGGGATGATACTGGACACAGAAGTACAGAGAGTATTTCTTCCAGTAAAGAAGGCTCTGGAAATACAGGGAATGGTCAAACAGATTTTTAAACCAACAAGAGTGTCAATATATTCGGTTGTTGGGGAAGATGGTGGCGGCCTACGAGGCCATACAGTTTGGCAGATTCCATGCCAGAGTATTCCAGTGGGACCTGTTGGACAAGTGGTACGGATCCCACCTACACATGCACCGGAAGATAATCCTGTCCTCCAAAGCCAGGATTTTGCTCCTGTGGTGGCTACACAGTTCTCACCTACTAGAGGAACGCAGGTTCGGGATTCAGGACTGGGTCCTAGTAACCACGGATGCAAGTCTCCGAGGCTGGGGAGCAGTCACACAGGGGGAAAGCTTCCAAGGGAAATGGTCAAGTCAGGAAACCTGCCTTCACATAAACGTTCTGGAATTGAGAGCCATTTACAACGGCCTTCTACAAGCGGTACATCTTCTTCAAGAGCAACCCGTGCAGATCCAGTCGGACAATGTAACAGCAGTCGCGTACTTAAACCGTCAGAGTGGAACGAAAAGCAGAGCGGCAATGGCAGAGGTGACAAAGATCCTCCTCTGGGCAGAAAGTCATGCAAGAGCTCTGTCAGCAATTTTCATTCCGGGAGTGGACAACTGGGAAGCAGACTTCCTCAGCAGACACGATCTCCATCCAGAAGAATGGGGCCTCCACCAAGAAGTCTTCACAGAGGTGACAAGTCTTTGGGGAGTTCCTCAAGTAGACATGATGGCATCTCGTCTCAACAAGAGGCTTCAGAGATATTGTTCCAGGTCGAGAGACCCTCAAGAAATAGCAGTGGATGCACTGGTGACCCAGTGGGTGTTTCGGTCGGTATATGTCTTCCCTCCGCTTCCACTGATACCAAAAGTTCTCAAAATCATAAGAAGAACAAGGGTTCGAGCAATCCTCATTGCCCCAGACTGGCCAAGGAGGGCTTGGTATCCAGATCTTCAGGAATTGCTTATAGAAGATCCTCGTCCTCTTCCTCCTTGCTAGGACCTGCTGCAGCAGGGACCGTGTGTGTATCAAGACTTGTCGCGGCTACGTTTGACTGCATGTCTGTTGAGCGCCAGATCCTAGCCCGAAAAGGGTATTCCCAAGGAAGTCATGCCCACTCTTATTCAGGACAGGAAAGGAGTAACGTCTAAACATTACCACCGTATTTGGAGAAAATATGTGTCTTGGTGTGAATCCAAGGCTCCTACGGAGGAGTTTCAGTTGGGACGTTTTCTCCGTTTTCTGCAGGCTGGTGTGGATGTGGGCCTAAGATTGGGTTCAATTAAGGTCCAGATTTCGGCCTTATCAGTTTTCTTTCAGAAACAATTGGCCTCTCTTCCAGAGGTTCAGACCTTCGTGAAAGGGGTACTGCACATCCAGCCTCCATTTGTGCCTCCAGTGGCACCATGGGACCTTAATGTGGTGTTGCAGTTCCTTCAGTCGGATTGGTTTGAACCTCTGAAGGAGATAGAATTGAAGTTTCTCACTTGGAGAGTGGTGATGCTTTTGGCTTTGGCATCCGCAAGGCGGGTGTCTGAATTGGGGGCCTTTTCTCACAAGAGCCCTTACCTGATCTTCCATGAAGATAGGGCAGAGTTGAGAACTCGCCAACAATTTCTTCCAAAGGTGGTTTCGTCTTTCCATATGAACCAATCTATTGTGGTGCCAGTGGCTACTGACACTTTCACTGAGTCAAAGTCTCTTGATGTGGTTAGAGCTTTGAAAATGTATGTCACTAGAAAAGCTCGGATAAGGAAAACAGAGGCTCTGTTTGTCCTGTATGCTCCCAACAAGATTGGGTGTCCTGCTTCTAAGCAGACTATTGCGCACTGGATCAGAGGGACGATTCAGCACGCTCATTCCACGCCAGGATTGCCGATACCGAAGTCGGTAAATGCCCATTTTACAAGAAAGGTGGGCTCATCCTGGGTGGCTGCCCGGGGGGTCTCGGCTTTACAACTTTGCCGAGCAGCTACTTGGCCAGGGTCAAACACGTTTGCTAAATTTTACAAGTTTGACACCTTGGCCGATGAGGACCTCAAGTTTGGTCAATCGGTGCTGCAGGGTCATCCGCACTCTCCCGCCCGTACTGGAGCTTTGGTATAACCCCATGGTACTGAAGTGGACTCCAGCATCCTCTAGGACATACGAGAAAATAGGATTTTAATACCTACCGGTAAATCCTTTTCTCCTAGTCCGTAGAGGATGCTGGGCACCCGACCCAGTGCGTACTTTACCTGCAGTTGTTATTTGTGTTGTGTTACGTTATTTCAGCATGATTGCTGCAATGGTTCATGCCCATTGGCGTGTTATGTTGAATGCCATGTTGTGCGGCATGGTTGAGGTGTGAGCTGGTATAAATCTCACCGTTAAATTAAAAGTAAATCCTTTACTCGAAATGTCCGTCTCCCTGGGCACAGTTCCTATACTGAGGTCTGGAGGAGGGGCATAGAGGGAGGAGCCAGTTCACACCCCTTGAAAAGTCTTAAAGTGCCCATGGCTCCTGCGGAACTGTCTATACCCCATGGTACTGAAGTGGACCCCAGCATCCTCTACAGACTAGGAGAAAAGGATTTACCGGCAGGTATTAAAATCCTATTTTTTTGCATTATGCCTAAAATGTAAACTTTTTTACATTTCATGCACTGGGCTTTAGGACTATGGGGGTTATTGTTAGAACACTAATGGGCAGAACCATGTTGCACTGCAGGGTGAGGCAGACGTAACGTGCACGGGATACGGTTGTTAGGTCGACAGTCATTAGGTCAAAAGGTCGACGTGAGTTTAAAAAAAAGATATCTTAATTTTTGTTTTTTTTCCATACTTGACGATCCACGTGGACTACGATTGGAACGGTAACCTGTGCCGAGCAAAGCGGTAGCAAATCAAGGCACCTTGCCGAAGCATGCGAGGGGACACGGTGCACTAATTGGGGTTACCCGTCACTTTACGAAGAAAACGACACCAAAAAAAGTCTAAAAACTCATGTCGACCTTTTTACCTGTCGACCTAATGCCAATGTCGACCTAATGACTGTCAACCTAAGTTGAGTCGACCCAATGACCCGTACCCCATGTGCACAGAGTTAGATTTGGGTGGGTCATATTGTATCTGTTCAGAGTAAATACTGGCTGCTTTATTTTTACACTGCAATTTAGATTTCAGTTTCAACACACCTCACCCAAATCTAACTCTCTGCACATGTTACAACTGCCCAACCTGTACTGCACGAGGGGTCATTCCGAGTTGATCGCTCGCTAGCTACTTTTTGCAGCCATGCAAACGCATAGTCGCCACCCACAGGGGAGTGTATTTTAGCTGTGCGAACGCCTGTGCAGCCGGTCCAAAAACAGTTTGTGCAGTTTCTAAGTAGGTCTGAATTTACTCAGCCGCTGCGATCACTTCAGCCTGTCCGGTCCCAGAAATTGACATCAGACACCTGCCCTGCATAAGCTTGGACACGCCTGCGTTTTTCCAACTGCTCCCTGAAAACGGTCAGTTGACACCCACAGACGCCTTCTTCCTTTCAATCTCCTTGCGATCGGCTGTGCGAATGGATCCTTCGCACAAACCCATCGCTCAGCAACGATCCACTTTGTACCTGTACAACGCACCTGCGCATTGTGGTGCATGCGCAGTGGTGACCTGATCGCTGCACTGCAAAAAACGGCAGCATGCGATCAAGTCGGAATGACCCCCCCATGGTTTTGCCCAATTGCTTTTTGGTTTGCTAACATCTCTAAATAACCCCCTATGTTTGTTGATTTACTGAGTTGCTTTTCTAATGGGGGAACCAAATTGAAACATGTTTCTACTTGTGTATAGGATAAGTATGTGAACCTGTAACCATTCAGTTTAAATACATATTACTTGGAGTCTTAAGTCACTTTATGTATTATAACTGATTGCAGGCAGCTAATTTTGTTTTGTTTTTTTCATTTTAAGAGATGAAAACATGCACCACTTACAATGCTATTTGTTTTTTAAAGAGCTAACTCAATGTAATGAACAGAGACTGGTAAACAGTGGCGATAGATGAGGGCATGTGCTGTATGAATACTACAGTAAAGTAAGCCTGGGAAGGATTAGGTCAGGTGTGGTATTATATGTCGACATATCATCCCTGGTGGGCCAGTGTTGACTTAACGTACTCCTGATGCCTGCAGTGGCTCCAGTGGTGTCTTCTAGAACCCAGCGGTCATGTGACTGACTTCCAGGTGATCCTCCAAGTATTTTTCCCCTGCCCCTAACTCTTTCTCTAGTGCCTAATCCTTAATGTCGACATTTGTTTCATTTGGTTCTCTTATCTACTTTAAGGACGTGTGAAAATCTAAGGGTTCACAAACATTCAAGCACCACTGTACCAATAAAATAATGTTCACCTTTGAATGTGTACATATTTGTTCTCTAGTCATACCACAACTATTAAAAGATTGTAAAAGCTGTATTTTGGCGCATAAGAAAAAATAATGCTGGTCAGGAACTGGTTACTGTAAGAAATGAGACACAACTGATATATCTGGAAATAACTGGTGACTGCCTTGGACAAATGAGTCTCCCACATTAGAAATACTTGGGACCAGAAGTATTTTGGATATCAGATTGTTTGAATTTTTAAATATTTGCATATTATAATGAGCTGTCTTGGGGATGGGAGCCAAGTCTAAACGCGAAATGCATTTATGTTTCATATACACCTTATACACACAGCCTGAAGGTATGTTATACAAGATTTGTGATAAATTTGTGCGTTAAACAAAGTTGGAGTACAGTGACCCATCAGAAAGCAAAGGTGTCACTATCTCAGGCATGCTCAAAAAGTTCTATACAGTATTTCAGAATTTTGGATATGTGAGACAACCTGTATTTCATTAAAAGAGCTGTGTAAGCTAAGTTTACCTGTGTACGCTGCCAGTTGCCAGCTTCACTTTCTTTGGACTGTTGTGTTTTAAGCCACAGCGCCCCACTGGAGTCACACACACCTGTAGAAGAGACAGGCGTTAACAAGTGCATGTTGTCATGTGTAAAGGTCGACACAGCATAAGGTCAACGTGAGTTTTTCACAATTTGTTTAAAAAATGTATAACTTATATTACCATCCACGCGGACTACGATTGGGAATGGTAACCTGTGCCGAGCGCATCGAGGCACCTTGCCCGAAGGATGGCAGGCGAAGCGGTCCACTAAGGCCCATATTTATCAGCCTTGGAGAGTGGTAAAGTACCAACCAATCAACTACTAGATGTCATTTTTCAAACACAGCCTGTAACATGACAAAGAGCTGAATGGCTGGTACTTTATCACTGTGCAACTTATCACTCTCCAAGGCTTGATAAATCTGGGCCTAATTGGGATGCAGTTAAAATACCAGCTGTCGGGATCCTGACATTCAGGAGACCGGCGCAGAAATCCCAACGGCTGGTGAAATACAAATGGGGGTTTAACTAAGCACTATGTCAATATGTGGTGAGTGCTTTGGTTGTGAATGGAAGAAGAAAAAAAATGGTAGGAAAGAAAAGGAAGAAAAAATAGTTGTGATGCAGCTGGAGAAAAAAAGGAAAAAAAGAAAATGAAAAAAGAGGACGTTTTAGGATTTATATATATATATATATATATATATATACACTGCTCAAAAAAAATAAAGGGAACACTTAAACAACACAATGTAACTCCAAGTCAATCGCACTTCTGTGAAATCAAACTGTCCACTTAGGAAGCAACACTGATTGACAATCAATTTCACATGCTGTTGTGCAAATGGAATAGACAGCAGGTGGAAATTATATGCAATTAGCAAGACACCCCCAATAAAGGAGTTGTTCTGCAGGTGGTGACCACAGACCACTTCTCAGCTCCTATGCTTTCTGGCTGATGTTTTGGTCACTTTTGAAAGCTGGCGGTGCTTTCACTCTAGTGGTAGTATGAGACGAACTCTACAACCCACACAAGTGGCTCAGGTAGTTCAGCTCATCCAGGATGGCACATCAATGCGAGCTGTGGCAAGAAGGTTTGCTGTGTCTGTCAGCGTAGTGTCCAGAGCATGGAGGCGCTACCAGGAGACAGGCCAGTACATCAGGAGATGTGGAGGAGGCCGTAGGAGGGCAACAACCCAGCAGCAGGACCGCTACCTCCGCCTTTGTGCAAGGAGGAACAGGAGGAGCACTGCCAGAGCCCTGCAAAATGACCTCCAGCAAGCCACAAATGTGCATGTGTCTACTCAAACGATCAGAAACAGACTCCATGAGGGTGGTATGAGGGCCCGGCGTCCACAGGTGGGGGTTGTGCTTACAGCCCAACACTGTGCAGGACGTTTGGCATTTTCCAGAGAACACCAAGATTGACAAATTCGCCACTGGCGCCCTGTGCTCTTCACAGATGAAAGCAGGTTCTCACTGAGCACATGTGACAGACGTGACAGAGTCTGGAGACGCCAAGGAGAACGTTCTGCTGCCTGCAACATCCCCCAGCATGACCGGTTTGGCAGTGGGTCAGTAATGGTGTGGGGTGGCATTTCTTTTGGGGGCCGCACAGCCCTCCATGTGCTCGCCAGAGGTAGCCTGACTGCCATTAGGCACCGAGATGAGATCCTCAGACCCCTTGTGAGACCATATGCTGGTGCGGTTGGCCCTGGGTTCCTCCTAATGCAAGACAATGCTAGACCTTATGTGGCTGGAGTGTGTCAGCAGTTCCTGCAAGACGAAGGCATTGATGCTATGGACTGGCCCGCCCTTTACCCAGACCTGAATCCAATTGAGCACATCTGGGACATCATGTCTCGCTCCATCCACCAACGCCACGTTGTACCACAGACTGTCCAGGAGTTGGCGGATGCTTTAGTCGAGGTCTGGGAGGAGATCCCTCAGGAGACCATCCGCCACCTCATAAGGAGCATGCCCAGGCGTTGTAGGGAGGTCATACATACACGTGGAGGCCACACACAGTACTGAGCCTCATTTTGACTCGTTTTAAGGACATTACATCAAAGTTGGATCAGCCTGTAATGTGTTTTTCCACTTTAATTTTGAGTGCGACTCCAAATCCAGACCTCCATGGGTTAATAAATTTGATTTCCATGGATCATTTTTGTGTGATTTTGCTGTCAGCACATTCAACTATGTAAAGAACAAAGTATTTAATAAGAATATTTCATTCATTCAGATCTAGAATGTGTTGTTTAAGTGTTCCCTTTATTTTTTTGAGCAGTGTATATATATATATATATATATATATATATATATACACATGATATAAAATATATGTATATATAAAAATTATAAAAGTCTGGTGACCAAATGTTTACAGCCCTTTTTGTTTTTTGTGTGGAGCTGGTTGGAGATGATGCAGTCCGCTTTCTGGTGTTCAAGTAGTACTGTTGAGAACACTATCCCTACCTTACCCTAAGCCGGGTCCCGCTCTGTGCGCTGTACTTGCTGACCAGAAGTTCGGATCTCGGCTTCCGGTGACGTCAAGCGGCGGCGGCGGTGATAGTAGCGGTTCCTTCTCCTTCTCTATGCTCACACAGTCTGACCAACGCGTTTCGAATCCTGCTGGATTCTTTTTCAGGGATTCGAAACGCGTTGGACAGACTGTGTGAGCATAGAGAAGGAGAAGGAACCGCTCCCATCACCGCCGCTGCCGCCAGCGTCTGACGTCAATCCTAAAACGTCCTCTTTTTTTCATTTTCTTTTTTCCTTTTTTTCTCCAGCTGCATCACAGCAATTTTTTCTTCCTTCCTTTTCTTTCCTACCATTCTTTTTCTTCTTCCATTCACAACCAAAGCACTCACCACATACTGACATAGCGCTTAGTTAAACCCCCATTCCCAGTACGATCACCTTGATCAAAACTAAGCAGCTCTCCAAGCGCAGAAAACGATTGTTTTTTCTTTAATGGTGAAATACAAACGCCCGGAATCCCAACCACCGCCTGGTATTCCCAGTCAGTTGGTGGTGATGAGCGAAGCGAGACGCCAGGCCCGAAGCATGGTGAGCAGACTTGCTGCAGGGATTCAGACACCCTAAACTCATGTCCACCATTTTATGTGTCAATCATTTTCATGTCAACCTTTTTACCATAACCATTATACATTTTATCTTTCCTTTAACTACTGGCTGTCAAAAGCGTGATTCAAAAACCCATTTGCCTGGCTTTCAGCTTGCAGTAAAGATTGGGCCTGGCCCTAGAATATATAGCTTTAACAATCACAAATCATAGGAGGTCACCATAACTGTGTAATGTACAGTAACGGCTACTTTGAGCTCACCGAAATCCTGCTGGGATGCAGTTATGATGTTGCCAGGATCCAACTGTTCTACTGGAGGGTGGAAATCAGGATCTGGCAGTGGGACAAATTCAGGATTCACATCCTAAAACAAGACAGTGAGTTAAAAGTACGGAACTGTTTTTATCTTTTCACTCATACAGTAACTCCTTTAAACAAGCTTTAAGCTATACCTGCAGAGATCCAGTCTTGGGATCAAGTAAGAATACTTTCCCAGACATTGTGCGTACTTCCACCTTCTGTGAGGAGTTGAGCGCTGCACCCACTACCAATGACTCCAACTCCACACTGTAAGCCCTTTTTCCTCTGCAGGGACAGAAAACCAACTGAATATAGAATCTATCATATAATTTGCATGTTCTTAGTAGAAGCCTGCAAACCAAGCAACAATGCAATCATGCTAACTACATTACTGGTTAGCTGAATGTACTAGTTTCACCAATAGATTTCAAACATTATATTTATGAAACTGGACCTAATTCAGATATTTATGTAATGCTGATATTTACGCAGTTGAACGATTATCAGCTTACTACACAAGCGTCAAGGTCACACTGCACGGCCAAGGTACCTCATAGTGAAGACTTAATCGCAAAAGGATTGTCATTCGGATTGTTTGGGGGCGGTTACAGGGAGTGGTTGTGTATGGGATACCAACAGTCAGGATCCCGTGGGTAAGAATACAGACACTGGCATCCTAAATGCTTAATATCCCGACAGGGGCGCTCATCTAAACTAAACCTCAGCAGCCTAACCCTCCAAACCAGCACCCCACTCCTCCCCCCACCTTGTAGCCTAACTCTAAACCTCCCTGGCATACTTATTTTCGGGATTGTGTCTGCCGCGATTCCAACACCAGTATTCTGACTGCCGGGATCCAGTCAGTTGAGATGCCAACTACATCCCACGGGGAGTGGTGGCTAAAATGTAGGAGTGCAGCAGCCGTTTTGGGGGCATGTCTCAGCCTACATCTGTGAACTCATACACTGAAAACATTGTGCAAGCGTCTCAGTTCTCGCACCTGTTCTACCTGGTGATAGGGGTACTCAGATGGCTGGCTATCAGAGGATTTGCGAGCACCAATGCGTGTCTGTACGCAGATGTTGCTACAGTGTTTGCATGTCTCATTCCATTGCCAGGCAGCTGTAGCATTAGCGTATTTTCACACATCCGCTGCCTACGGGATCGCAGCTACGAATACATTAGCGTATATCACTGAATCAGGCCCTCTGTCCATATCAGCAAAGTAATTATGGACACAGTGTCTGATTTTATTAGCTTCTCTTTAAAGACAAGTCCATTCAGTCACACCATCCATATAAATCCAGCTTTGGAGAGTGGTGACATGCAATAAACCTGTATAGTTATTTCTATAAAATCCCCTAAAGCGAAGGCCAAATACGGATTACTGCCGTTACAAACTAACCTTAAACCACCTCCTTTACAAGGAAACAGGAGCCAGCGTGAAATAGTCAGATCGTTGGACACGGAGCAAAACGAACGTTTAGTAGTGAAAACAATTGAAGAAATGCAAAGTTCACCACACTGCAACACAAAGATAGGAATCAATCTGGCAGCTGGGTACATAAACCTGTGTAACTGCTGTTTGTGGTTTTATGTATACCTGCAGAGTCAGTACAGCTTTCTGTTGTTTCCACACTATCACATCCCCCAACTCTCCACCTGATACCAGCAGCTCTCCATCCAGGGACCATGCAACTGCAGACACTGCGCCCAAGTGACGAGATCCTGACAGACGTTCTGCGTACAGTTAATATGGAGAAGAGAATCGTCACATAAAGCATTTTCCTTTCGATCTCTGATATACCTGTCTAATTGTTCTCACCATCTCTGCAAGGTACTCCCCACAAACGTACTGAGCCATCGTGGGCTGCTGTCACTGTGATCTCACATTTGAAGTCTGCTGCTGATGAGGTAACCGCACCTCCATGGCCACATAATGTCTGTATATGCTCCATCTACAGGAGACACATGGGATGGGGAAGGGGACAGTATTATGTTGGGCAGTACACAAAAGCGTAGCTACCACAGGTGCAGGCAGTGCAGCTGCTATGGGGCCCACAGCTGAGAGGGGCCCACCTTCCCTATCACAGTTACATGTGTTATATACAGTTTTTGCCATTGGGTGGTACGTAGGGGTCCTTTTAAACTTTTTCCTTGGGGCCTGCAATATATCTAGGTATGCCCCTGGACCTGCTCATTGTAGTGTGGTATAAAATGAACTGGAGGGAATGATAATGTTATATAATATGAACCGGGGCACTGTAATGAGGCACAATATGAACGGGGAGCACTATATATCATAATGTGAATTAGGGGTACTGTGCGGCATAATGTGTACTGGCAGCTCTGAAATGTGACATAGGGTGAACTTAAGGACTCCTGTGATTCATAAAAGAAACTAGGGCACTACTATGGGGCATAACATTAAGTAAGGCTCTACTATGGTTCAGAAAATGAACTAGAGCACTATAGGGAATAAAATTAACAACTGCTGCAGAGAGGTGTCTCTAGAAGCATTGGGACGGGGGCCCCTTCAAAGTGTTGCTATGGGGCCCACAAAGTTTTGGCTACACCCCTGGCAGTATACATAGCCAAGGATCCTGTAGTTCTTCAAAGCATGTCAAAAAGGGTACTGAGCTTAGCTGACTTACCTGTAGAGGGCTCCACTTTAACACTGTGGCATCAGATCCAGCTGTATATACCACTAGGTCAGCATCATCTATAATTAAAGTATGCTTTAGACAACACACTTGTATGTTAATACAGTACATGACCATAAGGAATCATTGAAAAACATGATTTTCTGGAGTCTTGGGTACCACTGAGTCTGCAAAATTAAGGATGTCTCTGAAAGAAACAGCCTTGTACTTAATGCAAGTGGTGGCTGTGGAACTTATAAGTCACACTTTCATCTGAAGGGCTGGGAAGTGGGTACTAGTGGTGGTTGGGGCAGTAGGCTGAAGTTTTGCCTAGGGTGCAGAGAAAACCAGCCCTTGCTAAATCAGCAAAGTGACTCTTCAATCAATTACTGTAGAAGGCATTGGGTAAAGAAATCAGATTCAACACAGGACAGTAGGGACCTTTCTGGTTAGGGCTCAGGAAGGCTGGAACAGGACTCCTAGGCCTCATGATAATAGCATCTAGCTACCAGCAGTTGCTAAAAATTAGGAAAATCTGCCCCAACCACTTCTGTGCCCCTTGGTCCTAACTAGTAACACAGTCAAGATCTTTGTGATCTCTTGTCTGGGAGTCCAGAATGGCTTTTGTTTCTTTTTTCTGTGCTGCCACGAAGATGGCAACCTTGGACTTTGTGGACTGGTTCCACTGATTTATTCTGAAAAAAAGACTATGCATGTTATTCAGAGATGGACGCAGATCTTGTTTCCAGCAGCAAGATCTGCGTCCATCTACTTACATGCTGGGGGCTGCCCAGCACAGGGCAAGGCTGCCCAGCATGTGTGTGGTGCCACCCCGCGATGCTTCCACAATTTAATTGCGGACACATCAATTTAAGGTCGAAGACTGCCTACGCAGCCTGGGCACTACTAAGTGGCAGGCAGTCCAGTGCCATTTTTTTCTAGGAGCGGCTGCGTGTGACGTCACACAGCCACCCGAAAATGGTCCGGAAATGCCTGCGTTGTACGGACCGCGCCCACAAAACGCAGCGTCGACACCTCCCAGTGGACGCCGCTGTCAATCACCATCATCTTTCCAGGATGAGGCCGCAAGGTAAGAGGTCGCGCACACGCACTGCGGCTGGTGCGCATGCGCAGACTTTCTGAATGCAGCCAAAGCGTACAGACGCGCGACTGCGTTCGGATCTGAATAGACCACTATACCTGTTCCTTGTGTTCTCTATTATATTCTACAGTTCCACTAGAAAAAGATTATTCCTCCTCTTTTTCCAGTGCACATGACAGCAGGTCCTGTCATGTGCCTGGAAGTATCTTACAGCTGTGTAGTGTCCTTCCTACACATAGCCATAACATTCAATGAAGTGCAAGTGGCCTCCTTGGCTGAAGTAAGTTTTGGTTGTAAGTACAGATGTTTCCTCATAAATCTTTGCTGCAGATGCGCCAAACAGCCCCTTTTGGCTCATCAGGTTACATGAGACTCTGCGTCTTAGTGAAACGCTAAGTGACTAGGACACACCAGGATACTGATGATTAATTAAATATGCAACACTTATATATCTGTGTGCGACCGAGTCTGCATAAGAAGCACAACTGAACTTGACATGGAAAACAGCTGCAGTTGCTACATTGTAGCACTTCGTATACAGATTGAGAGACTCATGGGGACATGTACTAAGCAGTGATAAAAGTGGAGAAGTGAGCCAGTGGAGAAGTTGCCCATGGCAACCAATCAGCATTGACGTAACATTTATAATTTGCATACTATAAAAGGTAACAGAGCAGCTGATTGGTTGCCATGGGCAACTTCTCCACTTTTATCACTGCATCTCCCCCTCAGTCACACACAGATATACGAGTGTAACATATCAAATTAATCAGCACAACCCCCTGGGGCCAGGGGCGTATTATGCAAGCTCTGTCTGGGACCCTTACTCTCTAGGCAGCAGCATAGTGCGTGTGATCACTAGTACACTCTACTGCTGTGCTAGAGTCTACTTTTTTTGCGCAAGTCTCTGGGGGAATAGCTTATCGGCCATTTTCCCTGTAATTTCCTTACTTCGCATGCGCAAATTGACTGCACCATTTTCCTGTTGATTTGCTGCGCTACCACTGACAACATGGGACTTTGGCAAGGTAAGTGCTGAAGAAATGGATGCAGCATGTGCAGTGTGGGTCCCATCAACCCAGGGGCCCGCGTGCACCTCACACTGCATCCATTATAGATATGCCACTGCCTGGAGCGTCCTAGTCACATGGCGGGCAATGATGTATGAGGATATATCTGTACTTTATCCAAGGCCAAATGGGGACATAGAAGTTACTCCCCGGAATGTTGCTACTCCATGCTTAGGCTTATTACTTTTCAGTGCTCCATGTGTTTCTCATTCGATTATTTCACCGGTCTTTGTTACCTTTGTTACTATTATAGGTTACTATTTGTTTCATAGCAGAAGGTCTAAAAAGGAAATGAGAGTCCTTTCTTTAATCAAGAGTCCTGCCTGACACTCCACTCTGAGCAGTGCTTAACCCTATTGTAAGTACGCATACCCATTTGGTTTAAGTGAAAAGCATGTACCATTGCATAAAAAATAATAGTAAGTGTTTATGCACCCAGCTTGTATGATTTAATAGCTGTGAAAGACACAAAACCTACAGGACACATTTCCCTCCAAAATCTCCTCATTTTATTAGGAAACCCTTACCCCGGCTATCTTCTGGCTCCCAGTATGCAGCACTCTGGTTTATCTGGTTGTGATGTGTTGGAATGCTTGCAATCTCTACACCAGTAAGGCTCCACACTTTAAGACAGCCATCCCTGCCAGTGGTGATCACACGTTCCCCCTTATTAGAGAAGACAAAAATTTGGTTACACAAGATGAACATAATACTGAAAACAAGCAACAAGGTAGGGAGCCAATACTACTCACCATACATATAGCACTGCTGACTGCACTCTGATGTCCCGCAAACGTCAAAAGCTGCTCTCTGCGCTGAATATCCCAGAGACATACAGATCCATCTCCTGCAGAGGAGATCTACAATACAAAGCACAGATCTTGAATGTTCTTATACCTCCTACTGTGATCTGTGACCTGAGATATTTAATCTAACCTTGTAATGTATGCAAAATAATCAATACATTTACTGTATATACTCGAGTATAAGTCGACCCGAATATAAGCCAAGGCACCTAATTTTACCACAAAAACCTGGGAAAACTTATTGACTCGAGTATAAGCCTAGGGTGGGAAATGCAGCTCTACCCATACACAGACCTCATAGTGCCAGATATGCCCCAGTGCCAGATATGCCCCCACAGTGCCAGAAGTACCAGATATGCCCCACAGTGCCAGATATGCCCCACAGTGCCAGATGTGCCAGATATGCCCCACAGTGCCAGATGTGCCCCACAGTGCCAGATATGCCCCACAGTGCCAGATGTGCCCCATAGTGCCAGGTGTGCCAGATGTGCCCCATAGTGCCAGATATGCCCCACAGTGCCAGGTGTGCCAGATATGCCCCACAGTGCTAGATACTTACCCTCCGTCGCTCCCACGCTGTCTTCTGATGGAGGGACACGGAGAGGGCAGCGCGCGGCTCTCCTGTGTCCCTCCTGCATCTCCGGCGGCAGCGGCGTGTGTTAAAGGAAGTGCCGGTTCGTGCACTTCCTTTACCACTCAGACGCCGCTGCCGCCGGAGACGCAGGAGGGACACAGGAGAGCCGCGCGCTGCGCTCTCCGTGTCCCTCCATCAGAAGACAGCGCGGGAGCGACGGAGTGTAAGTATCTAGCACTGTGGGGCATATCTGGCACACCTGGCACTGTGGGGCATATCTGGCACTAAAGCTGACTCGAGTATAAGCCGAGGTGGCTTTTTCAGCACAAAAAAAAGTGCTGAAAAAGTCGGCTTATACTCGAGTATATACAGTACTTTATGTCCAGCAACAATAAACAAGCTGTGAAAGTAGAACTAACATAGCAAGCAGGAGCACCTAATACGTGTCATATTCTTTTATCTTAGCGCCCTGTGTGCAGAGAAATATTTACTATGTAACCAATTATATTTCAGAGTAGAGTTTTCCATATCTTACCAACATGTTGCTGTCAGTCCATGTACAGCAAGTCACCCAGTCTTTGTGACACGATAGTAGAGTGTGTACGAGAATAGGAGGGTTCACAGAGACGTCCCAACAAAGCACAGACTGGGAAATGGCAAAAATCAGTCAGTCAATTACTGGAATTAACTAATAGTCACTGATCAGTATACAGTCACCAACCACCTTTCCAGGCCCATGGTAGCACTGTTACATAAGTCCATGTTACCCAACAATAGAGGCATCAGATCCCTTACCTCACTTCTGTTTTATCCGAACATTCCTTCCTCATCTGCAAATACATCCTTAGGTGCTAGTACTTTCATGACATTCCATATCCCAGTTACCTACTAATGTGTAATCCACCCTGGTTATGACTGGTGCCACTTTACTCACATTCTCCACATTTTGCTCTCCCAAACGGTCTGCTTCCTTTTACTAGCTCACTCATCATGCATTTCCCATGCTTTCCTACCCTTTCATGCCCTATTTATCCTCCTTAGTACTCTCCCTTGACCCATCTTACCCGGTCTTGACCACCAGTAGCCAGCAGTGTGCCATCTGGGCTAAAAGCACAACATGTAACGGCTGCTGTGTGTTCTCGCAGAATAGAGACGGGGTTAACCGATTCATCAGCCATCAACAGACTTCCCACTGACCACAGACAGATGGTAACATCCTCTGGAAAGGAGGGGGGAGGGAGAAATAAATTATTAATAATAATAATAATAATAATAATAATAATATTTATATGGCACTCTTCTCCTAATAGGACTTAAAGGAGGGTACTCAATTGTTTGAAAAGTCAGTTAGGTGTCTGTTTGTCTGTTTTTTCCTATCTAATAGGCAGGAAAAAACAGACACCCAATCAACTTTTCAAACAATTGAATATCCCCAAAAGTGCATTGCGTACAAAACAAAACAAGCTTAACAAGGGACACTAGTGAAATGCTTGGGAGAAGAGGCAAGTCTTGGGTTTTGAAGGATTCTAGAGTGGAGGCTTCTCAAACTGTGTGGGGAAGAGAGTTCCATAGAGTCAGAGCCACAAATCTGAAAGATCAACCATGAATTCAGGGAGAATCTATGTACTGTTAATAGTCCCTCATCAACAGATTGCAGTAATCAGTAAGGGATCAGAAGCGGCTTTAAGTAGCTTGGACCATGGTCATATAGGGCTTTGAAAGTGAGTAAGCCAATCCTGAACCATGAAAACAATTCATCATCGTACAGGCAGTCTGTGAAGGGAGTAGGTAATGGATATTATGTGGCTGGAACGGGGCTGGTTGGTTAATAGCCTGGCAGCTGCATTTTGTACCATCTGCAAGTGGTGTAATTCTTTTGCTGGGAGACCAAGGTAGAGTGCATTGCAGTAGCCTAGGCATGATGGTTCAAATGTATTTATGACTTTAGGTATAAGTGTTTGATTCTGGCTATGTTCCTCAGATGAAAGAATAATGATTTGATTGTAGCGGATGTTAAAGTGTCAAGCCACCATCGGCACATGTTCAGTGTTTTGTAGTTCTGACCCCCCAAGTCCTGTTGGTTGGCTATGCTGGAGTCTTGTCCTGTCATAAGGACCTCTGTTTTATCAAGGTTCAGTTGCAGCCACTCCAGGAGCTCAGCTAGACAGCCATATAGGGTTGTTATTGGGTTCTCAAGAGTTTTGAAGAACATCCATCACCCACAGCTAAACAAGGGACAAGCCGTTGCGGATGCCTATCCGCTTAAACACCTTGGACAACTGCTGGTGGTAACTATTATACATGATGGAACATTGACGGGATACCTTGAGCATATCAATTAAGGGACTGTTTTATTGGAACAGGTGTGAACTGCCTATGCATTCTTATCAGGACTGAGAGAGACACAGCGACTTGACACTTTATTGTGTCCTCTATTTTATATTTTATACATTGTTACAAGTTTTAACCATTTTTAAGTTCATTTATTTTTCATTTCAATAAATGTGTATTTTCATGTGACCTTCTGCTCTCATATATGACCATTTTAGCGCTTTAATTTTTTCTATTCTCAAGAGTAAATGTATGATCCTCCAATATGGGGGTAAAGTGGTATCAGTGCATGTTATGTGCACTGATACCGCTTCTTCAGAGCGTGATAGTACAATATAGCCAGACAAATACAATACCTGCAAAACACTCACTTATTTATGTGACAGTAAATACAGAACATAAACAGAGAATAAATGCGGTAAGAGGTGACTGAAGAGCGCAGTTAAATACACTTAACAGTATATACTGCACAGCACTGTATATTAGACCCTGACGCACCTGGCCCCCTCCCCAGGGTACAGAATACAGTGATAGCTAGAGCTGTGGTACACTGAAAGTGAAAATCATACAGCAGATACAGGCACACATAGTCACAGTGACAATGCAGATAATTATTTTAGACAAACAATAAAACTGCACTGGACTAGTAAAATATATATATACAGGGGTTAAAGTGAGGGGGAACGAGGTGGAACTGAGTTCCACCACCTGTAATGGTAGGGGGAACTAGTTCCACCTCCTCCATTGCCCTGTACAGTAATTCCAACAGAAAAGCCCACCCCATCATCTGCGTCAACTGATCCTACAGGCGGCACTAGTGTTGCTGATGAGCTGCAGCCACCAACTCCTTCCTCAGGTCCTGGTGCCTCCATGGTCCTCCTCCAAGAGTTCCACCACCTCACCAGGACCACTTTAAGCCCTGTATATATATATATATATATATATATATACACACACACACACACACACACACACCCACCCCCACACCCATTAGGTATATCTTAAAGAAGGGGTTTTCCCCGAAACGTCACATAAATATACCTTTTTACTTTTGGATTTAGCCTCTGGAGTGCCTTATTGTCTGCTTTTGGAGTTGTATATATATATATATATATATATATATATATATATATATTAGTCCACAAATATCCGGTACTCAGTGCATAACCTGACTAGTGCTGCGGTGCCCTTCGTGGGAGTATGCGTCCTCCACAATAAGTATAAAGATCGAGATGGCGGCACTCAGCAGGCTTCAAACCAATTTATGCAAACAACGATTTATTTTGCCCCATGGAAAATAAATCGTTGTTTGCATAAATTGGTTTGAAGCCTGCTGAGTGCCGCCATCTCGATCTTATATTTATATATATATATATATATATATATCTGTCTTTAAAATTACATGTAGAATACTTAAGTGACTGTAAAGTCACAGCACTGATGAAGCAGGTGGATTTACAGAGGAGACTTTGCCCTGCAGTTCCAGAGACCAGATGCAGCTACTTGAGAAGATGGTGGTAAAATCTCAATCAGTGAGTGAGGGAGAGTGATAAGCCGGTCCAGGGAGGGAACACCAGCAGTAGATGGCGCCTGAAGCTGTGGGAGGGGCTACAGATCAGCGCCTTATCCCCTATGCTGGTCCTCACCACTGGGTACTGTGGAGCCCTATTAAAATGGATTTTACACAATCCGACCTGTGCTCCCTGCCCCTGGGACCGCGACAGGAACACAATTTAGCGGCGGGTCCCGCCTGGGGGACTTTCTTACCTCCTCCCTAAGAAGCAGCCACGTGATCCAGGAGAGCGACAGCGGTGGTGTGCCTGGGAACCGGAGCACCTCCGCCGCAAGTACCCGGGAACTCGGCAAGCGAGAGTATGCGATGCTGCTGGGGAGGTGATGGAGCCGCAGCACGGTATGTCAAAATGACAAATAAAGTGCTGCGGCCCTTGTAAGTCTTCTAAAAGCTCTTTTCAGGGCTGCCTAGCGCAGCCCCCCTTGTTAAGTGACCTGCTCTGCAGGCACCAACTTACAAACTGAGCTCCTGTGCACGGAGGCGGGGTTACAGAGTAGGCCCCGCAATGCATCCTGGGAACAGTCAAAGCTTTAGCCTGTTGGTGCCTCTGGATCAAAATCCAACTCTATACACCGATGCATCCCTGTGGAACACAGTGTACCCCGCTGCAGAAAATAATGTATATTAATATGTGTGTGTGTTGAATTCATATTTTAAAGTGTTTTGAGGGTATATTTATTTACTTTAAGGAGATATGGTGGCGGTTGGGACCTTAAAAGTGCGTATCGGCGATATAGGTGAGGGAGGAAGACAATAAGAGCAGCAAAGTACAGGACAAGGCTCTGACCCACAGAGACATTTCCACAAGGGAGCTCACTAAACACAAACATAAATATATTTATTGTATGTAATACAATAAATGTATATGTGCTACAGATGTTCGCAGACTTTCTGATAGTACTTTATGTAAAACTGGTAATATAGCGTGTACGAGAAAATCACTGTCCCTGTGAAAAATATCATTAGGACAAACTGAAAGAATGTATATACATACATATATATATATATATATATATATATATATATATACACACACACACACACACACATATATATACAGTTGTGCTCATTAGTTTGCATACCCTAGCAGAATTTGTAATTTTCTGACCATTTGTCAGAGAATATGAATGATAACTCACAAACTTTTCTTTCACTCATGGTTAGTGGTTGGGTGAAGCCATTTATTGTCAAACAACTG